>NC_134030.1:473854-1673854 GCF_964204645.1 Tubulanus polymorphus
CTCCCTCTCCCTCTCCCTCTCTGACCATCTCTCTCTCTCCCCCCACTTTCACTCTACCCCCACTTTCACTCTCCCTCACTCTCATTCCCTCTCTCCCCTCTAACTCTCTCTCCCTCACTATATCATCGCCCCTCTCTCTCTCCCTCTCCCTCCCTCCCTCCCTCCCTCTCTCTCTCCACCCGCTGTGTGTGTATGATACATGTACCGTATGGCGTGTTAGTGATATAAACATTTTATGTATGTAAATCACTTGTGGATTATTGCTTTGTTTGTCTCTGTGCGATTTGATTTATGCGTAACGACGAATAACAGTAAAAACTAGTCACATTACATCACATTACTCAAGTCATCTCTCTGTTTCCAGAGTCTAAGTCATCATTTGGATAAGTCGTCACATTACTGAAGGACCTGGTGTCTGTTTGGACCTGGTGTCTGTGTGGACCTGGTGTCTGTTTGGACCTGGTGTCTGTTTGGACCTGGTGTCTGTTTGGACCTGGTGTCTGTGTGGACCTGGTGTCTGTCTGGACCTGGTGTCTGTCTGGACCTGGTGTCTGTTTGGACCTGGTGTCTGTTTGGACCTGGTGTCTGTTTGGACTTGGTGTCTGTCTGGACCTGGTGTCTGTCTGGACCTGGTGTCTGTTTGGACTTGGTGTCTGTCTGGACCTGGTGTCTGTTTGGACCTGGTGTCTGTTTGGACCTGGTGTCTGTTTGGACCTGGTGTCTGTTTGGACCTGGTGTCTGTGTGGACCTGGTGTCTGTCTGGACCTGGTGTCTGTCTGGACCTGGTGTCTGTTTGGACCTGGTGTCTGTTTGGACCTGGTGTCTGTTTGGACTTGGTGTCTGTCTGGACCTGGTGTCTGTCTGGACCTGGTGTCTGTTTGGACTTGGTGTCTGTCTGGACCTGGTGTCTGTTTGGACCTGGTGTCTGTTTGGACCTGGTGTCTGTTTGGACCTGGTGTCTGTCTGGACCTGGTGTCTGTCTGGACCTGGTGTCTGTTTGGACCTGGTGTCTGTTTGGACCTGGTGTCTGTTTGGACTTGGTGTCTGTCTGGACCTGGTGTCTGTCTGGACCTGGTGTCTGTTTGGACTTGGTGTCTGTCTGGACCTGGTGTCTGTTTGGACCTGGTGTCTGTTTGGACCTGGTGTCTGTTTGGACCTGGTGTCTGTTTGGACCTGGTGTCTGTTTGGACCTGGTGTCTGTCTGGACCTGGTGTCTGTCTGGACCTGGTGTCTGTGTTGAAGAAGAGGAACGATGTGAAGGCACTTTCTAAGAAAAACTAAAACCTCTGAATACATCGATAGTAAAGTTCTGGTTAAACCGATACTAATTATCTTCGATACGTTGCAAAACTCTGAAGTCATGATCAGGTCCAAAATTCGTTCAGCGAAAGCCTTGTTTACACCATGAGCAGCAGCAGCAGCAGCAGCAGCAGCAGCAGCAGCAGCAGCAGCAGCAGCAGCAGCAGCAGCAGCAGCAGCAGCAGCAGCAGCAGCAGCAGCAGCAGCAGCAGCAGCAGCAGCAGCAGCAGCAGCAGCAGCAGCAGCAGCAGCAGCAGCAGCAGCAGCAGCAGCAGCAGCAGCAGCAGCAGCAGCAGCAGCAGCAGCAGCAGCAGCAGCAGCAGCAGCACCACCACCACCACCAGCAGCAGCAGCAGCAGCAGCACCACCAGCAGCAGCACCACCAGCAGCAGCACCACCAGCAGCAGCAGCAGCACCAGCAGCAGCAGCAGTGGCGGCAGCTACCAAACATACCACAACCACCGGTTATTTTTGCAAGCGCGTCCACCAGTTTCACCATCGTTCGTGAACTATACGGTGTACTTTCCACACGAGCAGCAGGAGCAGCAGCACCCAGCAGCTGCTGCTGCACTTATATCAGCCAGGTACTGTAGGGTACAAGCCAATGTGGATGGATACGACTAATAACATCACATATCCAAACAGGATTAGTGACGTCATCAAAGGTGTTTGGTATTGTAGTGAGATGGAGCCGAGGGACGTGGGTTCAGAACTGTGGAACTGGGTTCAGAACTGTGGAACTGGGTTCAGAACTGTGGAACTGGGTTCAGAACTGTGGAACTGGGTTCAGAACTGTAAAACTTGGTTCAGAACTGTGGAACTGGGTTCAGAACTGTGGAACTGGGTACAGAACTGTGGAACTGGGTTCAGAACTGTGGAACTGGGTTCAGAACTGTGGAACTGGGTTCAGAACTGTGGAACTGGGTTCAGAACTGTGGAACTGGGTACAAAACTGTGGAACTGGGTTCAGAACTGTGGAACTGGGTTCAGAACTGTGGAACTGGGTTCAGAACTGTGGAACTGGGTACAGAACTGTGGAACTGGGTTCAGAACTGTGGAACTGGGTTCAGAACTGTGGAACTGGGTTCAGAACTGTGGAACTGGGCTCAGAACTGTGGAACTGGGCTCAGAACTGTGGAACTGGGTTCAGAACTGTGGAACTGGGTTCAGAACTGTGGAACTGGGTTCAGAACTGTGGAACTGGGCTCTAAACTACGGAACTGTGGAACTGTGGAACTGAATGGATCCTAGTTGTTAATTTCATCAAAATTAAGTCAAACTTAATGCACATTACAGATAACCACATTTCAATCGTGGCTCAAGTAATCAAATCAGTTCTGTAAGAGTCGAGGGAAAAGATTCACATTTCAATCTGGCTGCCGCTATACTGCTGCTGCTGCTACTGCTGCAGGCAACACGGTCCCCTGTTAAAAACATTGATCACATTTCACCGATGATTTCATTACATTTTGAAATGGAAATCACAAATCGAAAAATATGAAATAAGATCAGAGCACCAAATATAGAGACACAGAAATAATATTGTGGAATCGCTGGAGACTTTCGCGAGAGAGGAGAGAGAGAGGGGAGAGATGGGAAGGGGAGAGAGGGAAGGAGAGAAAGGGAAGAGGAGATGGACAGAAAGAAGGGAGAGAAGAGAGAGGCGAGGGAGAGAGAGGGGAGTGAGGAGAGAGGGGAGAGAGGAGAAGGGAGAATGGCCGATCGAATGTCATTAGTAATGATTTTGTGTTGCATATAGCCGTTATAGTAACTGGTGGTATAGTTATTGATTATTCTATAGAATACCAGGTGAGCCCCACCCACATTGAGTATTCCACAATTCTAATCATAAAAACGAGTTTGATGTATTTTATCGACTCGCGCGCGCCAGTATCATTCTGAATTTGCAGCCTGTTTAGGGCGTGGCCTCTGTCGGGTTTGTGTTATCGGAGACTTTAACTAAGCTTTAATCCCAGGGGGGAAGTTTTTAGCGAAATGCGGGAAAAATTTAATCGTGAAATATTATCGAATTCTCAAGCGCCATTTTGTAAATTATAGTAAGTTTAAGTCATTGTTTAGCGAAGTCGCAATAATACTGGAGCCATCTCTATTTTTGAGTCTCAATTTGTATTTCTAATTCTATTTACTAAAGTGTAAGTCATAATTTGGATAAGTCGTCACATTACTGAAGTCATCTCTATTTTTGAGTCCCAATTTGTATTTCTAATTCAATTTACTAAAGTGTAAGTCATTATTTGGATATAAGTCATCGACACAATTATCCTAGCAACTGCAAAACACATGGGTCCAAAATTGACCGCATAACTCTTCAAAAGTCAATAAGAAGCCCATTGTTGCTTTGATAGACCCCTGCACCACGCACCCTTCCCCCTCCGGAAAAAAGAAGGTAAGGAGTAATAATATAGACAATAATGAACTCACACGACGTGTATTCCTGTAACTGATGGAATTCTATCGGAGTCAACCAATTGAAAGACATCACGAACAGATCCGTGGTGACTTGTATCTAATCGTCGGTTCTTACTGTTTGTTGCAATGCGTTGCTATGCGTTGTCCGCCGTATGTTTCTATGACGTCAGTTGTTGAACGAACTTCATCTAAAACGAGAAAGAATTTCATTTTTAAAATAAGATTTCGATACTTTGCATAAACGTGACTGGGTAACCCTAAAAGGTGGCCATCTCCCCGATGGAGGTGCTTAGAATCACTGGCATCTAGCGTCAAAAACCACCAGCAGGGGGGGCGCCCTTCGGTGTTAGATATCTTTGAAGAAATAAATCCGACAAGATTCCGACAAGATGAACGCCCAATAAAACAGGCTTTAACTACATGTATTTAACTATTGATGAAAAAGGGCAACCTCAGTGAGAAGCGATGGGACGACAGGAGTCAGGAACCCCGAGACCAACCCCGCTTAACCCGACCCAGATAGTTATCTGATCCTTCACGATGTTGAATGCTGGTGTACCGGCCCTACCTCCCCTCCCCTCTCCATCATCACTAGATCCACCGGAATCAACATCCATTTTCATCATCACCATCATCACCATCATCACATTCCAGTCCGTTCGAGTAATTTCCTATCAGGCGCAAATCCGAGGATTCAATTGGGGAAATGAAATTAATTATATTACACTGATACAAACCGTATATACCACAGACTCACTGCTAACTGCAGGATTAACATATTGATAATCTCTCAAACACGGCGGAAACTAGGAAATCATCAATAGCCTGGGTCCAGTTCCACAGTTCTGTGTTTGAAAATGAACTAACTTTAACTCAGAGTTAACTCACAACTGTGGAACTGAGCCCTGTATTCTGCCTCGAACCTTCCTCGTGTCACTTCAGATCGACAATCAATTTGATTTGAGCTTAAATTTGTCAATGATTTTTTACCAATTTCGTCAAAAAGCCCAACTCGAATTCCTCTTAAATCGATGATTTTTTCTGGCCCCAATGAATTCGAGTTGAGTGGATTCCACTGTATAAACATTTCAGTGATATTTGTTAACGATCGGTGACGTTATAAGCACGAGAATGATTTAAGCGGGTATTGTAAGCTACCAGTCACCACACCTGATTGGTCACTAGCCATAACACCTGACTAGTCACCACGCCTGACTGGTGGTCATCAGTCGCCACACCTGACTGGTCACAGTCACCACACTGACCAGACAATCTTACTAACTCAGTCAGCCACTACTGGTGTATGGTCTAGCGGTTAGCATGCTCGGCTGGCATGCTGGAGGTTGCAAGTTCGAGTCTTGCTAGGGTTAGGGTTACGGTCGAGCTAGAGTTTCGAGCAAACTAGGGTTAGGGTTACGGATCTATGTCTGTTATCGAGTTAGGGTTAAAGTGCTAGGTTATACTTTTTGCTGTTTTATATTAACTTTCACATGATGGCCGCCCCTAAACTTTATCCCCTCACCATCTCACTATCAGATATATCAGATATATCCCTCCCCGCATCAATATTACGCGTTAATCTTCTGACATCTCACTGATAATGTTTGACTATTGATATTATGTAATACCGTTGGTTTCAACCGCTGTATCAGTGATGGTTAAATATCAATCTGGATGCTGTGTCTAAATATCAATCTGGATCCTGGATCAGCTTCTCTTCTCTATTAGTCAACTCTCACAATCGTGATTAATTCTATTACAGAGGCCAGTGCACGCACGTCATCACTTTACGCGTGGCGCCGGTCCGACCTATAAACTACTGACGTCGATGATAATCGCTACGCAATAAACAGTGACGTCATGGGGTGTTGTGTCGCTTTGGATGTGAAAATATTCGAATTATTCAAATATGGCGTGTGTCAGACGCGCATGCGTGTAATTAGTTAGTTGTAATGACCAATAGACGTAGGGTTAGACCTTGGAGTAATCATTGAATTACTCCAAGGTTAGACTCAGTTCCGGTGAGTTTCGCCCCAGTAAGTAAGGGCACTGCGTGACCCCGGAAACAGGTGCGCGCTTAGGGAACACCTCACCGTGACGTCATTCATGCAAAATTCATGTATTTCGCGTTTGCTCATATGATAACACATATTAACGGTTATGTCTATTAAATTAACACGTTGCCGTGCCAACTACACACAACAATCTATCTATAGTTTTATAATGAATATGTTTCGTTTGTGTAACGTCAGGGTACGTCTTTGTTTGTCACCAGGACGCGCTGTAAGGATGCGACGGGGTATTAGTTCAGTGCGCTGTCACCAGGGCGCGCTGTAAGGATGCGACGGGTATCAGTTCTGCGCGCTGTCACCAGGGTGCGCTGTAAGGATGCGACAGGGTATTAGTCCAGCGAGCTGTCACCAGGGCGCGCTGTAAGCATATTTATCTTGCCTGATTGATCGACTTCAACCTGTTCTGGAGACTAAAATGTATTTACGATGCACTCGTCGTGTAGAGTCGTCAGAGTCGGCTGCCTTTCTTGAATAAATAGAAACATCGTTGCGTTTACCCCCTTTACACACAGCGCCTCATTCATACACAAACTCCTTCTCACAGCGAGCACCTGCGAGCACCTGTTGAAACAGGTCCCAAGATACGCTCATCACAAAACTGTTTCAAGAGAAGGAAGTGAATGAGGAAGTGAATGAGGAAATGGAGGAGGAAGTGAACAAACGAGAATAGGACGCGTTTCACGATAAAGTGCCCCAACCGATCACGTGTCAGTCACGTGGGCGGACCTAGAGGCCAATTTTGAAGGATTTGTCACATCCCAAACGATGTCCGCAAAGGTAGGCGCACTACCGCAATGATATTTCCTGCAGATTGTCTGAAGGGGTTGCAGGGTTCAGGCTGCTGGTCGATACCGGCCTATTCCCGGTGACGACAGGACCCGTGGCTCCCCCTGTGTGTGAGATCCAGAAATAGGATCCGGGTTTTTATCGAAGTGACGCAACCGGATGTAGAATTCATATTGAAAAGAATATATATATATATGTATAACACTAAGAGAATATACGCGCGCATGTGTAGTGAGATCAGTTAACGGCGAGCTGGTTTAACGTGACAAGTGCTCGCTCGATTCTGTAAGTAAATTACAGCGAGTTTATAGTATTGTAATAATACACAGTTCTATACAGGCCTACTACGCACATCTGTCGAAATGTAACAGATGTTTAAATATTGGGTCACGTGGTCTCCCCCTCTCTCCCCCACCATAACAATAATAACAATGTATGGCACAAGTTAACTTTGGACTTTTATATGCAGGTATCAGCCTGTAACCAGCAGCCCCTATCTGACAATCTGCAGCCTGTAACCAGCAGCTAATGTCTGGTGTTTCAGGTTGATTTTTAACATGCGAAGTGTGGACGATCAGTTTTTGAAAGTTTGCTGATAAAATGTCTAATGTCTGGCGTTTGCATATGTAGTTCAGTTTCAAGGTAGAGTTCTAAACACATGTGAAGTGTGGACGATCATTTTTGATCGTATAAAGATAGCTGATGAAATATCTAATATTTAGGGGGGGGTGCAGGGCGGGGGGTGCAGGGCGCAGGCTCTGTAGTGTACGGATATTTCATACTGATTTGCTCGGGTTTTACTGTAGTAGTTGTTGTTGCACGCAATAGTTTGAATCAGTCCGGAGTGAAGGATATACTGTGGCTCTACTGCAGCTAATAGTGGATATTCCCTCCTTAATCTAATTATCGTCTCACTAATAGTGAATATTCAGTATATACCAACCGTTAAATAATACACGGCCGCCAGATCTAGGGTGTCTGGTTCAGAGGGAAGGGATGCACCCCAAAAATAATTGAAAGAGTGTCCCGAATGAAAGCTTATCAAGAAACAGTAATTGATTTTTGAAAACACAGAGAACAAGCTATATATGAATTAAACTTTTAAAGGACATTTTTCATGTTCCCCAAACAATTTCAGAGCAACTTAACAACTTGACCTGCTCCCCGCACCATCCCCATGGATCTGCCCCCTTTCAACAGCATCGTCCCCCTGGACCTGCCCCAGTCCCCTCGGAATCTGCCCGTCATGCGCGGAATATCAATTTAAGATTCTGAACAAATTCCAGACGCTCGTTAAATATGTTGTTTTCCACGACGCGGTGTTTATAGGCGCGGGGATATTATCGCAATAAAAACATGTCCCGCCCAAGGCTAAAGAAAAATGACACCTTGTTTCTCCTAAACGATTGGTCATTTTATAAACCGCGATAAAATTTGTAATCAGCTCATTTCTGTAGCTTCCGGTCTGATATTGTTCGCTTGATCGTGATTTTTAGAAAAAGTAATCGTACAGGGCAGATAGATTAAGCTCAGCGGATATGAGGAACACGGTAACAATTTTGTTAGCCTTAGATTGACTGACGAACGAATAAAAACGTTTCCCGCTTGTTAATTAATATAAATAATTACCTTCACACGGATCCTATATCCCGTAATTAGTTCCAGTCAGTCAGTCAGTATATATATATATATATCATACGAATACTCCGGATATGGATATTGTTGATATGATATTTCATGTAAGAAGTTCAAGTGTACAAAGTCATATATATATATATATATCCTACTACTAATGTAGGCCTACACGCATAACAAGCGAGGAGAGAGAGAAGAGAGAGAGAGAAGAGAGAGAGGGAGAGAGAGGGAGAGAGGGAGAGAGGGGAGAGAGGGGAGAGGGAGAGAGGGGAGAGAGAGGGAGAGACGGAGAGGGGGAGAGAGAGGGAGAGAGAGAGAGAGAGAGAGAGAGAGAGAGAGAGAGAGAGAGAGAGAGAGAGAGAGAGAGAGAGAGAGAGAGAGAGAGAGAGAGAGAGAGAGAGAGAGAGGGGAGAGAGAGAGAGAGAGAGAGATATCTGAATCGTTGATAAAAAAACCCACATCAACATTTTATTTACTGTCCTAATTCTTTATGAATGAGTCAAATTCGCTTAATATACGAATGGGTGATTGTGACAACCTTACTGACCTATATCGTGTACAATGGGACGATCGATTTATCCAAATGATGACCTACACTTAGTAAATTGAATTAGAAATACAAATTGAGACTCAAAAATAGAGATGAATTCAGTAATGTGACGATTTATCCAAATTATGACTTACACTTAGTAAATTGAATTAGAAATACAAATTGAGACTAAAAAATAGAGATGACTTCAGTAATGTGACGATTTATCCAAATTATGACTTACACTTAGTAAATTGAATTAGAAATACAAATTGAGACTAAAAAATAGAGATGACTTCAGTAATGTGACGATTTATCCAAATTATGACTTACACTTAGTAAATTGAATTAGAAATACAAATTGAGACTAAAAAATAGAGATGACTTCAGTAATGTGACGACTTATCCAAATGATGACTTACACACTTTTAGTGAATTGAATTAGAAATACAAATTGAGACTAAAAAATAGAGATGACTTTAGTCATGTGACGACTTATCCAAATAACGACTCAGAGAATGAATTTGACAATCCACATGTGTTGTTTTTTTTATCATGTGAAGGTTCATTTTGTTTGTGTTTGTGTTTATCAGATTATTAATAGTGCTGCTGCTGCTGCTGCTGCTGCTGCTGCTGCTGCTGCTGCTGCTGCTGCTGCTGCTGCTGCTGCTGCTGCTGCTGCTGCTGCTGCTGCTGCTGCTGCTGCTGCTGCTGCTGCTGCTGCTGCTGCTGCTGCTGCTGCTGCTGCTGGTGTAGTGTTCTTGTCACCAAGCGCTTACAGCTGTAGCAGCTGAAGCAGCAGCAGCAACAGCAACAGCAGCAGCAGCAGCAGCAGCTGTAGCAGCAGCAGCAGCAGCAACAGCAGCAGCAGCAGCAGCAGCAGCAGCAACAGCAACAGCAGCAGCAGCAGCTGTAGCAGCAGCAGCAGCAGACTCAAGACGTACAACAAGACCATGTCTCTTCTCTCTCAGTGGAGTCGCGTTCACGCTTTAAAAACGTTCTAAATTCAGTCCGTTCCGAATCAGAAAATGATTTTTGAAATTTTGAACAAAAAAAAAAACGAAAAATGAAAAAAAATCCGAGTAAAAGTTCAAATCAACGATAGTTGATAATGAGATATCGATATAATATGAGATCTCATTGTCCCCTCCCCCGCAACACCTGTTCAACCATCGTCATCGTTCGTCCGTGTCGTAAATATCAATCTAAGATTATTTTTAATCAGATTACAATCAGAAGGGTGACATCTGCGTCGTGGCGCTGTGGTGAGGATTGATAATTCCTTTATCCGTTGACATGCCACCGCCTCTCGTATAGATATATAGATATAGATATATGTAAGGAGGCGCGGGGGCGGACGAGAGACTGGGTCATACTGGTCCGTTCTGCTGGTCAGAGCGACACCAGTTCCACAATCAACAGCGACCGTAATCAACCAGAGTTTTAACACTACTGTCATTATACAATGTCGCCACATTTCAGTTCCTGGTTTCACAAACGTGAGTTCAGATTTAACCTAATTTATTGAGAATGAACTAAGTAGATCATTCATAGATTTCTTGATCCTGAGTTCAGAGTTAACTCAAACACACAACTGTGGAACTGGATCCTGAGTTCAGGGTTAACTCTAACACACAACTGTGGAACTGGATCCTGAGTTCAGGGTTAACTCTAACTCACAACTGTGGAACTGGATCCTGAGTTCACAGTTAGCTCTAACTCACAACTGTGGAACTGGATCCTGAGTTCAGAGTTAACTCTAACTCACAACTGTGGAACTGGATCCTGAGTTCAGAGTTAACTCTAACTCACAACTGTGGAACTGGATCCTGAGTTCACAGTTAGCTCTAACTTACAACTGTGGAACTGGTTCCTGAGTCAGAGTTAACTGTAACTCACACCACTGTAGAACTGGATCCTGAGTTCAGAGTTAACTGTAACTCACAACTGTAGAACTGGATCCTGTGTTCACAGTTAGCTCTAACTCAAGACAACTGTGGAACTGGATCCTGAGTTCAGAGATAACTCTATCTCACAACTGTGGAACTGGATCCCGAGTTAACTCTAACTCACGACAGTGGAACTGGATCCCGAGTTAACTCCAACTCACAACTGTGGAACTGGATCCTGAGTTAATTCTAACTCACAACTGTGGAACTGTATCTTGAGTTCAAGGTTAATTCTAACTCACACAACTGTGGGTCTATACTAATTACCAACCTATATTCCACTGGTCGGGGGGGGGGGCTTGCTAGACAAACTTACACTGGATTGATAGACCCTGGTTCCTTGCACAGTTCAAATATATTTCAGTCTCATTGCAGATGAATAAAATTGGAGAAACATTTTGCTTCGAAATGTTCTTGAAAATCACCGACTGGGGATTTTTACCTACTTTGAATATTTTGGGATTTTTACCTACAGCCACTCGAACAGATGTAGGTTTTAATTGCTAAATTTGTTACAGGATTTTCAAATCGTTTAACCTATTATATTATCATGTTATTATTGGTTACTTCATGATTTCAATCAGGACAAAACTCAAACTTTCAATTTAACATTTTCCACGAAATTTGACAAACAGGTTAATTTCAGTAACCTATATAGCTCAGAGTTCCAGTTTGAGATTATATCTGAATTATATAACTCATCGAAAGTTCATTGAACTCTCTAAGTCAAGAGTCAAAACTAACCCGTCATTTCAGGTCATTTCGTCGGTTCATCGTGGTTCAATTTGGTCATCATTTTGCTAATAACGATCGACCCGACTAGGATAGGTTGTAATGCCATAATCATGATATAAACATCTAACATCAAATAGATATGATTATATTGTTTTGCCATCAACTTACTTGTTTTTTCCACACAATTAGAATCGCCGAATTCCCTTAATGTTTTACGAACATTCGCTAAAAATCCCAACACGGCGCAGTTCGAAATAGCTTAACGATTTAACTGCGGTCGAAACAGAACGGTTTAGATGAAAATATGACTTCCTGGTTGGTTAGGCCTCAAACTGCAGGTATTAACAAATTATAGAAAATTGCTCGTCAAAAATCCGCGAATATGATTTATGACTGACACACACGTGTACAGGACATACACTCGTGTAAAGTCTACAATTAGATAAAGCTTTGTTCGATCAGAATAATATCAGCGTTAAAAACCAAACGACGATTTATAGTATATACTACGCTGAATTAATTATTAATACCCGTTCAATTGTTATAATTACGTAACAGGCCGACGGTAGAACTCTGGGTGGCGACAACTTGATTGTAGACACGCACGTAGAATTCGGTTGATAATTTATAACCCATATATTGCATAATAATAGGTTGAACTATAAAGCGACAAAACGCCGTGCAATAAAAATGTATCTTACAAATACAGTAAATATAGAATAACTACATAAAACAGTATTGTTTATCAATGTTTACCGTAAATAGATCTATAAACGGATAACAAAGCGCGGCAATAAATACATCTATTTCACCCCCTTCAAAATACGATTGATTTATTTTTGATTGTAAACAAGGAACAATAATAGAATGCGATTTGTGTGAATAACAGGTTGTTGTATGTAGTTCACCTCAACCACGCGTAGTCGTATTGTTGTCCGTTTTGCACGGTTCAGTTTCACAAAAACGATTAACGCCTAAATCGATTTAAGATAAACTGAATTAATTAATTATTAAACCGATTTAAGAGTTAAACCTTTTTGTGAAACTGGACCCAGTGTGATAAAATATAATATGGCTAAAACCTAGTTCTTCTAATCGCTCGGGACATTTTGTAAACAGCAATTAAATTTAATAAGATAAAATCCCACTATTTACAGATTAAAAGAATTTAAAAACCAGAATTTATTTATTAAATCTAAAATATATAAAAGACACGACGTTTCGATCTGACCCTAGAGATCATCGTCAGGTGTGAGATTAAGATTAAAAACGGGGGTATATATACAGAGGAGGACAGGTTAATTGAGTAAATTGGTGAGTGAGTAAATAATTAGTGTTTGGCAAGGCATGAAGTAATATACAAGGGAATTATGCGATCTAGCAATTAAATTTGTAATCAGTTCGTTTTAATCAGTTGGGTCTGTTTTACGCTGTCTCTCATCTCGAATCTGGTCTCATCTGGTGTCGGCGTACACGGCTATCGTTAGGAGTCATAATTTCAAAAAAAGTAACGCGAAGGGTAGTAAGGCGGCCGGTCGACTTTTTAACTCAGCAAAAATGAGAAACCAGGAATCAGATTGTAGAATTGTTTCGAAGTTAACTGTCATTTGTCACCTGTCGACTGTCATCAGTTCGACAGCTGTCGGTAAAATTGAAAAATAACGAGGTTAATTAATGGAATGAGAGACAAAATCTCCATGAATATATTTGTAGCTTTGCACAAAATATCTACGTACATATGCAAAACGGCATCATTTAGTACGTGTATATATATGTACATGCTCATTCTGAACGGTTCCGTTAGTTTTCAGTAGTCCTGAAGATGACTATCAGGATTTAGTCGAAAAGTCGAATAAATTACTTTAGAACTCTGAACTCAGTAACATAACCTGCACACTCAAACCCGGTGACCGGGTAATAAGATTAAAAAACCCAATCTCACCATAGAGGTCATATCTAGGGTGAGATCGAAACTTCGTGTATTTTATATCTTAGATTTTTTGAATAAATAAATTCTCGATTTTGAAATTATTTTCATTTGTAATACGATAGTGGGTATTTATCCTATTATTTCAGACTCGTTTTTGTTTGTGTGTCTATTTTGGGATTTTGATTTCGTAATCTCATGATCGTGAGATATCGTTATAACGCGCGCGCTCGGATTCAAGGATTCCACAAGCATCACGTCACAAACCGCTCCGTACGTTTACGTTCTAGAGATTCAATTATCGCCTCGAGTATTAAACCGTGGACACTAAAAAACCTTACGTCACACATGTGCTGTGACGTCACATCGCATCGGCGTCATCTTCACAGTGCGGTTGAAACCGGTGGTCATTAAACCCGCAGCGGCCAGCAGCAGGCTGTAGCCAGCTGCCAGCAGCCAGCACCAGGCTGTAGCCCTAATCAACCTCAATCGAATTTCTTCCAGATTTTGATAGTCTACAGTTAACGCTGGGGATATCACTGATTACTGTAAGCTGGTGCCGTTACTGTATGGTTATGATATGTAAACAATTTCTCTCTACCTCGGCACCAGCAGCAGCAGCAGCAGCAGCAGCAGTACAACTCCGCTGCAGCCTAAGAGAGAGAGGATCATGATATATATATATATATGTGAGATCTATAAATGTGTATTTACACGGATACTTACGATTTTAAGAACAGTTTATATATCTGTGTAGTTGTTTACAGCAGCACTAGCACAGTCTCTCTCTCTCTCGCGGTAGCGGCCGCTTTTTGGTAAAATTCGTTCGTGTAAATACGTTTATATATATAAATAAATTAGAAGTCCAAGCGAATGTATAAATCCGAGTTGATATTAATGAATAGTTGCATGAGCAGCAACAACAACAAACGTCGTAGGTTAATAAATCTACACCGAGTAGTAATCACACTCCTCTCCAGTATTGTGTGTATGTGAACTGACTGTCGGCGGTATGTGAGTGTTATATCGAGTTGAGAATGTATGGTCCACACCCAACCCACACCAGGTCTCGTGTTGCCTCCTCACTGCGACGCAACGACTATCAACGACGACACGATACTATAAAACCATACACTGACACTCACACACATCGTCATATACTGTAAAATCATTATAGGTGATGATGCGATCGACGCACTGTTGCGGCTGCGGCGGCGGCTGCGACTGTTCCTGCGTACTGCGTTCTCTCTTTCCACCGCAGAGTGTGTGTGTATGCGCTGGATCGATTGAACACCACGCGCGCGCGCAGTCTCTCTCTGATGTCAGACAGTACCACCATGTGTGTACGTACAGCACTGTACGTCTGACTGTATGCTAATAGCTTGTGTGTGTGTGTGTGTGTGTGACGTCATCAACAACACCAGTACAACATCATCATCGTCAAGGTGAGGGCGTCAGTGCGCATGCGTGCACATCTGGCAAAAGCGCGAATGGTCGCAGCAGTTAGGTGACGAGAGAGAGGGCGGTCATTGCCCGGCCGGGATTGGGGATGAGTGAACGCATCGCCTGGTGAGGCACTGTCGACACCTTGCTCTCCGGAAAAAATCATGCGGCATTCAGGAAGTACAAGGAAGAAACGATCACTAGCTCTGATGATGAGCTGAATGAACCAGTTAGCGTACCGGTATTGTGCCGGTACGTAGGTACATAGGGAAGTGCTGATTTACTTTTCATCTCCTGCCCTAAAGTAACATCAAACATTATTCGTGGCCGGGTAGGCATACGAGGTGAAAGGTGTCCATTTTACTCACTCGATGGCCCAAGTGGATCTAGCAGTTCCAGTCAATGAACACTGCGTCGTGAATAACAATTGGGTATTTTGGCGAAGAGGCAGAAAACCCTAAATACAGCAGCAAAGCAGCGATAACGGTTTGCTGCATCATTCATCCATATACGAACTGAATTGGGGGGGGGGGGGGGTGGGGTATTGAGAAGGATTGGGGCAGCATTGATTAAATCATATTCAGTACACAGTGTTCTAGATCTAGGCAGTAATATGTTTAGTAGTCCTGTGCAACAGGTTTGTGTGTCATAAAATCGTTGAAAACTATTTTACTTTTGTGAATGTTGTTTCATAACAATCATTGAAATGTTTAAAAATATATCGCAATGTACGACTCGGGTTGGGGAGTGCAGCAGTTGTGTGGAATTTCTCAATACAAAACACATAAGTGTCCTAATAATATTACCGAGGAACTTCGTTACAGCGAACTTCAGGGAGCCATAAAATCAGTTCGTTATAACCGACAGTTCGTTATATCCAGTATGAAATTGATTATATTTTCCTATTTGGGATGATGAATCGTCGTAGACACGAGTTCGTTGTAATGAGGTTCCACTGTATTTGCATTATGCACATTATATACTCATGTAATGTTAAGATTGTTTTTTTATTTTATCCACAAGTTTGTATACTGTGGAAGCGTCGTCTATGTTGGCGCTGGATAGAAATAATATGTCGAAATTTAATTATCTTCGGTAGCTTGAAGAAACGACTTCGGTCGCGACAGACTTTATCTCAACGTAATAACTCTTGCTCCATCTAACGGAATATGCAGTTAGTCGTTCTCGGCACCAACCCGCCACCGCCTGGAAATAATTGTAATAAACCGTCAACTGCTGCCATCTACATTTCAACTGTGGCAAGTGGAATACAAAATAAAACGCCCTCCGCTACCGCCATCTACAGCTTGACTCTGGCAAGTGAAATACAGCGTAGCGCAAAACAAATTCAGGTCAAATATATTTAATTATGAAAAATGTACCTAAATGCCTCGAACATACACAAAAATAAACCCATAATCGAACAAAATATATTCGCTTATAATCGAGATGATTATGATTAATTATAATGTATAATTAGTGATTGTGATGATTTTTGTTTTACTGCTCGTCATCCGGGTATTTTAGTCTAATTGTCGGCCATGTTTTTATTGAGAATTACAATGAAAAAATCGGAATTAGTTCAGCATCGTCGGAACTGTAGGGATAGATTACTGGACTGTGAGGAGTCGATTTAAATGCTGATGTAAATATGAAGTTTTAACCCTAGAATTAGAGATTAACTGTGTATGACATTGAAGTAGAGAGAGGGGGGTGGGATAGGAGAGAGAGGGGGAACAGATCTGTTGTTGTTGTGAGAGTGTGTGTGGCGCCTCCCGATCTGCCCTGCTGCTCGGGGGTGGTAGGCTTAGGCCTACTCTTGAGTTTTCCGATTCGAACAAGATGAAAACGAACAGGTCACGATTTGTAAAGGTGCATCCCTCACCCTCACTCACTGCCTCGTCCAAGAGCTGTTTGTGTATAATAACATTGTTTTATCACAGATTGTGAAGGTCAGGTACTGTGTCTGTGAGTGATGATGAAGAACTGCTGCTGCTGCTGCTGTCCTCGTCACAGTTTGCTGTCACAGTGACAGTTTATATATCTGTAGTTAAATGTTTCACACTGTCTGATGCTGTCTATTAAAATGATTAAAGGTCCCACTGTCTGTTTGCTGTCCGATGCTGTCTAACTCTAGATGGTTATTTAATGATTGTACTGTATTTTTGATTGCAGGTTGTTTTGAAGGAGGTTACGCTGTCTGTCTGTCTGTTTGCTGTCTGATGCTGTCTATTAAAATGATTAAAGGTCCCACTGTCTGTTTGCTGTCCGATGCTGTCTAACTCTAGATGGTTATTTAATGATTGTACTATTTTTGATTGCAGGTTGTTTTGAAGGAGATTACGCTGTCTGTCTGTTTGCTGTCCGATGCTGTCTAACTCTAGATGGTTATTTAATGATTGTACTGTATTTTTGATTGCAGGTTGTTTTGAAGGAGGTTACGCTGTCTGTCTGTCTGTTTGCTGTCCGATGCTGTCTAACTCTAGATGGTTATTTAATGATTGTGCTGTATTTTTGATTGCAGGTTGTTTTGAAGGAGGTTACGCTATCTGTCTGTTTGCTGTCCGATGCTGTCATGATGACTCGATGTACACATTTCAGAATGATTGCGACACTGACAGTGTTAGCAATAATGACATGTTCAGGTCAGTTATTGATATATCTCTGTTCAACACGTATTCCACTGTTTCCACCCGTTTCCACAATTACCGTGGAACTGTATCCTGAACTGTGGAACTGGGTTCAGAACTGTGCAACTGGGTTCAGATCTGTGCAACTGGGACTGGGTTCAGAACTTCAGAACTGTGGAAATGGATGCAGAACAGTGGAACTGGGTCCAGAACTGTGAATCTTGGTCCAGTGGATGCAGAACTGTGGAACTGGGTTCAGAACTGTGGAACTGGGTCCAGAACTGTGGAACTGGGTCCAGAACTGTGGAACTGGATCCAGAACCTGAACTGGATCCAGAACTGTGGAACTGGATCCAGAACTGTGGAACTGGATCCAGAACTGTGAATCTTGATCGAGTGGTTGCAGAACTATGGAACTGGTTCTACAGCTGTGGAACTTGGTCTGGAACTGATGAACTTGGTCCAGTATTGTTAAGATAGATTCATTGTACCTATTTATGAATAAGTTCTAATTGTATGTGATATTTTGTTGTAGAAATGTTTGTGGTCGGTGTATCCGGTATTGATTGTATTACATACAGTCAGGACTTGTGTCAGAAACAGGGTAATTGTACGCCGACTCGTGAGAGGTGCACCGAGGGCGAGGACGCGTGCTTCTCGTCTTGGACATTCGAAAACACTAATAACTCTAACAATACTCGCGGTGAACTCGTAATGAAACTACAAGGATGTTGGTTGTGGACCGAGGCGTGCGATCCACACGGGAAGTGTATTAATCAACCGGCTAATAGTCATACCCTGTTATATCTGTGTTGTTGTAAAGCTGACGTTTGTAATAGACGCGAGAATATCACATTTATAGAATATCCGAAACCTAATACAACTACCGGTAAGTAGATACCCCTAACCCTCCATCACCCCATTTCTAGAGTCGTGAATACTCGAGGAAATACTCGAGTGAATGCTCTTTGATATATTTTACCAAAACCCAAGTGTAAAATTCAGAGAATTCGGATAAGCGAGGTTGACGCCACTGACCGGGAAAGCCTCAAACTTCATGGGAATCACCAACATCTGACTATAAAGTCAAAGGCAACTCAGAGAATTTGACCAAAAAAACTCCCGAGAATTCAGATGATCTTGCGTTCCTTAATCAGTAAATGATTCATTGAAAAATTTTAAACAGAAATTTCTTTGAATCTCTCGGGGGGATTTTGTGTTTTGGAAAAATCAGGTATTTATAAATTGACGGAAAGTGGCGCCACCTTTTGCCTTCCCGTCTCCCGGTCATTTCGCTCGATTCACCCAAAACATACGGTACCGCTTAAACTGAAAATAATTGTGTATTGTTGCCTCGTGTTGTCTAGGTTACGAAGGTCCTATGATCTATCACTACACGCAGCAGAATCTACAGCCGGTTATATATATATTTATTGGACTGGTTGCCGTGTGTATCTTCGTAACCGTCGGATACTGGATGTATCGTAAATCACGCGATAGTTACCTTCAAGCGATACCGATCAGCGATCCGACTCCGCTAGCGCCATCTACGCCGTTATTAGGACTACGCCCGATACAGCTGATCGAAGTGAAAGCCCGCGGGCGTTTCGGGGCCGTATGGAAGGCTCAGTGCGCGGGCGACGTCGTTGCCGTGAAGATATTCCCGTTATCCGATAAACAATCATGGATGAACGAACGAGATATCTTCAACTTACCGGGAATGAAACACGATAACCTACTGAGATTCATCGCGTCTGAACGGCGCGGAGAGAATCTTAACACTGATTTCTGGTTGATATCCGAGTTCCACGACAACGGGTCGCTATACGACTATCTGAAGGGTAATCTGTTGTCGTGGTGTGAATTGTTGCGTTTAGCCGAATCGATGGCTCGCGGATTGTCGTATTTACACGAGGATATACCGGCGTCGAGAATCAGCGAACACAAACCCGCTATCGCTCATCGCGATTTTAAAAGTAAAAACGTATTGATAAAAAGTGATTTAACGGCCTGCCTGGCGGACTTTGGACTGGCGATGCCGTTTGATCCGTGCAAGAATCCGGGCGACGCCCACGGGCAGGTGAGTTCTTCACAGTATTTTTTTCGCATAACTAACCTTGGGCTCAGTTGCGCAGATATTAATGATTTAAGTCTAAAAGTGATCTTGGATCTAACTTGGTCTTAGACTGGTCTTAAAATTAAATGTGAACGACGACAGTGCAACCTGAAGTTATAGACCAGAGTGGCGCCAATGACTCTGGGAAACCTGGAAAACTCTGGGAATAATGCTATTTACTGTGTGTTTCTTTATCAATATGTGATTCACTAAAAATGAATGAATTCTAACATTTTAAATCTAGAAATTACTCAGATTCACTCAGGAATTTTGTGTAATCACAACGAAAATCAGGAAATTTTGAAATAGGCAGAAATTGAAGCCTGAAATTCGACCCTGCCTTAGTTTAAGAAGTAGCAAATATCAGTTTTAAGTTGAGATAGTTATTGATATTTTATTGTTTAGGTCGGTACGAGGAGATACATGGCTCCTGAAGTTTTAGAAGGAGCGATCAGTTTTAATCGAGATGCATTTTTACGTATCGATATGTACGCGTGTGGTTTAGTTTTATGGGAAATGGTCAACAGATGTAAAGCAGTCGACGGTAAGAAAGAATTTCAAACACTTTCTATAGCGACAGGGATGAAAATCTTCCAACCATAGATGGATAACCGACTTTCTCTTATTTTCTTCATTCCTGAGATCGGTGTAGATCACCTCAATCGCGCGCGTCGTATCGGAGCACTCCGTAGTTGGGAGTGCTCCTTAAGACGGTTTTGGCAGTTGTTAGCACAATTTTGGAGTCAGAGAAACCAATATGGCGTCTCATTCGAAAAGCGGCTCTAATTCAGAATATTTTCTGGCTTTTTCAATATCGGTGGTTTTCATCCGTGTCGCAACTAAAGTATAAATAATGATAGTTTCTATAGCGACAATAGTTGTGGTATTGTGATAGTATCTATAGCGACGATAGTTGCGGTATTGTTATAGTATCTATAGCGACGATAGTTGTGGTATTGTTACAGGTCCGGTACCGGATTACGTGCAGCCGTTTGAAGAGGATGTCGGTTTACACCCAACTCTCGAGGATATGCAGGATCACGTCGTTACGAAGAAAGGTCGACCCGTTATTAAAGAGACGTGGATAAAACATGAGGTGCGTAGAATGATGATGTCATAGGGTGAATAACGCGTGAGATGGGGGATGTTATAACGATGATGTCATAGGGTGAATAACGCGTGAGATGGGGGATGTTATATCGATGATGTCATAGGGTGAATAACGCGTGAGATGGGGGATGTTATATCGATGATGTCATAGGGTGATTAACGCGTGAGATGGGGGATGTTATATCGATGATGTCATAGGGTGAATAACGCGTGAGATGGGGGATGTTATATCGATGATGTCATAGGGTGATTAACGCGTGAGATGGGGGATGTTATATCGATGATGTCATAGGGTGATTAACGCGTGAGATGGGGGATGTTATATCGATGATGTCATAGGGTGAATAACGCGTGAGATGGGGGATGTTATATCGATGATGTCATAGGGTGATTAACGCGTGAGATGGGGGATGTTATATCGATGATGTCATAGGGTGATTAACGCGAGAGATGTTATAACGATGATGATTGTATATTGTAGGGTTTAAAGTTGATATGTGATACGATGGAGGAATGCTGGGATCACGACTCTGAGGCGAGATTATCGGCAGGATGCGTCGAAGAGAGAATATCGCAACTATCTAAAACAACAACAAACACCTCAAACAACTCTCCGATATCAGCGGCGACGGTTCTATTAGAACCCGATAAACATCTATCAAACATAGATACTAACGTATAAACGGTACGGTCTCGACGACTAGGAGACGTTTAACTCTATCGGTCACCGTGACGATCTACTGGTCACCGTGACGATCTACCGGTCACCGTGACGATCTACTGGTCACCGTGACGATCTACTCTACCGTCGCTGGACACTGCGCGGTTACCACGGATACCGATTCTCGTGGGACGTGATGCAGTTACCATGGATACTGGTCATTACGTTGCCGTAGATACCATTATTTCGCAGATGCCAGTTGTCATGTGGTCGCCGTAGTTACCGATTACTGCGTTACCGCGGATACGTGTATATCGTTACCGATTGAGTGTATTGTTGTATTGTAGAGGTATTCATTGTTGTTATATTGATCCTGATCGGGCAGCTGTTTGTATAACGTGGTATAGATGGCGCTGTATGAGATAGAGCAGTGCCGTGGCACGTGGCGTTGATCGAGATGATGATGAGTGTTATAATTGGTGCTAATGTAATTTGTCAGGGGGTAGGGAAGAGGGGGTAGGGAGGAGTTGGTAGGGAGCAGGGCCTGCTCTTGTCTTAGTAAGGATTATATTGAATTGTTTGTTTTTCCCCGACCGACCGACCGCAGACGGAATGTTTTCGAGGGGTTTTAATGATTCTCCCGTACTCTCCCGGCCCCCGGGTATTCAGTTAATTATAGCGAAGAAATCCTGAGAATATTCATATCCATGACAACATGAAAATCATTGTTTAAAATAGTTGACTATTATAATTATTATTATTATAATTATTATTATTATTATGATGAATGAATTGAATTAGTGTGATGAATAATGATGTTAATTGATGTGACTTGTGAAAGTTGAAGGAGGCTGTCAGAAAAATGAGCACCGAAATTCATCCTATTTCTCCCGTGCTCATTCTGTGTATATAATGTTTGAATCCCCCTCCCTCCCCTCTCCCCTCCTCTCCCCCTACAACCCCCTGAAATGTTTGTAACATAATGTTGTATATAATGATTATTGACTGTGATATGATTGAATGAATGTTAATTGTATAAAATAGCGTAAATAACCATTTTCCCCTCTCCCCTCTCCCCTGCTAATCCCCCCCCCCAATCAGGGTATAGATTACTAGAACAAGCTGTACATACTTTACAGATGCTTGGGTTTTGAGTAGATTGGTATCAAAGGGGGCTCGGTTTACATAAGTGGGCTGGGTTAAAATAGCAAAGTGGGTGGGGTTTTGGTATCAACTTTGGTGGGGTTTTGGTATCAACGTTGGTGGGGTTTTGGTATCAATGTGGGTGGGGTTTTGGTATCAATGTGGGTGGGGTTTTGGTATCAACGTGGCCGGCAAACAGATTCCCGAAATTCCCCCCTCCCCCCACCTCCCCCTCTCCCTGTAACAACCATGACTATTATGAATTGACTGTGATTGTAGATATTACTTAATTATGCGTGTGACAGTGAGTTTTTCCTCGCTTGCCAGTACCCTGCGCGTGCCAGCGTCTGTTTCAGGGAATTTAATCTTCTAGTGAAAATAACAAATAATCAGGTTGTTTTATTATCAATGAGATTGAAAAATCTCTCTAAATGTTATCGATATTTCGTCCAGGAAAAAATAGTTCATTTTGATAGCGATTTCTCGAGATGTTTCATTCAGCCTTTTCTTGTGTCCGATCTCGAGGTTTTACAGATATATCAATATCGTTTTAAACTCTCGCGGTTTTAGAGATATCTCAGTATTGTTTTAAACTCTCGCGGTTTTAGAGATATCTCGATATCGTTTTAAACTCTTGCAGTTTTAGAGATATCTCGATATCGTTTAAAAAGTCGACACGTAAGAGGTGTTTCAATATTGTTTTAAACTATCAGTTTGAGGGAAATCTCGATATTGTTTTAAAATCTCTCGCAGTTCTAGAGATATCTCGATATCGTTTTAAACTCTCGCAGTTTTAGAGATATCTCGATATTGTTTTAAATTCTCGCAGTTTTAGAGATATCTCGATATCGTTTAAAACTCGACACGTAAGAGGTGTTTCAATATTGTTTTAAACTATCAGTTTGAGGGAAATCTCGATATTGTTTTAAAATCTCTCGCAGTTCTAGAGATATCTCGATATCGTTTTAAACTCTCGCAGTTTTAGAGATATCTCGATATTGTTTCAAACTATCGAGGAGGTTTTGAAAATAATGACGGTAATGTTTGATTCAGAGTTGTAAATATTGTAAATAATTAAACAGTATTTGAATCAGGTGTAAATATATACAGTAATTATAAACCATACTAATAATCATTGAATAAATAAATGGGCATTGATTTTATTAACCCTCTGAACCTTCATGTTACCCCCTCCCCCTCTCCTCCCCCTCTCCTGCTCCCCCTCCCTCCTAAAATCTCATCTCGTGTTAATATTGAAGTATACTCAATATGTCATTTAAACCTTGGAGTAATCAGACTGATTACTCCAAGTTTAAACCTAGTCTGATATTGACTGAAATTGTTTATTGATCGGCCACTATTCAGACTATCTTCATCTTACCCCCAACTCTCATCTTACCCCAACTCCTCTCGTCTTACCCCAACTCCTCTCATCTTACCCCAACTCCCCTCATCTTAGCCCCAACTCCCCTCATCTCACCCTATCTTACCTTCACACCTAGAAATAATTGTCTGTAGATATTTGTATAAAAGTAAAGGCGTGTATTGATTGTGAACCTACTGAACCTACTCCCAGTCAACCTAGATATAATATATTTTATAATATTCAACTAACTGCGGCGAGTAAGTTAATTAAACAGCGCCGCCTGTTGGTATAAATTTGAGATTTCTCTGTGTGGATCTTCCAGTTATAAACCTTACGGAATTCTACTGACAACAATTACCGGTAGTACGAGATTTAAAACTCGTCAGATGAAGAGGCAGCAGAAACTCGTGACACAGCATAACCGGTGTTTATATATATCTATCCCTCACATGCCGCAGGCAACTCTGCTTATAAATTAACACTGAAAACTATTATTAGTTACTCCATTTTTTTAACGTTTCGAATATCGTAGTAATATGTGTTGTTCAAGCTCGTGGGCCTAACACCCACGCACTCGCAGGACTGTTCACGCCCGTGGGCCTGGAACCCTCGGGACTGTTCGAGTCCATGGGCCCGGCACTCGCGAGACTGTTCACGCCCGTGGGCCCGCAACCCTCGGGACTGTTCGAGTCCATGGGCCCGGCACTCACGAGACTGTTCACGCCCGTGGGCCCGCAACCCTCGGGACTGTTCGAGTCCATGGGCCCGGCACTCGCGGGACTTTTCATTCCCGTGGGCCGGAACCCGCTGGACTGTTCGAGTCCATGGGCCTGGCACTCGCGAGACTGTTCACGCCCGTGGGCCCAGAACCTGCTGGACTGTTCGAGTCCGTGGGCTCGGCACTCGTGGGACTGTTCAAGCCCGTGGGCCCGGAACCCGCGGGACTGTTCACGCCCGTGGGCCCGGAACCCGCAGGACTGTTCACGCCCGTGGGCCCGGAACCCGCGGGACTGTTCACGCCCGTGGGCCCGGAACCCGCGGGACTGTTCACACCCGTGGGCCCGGAACCCGCGGGACTGTTCACGCCCGTGGGCCCGGAACCCGCGGGACTGTTCACGCCCGTGGGCCCGGAACCTATCTTCTCTCCCCAAAACTCACATCGAGCAGTTGATGATAAGCTCTGTGTAATCCGAGTTTCAGTGATTTGAACTCATGAGTCAAATCTTAAAAACGTGTCTCAGGAAAATCACTGATTTATTTTACAGACGTTTCAATTTTCACTTTCTCTTTCTTAAAAACTGCTGACTTTTTCGAGTTAGTTACTGAGTGTTTTATATAAACATACACAGTAATCATTATCGTCAACCGTGGAATATCCCCTAAATAAATAAATAAACACAATCAAAACTGAATTAATTCTAACTCTAAACCGATCGACGAACTGTGGAACTGGATCCTGTTCAATGGGATGATTTTAGTTTAGTTAGGGATCATTCATTTATTACGTACGCATTAGGGGAGGGGGGAGGGGTCAGTGCAATTGCGTACTGTAATGCTTTATATATGAGAAAATGGCCGATTTTGCGTACAGAGGGGGAGGGGGGTTAAAAAATTCAAATTTTATGCCCACGTAATAAATGAATGATCCCTTAATAATGTGTCAGTTGTAAATATATGAATATATATATCAGTCAGTCAATATAAAACTCAGTGACTATTCTATAAATAGATACAGTACAAACCTGTCAAACTGTAGGATTGGAGGGAGGCGGAGGGGGTGAAGGAGGGAGGGGAGGGGGTGAAGGAGGGAGGGGGAGGGGGTGAAGGAGGGAGGGGGAGGGGAGCAGAGTCTACAGTTTTATGTGTGCGTTTGAAATGTAAATAGAAAAACAGTGAATTTTTATTGGTTGTGATTTTTTTTTTGCCGACATCAATTAGATAATAGTAATAAACTATCAGTTAGAAGGGGAAAGTTTGACTCAGGGGGATGAGTCCTCATATGGCAGGCAGTCCTCGGACACCAGTGAGTTGACTCACGGAGTCCTCTGACACCAGTGAGGTGACTCAATGAGTCCTCAGATACCAGTTAGTTGACTTAGAGTCCTCAGATGGTAGGGAGGTGACTCAAGGAGTCCTCTGATACCAGTGAGTTGACTCAAGGAGTCCTCGGACACCATTTAGTTTACTAAGAGTCCTCAGATGGTAGGGAAATGACTCAAGGAGTCCTTAGATGGCAGAGTTGACTCAAGGAGTCCTCAGATACCAGTTAGTTAAACTAAGAGTCCTCAGATGGTAGGGAGGTGACTCAAGGAGTCCTCCGAAACCAGTAAGTTGACTCAAGGAGTCCTCGCACACCAGTTAGTTGACTCACGGAGTCCTCTGACACCAGTGAGGTGACTCAATGAGTCCTCAGATACCAGTTAGTTGACTAAGAGTCCTCAGATGGTAGGGAGGTGACTCAAGGAGTCCTCTGATACCAGTGAGTTGACTCAAGGAGTCCTCAGACACCAGTTAGTTGACTCACGGAGTCCTCTGACACCAGTGAGGTGACTCAATGAGTCCTCAGATACCAGTTAGTTGACTAAGAGTCCTCAGATGGTAGGGAGGTGACTCAAGGAGTCCTCTGATACCAGTGAGTTGACTCAAGGAGTCCTCGGACACCAGTTAGTTGACTCACGGAGTCCTCTGACACCAGTGAGGTGACTCAATGAGTCCTCAGATACCAGTTAGTTGACTAAGAGTCCTCAGCTGGTAGGGAGGTGACTCAAGGAGTCCTCTGATACCAGTGAGTTGACTCGAGGAGTCCTCGGACACCATTTAGTTGACTAAGAGTCCTCAGATGGTAGGGAAATGACTGAAGGAGTCCTTAGATGACAGAGTTGACTCAAGGAGTCCTCATATGACAGTTTACTCGAGGAGTCCTCAGATGCCAGTGAGTTGACTCGAGGAGTCCTCAAACGGCAGAAATGGAGTTCCAGTATGATAAATAAAGAAGGTTCTTGGTTCAGATAATTTTTAAATAGTTCTCAATCATGTTTTAAATTGTTGTGTATAGTTCTTTCTGCTGCATGTTTGTATTATTATTATTAATCATTAACAACTACAAAAAATATGATAAAATAAAATATTTTGGAGGAAATTCATCTTCGTTGTTCGTTCATAATTTTGATTTGAGACAAATTCGATGACACCATCTTACTAGATAAAGGCTTTCCAGAGATCAGCGGTCTATTGGGTTCTTTGCGAACACTTTCCTTGATTAGGGACCAGCAGCTACAAGATGAAACCTAGAGATCAGCTGTCTAAAGGGTTCTTTGCGAGCACTTTCCTTGATTAGAGCACAGCAGCTACAAGATGAAACCTAGAGATCAGCTGTCTAAAGGGTTCTTTGCGAGCACTTTCCTTGATTAGGGACCAGCAGCTACAAGATGAAACCCGTCCTAGAGAACAGCTGTCTAAAGGGTTCTTTGCGAGCACTTTCCTTGATTAGGGACCAGCAGCTACAAGATGAAACCCGTCCCAGAGATCAGCTGTCTAAAGGGTTCTTTGCGAGCACTTTCCTTGATTAGGGACCAGCAGCTACAAGATGAAACCCGTCCCAGAGATCAGCTTCATAAAGGGTTCTTTGTGAACACTTTCCTTGATTAGGGACCAGCAGCTACAAGATGAAACCCGTCCTAGAGAACAGCTGTCTAAAGGGTTCTTTGCGAGCACTTTCCTTGATTAGGGACCAGCAGCTACAAGATGAAACCCGTCCCAGAGATCAGCTGTCTAAAGGGTTCTTTGCGAGCACTTTCCTTGATTAGGGACCAGCAGCTACAAGATGAAACCCGTCCCAGAGATCAGCTGTCTAAAGGGTTCTTTGGAGCACTTTCCTTGATTAGGGACCAGCAGCTACAAGATGAAACCCGTCCTAGAGATCAGCTGTCTAAAGGGTTCTTTGGAACACTTTCCTTGATTAGGGACCAGCAGCTACAAGATGAAACCCGTCCTAGAGATCAGCTGTCTAAAGGGTTCTTGGTGAGCACTTTCCTTGATTAGGGACCAGCAGCTACAAGATGAAACCCGTCCTAGAGATCAGCTGTCTAAAGGGTTCTTTGGAACACTTTCCTTGATTAGGGACCAGCAGCTACAAGATGAAACCTGTCCTAGAGATCAGCTGTCTAAAGGGTTCTTGGTGAGCACTTTCCTTGATTAGGGACCAGCAGCTACAAGATGAAACCCGTCCTAGAGATCAGCTGTCTAAAGGGTTCTTTGCGAGCACTTTCCTTGATTAGAGACCAGCAGCTACAAGATGAAACCCGTCCCAGAGATCAGCTGTCTAAAGGGTTCTTTGCGAGCACTTTCCTTGATTAGGGACCAGCAGCTACAAGATGAAACCCGTCCTAGAGATCAGCTGTCTAAAGGGTTCTTTGGAACACTTTCCTTGATTAGGGACCAGCAGCTACAAGATGAAACCTGTCCTAGAGATCAGCTGTCTAAAGGGTTCTTGGTGAGCACTTTCCTTGATTAGGGACCAGCAGCTACAAGATGAAACCCGTCCTAGAGATCAGCTGTCTAAAGGGTTCTTTGCGAGCACTTTCCTTGATTAGAGACCAGCAGCTACAAGATGAAACCCGTCCCAGAGATCAGCTGTCTAAAGGGTTCTTTGCGAGCACTTTCCTTGATTAGGGACCAGCAGCCACAAGATGAAACCCGTCCTAGAGATCAGCTGTCTAAAGGGTTCTTTGGAACACTTTCCTTGATTAGGGACCAGCAGCTACAAGATGAAACCCGTCCCAGAGATCAGCTGTCTAAAGGGTTCTTTGTGAACACTTTCCTTGATTAGGGACCAGCAGCTACAAGATGAAACCTGTCCTAGAGATCAGCTGTCTAAAGGGTTCTTTGTGAACACTTTCCTTGATTAGAGACCGGCAGCTACAAGATGAAACCCGTCCTAGAGATCAGCTGTCTAAAGGGTTCTTTGGAGCACTTTCCTTGATTTTGGGACCAGCAGCTACAAGGGTTCACGATCCGTCACAGGAAATCAGCAGCTGCAAGGGTTCTTCATTATCTTCAGGAATACTATTTAGTATTTAGTCGAAACATTGAAAATAAATACAAGGAATTCATTTATCTCTATGTATTGAAAGTGAACAATACTGCTACACGGAAACGTTGCTTGGTTTTAGAGAAACAAGGAACCGTAATAATTCTATTTAGTCAAACATTATAGAATTCAGTCAAACGCTGATACATAGTGTTTATATATTTATTGAATGATAAATAATAGATATATTTATTTATTCACAGATAACAAAACAAACAAAAATACATCATAAACACAAATCACTGATCTCACTTCAATTATCAGTCGTAGAACTCCGAGCGTACAGGACATAGATAAAACCTAATAGTATCATTTCATGTGAAATATAAATCATTAAAAAAACAAGATCATTTTAAAAACTTGTATAAACAATTTTTCGTTTTAAATGTCACACGATGATATTGTCGATAATAATAATTTCAATCGATAAGCCCCGCATAAGTTCCCTTTTAACGGACATAGCATAAAAACAGAACTTACATAAATATTGATTATTTTATATCACGAATAAAAGAAGAATTGAATGTATATATTTAATCACATTGAGGAGAAGCGATTGGAGCGTTCGCTTGAGACACTGGAGACATTGTTTGCGGGACGGGACTCTGATGTTTAGACGAGCGCGCCGACCCCGGGGCTGTCCCGGCGCGATCACTGCCCGCAGCGCTACCTTTACGCGGGGTCACCCCTTTAGCCCCAGACCGAGAACTGCACAGATTCACTTGAATTCCTTTATCGTCTGCAGTTTGTGTCGATTTATCGAAATCAAGTTGTTCCGTCATTGATTGACGACTCTAGAAAAATATAAAAAAACATCTCTTTTACTGTCAAAGTAAAACTTGCAGTTTTTGTGAATATAAGCGCCCTCTATATCTCACCCATATATTAGTGTCAGTCACAACTCGCTATTTTAGTGGGGACTATGATAATTTTGATGATCATTAAAATTCGAATTGAGACTCACGGGGTCCGATCCTTGTCCGATTGCCCGGGACACGTATATTCTCATCAGTGCAAGTAGGTTATCATTATCACTTGTCCCCCGGGCTAGTGCAATTTTATGTCACAAAGCTTTTTTCCCAATCGATACAATGGATGATAGTGCCACCAATTGGACTGCCTGTGTAGGGCAAGTATTTTTTGGAGGGGGCAAGCAAAATTTCAGATATGCTATGCTATTCAGATATGAGAGTATGGCGGTATAGAGAGTATGGCGGTATATCGGTGGTTGGCGGTATATTGAATGTGTGACTTCCCTGATTGTATACAGCTGCTGAAAAGTTTGTTAAACATAACCAGTAGATAATCCTATATAGTAACGATGAACTTTCAATTATCACTATATCAACTATCCACTGGTTAACACTAACCAACATTTCAGTAACCGCAGCGCCCCCTGGTGTATATGATTCTTACCGCCGGTGCCGAGCGAATGATCATTGGTTTCCCCTTCAATCGTTCGTCGCCCTCTATTTTCAGTTTAGCGAGTTCCTCGATCGCGTACGACGACCGGGCCGTCGGGTTCGATATATTGTTGCCTGTAACAACGCACACAATGAGAGTTAGTCTAGTTATGGTCATCAGGTATTCGGTCATTTCTCTTATTCTTACCTGGTATTTTTCGGGGCATCTCCCAAGTGCCCACGAATTGACCCCACGGGCTTTCGTACGATCTCTGAACGCCCGGTAACAGGTGTCCGCGATTGTTGGAGATTATTTGCGTGAACCCATCGAGAGGTCGAGGTCGCTGAAATCAGAGAACAGCAGACGGTTTTGAAATCACTGTCAGAAGGTCTCACACTGGGGCCGCCAGGGACACTATGACCGTGGTAGGGTAGTAAGTACTATCTCAGGGCTGTGTTTTGACTGCGGGCGGGCCTGAATAGTGGCTGTGTTATGGGTGTGGGCCTGAATAGTGGCTGTGTTATGGGCGTGGGCCTGAATAGTGGCTGTGTTATGGGCGTGGGCCTGAATAGTGGCTGTGTTATGGGCGTGGGCCTGAATAGTGGCTGTGTTATGGGCGCGGGCCTGAATAGTGGCTGTGTTATGGGCGTGGGCCTATCATTATTAGTTGTATACATCTCTGGGACTCTGTTGGGACCAGAGTAGCAGTAAGTACTATCTCTGGGCCCAACTGGGGCTGTGTTGCGGACCCGGGCCTGAATAGTGGCTGTGTGTTATTGGCGCGGGCCTGAATAGCAGCTGTGTTAGGGCGTGGGCCAGGCTGTGTTATTGGGCGCGGGCCAGGCTGTGTTATGGGCGTGGGCCAGGCTGTGTTATTGGGCGCGGGCCAGGCTGTGTTATGGGCGCGGTTATTAAACGTTACCTCTCTATATGATTTGGGAACTTCCCAATTCTGAAGTCGTTTCGCTTGAAATTGTTTGTCATACTGAAAAAATGAAGAAAAGCATAGGCCTAAAAATGAGAAACCACATCCTTGATCCACTGCACTGCATCAAACAAACAGTCAAACAAACAGTCTGTCACTGTCACTGTCACTGTCAGTGTCACCCAGATCAGCTCCCACTTCTCTTCTCCTCGATGAAGTCATTGATTCAGATACCTTTTTGCACTGATTGATTGTATATTTATTCATACCTGGTTTGCGCTGAAATGTAACGCCATTTTAATCCTGTTATTGCTGTTTTTCTAGTTAAACTCGTCTATTTTGTGGTCTTTATAGATTTATGTGTACAGGTTTCTATGGAGATCGCAGTACACCTGTCAGTGATTACTACGAATGAGTCGGAGTAAACCGTGACTAGTTCACAGTGCTCACAGTCAGATAACCCTAACCCTAGGGTTTGGCTGTGTTACGTACCCGAGCGCCTAGCGGATAACCCTAACCCTAGGGTTAGGAATTCGGTGTCCCTCCTAGGGTTAGGGTTACTCCGATCAGTCTCTGACTGCTATGAACGAGTGTAGAGCAGTGTTTGGCGGCTATGAACGAGTCGTGACTACAGTAATGGAGGGCGACGTGGCGTTTTTCAGATTTTTCCTACTGAAAATTCTCCTATTCTGCACAATTTGTTTGAGTTGTCAGATTGTTTATAGCGAAGATGGCTCCGAGTCGCTGATATTTGAATCTGAGAATCAACAAACCGTTAATTCTGATGAACAGAAACCAATGAGGTGCGAAATATATAATCAATGCAATTCAAACTTTATTGAACGTTTACACAAAACAGGCGATTTACACAATATAAACAACCAAACGAGAGAGAAATGATATCTTGAGTTTTGAACACTTAATTTGAAATTTTGGCCGAAATTTTACTGAAAATGTTGTTTCAATAATTTGTGTTACTGTGAATGAGCCATAAAAAATTATGAAGGCCTAATAATCAGACAATCCCGCTACCCTATAATCAGTAACCTGTCGGTAGTTTTGTTTAACGATCGGATATTTTCACATACCACACATGAGTTGGTATAAGCCCATCCGATTATAAGAAGCTTACCACCAACGATTAGGTAACTAACTACCGGTACCCCAGCCTGGCCCTCCTGTTGAGGGATTGTTTACATATCGCGTTGTGTTAGGTTTAGGGGTGATTTATATTTTATGTTGATATTGTTTTCTAGATATTTATTATATGAAGTGAACCCTGGCGAGGGGTTCAATCTACGCCGTGACGTCTATATGAGAATCGCTAATCTAGCTAAAGCATTAAACGCCATCGAGCCGTGGACGCTAGTGCTGCCACCTTGGGGTAGAATTTATCACTGGAAATCTCCATCGCAGCAAACGAAATTACGTTGGTCTCAATTCTTTGATGTAGAGAGTTTGAATAGACACACGCCTGTGATTGAATTCGAAGATTTTAAAACTTGTAAGTTTATTTTTTCTAAATCTGGCGGGTCCTAAAAGAAAGGGTTCATACTTTGTATGCATCCATGAGTGAGGGAGGGAGAGAGTGAGAGGAGGGAGAGAGATGGGGGAGAGAGGAGAAAGGAGAGGGAGAGGGAGGGAGAGAGAGGAGGGAGAGGAGAAAGGAGAGGAGAAAGGAGAGAGGGAGGGAGAGAGAGAGGGAGAAAGAGAGGGAGAGGGAGAGAGAGCCACAGGGTGAATTTCAATAAATGTATCAATCTGTGGTCGCTTCATCATCAAATCTATTTTCTATTATATAATATTGGCCTAGATTTCAGCTTTTTTGATGAGATACCCGGTAAAATTAATTTTGTAGTCGCGCTTGGAATTTTGTAGTCTGAATACCAGTCGTTGTTACGGGATCCCTACAACTTGATTAGGGAACGACGGCTAGGTACTAGACTAGGAATTTTGGTGGTCATCATATGGATTTCTCATAAGGATGACCCCTGCCCCCCCTGGTTTGAAGACCCCGCCCACTCAGAATGGATCCACTGTTGCCCCTGATTACATTGTTTTTCACACAAATGTTTCTCATTTCGTGCGTTTATTTTCAGTAAACGGTCCTGAAATTGATGAATTGTATTATTTACAAAATTATAAAGAAGGCTGGGGTCCGGACGGTTGGAAGGAGAAAATGGATTTCAGAGAATGTAATCAACAATCTCGATACAGACAGGTTAGAATTCAATTACTCCAGGACCCGGCTGGGAACCGGTCAATCTAAACTACTCAATTCTGTGATTCCCTGATTGTCAACTCGGCAGTCCAAACACAACTGGAGAAGTCAGCTTGGGTAGTTAAAAAGATGTGTATTTATTGATTGCAGGACTCTAAGGGTACCACCAGCAGCAGTGGCGCGGGTGTATGGCGCGGTTGGTTTTGGGGATTTGATGACGTCGTTTCTAAGAAGTTTAATTGTATTTCTATTCAAGCTCACGCCAAATATCTAATACCATTTCTTACTAAAAAGACACAGGCGAGGTAAGTCTCACCACCAGGGGGCGTTAACGCTTTGTTTCTCCGCCAAGGGGCACTGTAAGATATAATCTCCATCAGGGTAGACGCTAGTAGACATTTGCACCAACAGGGGGCGTTAAAACTTAATTTCTACATCAGAAGGCACTATGGTAGACTGTCTCTCCACCAGGGTGCGCACTATGAGACAGTCCCTTCACCAGGGGTCGTCGATACTTAGTTTCTCCACCAGGGGGCGTCTGGTAGTAGTTAATTTTGTCAATTATTTTCCAGGTCAGTTATGATCGATAGAGCTGAGACTTTAATACACGATGTTTACGGTGAAACCGACTACTGGCAAGTGAGTATATATCATTGAGAGGTTGTCGGATCACGTAGTAACCAGGGTTACTCACACACAGTCTCGTTCAAACAGGCTCGCCGATCGATGGTATTCGCTCGTCCGCTCACAGATGTTGCCGATCAATTCAGAGCTAAATATCTAAATTCATTTGATGAAACGGATAAAACTATATTTGAAGATGATTGGAGAACGATGCAGGTAGGTCTCATCCTTTCCTTCCTCCTCCTCTCTCCCTCCCTCCTCTCTCCTCTCCTTCCCCCTCTCTCACAGTCTCATCCTTTCCTTCCTCCTCATCATCCCTCTCCGTCTTCCCATTCCCTCTACTTCTCCTTCCTCTTCTTCTCCCCTTCCTCCTCTCTCCTTTATCCTCTCTCCCTCTTCCTCTCTCCTACCCTCCCTCCACTCTCCCTCTTTCCTCCCTCTCCCTCTTCCTCTCTCCTACCCTCCCTCCACTCCCCCTCTATCTCCCTCTCTCCCTCATCCTCTCTCCTACCCTCCCTCCACTCTCCCTCTTTCCACCCTCTCTCCCTCTTCCCTCTCTCCCTCACACTCTCTCAACCTCCCATTCCTCTCCCTCTCTCCCCTCTTCAGATCGGAACTCCTTGTGCTGCTATCTGTATTGTGTTGCACGGCTGGTATGTAATGTATATTATATTGTATTATACATTGTAGCGACGAAACCGCGATGCTATCGGAGGTCCATATTTAGCCGTTCATTTACGTAGATTAGATTTTCTATACAGTCACAAGAAGAGCGTACCGAGTCTAGAGGGCGCTGCTAATCGAATACAACAACTGCTGAAAGATCTGAAATTACAAACAGTATTTGTAGCTACAGACGCACCTGATGATGGTAATCTATACCCCTCCCCTCCTCTCTACTCAGCTAGATTTATATTCCTAGCGCCAACGAGTTAAAATCATTCATTTTCTGACACTTTAATTGTCAATTGTTAACTCACAATGTCAGACGGTGGATACTGGAGGTGTGATTAGATAGATGGAAATCTGGACTCCTGAAGTTGCACAGTTGTGGGTCGAAGCAGTTCCTTTCAATTGTTTAAAATCCTTGAATCAAAGTTTGACTGACAACTGTGGAACCAGGTTCAGAACTATGGAACTGGTTTTAGTACAGTGGAACTGGTTCTAGTGGAACCGAGTCCACACTGTTTTACGGAGTTTGTTTGTCTAATAGTTGTTTGTCTGGATCTAGTTGAACCGAGTCCACACTATGTTTGTATGTTTGTAGAATACGGAGAATTGAAATGGTTTTTGAAAGATTATAAAGTTGAAAGATTTCGACCGAGTTCGGAAGAATTAAATCAGTTTCAAGATGGAGGAATTGCAATTATAGATCAATGGATCTGTGCACATGCCAGGTACGTAGATAGGGGGGGATAGGGCGGCTCAAGGGGTCCAGGAGAGAGTGAGTAGCTAGCCTGCCAGCTCGAAAGGTCTCTCCTCATAGAATACTTGAAATAATGCCAAATATTCACTTACTATAATACTAAGTGAAAGTCCTAATAAAACCGATCCAAATTAAACGAGTTATTACAGTAGAACTGGCGTAAGTAAGACTTAGAAAATTCCGATTTGGAGTAAGTCGTATTGTGGGGGTTTTCTATGAAATATCCGAGTTAGCTACAGATTAAGAACCTAAACCCTCACAACTGAGTGACACTGGGTCAGTACTCAATTATATAGCCGACTAATATTGTAAACATGTGCTTAACATGTGTGCGTCGACAGAAATATCAATCTACCGGTGTATAATAGACGCTGCGCGCCAGTGATGATCTTTTTAAAAATAATTGAAACAAGCCGACTGACTCGAGAGATTGAGATGTGCATTGCTTTGAAATGTTCGGAACATATACCGGTATTCTAGGTCACTTCCAGAATCCGACTTTGAGACAGATTTTGAAAGGAAAATGAACTGAGAAAATCGGGACCACGGAATTTCTGCTGATTTTCCGGCTTACGCCAGTTCTACTGAACTGTAAAACTGGATCCTGAACTGTAGAACTGGATCCTGAACTGTGGAACTGGATCCTAAACTGTAAAACTGGATCCTAAACTGTAAAACTGGATCCTAAACTGTAAAACTGGATCCTAAACTGTAAAACTGGATCCTTAACTGTAAAACTAGATCTAGAAATGTAGAACTGGATCCTAAACTGTAAAACTGGATCCTGAACTGTGGAACTGGATCCTGAACTGTGGAACTGAGTCCAGAACTGTGGAACTGAGTCCAGAACTGTAAAACTGGATCCTGAACTGTGGAACTGGATCCTGAACTGTGGAACTGAGTTCAGAACTGTAGAACTGGATCCTAAACTGTAAAACTTGATCCTGAACTGTAGAACTCTGTATAAGTGTATGTGATAAATGAGTGTGTTGTATGTAATTATTGTAGGTATTTCATCGGTTCATCGCAGTCAACATTTTCATTTCGAATTCACGAAGAACGAGAAATTCTCGGTTTTAAACCGAAAACAACTTTTAATTCATTCTGCGGAGATGAACAGAGTGAGAAACAATGTGAACAACCGTCGGAGTGGAAAATAGTTTATTAAACCATTTACTGCACGCTGGATCTACAGTAGACCCAGCATAATGGATCTACATCGTGCTGGATCTACAGTAGACCGGGCACGCTGGATCTACAGTAGACCGAGCACGCTGGATCTACATCACGTTGGATGATAATTCCATAAGAGCATTTCAAGCATAATACATTATAAACATGACACCAGTCTTCCAACACTGCGTGTAATAAGATAAAAACCCACTATGTAAAAATTATAAGATTTTTAAAATCGAGAATTTATTTATTCAAAAAATCTAAAATGTAAAATACAAGACGTTTCGATCTCACACTAGAGATGATCATACAATTCTTCTAATCTGTAGATAGCGGGTTTTTATCTAATTATCCGTTCACCGGGTTTGGGTGCACAGGTTATTGTACTACTGTGCGTGTGTGATACTTACATTTACTGTACTTAACAAGTTCAAACTGATAATAGACTGTTCACCTACAGCCCGGAACCTGCGTCCCTTTCTCCCCTGGGAATGGTGATCAAATTTCTATATACGTCTTAGAAGGGCCGAGGGGTTGCAGGGTCCTAGGCTTGATGGGTTGCAGGGTGCGGATTAGAAGGTACCTGGTAATAAATATTGAAGAAGTTTAGAGTTAATTCATGACATTTCTAGGTTTAAGGGGTAATAGTTTTCTGTTGACAAATCTGTGGTAAATAATACTTAAATTTATTACTAATAATTTTCTATTTTCTGTGATGAAAACTTAGTTTTGTTTCGGACAATCTTCTTAACTTTTCTCTCAATAGCTAATCAAACAATTCCATTTATAATACAACGAACCAATCAGAGATAGCAACGAACCAATCAGAGATAGGGTTATATCCTCAACGAACTAATCAGAGATAAGGTTACATCCTCAATAAACGGGAGACAATTACAAGAAAATTTGAAACAATAAAAATCTATTTTATTTATTGATATTTAACTGAAGTTGTTTTAGTTTTCTTATTGTGGACACATTATCTCGCTTGCCAGTGCTTGTCTCGAAGCTGACTCATGGTGCTCCCTGTCGTCCAAATGAACCATCGGAAACGAAAATACGAAGGTTTTACAGTTTGACTCTATGAGGCAATTCTGAACAAATTAATGTCACATCAAGCCATGCACGTATAAACTAGATTATACGTCCATGATCAACCCAATTCCACAAGTGTATGTGAAGGAAGAACCACAGTAGACCATATCCAGCATAAACCCACCATCCACGACCAACCTCCGTGCGCCAATCGCTATCGTTGATGCCAGGGGCGGATCCAGGGGGATGGGTAGACAGTATTGGAAGGAAATTTAAGGGCACCTTTCTGATCTTAGGGCACACCCAGTATCCAGGTCAATGCGAGTGCCGAAGGCGCGAAGTCCTTCGAAGGGGGTATGGGGGCCCCCAGAAAATTTTGATAATATGGTACCATTTAAAGGCTTTTAGAGGGCTTCAGAGCAATTCAGAATAAACGACCCGGACACGGAATTAGCAGTTGCTGAAATAATGCCTTTAAAAATATTGCCGGTGAAATTTCGAAGGGCGCTTAACAATGCTAGACCGTATTGGGCAATACGGCTAATACGGTCTGGATCCGCCTCTGGATGCGTGCAGTCAAACTTAAGATGCTAAGGTAAGATGGTAGTCTAGCCTCTCGGATTTGACTGGTATCCAGAGTACACGTTCAGGCCATCATTCGCTAAACATCGACCAAACTTAGATGTTTTGATTCAAGCAGGTTATTGATTGGAGGTTCGTGGTTCGAGGAATTGTTCGGCGATCCTGAGTCCAGTTCCACAGTTGTGAGTTAAAATTTGACTCTGAGTTCACTAATTGAAAATGAACTAACTTTAACTCAGAGTTAACTCAGAACTGTGGAACCGGGTCCAGATCAAGTTTCTAGTCAACATTTAGATCAATAAGCTCTACAGGAATTGAATAATCAATTATCACAAACAATTGTAGAGATTTCTGGTCTCGATGTTATAATTGTCGGACACTTTTGAGTTAAATCAAAGAGTGTGACAGAGTCGTGAAATCAGTAAAAAATGCCAAAACATATCAGACTTGGCACTAGTGATGTGTTCGCACACTTAAGTTTTGAACAATGAAACCGGATCATTAGAATTAAACCTGGATTTGTAACGTGCGGTTATAAATTACGAGGAAAAGCCGGAAGTTTAAGATAAGCCAACGGTAAAACCCCGCTCTGAGAGTCAGCTGACAAACAGTTATGCACAAATGCCGCTTGTCACGTAGGCATATATACTGATAAGAGTGCAGATAACGCCATCTGCTGCCAAATAGTGTAAGTTGTTCTGATGTTCCGAGTCTGTCGTGACAGATACAGTAAGTTCACAGGAAGACAAGAGATCAACCGGAAACGAATCTAGTACTGAGTTCGGCCAGTCTCGAAAGAAAGATACGTGAGGTAGGCTTTCCTTATTTTGGATTCATGAATTGTGGCTATATTAAACATAAAGTACTGATGAGACAGCTTTCACAACTTTCACACAAGTGACGAGACGAGTAGTAGTGTATAGGTTAACTATTTATTTGACGCACGAGCTTTCGCTTCTAATGAATAGAAGCTTCATCGGGTGAATGAGCGAGGGATTCATTGACCTGAATTCTCTCATTCACCTGAATTATCTCATTCACCCGATGAAGCTTCTATTCATTAGTAGCGAAAGCTCGTGCGTCAAATAAATAGTTAGTTAACCTATATAGTACTACTCGTCTCGTTACTTATTTTAAACCTGGTTAACACGGCTAGTCTACGAACTTTCCACACAGGCTTTTGTAATCTATGCAACTAAGGCAACTCTAAGAAACGCGTCAAAACAAATCTTTCTGTTTCAGAGAGATGAATCGCATTGATAAGAGATATATAGGTGACGCAGACGATTACGTCGTGAATGAAACGATAAGTCTGGCTCCAAATACACTTCTGGCTAGCGGGTCTGCTGATGACCTAATAAAAGAATTCCAGAACCCCGGCTTACGCGAATTGCAGGAGGGCTGGAACGATGCATCATACGCTAACATTCCTTATCCTGATGATGGCCTCACCGAAGACGAACGCTTGGCTATCACGACATACACTGGCGAGTATAGCTATTATAGATTCAATACTGAAACTAAAGTTCTCTACTCTCAAGTAGCCAGTGGAATGCCGTGTGATTTTCCAATTCCTTATCACTGGAAAGGCATGTATCACTTGCTTACGTCTGGGATTAGGAAACTTCGTCAACACTCTGGGCCCCTAACAGTTTATCGAGGACAGAGATCGCAACCAATTGTGGACACCAGCGATGCTATCAAGTTCAGGTGCTTCACTTCAACTAGTGTTGATGAAGAGGTAGCCAAAGAATTCGGTCGTTTCAACGTGATGTTCAAAATACAGACAAATCAAGGGGCTGAGATAACCAATTATTCGATATTCAAGAATGAAAACGAGGTGCTCATTCCGCCCACAGAGACGTTTATAGTGAAAAGGAAGGAACAAATAGATGGCACACTTTGGTACGATTTGAGATCAGTCGAATGCCGATAAGGACACAATATGTACTTTAATGAGTTATAACTGCTTACTCTTACATTATCTATGATCAGTAAACGAGAATCCAAATCTATTATATATTGACTGTGCTTTTTAAGTTTAAACCATTATTAACGAAATGTCAAAAGTCAATAGGGGCAGCTGACGTAACAGTGTTACGAAATTGTATGTATATGTACTTGTAGTAATCGAAGAAGAGTCTCACAATTCGAATTTTGTATGCTTAAAATGATTTATTAAAACGAAACCACAACATTTCAGCTGTTGACTAACAACCATCATCAGGTGGAATGTAGCAAAGCATGTTACAAGCACTTTGTTTATTTTGTTTCTGCTCATTGCACCTGATGATGATATACTTAAGTATGATTAAGCAATTAATGAATTAAGCAATATGTAGAAAAATATTGAAAAGTTTAAAGAACTCGAAGAAATGAAATACAAATAAATTATAAAATAAATAATGATTAAGTTATAAACCAAATAAGGTGAAACCGGACATAAAACCAAATAACATCAAAGCAAATTTCACCCATAAAGTTTGTTCTCATAGACTCAGATATATCATCAATGTAACTGTTGTTCCTTCGTGGTAATGCAACATTTATAACGAGTAAATTTGAAACAATAAAAATATATTTTATTCATTGATTATCAACTGACGTTTTTTATTGGACGTACAATTTATCTCGCTTGCCAGTGCTTGTCTCGAAGCTGACTCGTGGTGCCCCTGTCATCCAAATGAACCATCGGAATCGAATATACAAAGGTTTCGCAGTTTATCACTTTATGAGGCAATTCCGAACAACATCACAACCCAATTCCACGGTTCTATGGAACCACAATAGACCAAATCCGTTACAGCGAAAACCAGCAGAGCATCGATTAACCAATAAGGCACATCTCATCGGCCACGCAGACGGTGCAGTACCAACTTAAGATGATAAGATAAGATAAAAACCTAGCTTCTCGGATTTGACTCCGAAGATGCAAGATGTTGGAACTACAATGTAACTTGTTGAGATCGTAGAGTGGGAGTCGGCCCGATTGAATACGTCCATACGTGGTTTTATTTCTGTGAATATTGACCTCGCTTGAAAAATCTCCCGAATACAAATATATTCCCTTCCTAGAAAACAGAAATATAGAAACAACATCATAAACAGAACCCAGTTCCACCAGTTTGATTTGACTCTGAAAACCCCGTTCCACAGTTGTGTGGGTTTCATTTGACTCTGAACCCCGTTCCACAGTTGTGTGGGTTTCATTTGACTCTGAACCCAGTTCCACAGTTGTGTGGGTTTCATTTGGTTCTGGGCCCAGTTTCACAAAAAAAGGGTTTAACTCAAACTTTTGGTACTTTTTTGTGAAACTGGGCCCAGAACCAAATGAAACCCGCACAACCAATAGCGATTACACCAAAAACTTGAGTTTAACTTTTTTTTGTGAAACTGATCCAGGACCCATTTCGACAGGGGTTTAATTTGACTGTGGGTTTAACGGATCTACTCACATATATAAGCCGTGTTAATTCCCCCCACATAGATTTATTAGGTATTTTTTCCGTTCCTTCCGCTCTCTTCACGAAATGCATAAATAAAACTCCAGCCACTAAATACACACAAACTAGCACGAAAAATCTAGAAATATACAGAAACAGTTTATAGGCATACAAAAAGAATTCCGTATTTTGAAATTCCCCCCGCAACCACGAGCGGGATTAAAACTCACGTGATACAGAGTATCGAACCGACAGTGAGGCTGTCCGAGCTGCCAGATCCGGCACACACTCGACTTCCCGATAATTCTAATTTCTGCAACGCAACGAGAAAAAAAGAATTCAAATTCTAAATCGACCAAGTTTAAAGTCAATTTTATTGGAAATTCCGAACACACATTAATGGTACATGCTGTGATGCAGGGTACAGGCTGGGGAGTGGGTACCGGGTACAGGCTGGGGAGTGGATACCGGGTACTGGCTGGGGAGTGGATACCGGGTACAGGCTGGGGAGTGGATACCGGGTACTGGCTGGGGAGTGGATACCGGGTACAGGCTGGGGAGTGGATACCGGGTACTGGCTGGGGAGTGGATACCGGGTACTGGCTGGGGAGTGGGTACTGGGTACAGGCCTGAGGAGTGGGTACCGGGTACAGGCCTGAGGAGTGGGTACCGGGCACAGGCTGAGGAGTGGGTATTGGGTACAGGCTGGGGAGTGGGTACCGGGCACAGGCTGGGGAGTGGGTACCAGGTACAGGCTGGGGAGTGGGTACCAGGTACAGGCTGGGGAGCGGGTACCAGGTACTGGCTGGGGAGTGGGTACCAGGTACAGGCTGGGGAGTGGGTACCAGGTACTGGCTGGGGAGTGGGTACCAGGTACTGGCTGGGGAGTGGGTACCAGGTACAGGCTGGGGAGTGGGTACAGGGTACAGGCTGGGGAGTGGGTACTGGGTACAGGCCTGAGGAGTGGGTACCGGGTACAGGCCTGAGGAGTGGGTATTGGGTACAGGCTGGGGAGTGGGTATTGGGTACAGGCTGGGGAGTGGGTACCGGGCACAGGCCTGAGGAGTGGGTACTGGGCACAGGCTGGGCGGTGGGAACTGGGTACAGGCTGAGGAGTGGGTATTGGGTACAGGCTGGGGAGTGGGTACTGGGCACAGGCTGAGGAGTGGATACCGGGCACAGGCTGGGGAGTGGGTACTGGGCACAGGCTGGGCATTGGGAACTGGGTACAGGCTGAGGAGTGGGTATTGGGTACAGGCTGGGGAGTGGGTACCGGGTACTGGCTGGGGAGTGGGTACCGGGTACAGGCCTGGAGAGTGGGTATCGGGCACAGGCTGAGGAGTGGGTACTGGGTACAGGCTGGGGAGTGGGTACCGGGCACAGGCTGGGGAGTGGGTACCGGGTACAGGCCTGGAGAGTTGGTACCGGGCACAGGCTGGGGAGTGGGTACCGGGTACAGGCTGGGGAGTGGGTACCAGGTACAGGCTGGGGAGTGGGTACAGGGTACAGGCTGGGGAGTGGGTACCGGGCACAGGCTGGGGAGTGGGTACTGGGTACAGGCTGGGGAGTGGGTACTGGGCACAGGCTGGGGAGTGGGTACTGGGCACAGGCTGGGGAGTGGGTATTGGGTACAGGCTGGGGAGTGGGTACCGGGCACAGGCTGGGGAGTGGGTACTGGGTACAGGCTGGGGAGTGGGTACCGGGCACAGACTGGGGAGTGGGTACCGGGCACAGGCTGGGGAGTGGGTATTGGGTACAGGCTGGGGAGTGGGTACTGGGCACAGGCTGGGGAGTGGGTACTGGGTACAGGCTGGGGAGTGGGTACCGGGCACAGGCTGGGGAGTGGGTACTGGGTACGGGCTGGGGAGTGGGTACCGGGCACAGGCTGAGGAGTGGGTACTGGGTACAGGGTACTGGGTATAGGAATGGACTTCCGATATTGACATGCTTACGACAGGGACACCGGCACTTGTTACTTTCAGTTGTACTGATTGGCTATCTGTACAAATTAGTGTTACTTCAGTATTACTGTAAAACAGAACATAAATGAACTCTCTGCTGCCCCCTGGTGGCCAACCGGAATTAACGATTTTATACTCACCCGGTGCCAACATACGTAGCGATAACTCTGTTAATTGAAGAATCATAAGTCCAACTGGGTGGAGGATTCCCCACGCCAATCATATAATCTCTGTTCAGACTTTGACAAACCTTAAAATAACAATATCCCGGGAACAATATTTATCCGTTTTGATATATCATGTTTGTTTGGTGGGAGGTGGATGGAAGGGAGGGAGGGAGGGAGAGAGAGAGAGGGGGAGGGAGACCTACCGCCACATTTGCACAAGTTTTGTTTGTAAAAGCGGTACAAGGGTTGTACCAAAACCAGTTGCCAGACCCATCTTTGTTAGCAAATCTGTAACAATAAACAAGCGGATTTCATATCGAAAATTAATCGTTGCTCCGCCCGTTCCAAATGTGAGATTTTGGACCCTTCCCACATAGATTGCGATTTAAGAATCTAATCTCGTGGTCATATGCGATCACTTTTGGTCCAACTTTCATTGCGACCTTGAATACGTACCGGCCTTCATTTTGAACACATAGAATACATTAGTTAAAGGTTTTAGGTTTAACGTGTGTTTGATTTGGTTTGTTTCAATTGGTCACGCGACCAATTCATGATTCAAACCCATGCTGGTAAATAATGATCAATTTGTCACGTGTTGGACGACTGGTCCTGTGGTCTTAATGCATCAGTGATTTTCCGCAAAACTTTAATAGTATGAGTTTAACATTAATTGGCTTCATTTTAGACCGATTTATTAAGGTAGATAATCTCCGTGTATTGATTAGAACTAATTAAATGTGAGTGCTATTTTTACTTTAATTGAAACTCAGAGTTAACTCTAACTCACAACTGTGGAACTGGAACCTGAGTTCAGAGATAACTCTAACTCACAACTGTGGAACTGGATCCTGAGTTCAGAGTTAACTCTAACTCACAACTGTGGAACTGATTATTTTCATTTCGGGATGTTTTGTAAAATTTGGGGTCTCAAGGGTATTCTTGATATTTAACTCCCCCTGGTAGAGCATCAAAGAACTAATAAATAACTTACGCGGGTTTATTGGGATCATTACTGTTAATTGGTGACAGATCGATAACACCGCTCCCATCGTCCATTCTACAGCTACATTCACTTTCCTTTATACACGATGTAGACGAGCATATTTGTAGATGATAAACCAGGATTAAACAAGCCGTTATTAACAATCCACGCGCCCACTGAATCGATAATATCTCAACCATCGCGATCGATTCCGGTGCCTTCTATACCGACAAATACACAAAATCCTCTTCGAGAATTATCTGTATCACAAGACAAAGTGAAGATATTTATCGTGACCTATAATAAAAACTCACACCCACGTGATTTAAACTTATCTCGCGGTATCGCGGTACACGTGACCTGTATTGTATTTATTCTAGGAGTGATTGATTAAAGTCATGTGACATTAAGAAGGTGTATGTGCTGCCCTGACGATCATGTGACTGATCTCATGGTCGTCCCCGATCTCCTACATTTCACTTTAGACTGGCAGCAATGATTCTGTGTCGTTGAAGTATTTTTTAAAAATTATTCTTGAAATTATTAGTGTCTGTGGACCGACGGCGCCGCGAGGTTCAGTGGTTGTATACCTCCGGAACCGCGAGGTCGTATACCTCCGGAACCGCGAGGTCGTATACCTCCGGAACCGCGAGGTCGTATACCTCCGGAACCGCGAGGTCGTATACCTCCGGAACCGCGAGGTCGTATACCTCCGGAACCGCGAGGTTGTATACCTCCGGAACCGCGAGGTTGTATACCTCCGGAACCGCGAGGTCGTATACCTCCGGAACCGCGAGGTCGTATACCTCCGGAACCGTGAGGTTGTATACCTCCGGAACCGCGAGGTCGTATACCTCCGGAACCGCGAGGTTGTATACCTCCGGAACCGCGAGGTTGTATACCTCCGGAACCGCGAGGTTGTATACCTCCAGAACCGCGAGGTCGTATACCTCCAGAACCGCGAGGTTGTATACCTCCGGAACCGCGAGGCTGTATACCTCCGGAACCGCGAGGTTGTATACCTCCGGAACCGCGAGGTCGTATACCTCCGGAACCGCGAGGTTGTATACCTCCGGAACCGCGAGGTCGTATACCTCCAGAACCGCGAGGTTGTATACCTCCAGAACCGCGAGGTTGTATACCTCCAGAACCGCGAGGCCGTATACCTCCAGAACCGCGAGGTTGTATACCTCCGGAACCGCGAGGTTGTATACCTCCGGAACCGCGAGGTTGTATACCTCCAGAACCGCGAGGTCGTATACCTCCAGAACCGCGAGGTTGTATACCTCCGGAACCGCGAGGCTGTATACCTCCGGAACCGCGAGGTTGTATACCTCCGGAACCGCGAGGTCGTATACCTCCGGAACCGTGAGGTTGTATACCTCCGGAACCGCGAGGTCGTATACCTCCGGAACCGCGAGGTTGTATACCTCCGGAACCGCGAGGCTGTATACCTCCGGAACCGCGAGGTTGTATACCTCCGGAACCGCGAGGTTGTATACCTCCGGAACCGCGAGGTCGTATACCTCCGGAACCGCGAGGTTGTATACCTCCGGAACCGCGAGGTCGTATACCTCCGGAACCGCGAGGTCGTATACCTCCAGAACCGCGAGGTCGTATACCTCCGGAACCGCGAGGTCGTATACCTCCGGAACCGCGAGGTCGTATACCTCCGGAACCGCGAGGCTGTATACCTCCGGAACCGCGAGGTCGTATACCTCCGGAACCGCGAGGTCGTATACCTCCGGAACCGCGAGGTCGTATACCTCCGGAACCGCGAGGTCGTATACCTCCGGAACCGCGAGGTCGTATACCTCCGGAACCGCGAGGTTGTATACCTCCGGAACCGCGAGGTCGTATACCTCCGGAACCGCGAGGTCGTATACCTCCGGAACCGCGAGGTCGTATACCTCCGGAACCGCGAGGTCGTATACCTCCGGAACCGCGAGGTTTGGTGGCTAGGGTTGCATACCTCACTAATCCGTATTGAATGCGTTTAGAAGTCGATGAATAAATCAATAAGTCGTAATGGGACAAAAATCATTGACAAATCATGCGTCCCTCACCGATCGAGTTCATGAAGTTCGTGTTCTCTGGAGGGGTGGTTTCGGAGGAAGGGACAGCAGGGGCGCCGAATAAAAGAAGTTTTAGTTTTTGTGGATCTGCGGCCATTGGGGAAAGGAGTCTTCAATACTTGTCACATCGGTTTCTGTATCGGTTCTCTATCGAGGAGAGTAGAGAGAGGAGAGGGAAGAGGGGAGGGGAGGGGAGAGCGAGAGGAGAGAGGAGAGAGGGAGAGAGCGAGAGTAGAGAGTATAGGTTTTTTGAACAATGCCCACGGCTAAGTTTGAAGTATTTCTTGAAAAACCGATGAGTGAAAATTCGACAGTTTTCATATCGAAAATTCATCCAAACGTAATTTAGAATTCATCGACTTCAATCAATTCTTGCGTCTTGAGACGAAATAGTATCCAAATACAGATATATTCAACACAAGTCCAGCTAACATCTTGAGGATACTTCTGGTATTCCAGTGAGACTTACAGAGTGAGTGAGTGGTTCACTGGTTCCACAGAGACCGTGTGCGAGCGGCTGTGATCTGTAAACCACGTTCCATCCAGGAGACCGTACACACAGCGCACACCGTGACCGTACACACGGCGCACACCGAGATCGTACACACGGCGCACACCGAGATCGTACACACGGCGCACACGAAACGAGAAACGGGCACGATCTGAAAATGACCGCGGACACTAAATGGAAGGCTCCCGCGCGATATGTCGCGTATCTGATGATTTTGATGACAATATTTATAAATTGCGAAACCGATTCTAATGCTACATATTTACAAACTGATTCTGGCGTTTGGACCTGGAGCGGCAAAAGCAGTTCCAGTTCACAGCCAAAACAAAATTCATTCGTGAGATTGAAAAACAGACATAAACTGACTTTTGAACCGACAATAGAATTCAATTGGTTTAATTTCTATTTTTCCTGTAATTACAAACTGATCTCTGTTGATAAACGGGAAAAACATGCATTTATCAGATTTCCATCTGGAGGAATTTACATCAGATTCAATGATTCGACGCTGTGCTATTCGGACACGAGGAACAAGTTGTCTGAAATGTCCAGTACATTTTGTAGTTCTGAACGAGTTACCCTCAACTCACCAACATTTTTCGAATTAAGGATAAATAAATCTGAACAATATTTAAACGTGATGATTTGCGTGGACGGTAACTGTAACGAGAAAGCTCTAAACTTATTGAACTTCGATAAAAACAGTGTCAACACTGATTCGATGGTTATCGATGGTGCAAGAAACCATAAATATGAAATTGGGAATCTGGTGATAAACAGCACAGTAGAATCGGGTAAGTGTTTAGATCTCTTCAATACTCAAACATAATGCATAAATCATAATATAAAATATCTGTCAACCGTCAATTACGAGACAAAAGAAACGGATGCGATCGATTGTTGTTGATAAATTAGTTTTATTCCCGAAATGGAGAACTTGAGCTCTAAGTCGAAAAGGTTGTTATAATTCAACAATCGTCCATACTCAATTCAATATCTCAGAATCCAATACGTCACACGGTAAGCAGATTATATTCTTTCGAAAGGTAAGTTATTCAGTCTAATTTCTACTCTTTACCTGAGGTAAGCAGAATGATAAGTTCCTGGTGTACAACAATAGATTTTTTATTACGATATATCCTCTGGTTCCATGACTTTACCCAGTAATTACTGACACTGATTCAGAGTGGTCCTGATGCTGAATAGAGGATATACAGGGGTGTCCCGGGTTCGAACCCAGTAATAACTGATACTGATTCAGAGTGATCCTGATGCTAAATAGAGGATGTACAGGGGTGTCCCGGGTTCGAATCCATTTATTACTGACACTGATTCATAGTAAACTCTTCAGCATTAAGAGAATAAATTGAACTAATTGCTATAATTTCATTTTTCACCATAATGCTTATCTTTATTCCTAAAATATCATTTTAACAAATCCAAGCTAATCTATTGTTTTGAGGTGAGTTTATTCCTCACATTATCTAATTTGTCAGCGATGAAGCGCCCAGTACAGCCGACTATAGAATCAGTGGTGTCGAAACGCTGGCATTCGTGATGAGTTCTCACCGACCACAGGCAATCCTTCACGCACTGTTTGCTGTTCTCCTTTTTGTCGCACAGGTTTTTCTTACAAGATTCTTTGACCTGTTTCGCTCCGGGCCAATCGTATCCATGAACACAAACCGCTACTGATAGCACTATATCAACAGAGAAGTTAAGGTGTCCGAATTTAATTTTCAAATTTGCCTTTTTACGTCCATGTTCAAAATGTTTAGATTCTTTGATCCGCACAATGTGCATTTTTCCACCTAAAGTCGTCAATAGTTAAATAACTTATTGGTTCTTACCTACAATAACACAGAGAACGAAGTTACGCATGTTGCCGCTAGGAGACCAAGGTACCGGAAGCTGTAATAATGGTTTGATGGGTCGGTAGCTCACGCAGTTATATATATACCAGAAAACACGTGATTTTATCAGTAGGAATAAAGATGAAAATATTGAATTAATGATCACACTATCAACTTTATGTCGTCTCTCTATCAGTCTGTAGATATATATATTTGACCATGAGGAACTTTTCCCAGGGTTGAAATAATACAACTTCAAAAACAACTTCATGTTTATGGTGATAAAAATTGTAACCATAAACCAGATGATTGAGAATTCGTTAACACGATTTAGTTAAACCGCGACTACTTCATCGTATAGATTAAGCCAAAATAACATGATTTATAACATGACTAACATTATTTATTTAAAATAAATAACATGTTTTATTTCCTATGATCTATAGGAATTACCCAGTCAGCAAGCTAAAGATTCAATAATAAAAAGAACTAGAATCTAACTAGAAACAATTCGATTTATTTTATGATATCCATTTCCAGTTGAACAAGAGTTGATAAACTTATAAAATCATGAGTTGAAATTCCCGAAACTAGACCACCTCCATCCCCAAAGAAACGAAAACTAAAGTGAAGGTGCAAAAAAAATAAAAATGCATAACTGATTTTCTTCTGGGTCAGAAACGATATTTCATTTATTATCAGCTCAATTTCAGCCGAATAAAAACTCGTAATCAGTCTATGATAAATACGTAGAACTAATTTCGGCTTGCATAGACAGGAGTGACTGTCTGATAAAGCGAAAAGGCCGCCCTGCCACAAGACCAGGGGATCCGGAAACCGTGGTGAATGAGGGATGTACAGGGGTGTCCCGGGTTCGAACCCAGTAATTACTGACACTGATTCACAGTGGTCCTGATGCTGAATAGAGGATGTACAGGGTTGTCCCGAGTTCGAACCCAGTAATTACTTACACTGATTCTGAGTGATCCTGATGCTGAATAGAGGATGTACAGGGGTGTCCCGGGTTCGAACCCAGTTATTACTGATACTGATTCAGAGTGGTCCTGATGCTGAATAGAGGATGTACAGGGGTGTCCCGGGTTCGAATCCAGTAATTACTGAAAGTGATTCTGAGACTATGCTGAATGTACAGGAGTGTCCCGGGTTCGAACCCAGTAATTACTGAAAGTGATTCAGAGACTGTCCTGATGCTGAATGTACAGGTGTGTCCCGGGTTCGAACCCTATCTGATATATATCGGTGATAGCGAATGTATTAAACTCGTGAATCTTTTATCGTCTGCAGATCTCAAAGATAAATTCAATTTCTCTCGTTCGATCAGATTGCGATTTCGCTCGTGGTATCCCATAACGGTCGCGAAATCGTGAAGTTTAGTTTCGGTTTTAGTCAGCAGGTTGTACGGTAAAGTCTTCGCTATTTTAATCAATAATAATTCCTTCTGATTGATTGTAGTTTTACGGCGTAACAGACGTTTTTCGGTTTGTTGATTTCGAGTCGATCGAGGAGTCGACGACGTCACGCTCGTCGCCGTTATCTTCATATTCGGTTGACTGCGTACGCTGCGCGGACTGGCGCGAGGGGTCGCCGGTGGAGACGGGCATATCTCTTTATCTAAAGGCTTTGATATCACGTGTATCGCCGGCAACGCACCGACTTCTGCTATATTCGTCAAACTTTTACTGAGTTTGTTTTTGATGATGGTTTTAGGCGTTTCGTCTTCATCTCGCTGAATGGATTCCGGCGCGCTCTTGCGGCGTCCGCACGAACTAACACCGTCGTTTTTAGCGCCGAACATTTTTGCGACCATTGTATTTCTTCTGACGAACATTTTCTAAAACCGAAATTTTTATGAAATAATTTCGGTAAAGTTGTTAAACGTTACGTAGTGAATGTATCTGTAGTAGACATTACACTAAATTGAAATGGAATTGACTATTTGGAAATGAAACTTGGAACCGGTCCAAAACTTGGAAGTGGAACTAGATCCAAAACTGTGGAACTGGGTTTAGAATTGTGGAACTTGATCTAGAAATGGATCTGGGCCATCCTGTAATTGTTAATTAAGCTGATCTCCGATATAATGTTTTATTTCAGATTGAGAAATAATGAATTAGAGACACCTACCCTTCGTGAATTCGTTTCTGTAGTAGATCCTTGCACCTGCTGCTGCCGCTGCTGCTGCTGCTGCTGCTCCTGCTGCTGCTGCGGCTGATTTTTACTACTCGTTTTTAAGTACGTCGACTTCGCCTTGGCGAACCTGTAATGGTGGAATATGGAATGTGGAACTTTAGATGAGTCAGGTCCCGGCCGATTTTATGGCGATTACGATTGCGTCATAAAACCGCCGGCTTTCATATTGCGTACAGTCCAATAAAATCTAATACCACAAAATATTATATTAATCCCGTAAATTCCTGAGTTTATTATATTCCCGAATTCCATTGTTAGTCATCTTAGTCATAATATTCGTTTTATATCTGGATGGTTGATTTCTGTCCGAATGGTTTCGAGCAGATTGATAATTAATTATTCATTATATTTATAATGTCGGGTAGGTATTCCATCAATATTGACAGGGGATGGCTTCAGGGGGGCTTTAGGGGATGGCTTTAGGGGGAGGGGGTGGCTTTAAGGGGATGGCTTTAGGGGGATGGCTTTAGCGGGTTGTCTCCAGTTCTCCGAGTCCCTACTTTTCGATTGATTTTTCCCTTTTTTTCGTCAAGTCAAAGATTCTTAAAATCTCCGAATTCGGCCCTCATATCTTTTAACATGTATTTCTTAAAAATTATCTTTCTCCAAAGTTTGGGGGCATCGGTAGCGAATGACTTAGCTGCAATATCCGTGAAATGGGTGCCTTTTAGTTCCATCTGGACCCCGGCCTCCCATGACTTTTTTTCATTAAAAAATTCAGAATAACAGTTAATTGAATTACGCCAACACTTTCAGGAACTCGTGTGTTAGATTTTCCTTTTCGATTCGAACCCGGGACCTCCACCGTCACTCACCGAATTTCATTGTTACCATCAAAGACGTGATCGATAAAAAACTGTCTTTGATCCCGAAAGATTTCTATTTCTCTAACTCTACGTTCAGCCGCTAGGCGGCGTGTCTCCTCCGCGTGACGATGGGCTTCTGCTGGGTTTGTTTTCGTCAACGCGATTCCTACAAAATGCGATTAATTCACTGTCAAAATTAAATCGTGCTGCCCACTACACCGTCCGGTGCTGCCGCTATGCTCAACATTAGCGGATTTTTCATACACTAACGGGAATCGTCTCTGGCAATCAAGGAGAGTCCACTGCCAGAGTAAGTTCGTGTTAGTTTATGCAAAATCCGCTAATGTCGATCAAAGCGGCAGCACCGTACAGCACAGTTTACTAACACGAAATTAGTGGAATAGCGGATGTACAGGAGTGTCCCGGGTTCGATCCCAGTAATTACTGATACTGATTCAGAGTGGTCCTGATGCTGAATAGAGGATGTACAGGGTGTCCCGGGTTCGGACCCGATCCTCGATACTGACCGTAATTAGTTTTATTGAGTTTATCAGCCTCGTCTGAAACTCGCTCACACTTTGATCGTCTGCGATTGTGAATTTTCTCCGTGGCGTCTCTCAGTATTTCCGACGCGTGTTTCTCCTCTAACGGTTTATCTATTGGATTCACCAGATGCGCTTCCATTCTGTGTAATGATAACAATAAATCATTGCAATGATAATGATATGGATAATCTATTCCTTAAAAGCGCTTTAAGTTCAGTCTCAATGGTCTTTACAACAATATTGAAATTGACACATTTTAGTAGCTACCCTCCATCCCCTCCGTCCACCCTCAGTCTCACTGCTTTTACATCAAATGTTGTCCATTATTATCATCTACCAAGATTATTTATTGTAATTATTATAAAGATTATTCTCAGAATATTATGCAAATTCTAATTTGATTTTTATATAATCATTACTACCATTATAAATATCATCATCGTTACTTTATCAACATCATTAGTATAATGACTATTAATTAACAAACTGCTGCATCCTTTCTTGTTTATATTGCACCCGTTCTGCACGTACTGTACGTGGGTCCAGTGCCTAACAATTTAAAAGTCCAGACCTAAAAACTAGCGCATGCAATGAATCCATCATTTAACATCTTTTGTTTATCCCGAATATTGTGAAAACTTCCTTGTATAATTTTAATGTAGTAAAATGAACAATAAATTATTATCTATAATATTCTGCGCATATTTTTTACCTGTTAATTTGAATCCTCGTAATATCCCCTCGTCCGCGGCCACAACCTGCTGTTTGAGGTGACAGGGTCGTGTGTACTTTTACTTTTATATATAACCCTATAAATATCAATCGTTCTGTTGAACTATCACACGCCGAATCTTGCAATTTTCAAAAAGATTAAATCAACGTTTCGTTTATGAATTGAACCTTTGTTTCACAACGCACGCGTAATTAGTTCTAAAGCGTCGATTGGATTAACGAGGATTGGATAATCTCAAAGCGATTATCTCGCAGAGATTATCTCTGTTAACACAAGTCTCGTATAGTTGCTATAAACAAACGATCATTGACGATACAACCGAACAGTACGACGGGCAAATAATTAGAAAAAAAGGTTGATCGATTTTCTAGTGTCCTAAAGTTCGCTGTAACGAGCTGTATAAAATAGAACCTAGACCATTTCACTGGTTCGAATTCGATCGATTTTTGCTTCAGCTGAGATTGAAACACGATTATAAATTGTGTATATCATTTTGACGGCGAGTTGGGAGAAAACGGACTGAAATACGTGACAAAACGTAACGCAGTAAGACCTGCAGAAATATATTCATGACTTGTCGGTTACTGCTGTCGACAACTTGTCAACTTGTCAACTTACACGCACACGTGTGACCTTTTCGCACCCGTTCTAGACCCCACCCCATACCCTCCCCACACTCCTCCCTCCCCACACTCCCCTCCCCACACTCCCCCTCCCCACACTCCCCACTCCCCACATAGCGAGCGCCTGAACTACTGTAATCCAATTTTATCACCAATCACGTGTTGTCAGGAAATCATTGACACTTTCCACGTGTGACCTTTCGTGTGACCATAATCCACCTCACCTTAGTTCCACATTGAGGCTGATTCTAGGAACTGTGGAACTGTGGATCTGTAGAATTGGATCATGAATTGTGGAAATGAGTCTAGAACTGTGGAACTGCATCCTGAACTGTGGGACTGTGGAACTGAGTCCTGAACTGTGGAACTGAACTGTGGAACTGCATCCTGATCTGCTGAACTGTGGACCTGTGGAATTGAGTTCTGACGTGTGGAACTGAAGTTTAGAACAGAATCCTGGATCCTGTACTGTAATCTAATTGTAATCACACACGTCACGTGATGGTCACACTTTCCAACGTAATTGACGTTAACTGACAAATTCACGTTGATTCTCGCTGATTATCGCGTGATTCACGAGAGATGGAATTAGAATTTGATTGCGTAGCGAACCGATATAAATCACTAACCCCCCTCACCCCTCCCCTCGCCCCTCGCTCCCCTCCCGCCCGTATAACGAGATTTGTGTTTGATTAGCTACTGCGCAGAACCACGTGACTTCGTGTCCTAGAATTCATAATCGTCATAGATACTGCCAACAATAGTCTACAACAACCAATTTCAACGTCCGTATCGGTGAGATGTGGCTACGGTGTGATGAAGGGTCAGTAGAGGTTTGACTGTGATCAGTGGGGCAGAAGGCAGGTACAGTGATAGATGACATTGATGCCATCGATGACGTCATTTATTAGCGCCACCTAGCGAGTAGAGCAGACACGAAACCGTCAGTGTATAATCATATCCTAGACATAGACTCAGTGAGTTCCCCTCGCACCCCCTGCCCCTCCCCCTCCCCTCCCTCCCCTCCCCCGGTTTAATATATGACTGGCTCCTGTTGACGATGTGATGATGTTGTGGCGAGTACGCAGCCAGTCTAGTTCACTAATTCGATACCAGGTGTCGCCTCTGTCGCTCGTCACGCACGGAATGCGACGGATACCAGAGAATCATAAAACAATCGGAGAAACGACAGATAAAGTGGAGTAGGTGGATAGATGTGGAACTTCCATCCACAGTCCACATTATAAGTGGGATTAAGTTACAGCTAAAAAAAACACGGAATACTGGACCAAAATACTGGACCACACCACTGGATCATAGTTCCGGACCACAACTCAATTATTCGTATTGAATGTACGTAAGTTAAAGTATTGTTTGAAATATGTTGGTTTTATCCGATTTTATTTATTTCGGTATTTCTGGAAAAATGTATCATTTCCATCGGTTCCTTCGAATCGTTTATCGGATATCGACGGCGGATATTTTGAGAGAACCGTTTGATATATCAACGGCGGTATTGATACATCGACGGACTCGCTATTTGATATCTGAGATTATAACAGAATTGTCGATATCTCATATTGTGGTAAATGGAAAAAAGCGTCACCCAATCAATCGATAGTATTGATTGAGTTGTTTGATGTTCTGTATGCTAATGGTTTGTTCGGCGAATGACATAAGATACTTTCTGTCGTGCACATTTTACTGTATCTACATGAATTAACTTCAAGTTTATGCCGCAAGCGAGAAACAGAGAATTTATTTAATCCATTAAAAAAAATCCCCGCAATAACCTTATCTGGTCAGGGTTCAGGTCACGAGTCTATAATTGGGATTCGAGCTCCACGCTCTATCGACTGACTTGATAGAACCTTCAAACGTAGTCACTAAATCCTTCACCAAAAGTGATTAACAACTGATAATCGCTTACTACGATTAACTATTGTTTCTGGTCTTCGTTTTAAATTGCTTTAACTTCACTCAGTTCGCCCGATTATTTTGTTAATATTCTATGAATGTATTCTGAATCAGTTCGCCTGGACGTTGACTAATAGGCTATGTCGCTACAAACACATACACACGGCTGAATTCATCGTGGAATTTCTAACATAAACTGATTGAATTTCATTTTGTAGGAATTGAATTTGGATGCATTGATCTATTGAATATAACGACTGAAATCCCGAGTTTGTTATGGATTCTAAGTGTTCCGAGTCGGGATAGTTACCGGGGTCAGGAATCCACCGCTCATTCCCTGGCAGTGGTAACGGGTCAGGAATCCACCGGTGCCTTCTCGGATCAGGATAGTTTATATCCAGTATCCCGAATCAGTAGTTGAACTAACCGGATATGGATAACGTATTGAGGATAATGGATACCAGTAACGGATACGAAATGAAATGTTTAAAGTGTTCGACAATAATAACAACAGGTCATTGTAAACATACGTCAGCTGCTGTAGCTGCTGCTGCTGCTGCTGCTGCTGCTGCTGATGGCAGCTACAGGAAGGGGTCTATGGACCGTGTTTTATTAATGAACTCTGACTGGAAATCTATTCTCTACAATTTCACGCAAAATACTACATTCCACGGTGTCAGATACGTGTGTCAAACTACGGATTATCTATCGAGGAGGTAAGATCGATATCTCAATATCAAAATATCATCATATTCTCATAGTCTCTGATAATCATGCGATCAAATTAACGAAATCTCAAAATTATTTACAAGTAATATTTACAAGTATTTTTTAAAAGTGCTCATCCAGATTGATGCTAATATACTTTATGACGAGGGTTCACCACAATTTTCTCTCTTTCAATCTTTTTTCTGCTATCCTCATGGTCGTCCCCAGGATTTTTTTGGGGAGTTCGTTTTTAGGAGTAGGTCCTCTGGGGGTCCTCCCCCGAAAATGTTTGAACATTTTGTGCAGGCAGGTGTGTTCTGGTAGACTGGTTCCCATTTACTTTACATGTATCGATTTTATTTTGCTAGTTTAGCAAATGCAGACCATGTACCGACGTTTGAAAATTCAAAAAGGGGGTTCGTTCGAACTACCGAACCCCCTAGAGACGCCATTTTTCATTTTTTCAACTCTTATCAGTTTTCCATTCCCCTGCCACTTTTTTCTTGAAAAAAATTCGTATTGTAAGTAATTAAAAATAATTCCCTATCGACAAATTTGTGTCTGATATCGCGCGAAAAATGCCCGGACGCAACCCGGGGCGTAGACCAGCCGCCTCGTTAGCGCAGTTGGTTAGCGCGTCAGTCTCATAATCTGAAGGTCGTGAGTTCGAGCCTCACACGGGGCATTCAGCCCTCGGCGGTGTACAATTTTTTGTCCTGGTAAATCTTGCAAAAAGAAAAAATCACGTGTGTTTGTTTTTAGCCCAGAAACTTAAAACTCATTCATGAATACATGAGTTTCAATCTTATATATATATTTCTTATCATATTATATGTTTGGTCTTTCTATTTTGTCTTAATATTTCTTTGCTTGTCGTTTGTTTTTGTGTTTATTCCACAATTACTTATCGAATTTTCTCTATCATGCGAGACATACCTGAGGCAATATCATCGTAATGTAATAAATAAACGGGTTTTTAATTGTCTGTGAATTTCAGGCTGATTTGGTTAGCTTTGATACTGATCGGAACGGGTATAATGCTGCATCAGGTGATCGATCGGGTCGTTTACTACAGCAGCTGGCCGACCACTGTTAAAGTCGACGTCAATTTCAATTCGACGATTACGTTCCCAGTGGTGGCTATTTGTAATATGAATAGTTTCAGGTACTCAACTTTAAAATCAACTTAACTTAAAGAAAAATAATTCAATTCAATTCAATTCAAAATGACTCTTTATTGTAAGATAAAAACCCACTATGTACAAATTAAAAGAATTTTAGAAATCGAAACTTCGTGTAATTTATATTTTAGAATTTTTGAATAGATAAATTCTCGGTTTTAGAATTATTTCATTTTGTACATAGATAAGAATAATTGACAAATTTGAGAAAAAAACATGATAATACGAATCCAGTATTTTTAAGGGAGAGATGGGGGGTAACTCTGCTGGTCATCAACAAGGAATTCTTGAAATCATTCCGAGCACTTCTTTATCATCATCTCATACATTCAAAATGTACCTTTTCTTTGAAATATGGCGTTGAAAAACTGAACAACTGAAAATAGCTAATAATAAGGTAATTTCTCTGAAGGGCATCAGCACAGAAAACAGCCCCCGGGCCCGCAAACTGATTTTGTAATATCGGTACCAATGAACCTTGATTTAGTCCATTACTATCTATAGTTGTACTGAATTAGAATATGACTTCACAGTCACGTGCACAGTATCAAACTAGCAGATTATCTCGACGAGATTGAGGGACACTTTCTCAAAACACGGCGACTTGTCACCAAACAAACACCGGAACCATCAAATTCAATTATATAATAATCCATAATTGATGAATCACTCGTGATGTGTCAATTTGAACGACTCAAATTCCTGCAGCCAGATATGTGGGTTTTTTTCTAATTAAACCGGGCTATCGGTTGAAATGTACGTGTCTGTTTCCAGGGTAACCGAATCAACCCGTTTAGGGTATTACCGTGCGCTGGAACAGTTCTACATGTCTGGAACGTTGAATGTAACGTCATCAACTGCTAATTTAACTATGCAGCAAATTCTGGAACAGACCGGGCACCGGAAGGAGGATATGATAGTCAGGTAAGAAGAACTCGAATCTGATTGGTCGTCGCCTCATCGCATATTCATAAAAACTATATAATAACAAGGTTTCTGTGACCATCTTCATCATAACTGACCAATCAGAAGCCGAGATACTACCGGAAGCGTCACATGCGATCAACACGTCGATTTTACTGCATTCTGAAACAGAGTATTCTAGGAAGTGCACACACTGGCACGCGAGGATCCGCTAGGCGCGCTAGTGTGCAGTTAACGATCGCTTACACGATTCAAAATGTAGAAAATTCTAAAATAAGTCCAAAAATCACCTGTTTAATATATATGTAAACAATATCATGTGGCCTGATGCAAAAAATGTTTTTTATCTGCAGTAACTGATGAACGGCTATTATTGTTTTATGGGGGTCACTCGATAATTAATTTGATATACATCTCGTTTTGGACTTATCGTGAGATTTCCTACAATCTCTGTTTCCGAAAGGCTGACCTCGCGCGCGGAGAGGGGGTTAAGCAAGGCTGTAATATGAGGCTGCAATTATTCAGTAATCGCGTGTAACTCGCATTTATCCACTCGCGCTTAATTCCGAATCGAATTCTCATTTTGTCGCTGACACGATTTAATCCCCTAAACATCGATTACTCAGACATCCATCGAGATTTTCGAGAATATCACGCTGAAATTCATGAGATATCATGATATTCATATATTAGACGTTTATTGGTTATTAAAGTTCTACTATGTATATGATATTTATGAGACCCCCAGCAGAGTTTAAATGTCGTCTCCGGTTAAACATGACTAGGAAGCGCAGGGTGACTGCTGTCAATGTCGTGCCCTTTTTTCATTTTTTACAGTTAGTCGTCCCTATCAATCCCAAAAATATAGAAAAGGGCGCATTGTTACAATACAAGGCAGATAATCTCCAACAAAAAGGCATTGCACCATTCCTCAGGATTTCATCTTCATTGCCTGGGACCGGTTGCATAGTCATGGCTTAGACCAACTTAGTTCTATAGCCAATCTAACAACTTAAGATTTAAGACCACTTTTGGACTTAAGTCACGACTGTGCAACTGGTCCCCCTTGAAACTACGTCTGAATGCAATAAATCTTCTAGAACGTAATTTGCATCAGGAACTCAACTTGAAACCACGACAAATGAATAGTTCTGCTCCGGAATCTTTCGAGTTCGCCAAACTCAAACTCAAACTCAAACTTGAACTCACACTCACAAATAAAAACACAATTTTAAACATATTTTATTTAATAAAACAGTATAGTACTTTTATGAATTAGATTTTTTTTTATTCTTGTTTTTTTTCAATTTATCTCAATTTTATCTCAATTTCTTGAATACGAAAACCAAACCGGTATAGTCGAGATAGTAGACGGGTATCTCGATTTGTTTAAATTCGCAAATTCCGTCAGTTTTCAGTTTATCGACGAATTCTGGAAATCCGCGAAAATCCTCGGTCTCGAGATAATCCTTCCGGAGACAGATAAACACGTGACCTCCTGTAAAACATATATACACGCATATATCATCAACAGCAATGAATGGCGTTGTTATCAGACATGGATAAATACCAGGGGCAACTGTGCGGGTAACCTGCATTCTTGCAGACATTCTGCTGAAAACTTGGTTAAGGACAATCAGACAACAATAGACTCAAATTGTCAACTTTCCGCTGGTTAAATAGGACCAAATATTGAGCAACTGCTGTTTGAAGCCTCTCAGACAATCTGCTGTCTATACACTGCACCCCCTCAGACAATCTGCTGTCTGTACCCTGCACCCCTCAGACAATCTGCTGTCTGTACACTGCACCCCTCAGACAATCTGCTGTCTGTACACTGCACCCCTCAGACAATCTGCTGTCTGTATCCTGCACCCCTCAGACAATCTGCTGTCTGTACCCTGCACCACCTCAGACAATCTGCTGTCTGTACCCTGCACCCTCTCAGACAATCTGCTGTCTGTACACTGCGCCCTCTCAGACAATCTGCTGTCTGTACCCTGCACCCTCTCAGACAATCTGCTGTCTGTACACTGCGCCCTCTCAGACAATCTGCTGTCTGTACCCTGCACCCCTCAGACAATCTGCTGTCTGTACCCTGCACCCTCTCAGACAATCTGCTGTCTGTACCCTGCACCCTCTCAGACAATCTGCTGTCTGTACACTGCGCCCTCTCAGACAATCTGCTGTCTGTACCCTGCACCCTCTCAGACAATCTGCTGTCTGTACACTGCGCCCTCTCAGACAATCTGCTGTCTGTACCCTGCACCCTCTCAGACAATCTGCTGTCTGTACCCTGCACCATTTTGAAGCTCTATAGAATATTTTCACGCACCTGTTTTGACGAGTCTGAATAGTTCAGTGATAGCCTGGTATTTAATATGTCCCGGTACGATCGCTCCTGCTGATGTGATATTATCATACGACTCTATAACCGGAAATAAAAACAAGAAAACATGATATTTCTGTTACCACAAACCCCCCCCCCCCCCCAAACTTCTAATATGGGCCTCTGTGCTTTGATATGATCTGAATTAGTTTTCTTTGCCCTTGCCCACTTTTATATCGATAATTCAAAACTGACTTATTTTTTTGGGGGATGGTTGTTCAAATTTAACTAATTCTAGCTATGGAATCAAATTCTAGCAACAACCGATCGAGATAAGTCCTGATTTTTACTCATCTAGGGCCTGATTTCAATCTTCGTCAACTTTTCTAAAATATTCAAATATCTTAAGACGACCGCCTGGATTCACGCACCTGACCGGATGGAGCATTGTTGAGTATCAGTGATGTATTCTGGGTAATATCGTCGGTACAGGTTTTGTTTCATGGCGTGTGCAGATAAACCTTCAGACGGCTCGATGCTGTCGAATTCACCTCGGAATCCAACTTTACGGAGCTGCGAGAATTTGAGAGAGCAAAATACTAAATATATATCCAACTGACTATTAATGATTATTAAATTAAAACTGAATTATTGTTAGTTTAATTAATTACTGATTCTTTGGATTTATTTTCAGATTTTTTTTCAATTTGCCATCAGAAATATTCGCTAGTAAATTCTATCGTAAACCGTTCATGATCGTCACCACTGCAACCTTGAGTTTGTCAATAATTGAAATTTTCCACTGGGTCCAGTTTCACGAAAAAATTTAACTCAAATTTCCAGCTTTGTTGCTGTGACGTATTTCGTGTTTTAAATGTGGAAAAGTTTTACGCTAAAAAAACTTTAGAATTTGAATTATCTGAAAATTCATTTTCCCATAGCGGAAAAAGGCTCGATCCAGTTTCACTAAAGTTTCTAAATTGGTTACGTCACATCGATTCAAACTTTAACCGTTGTTCATGAAACTGAAGCAGTATCCTGGTTGTTGGTCGCTGAGTCGAGCGATCATCCCAATCTTGAGATGATTGGTCGTAGGTCGATCAGTGACGTCACGTACCTCTTTAGCCACTAGACCAGTTCCGGCGCCCACATCCAGGAAGTTGGCTCCATCATCGGTCACGTGGTTACGGATTATCACTGCTAGTGATTCTGTGGCCTGACATTTTATCGATTGAAGTCCCTGTGAATAAATAAACACATTCAACATGAGAGTGATATACGTACCAGATCAATGGGTTTCCCCTTATTTCTGGACCAAGCTCATTTAGGTCATTCAAGATTCGAGAAAGAGAGAGAGAGAGAGGGAGGGAGGGAGGGAGGGAGGGAGGGAGGGAGGGAGGGAGGGAGGGAGAGAGAGAGAGAGAGAGAGAGAGAGAGAGAGAGAGAGAGAGAGAGAGAGAGAGAGAGAGAGAGAGAGAGAGAGAGAGAGAGAGAGAGAGAGAGAGAGAGGGGGAGAGGGAGAGAGAGATAGAGAGAGAGAGATACAAGGTGATATATCAGATACTGATAAATACAGATGACAAGAACCAATTTGAGTAGAAGGGCGGAAGGAGGGCGCAGGGATGGGGGAAGGGGGTTATTGTGCGGGTAGTAATAGTTAGTTCGACATTAGGCTATAATTGTGTGTATTTTTCATCCTGAATTCAATCTCGTCCGCGGCCGAACATCGACTGACTGACTATTTGTCTAATACAGTAAATATTTCCGACTTCTGCGCTGTTGATGTTGATTTTACCTTCTCGTAAACCTCAGCTGTTAGTTTATCGTACGCGTTTGTCAATTGTTGTGGGTCCTTCGCGCTCAGAAATTCATCGTGTATTCTGTCGATAAATGCAACATCGTCACTTCCGGTTGCCGACATGTTTTTATTGATCTCTGTAAGAAAAACGTAATCAATAAATAATGAATCATTTTTATTGGTCGCACAGGGAGGAAGTTCTCCTCATCGCTGGGAATTGAGAGGCAAAATTGTACCCCGAGTCGGTGTCAATAAGTAAGAGTTTGTGAAATAAAATAGGCTCTGTCTCTTACTGCGGTAAAGTTGAGACCGGTAAAATTCTACCCCGAGTTGGTGTCAAATACTGAGTAAGAGTTTGTGAAATACAGTATAGACTCTGTCTCTTACTGCGGTAAAGTTGAGACTGGTAAAATTCTACCCCGAGTTGGTGTCAAATACTGAGTAAGAGTTTGTGAAATACAGTAGACTCTGTCTCTTACTGCGGTAAAGTTGAAACCAATAAATTTCTACCCCGAGTTGGTGTCAACCACCAGTCATGACGGGCTGTCACGTCATTAAATATTCATGGTAATTGACATGCGCAGACAAAGTCTTGTAACACTAGGTCACTAGTCTGGTATAATATAAAAACACTGGCATATGATAAATATAAAAATATATATATATTGTATATATAGTGTACTGTATTGTGATAATATCGATTGTAGTTATATAATATGGAGTATATATAGCCCTTTATAACATCTTGTGATATATTTCAGTTCAGACGTGTTCACGCTATCCTGTAGAGCGCTATGACCTGAGCAAGAGAGAGAGAGGGACAATTGACACATAGAACAGCATATTCAGACGCTACAGTAATGGTAATTTGCACCTCGGTTTCACACTGTTAGCCCATAATGCCCATAATGACCACCAGACTCAACAACCGACTTCAACTCTTGCACTGCATTTTACACCTTGTTCGCGTCCATAGCAAACAGACTGTGGTCCCTATGGACAGGTTTATACTGACTGCATGATTATTATGTTGCTGATTTTTCCAAATGACTGAATTTTAACTTAGTAAATCGAATTAGAAATAAAGAATTGAGGCTCAAAAATAGAGATGACTTCAGTAATGTGACGACTTATCCAAATTATGACTTACACTTAGTGAATAGAATTAGAAATACAAATTGAGACTTAAAAATAGAGATGACTTCAGTAATGATGTGATGAGTTCCCGGGACGGGTTACATTAAGGAAATTGAATTGGAAATTCATGCGTAAATTGGTGCTGAAAAATAGATATGACTTGAGTAAACAACTTACTGTTGATGAGTTCAATAAGAAATTTGACTGTAGCCAACTCTTGCAGTTTTCCGGCGTTAATGTGATCGAGCAGCTGGTGCGGTGGGTTGGAGTTTGACTGAGTTAGCTGTTTTTATACCCGGTAGTTATTGTGCTGATATATTCGGATTTTTAAATCTATGGTAAAATTCCGCTTTCAGATCGGTGCGCGTCACGCATTGTGTCTGGGACGGGCGGTGAGTGGAGACTACAGTCCGTGGTTCAAACACTTTAAACCATGCTAAAACCATCGACTAAAAAATCATATCTTAAACCTTATCATCCGACAGTCAGCGACCTGCAATTTAAATAAAAACTAATTTACAATCGGAACACTTTGTCCTAACATTGTCAATAATCAAATGTACTTCACTAACATGATAGGATTTTTAACAGACAACTTATGTAGGTCTTTTGACGTTCCAAGGGCATGTTTTTAGCTCATATGAAATGGCATATATGAAGTAGGCAAACAATAGTTTTTAAATGCAACGCCCTTAAAATTTGCAGATGGGTTTGATGCATTTTGCAGCAGCATTTTAAGTAAACAAAAAAATGGTCTTCTAATGCGAGAGAAGTTTATAAGATTAAAGCAGTAAAAAGTCTTTGAGTTTTATTCAGAAAAAGGCAAATCAAAATATTTATGGGTCGTCAAAAACGGCTACAAATTCTCTCCTCGGAGGTAGCAGGTTTAAATTCTATTTCGATTGATTTAATTGCGATGAACTCTGTTTTCTCTGTCTCACTAGCTGCTCATGGAATGGTCAACCTTGTGGTGCCGCGAATTTCACACCGATCTTTACCGATCACGGATTGTGTTACTCGTTCAACAACAACATCCAACAAACATCACCGTTACTCGTTACCGAGGCCGGTAAGTACTGGTTAGGGATTAATCCCGGGAATTACCTCGGGATTAATCCCGGGAATTATCCTGAAAGCTATTTTGTGTGTGTTTGTTTAGCTAGAGGTTTAATCAGAATCAGCTACAGCAGGGACCCGGCCCCTTCATCTGCGCAAGAGTCGCTTTTATCAAATAAACACAAATTGACATTGACTCGCATTAAGTTGAGGTCATGGTAGCCCACTTGGGAGCCCACATACATGTATCTCAGTGCATTGGGCTGGTAATTCTGGAACCCGCAAAAGCTCATTGATTTCAATTCGAAAAACTTTCTAAATCGTGTGGCTGTTGGTCTAAATGTTGTTGTTAGATTTGCCACAAAATCAAGAACCGTTCACTGTGTGGCCGGTTGCAGTCACGGCTTTGACTTAAGACCAGTCTTAGACCAACTTCGCCAGTACAACCAATCTTAAAACTTAATACTAGTTTAACATTTCAGATTACTTTCGGACTTAAGTTACGACTGTGCGAATGGACCTGTCTTAAATGGTTAGATTGATAGTTAATACTAGTCTTAAGTTTTTAGAACCGAAATTTGGATGTTAGATTGGTTGTGGAACCAAAATTAGCTTAGACTTGTCTTAAATCATTCTTAGAACCAAAAATGAGTTTAGACAGGTCTAAATTGTTATATTGGTTATAGAACCAAAATGAGTTTAGACTGGTCTAAATTATAAGCGAATCTTCACTGTGCAGGAGTAAATGTCTGGGAACAGCGAAACAAAGTAATCCGGGAACAGAATTAGCCCGTCGTGGTTTGTACTCTGATAGAGAGACGAAGGAGAGGTATATGAGGCGGTAAAAGGATTCTTAATTAACGGCACAAATTATCTTTACACGTCGATCGACGCGCATCAGTCAGACAGTGACTGCTGCCGCTACTGTAGCTGTCTAAATGTGACAGTTCCCACGAGACTCGTGTCGTCATTTGTCATAGTTAGGAATTTGACGTGTTTATACATAAACATATATCGTAACCATTGATGAAACACTCTGTGAATCCAGTGTTCAGCTAATAGTTACATCAACAGATGAATTCTTGTGGAGATTACTAATTATCATAAAGTAGAAACGTTGAATAAACTACACTAGCTCAAGGAATACAGTATTCCTGAAGATGACTATTAGGATAAAGTCGAAACGTTGAATAAACTACACTAGCTCAAGGAATACAGTATTCCTGATGATGACTATTAGGGTAAAGTCGAAACGTTGAATAAACTACACTAGCTCAAGGAATACAGTATTCCTGAAGATGACTATTAGGATATAGTCGAAACGTTGAATAAACTAAACTAGCTCAAGGAATTCAGTATTCCTGAAGATGGCTATTAGGATATAGTCGAAATGTTGAATAAACTACACTAACTTTTTATCCTTAGTGTGCAGGGATTTTATATCATCTTTACAACACGGACTCAGAGTGTTTCGGTTATAATGAGGACAACATCAGTATTCCTGAAGATGACTATTAGGATATAGTCGAAATGTTGAATGAACATTTATAGCTCATCGAGACATTTCAAAGGCTGTTCTCTTATTATAAGTGTGGGGGTTGTATTCTGTTTTTAAATTCAAATAAACAATAATTTTTCTAATAAACATAATTGTTCTGATCTCATAGGTACGGAGCATGGTCTGAGATTGGTGGTAAATGTGGAGCAGTATGAATACATGTATGGACCGCATGACTCCGCTGGACTTAAAGTATTACTACACGATAAAAAAGAAGTGCCGTTAGTGTATGAACTAGGTCAAGGTTTATCGACGGCCACTCATACTTATATCGGTATTAAATTACTAGTGGTAAGTATTGAGAGGGAAAGGAGAGGGGGAGAGGAGGGGGAAGGAGAGGGGGAAAGGGGATAGAAAGGGAGAGGGAGGAGGGTGAGAGAGAGGAAGAGAGAGAGCCAAGAGAGGGACAAGGAGAGAGGGGGTGTGGGAGAGGGAAAGTGGGAGAGAGACAGAGACAGGGAGGGAGAGGGAGGAGGGGGAGAGGTGGGGCAGAGCCTGGAGAGGGACAGGGACAGAGTGAGGACAGGGACAGGGACAGGGCGAGTTGCTGCTGCTGCTGCTGCCGCCGCCGCCGCTGCTGCTGCTGCTGCTGCTGCTGCTGCTGCCGCTGCTGCTGATGAGTGGTTGAATAGATCAGTCCACGCTCAGTCAGTTCTAATTGATCTATAATGAAATGAAAAGTGATGATTTCTAAAAGCTTTCATTAAACCGTGGACTTCCATGATTAAACCACACTTTTCGCGTTCAACAACGAATTTCATCAAACACTTTCAGATTCATGTAATTCCAGTTACTAAACTCAATCACGAGAATGAATTCCCGACGCTAGATTCATTCACTCATTCAATGTGTTCATTCCACACTCATAGAGTTCCAGTAAACAGTACTGACAAATATTTGTACAAAGACCGCTACTACACGTAATGCTTTCGCTGATTCCATCAATCATTGACTCCGTAATCCATGCATTAATTGCTGATTTATGGATGTAGACATTTTTTCTGGAAAAAAAATCGAAAGGCAATTTGAGATGACGTCATTGAGAGGCATCCATTAGAGGGTAGCCATCTTTGATAGAAGGGTCTGATATAATCATTAGTAGCTGATTAGATGATGTCATAGGGGGATTTTATGATTGGCAGCCATATTCTAACCGGGCAGTTCTATGACGTTACGAATGGACCTCATATTATCGGCAGACGTATTTTCTTGAAGGGTAATTTACTATGACGTCATAGGGGTGGTTGGCATTTTCAAGGTCTCTAGAGGAAGACTCGATATGATCATGATGTCATAGGGGTATTTATGGGCGGTGGGTCGGCTCAATGCGATGATGTCATAGGGGGATTTATGGGCGGTGGGTCGGCTCAATCTGATGATGTCATAGGTGGATTTCATGTTGGGAACCATATTCTATTTGAAGAGTAATTCGATGACGTCATAGGGGGAATTGATGATATTGTTTGCTGTTTTAGATGACCCATCTAGGTGAACCGTACGGTATTTGTAACCACACTCAAAGTAGAAGTTTCTACTACGAGAAATATTCGGATAGCGGGTGTAAAATGTCGTGCATGATGAGCGTGTATGAACAGGTTTGCGGCTGTCGTCTGTCGTTCATGCCTCATAAACACGGTTAGTATTACACCACCAGCCGGACCCGGCTCCGGCACCTGTCAGTATTACACCACCAGCCGGACCCGGCTCCAGCACCTGTCAGTATTACACCACCAGCCGGACCCGGCTCCGGCACCTGTCAGTATTACACCACCAGCCGGACCCGGCTCCAGCACCTGTCAGTATTACACCACCAGCCGGACCCGGCTCCAGCACCTGTCGTGACCTTACAGTTAACTCCACAGTTGAATCTTTAGTTCATCATTACGAAATCTCTGTGAAATTCATCAGATCGATTTTAGTCAATCTTAATTAAGTCACTACTGCGACGTCCTGAACTGTGGAACTGGGTCCAGAAATGTGGAACTGGGTCCAGAACTGTGGAACTGGGTCCTGAACTGTGGAACTGGGTCCAGAAATGTGGAACTGGGTCCTGAACTGTGGAACTGGGTCCTGAACTGTGGAACTGGGTCCAGAACTGTGGAACTGGGTCCTGAACTGTGGAACTGGGTCCAGAAATGTGGAACTGGGTCCTGAACTGTGGAACTGGGTCCTGAACTGTGGAACTGGGTTCAGAACTGTGGAACTGCGTCCAGAACCATAAACATGATTGGATGATTTAAATGTGTATGATTCTCATTTTCCTGCAGGTTTTCCCAGACAATGTACTTTACGTGAACAATTTGAATGCGGTTCAAAAGCTAAAGGTAAGAAGACTAGTCTAAGCTAATGTTGGTTCTATAACCAATGTAACAACCAGTTTAGGCTCATTTTGGTTCTATGTCAATCGACCAACTTAGACCAGTCTAAACTAATTTATTTGGTTCTATAATCAATCTAACAACTTAGAAACCAATCTTGTGGTCTAATAATATCATATCATTTTACGAATAATTAAAAAACAAATATTTTCATAATATTTTCTATATATTCAGATGAATTCACTCGGTCGGAACACACCAGGTGTCGCTGTCCGGTGCCGTGTTCGATGACGATATATGAACCTAGTTTTTCATACAGCAGCACCTCCTACCTGGACGTCGATAAACTAAAACGATTCGTGAACACGTCTGGATTACTGGACAAATTCACCAGAGCACGTGACATCAAAAGCGCCGTTATCACTAAATACGCGAAAAAAGATATCGAACGTATCGAAAACTTACTTGCCGCAGGCGGCGTCGTTTATCGGATACTGTTCGTGGAAATGGTGCGCAAACTGCGGCGGTACGCGGGACGTGTGAAGAAAACGGTGTCGAACCTGGACGTCAAGTTCGACGACTGGAACGATATAGTGAGACTACAGCGGGATATCTGTGATCGTCTGTTCTATCGAGGCGTGTTGAGTATCGATAGGGGCTCGTTCGCGCAGGTGACGCTGGGTAATTCCGAATTCGAATACCGCACCGACACCTACATGAAAAAACTGATCGAATCCGGTATAAACGGTTATCACCGGGATATGTTAAAATTCGAATTGGACACTACTATCAAATCTCGCCGTAAGGTGGCGTCTGAAGCGCGTAGAAATGCTCAATCGGCCTACGAGACGTTTACGACGGGTAAACCGTTAGCGAAATCAAATATAGAGGGCGTATCGGTCGCTATGGTTACGGCTGCCATACCGGAAACGACGTTAAACGCGTCGGTGAACCGGAACCACGTGATATCGAATCGCGTTCGAGAGTCTATAGATCGTCTGGGCGAGATGATTGACAGCTACCGGGAACTAGGTCAAATTACTGACCACGCCTACAAATATGGCGTCGTCAACACGAGTCGAGTTAGAGAAATACACGGCAAGATTTCGGTGTTATCAGACGAGTTTAACAAAGACAGAGACGCTTTACTGCATGACGTATATCGATATCCGACTAAAGTATTAGACTTGAAACTTAAATCGATCGTCGAACGACGAGTCAACTTCAAAAAACTCCATCATCAAATCGAGGCCGATATTCAAATTTTACTAACGGAAATTAACGAAACTAAAAATAGCGTCTGGCCAGTATTTACGAGACTAAAAGAGACCTTGATGGCGTATAAGAGCGACCCCTATATCGGCTGGTCGGTTATAGCGCGTCACACAACGTCGAAGGAAGTTGATAGTTTTGTGATCGGCCTTGAGAATCTCTTTCAACTGATCCGATCCAAATCTCAAACTTTGTCCGAAAACTGTGACAAACTTCTCAATATCAGTTTATCGATTTTACAATCGGCCATGAGCGATACCGATTCTATGACGTATTTCCGGTCAGCTGCTGCTGATCGTGTATTGTGGGTAAAACAAGATTTCGAACTGTTGAAACGGTCGGTATTGTCGCAGTTCAGCGACCTTGACAACGGTTTCGATTTGAACGCGTTATTAGCCAATCATGGAAACGCGTTTAAAACGGCTCTGACCTACATGAGGGACCATCACCGAGAATATTTGGCTGAAAATAAAATAGGGTCTACATTCTATAGGTAATAGATAAAGATATTTGAATTTCGAAAACAAACCCTGCAGAAAATCGTTTTTTTTCTTCGAAATTATCACATTATGTCGTGATTAAAAGGGTGCGACAAAAAATCGACGACTTCTTAAAAGTTCGGCTAAATTATTACAATAACCAAAGGTGGCGCTTTTTGCTTTTTATATATCCCAGGTTACATCAATATTTAAGAGCGGCGGCCATCTTGGATCACGTAAGATCTTGCGAGAGACCCGCAGGTTCAGTTGCTAAGCGCAACACATTTTCGCCGAATCTTGCATTGTTAAATCATTATCCAAGATGGCTGATTTAAATTGTAATAGATGTTTGGTGCGGCCATCTTTTCTTGATAATCTACGAGCATGCTGTTTATCCTTGTTCAATTTCGCGTTCGGATGTTGTTGAACTTTGATACTGTTTGTTTTTTCTAACTCTGTAGGGAAAACCTGCTGCAAGTAGATATATTCTATCAGAAATTAAGTTATGAATTGATTCAACAACAAGCGGCCTACGACGCATACGCATTATTATGTGAGTTTACACACACGATCTTCCACCTATCCACCCCCTTCCACTCAGTTCAACTCTCCACCTATCCACCCGTCCACCCAGAGTTCTCTTTGTAAAGACATTACTAAAACATTACCGCTATCCGCTATTCCACCCTGTTTAATTCTCTTCATATCCACCATCCTTCATCCCCTCCACCTATCCACCCTGTTCTTACATATCCACCCTGTTCTTACCTACCCACCCTGTTCCTTCCTTGCCTACTATTTTCTTTCACACCCCCAGCTTGCATTCCATGTCCATTATTTTCAATTTGAAGACATTACTAAATTCCTGTAGAAGATAATTATCAGTTAGGAAATTCGAACGATTTTTCATCATTCAATCGATAATTATTGATTTTCTAATTTCAGAGTCTCATTGTTTCTATTTCTAGGTGATATAGGCGGTTCTATGGGTCTGTTTGTTGGAGCTAGCGTGCTGACTATGTTCGAATTGCTGGACGTTTTCGCTTATCAAATATTTAACAAAACCAAACGGAAACAAAAAACCACAGCTCTTTAGAGTTGCGGCAAGCGAGTAATACGTTTACCTACTTAACCCGTTAGATGGCGCACGAGTTCCTTGGCTGAACGCGAACGACCGGCGGATTGAAGCGCGTCGCTCGAATATTAGTTCGAAGAAAATCCGATAGACGGCGTCGGTGTCTCCACTACGAGTTCGAATGAAAGAATTAGATTGATTGATGAATAAATGAATTGGTGAAACCCAAAGTTCCAGACTTGGGTGCGAAATATAGGGAAAAAGTCAAACTCAGCGGCGCCGGGAACTACCTCGGTATCAACACCTGAAGCCGCGGCGCGCATCTGCTAAATCTAGTATTGTATTATTTTCCCATGATTTGGTTACGTTCAATAACACAAACGTACATAGATTTGAATGAATTTCCCATCATTTATTTCTCAGAAGAAGCGATCAATAGAATTAACGATTTATCATCGTTTTCAAAAAAAACAACAACAGGAACCGTTTTTCCAACCGTCTGTATTATTATTGAACGTCGCATGGCTACGATAAACCCACACGACGATCACAGACTGAAAAAAAAACCACACATCGACGATGAATGGAAAAGAAGAAAGGGATTTATAAAGAGCCATCTAAAAAACTAATAATAAAGACATTTAAATATAATGCTGTAACTCGTGCTAGTCTGTGAGCACGTGGCACCGCATTGTAACACGTGACTGGTCGCCCGCACCAGCAGCAGCAGCAGCAGCGGCGGCAGTGGCGGCGACGTTATACGGGTCCCCGTTAATTCTAAACAATTCAAAATATTCAAAATAACTGTCTGGTCATAACAGGTACATAAATCACGTTAAAAAATCGATCAATGTCTGGTGGTAACTGCTATAGTACCTGCTATCACTCCGTGTGTACCTGATGATCCGTGGTCTGATGGTACCTACTATCCGTGGTCTCATCGGGTACCCATCTGTGGTCTGATGGTACCTACTATCCGTGGTCTCATCGGGTACCCATCTGTGGTCTGATGGTACCTACTATCCGTGGTCTGATCGGGTACCCATCTGTGGTCTGATGGTACCTACTATCCGTGGTCTGATCGGGTACCCATCTGTGGTCTGATGGTACCTACTATCCGTGGTCTGATCGGGTACCCATCTGTGGTTTGATGGTACCTACTATCCGTGGTCTGATCGGGTACCCATCTGTGGTCTGATGGTACCTACTATCCGTGGTCTGATCGGGTACCCATCTGTGGTCTGATGGTACCTACTATCCGTGGTCTGATGGTACTAAGTATCTGTGGTCTGCTGCTATGTCTGTTGGTACCAGTCTCTTTTGTTCCAATTTTCTCAGCAATAAAACAATACGATATTATGTGAACTTATATTATTTCAATGAGTTTTGGAGATTGTTATTGTTTCTATAATCACAAAAAAGAAATTGATTTATTACAAAAATCAACCGCGCTCTGTCTCAAACTATCCACTGCTGACAGACCATAACCAACTTTTGAGTAACTGCAGAACTAGAAATGCATCATAAGATTTGAGATCGGAGTTTACTGATTAACAATGACCTATTCTTTCTAAGGAATCTAAAAGAGTGAACGCTATGGAACTGGACCTGAGTTGCTCAAAAGTTACTCAAAACAAACATAATAGTGAATTAATGGTATCTATTGTGGTATTTATAGCGGTAATTTCAACCATTCTTTCGGGATTTAGACCCCAGAATGATTCATACAACTCCAACTCCAGTCTACGGAATTCCTCCCCCGATCGTGACTATTTCATAGGATTCAGTTAAGAAGCAAATCGAGATATGTAGATTATATTTTTACCCGATTTTTTCTCCTACTCGTCGCCGAAGTCAGACATAATCTGCTCGTATTCCAGCAGTAGCAGCAGCAGCAGCAGCAGCAGCAGCAGCAGCAGCAGCATCAACAGCTACAGGTGTCGAATTCTACCAAAACACGTGAGGCGCGCGCATACTGACGTCATCGTAACCCGGGCGACAGTACAACAATGTCGATATGATCGATGCGATTTACATAACCGTTTATATTGTAAACTAATTATCACCTTGGTGACGAGATTTTGAAATGGATGAGACCGCGAATGACACGATAACGGCTTTAATTATCGTAATTATGTGTGCGCACGCGTGGTAATGATAGAGATTTGATCGTATTAAAACTGCTCATTTTAACTCCGGTCACGATCGCGTCGTCAAAATCAAACAGAAATTGATTTCATTTCGTCTCGCATTCGAGGCTACGAGTTGATGAATTATTATTGTCTGTTCTCATAAATCTAAATCGGTTTTGTTTCGTAACGGGCCATTTATTTAGTCTGCCTAATTCCGACAAAAGGCGGCGTCTATCCGTCATTGTGCGGTGATTTGAGAAATTAGGCATCGAAGATTCTTCTTTTCTTTTATTAAAAAAGAAATCCTTATACCCCCCATACAAACAAAAATCATAGAATTTTTTGAATTCATTTAAACCTCTAAAAATGCTTCATAAATGCTTGAATATTCCCCTATACATGAAATAATTTCCGAAAATAATGAAGGATCTCGGAATCATGTTTCTTTGTCATATTTCTGTAAGTCAGAATATAATCGTTTAAATTGCCCGGCTTATTTTCGAAGTATATATTGTGTCAACTTGCTTCGTTCTTTTCAATGTAATTTATCCTGAAATAAAATTCTATACAGAGCAGGAAGTGAATGGAGAAATTAGATTCTAAAAATCCAATTACGGAATAAGAATAAACGAAGGTAAGGAAATTGTTTGGTGATATCATAGTGCTGAAAATGGAGCGAATATTGCATTCATGATATCAATGATAAACCAAGATTGATATGAGAAAATTTCATGTTTTTTTAATACTTCGAACGGAAAATTAAAAGTTTTGAATGGTTTTAAGGACGTTGATTCACACAAAGCGCGGAACGTGAGGAATTTGTGTGAAAATGAACTATAGTTAAACTACAAGCATCGAGACTTACGTTTGGGTTTTAGGGTCAAATTAGAATAAAAGATGGCGGTCGTAAGAAATATGGGAAATATATTTTCTCACAAGATATTTAACAGTGAAATAGACACTGAACTATGCGATAAGATTTGTTCTCATGGAAAACTGCAAGCATTGAGTTTACGTTATATTTCAGGGTCAAATTAGAATAAAAGATGGCGGTCATTAGAATTATGGGAAATAGATTTTTTTCACAAGAGACATCGACACTGAAATAGACAGTGCGCTTTAGTATAGAACGATTGGTTCTCATGTAGAAAATGTACATTACAGATCATTTCTCACAGGACAGACCCCCGTAAAAAACACCACACAACAAACAACATGTGCACCTTATAGTTCTGTTCATAACTGAAAGAAAGAAAGTGACATCTACCGCATTAACATCGGTTCTTTGTCGATATTGAGACGCCGAACAATGACGACTATGTGATTTTACGAACGGCTTCAAAAGACAGAATGTCACCTATAGTAACCCTCGCAAGAATGTGAACCTATAATCACCTGACACAAACACACATCTATCGAGCTATCTATATAACTCACTATTCTTTACGATAATCGTAAAATTTCAATAGTTTTGAAAGTAATTTGAGTGAACGCATTGAAAAAAAAAGAAAACAAGCCGACGTTCTCTCTACATAGCGTGATATTTATGCGACGATTTTCCGATGGGAAAAAACGGCGTGGGTTGTGTTAGTATTACGAGTATTGTATAGTCCCGACGGCGTGGTTTACGTTCAGGGGAGGAGGGTATCATGGCTGATGGATGTCTTACGTGTGATAAAACCCAACAATTAAATACACGTTTAAATTGATAAATCATACGTTCGCATTGTTGCGACGACAATAAATTCACAATAGATAATTGATCAGAATTCTCTCTACGTTCAACCAGCGACGACGCAACAATCGAAATGACGAGTATTTTTTATCGTTGTTGTCATAGATACTTCAACTCATTCATAATGAAAGAATGGTCACGAATTATTTTTATTATTATTTTTTTTTATTATTGTTATTATTATTTAGATAAAAAGCCCTCGGTGAGTAATGATTATAATCTTACATTCCATTGATATCATCGACACCTTCCACGAAATGGATAGAAAGAAATGGTGTGAATTTAGATTCGGGGTTGTATGAAGCCACTGTGGGCTTGTACTACTGTCATGGCTCTCAAACAACTTTCACCAAATGAAAAAAAGAGATTTTGAATTGAATGTATGATTAGATTTTGAATTAGTATGAAGCCCATTAAGGGTCTAAAAGTCACTGCTGTCAAGTTTTTGCTTGTATTATTTTGTTACACAAAAATATACATTAAAAATGGCTAGAAATATCTTGCTTTGAGATTTTTTTTTAAAAATCGTCAAGTGGGGTGGTTAACCTACTTTGAAGAATTGGGCGTTTTTACCCAGGGGAATTTTACCTACAACCTATAATACACCGTTGCTTAATTTTCATTTTTAGGTGGGTTTTATATGAAATCTCAAATTTACGTAGATGATGATAGTGATAACAATGATAATTTCAAAACTCAAAGCACTTTACATTGAAACAATCTCAAAGACATATTTCTGAATCATCAGTTATCAGTTGTAAAATCGTATATCGTATTATCTCAATATTGTGAGATTCTCTCATAAACAATCTCAAAGTTATCTTGATAATGTGATAATTCATTATTCAACACATTATGACATAAAATCACTTTACATTAAAGGAATCTCTAGGATATATTTTTAAACAGTCGGATCGACATTTATCAGTATTTATTGTAAAATCCCAAAGTTATCTTGATAATGATATCGATAATCTCTGAGAAATATTCCCGAAAATGTCATTTTCAATATTGTGTGAATTTCGTATATACATGTGACTATAGAGACCTCTGATCGTCTGCTGATTATAGATTGTGTGTGAAATTTCCCAGATGAATTCTACATCGTCTGCCATCGCGATACACAGGATGTTTCACCCGAACACAACGGAACTCACTCTTACAAATCCGACCCCCGAATTACCCAATGTTTTGCAACAAGGCCCCACCCGACTCATCGTGTATCATATAGGCAGTTTGGTCATCTGCCGGTGTGTACCCTATAATTTCACCGGACACTATGGACGCGTTATAGACGCGTTAACGTACAACAATAGAGTAATAATCGTGTAGACATTGTTGTAATACGTAAACGGTCCGTGTTGACGTAACGACTCCGACATTTCAACAATAGATTTTATTTTTGTACTAGTGTCACTGGGGAAGTTTGTATTCTGTACTAATTTAGTTTACTATGTGGTTGTGTGTATACTGAATGTAGGGTTAGGGGGGGGTTCGCGGGGGAGGGGCGGGGGAGGGGGCGGGTGTACTGAAGGACGCCCCTCTGTTAGAAGGTGTATTCATTCAGGAATCTGTCCCGTGGTGCTTTACTGACAATCTTTAATTAGTGATGATTTGAATTGCTATCGATGTGTGTCCTGGATAGGAATGGTTGATCTTCAGACAATCTACAGCCTGAATATGAGTTGCGGACGATCAGTTTTTGAAAGTGCGCTGAAAAAAAAGTCTAATATCTGGTGTTTATAGTTAGTTCATTTTCAATTAGAAATGTCTCAGGTGAAGCACTGAACACATGTGAAGTGTGGACGATCAGTTTCTGAAAGTGTGCTGATAAAATGTCTAATATCTGGTGTTTGTAGTTCATTTTCAATTAAAAATGTCTCAAGTGAAGCACTGAACACATGTGAAGTGTGGACGATCAGTTTCTGAAAGTGTGCTGATAAAATGTCAAATATCTGGTGTTTGTAGTTCATTTTCAATTAGAAATGTCTCAGGTGAAGCACTGAACACATGTGAAGTGTGGACGATCAGTTTCTGAAAGTGTGCTGATAAAATGTCTAATATCTGGTGTTTGTAGTTCATTTTCAATTAGAAATGTCTCAGGTGAAGCACTGAACACATGTGAAGTGTGGACGATCAGTTTCTGAAAGTGTGCTGATAAAATGTCTAATATCTGGTGTTTGTAGTTCATTTTCAATTAGAAATGTCTCAGGTGAAGCACTGAACACATGTGAAGTGTGGACGATCAGTTTCTGAAAGTGTGCTGATAAAATGTCTAATATCTGGTGTTTGTAGTTCATTTTCAATTAGAAATGTCTCAGGTTCAATTAGAAATGTCTCAGGTGAAGTACTGAACACATGTGAAGTGTGGACGATCGGTTTATGAAAGTGTGCTGATAAAATGTCTAATATCTGGTGTTTGTAGTTCATTTTCAATTGGAAATGTCTCAGGTGAAGCACTGAACACATGTGAAGTGTGGACGATCAGTTTCTGAAAGTGTGCTGATAAAATGTCTAATATCTGGTGTTTGTAGTTCATTTTCAATTAGAAATGTCTCAGGTGAAGTACTGAACACATGTGAAGTGTGGACGATCGGTTTATGAAAGTGTGCTGATAAAATGTCTAATATCTGGTGTTTGTAGTTCATTTTCAATTAGAAATGTCTCAGGTGAAGCACTGAACACATGTGAAGTGTGGACGATCAGTTTCTGAAAGTGAGCTGATAAAATGTCTAATATCTGGTGTTTGTAGTTCATTTTCAATTAGAAATGTCTCAGGTGAAGAAATGAACACATGTGAAGTGTGGACGATCAGTTTCTGAAAGTGTGCTGATAAAATGTCTAATATCTGGTGTTTGTAGTTCATTTTCAATTAAAAATGTCTCAGGTGAAGCACTGAACACATGTGAAGTGTGGACGATCGGTTTATGAAAGTGTGCTGATAAAATGTCTAATATCTGGTGTTTGTAGTTCATTTTCAATTAGAAATGTCTCAGGTGAAGCACTGAACACATGTGAAGTGTGGACGATCAGTTTCTGAAAGTGTGCTGATAAAATGTCTAATATCTGGTGTTTGTAGTTCATTTTCAATTAGAAATGTCTCAGGTGAAGCACTGAACACATGTGAAGTGTGGACGATCAGTATTTTCAGCAAACTGTCAAATATATCTGCTGTCGTCCCGATGTTGAGATTGTTGATCGGTTCCAACTCTCGAATTAAGCGTGGGCGACTCCGACTTTTTCAGGTCGACTCCGAGTTTTTGTTGTTCTTTAAAAAATTCTCATCATAATAAAATAATGCGACCAAAAGCCGCCGGAACCGGAAACGCGTGGGTGACGCGATAATAATTCAGCAACAATCGTTCGATCGTGACGTTTGGTTTATCCATCCGCGTGACGTCATTTTTACGATTGACATTGTTGAAAAAGCGTTACGTTCACGACGACGTTTCGCAAATTATACTTCCGGTTATGTTAACATCCGATTAACGTCCGATCCGGAGACGTCCTTACGTTAACGACGTCATAACGTAAGTGTTCGATACGTTATTCGACGTTGTTAAACGTGACTTACGCGTGTTTGTTTACGTTAAACACCCGAACACAACAATGCGAACCGTTATCATTTCAAATTGAACTCGTAAAACGATTATTTCAGAATCGCGACTCGTGATTGGTTATTTGATTACTTCCGGTTGTCAATTGGCTCCTAATTTTCGCACCTTGTGTTCGATGAAATCCTCGATTGCCAATAATGAAAATAAAATTGTCGCTTTCAGATAGATTAATGGTCCCGTAAACTGTGTATGATATGAATATAATTACCGGGGTGTTTGTTGAATTAACGGGATTCGAACCCAAATCGTCTCGCGTGTTGCCGTGTCTGTTTCGAGATTAACCCAATTATATCAGCATTGTGTCGTCGTCGTGTGTCGACTTAATTGAAGTAATCAAATGAAAACAAGGTGTCAGAGAACAATTCTTTCATGACTGAAAAGAATGTGACTTTATCAGTCTCTGGTTAGATTATCGATATACGATTATCTACTTAAGTCAAACGATTTTCGACGTAAGCCAAACGTTGCGAAAAATTAGTTTATTAAGTCGAATATCAGACGCCAATACAAACTGTAGAACTGGTCCCGGGGTTGGTTGCAGTTCCGAAAATTCCATTTCAATAACTGTTTTAGTAAAATCTGAACTCGGGCTCACAACTAGGTTATGAGGTATGGAACTGGGCCCTGAACATCTAAATCGCAGTATTTCGATGATAAAGTATTTCTAATAGAATTCAGTGATGGGAGGTGTTTGTGGTATGGTGGCGCATTTGTAACAGATGGCCTCGCGTGTACGCGCCAGTTTAAATGCTTAAAAACTAAAATCCCTGAAGCTTAGGCTAAAAATCTGCGCCATCCCCCTCTCTCTCTCCCCCCCTCTCTCTCTCTATCTCCCTCCCTCCCTCCCTCTCCCTCCCTCCCTCCCTCCCTCCCTCCCTCCCTCCCTCTCACTCTCTCTCTCTGTCTCTTAATTCCTCGTGGTCGAGTCTTCAGATTCCCCGGAGGGTAATAATAAAACACGGAATGATAGTGATCGTAGTCCGTCTGACCGGGCGCGTAACCGGGCGTGAAATCGGACTCAGTAACTGAACGGTTCTAACGTAGACTATCAGTAGGTCGGATCGGTTTGAGGCTTCAGTCCGTATTTTACGGTTCACTAGTCATTTAGAAATCTATCCTATTTCGGATTGATATTCGATATCGTTGAGATCTCAAACCGAGATAAAACTATCAAAACCGGGGCTCGTTCAAAACCTTCTTTTTGTGTCGTTTGAGAATTTTCATTATTCGGGAAATTCTTCCCGTCGGCAAGTTTTATTTGTAGCTGTGATATTTGATAATTTTTTTTTGTTTGAGGGGGGGGGGGGTGAGAGGAGGGAGAGTGGGGAGTGGGGGGGGGGGATGAAATCAAACCCGGTTCATATATACGCCAAAGATATAAAATTGTTTGAAGGGGGGGGGGGTGTAAAGAGCCATCGGGATGAAATAACGGAAGCAAGACTTTTTATCTTGCCTCCATTATTTTAACCCGTTATAGAATCCAAGATATAGAATTGAAATAAAGGAAAATATAATCGTACGTGGTAATCCTATGTGGTTTATTTTATTATTTATACGTTGAACCCGATGAGACTATTATCGAAATACATTAGCTATTATTGTGGTTTTATGGACAAACATTGTTAGATAAAATATAAACCAAAACGGTTATTGGTTCACGTAAGTTAATCTAGAGATTATCCGTCACTATATGGGGGATTATTGGATTATCTCGTATTATTGTGAATTGTGTTAATTGTTGACGCTGTTACTGCTGATACAGCGCCGCTATCAGACGTTAAATAACGCCACTCACGCAGACACGACGAGTTGAGATCGCGACAAGCGATCAGATTGTGTGGCGGCGGAGACTGCTCTGTCGTGTACTGTGTACACTGTGCGGTGGTGATGAATCTCTGCGGGGGGTTAATTGAATCTCTATCATGTAGTGAGGAGAGGAGTCTTTCTGTCAGTTGATTCTAGCTCCTTCTGAGTCTGAGCTACTGGAGAGTACTGTCTCCTCTCTCCTCTCTCCTCTCTCCTCTCCGCTCCTTTCCTCCTTCCTCTCCTCTCTCCTCTTGTCCTCTCCTCTCTCCTCTCCTTCCTCTCCTCTCTCCTCTCTCTCTCTCTCCTCTCTCCTCTCTCCTCTCTCCTCTCTCCTCTCTCCTCTCCTTCCTCTCCTCTCTCCTCTCTCCTCTCTCCTCTCTCCTCTCTCCTCTCCTCTCTCCTCTCCTTTCCTTCCTTCCTCTCCTCTCCTCTCCTCCCGTCCTCTCCTCTCTTCTCCTTTCTTCCTTCCTCTCCTCTCCTTCTTCCCCTCTCCTCTCCTCTCCTTTCCTCCTTCCTCTTCTCTATTATCTCCTATCCTTCTTCTCCTCTTCTATCCTCTCCTCTCTCTCCTCTCTCCTCTCTCCTCTCTCCTCTCTCTCCCCTCTCCTCTCTCCTCTCTCTCTCTCTCCTCTCTCGTTTAGTCCCTCCTCTCCTTCCTCCTTCCTCTCCTCTCCTCTCTCCTCTATCCTCTAATTACTGCGGCATTGTTCTCGATCTCGCATTGATTTCAGCATCAAACGATTTTTGTTCTATCGCTGTTAATTGCCGCAACAGCGAAACTGCAGTTCTTTATCCGTTCCCGATAAGCGATATCACATCCTCACTAACCCCGGGCCAGTTCCGCTCTGTCTCTGTCTCTTTGTTACTGTGATCCACGCGCCGTAAACTTTCGATTGTTGACGGTTCGAATCCCGATTAATTGACACTATTGTAACGTGGTGTCCCTGGTTACAGACAATGTCTATTGATAATCACTTTGGTTTAAAATGAAGAAATCTTTAAACACGTACAGTCGTCTGGCAAATTCGTGATCTATGTATGATCAATTTAATCAACTTTAAAAAACCAGTCTAATGAATTGTTTTTTTTTGTCTAATCGTGAACGTACAGACCATATAGTAGTAGTTTTACTGAATCTATCGAATTCTCACTCAGTTTATCATTTATTGATATATCACGCATTAAATGTGATGATATTTCAGCACATCAATTATTGATACATCAAATATCTAAATTTGATATGATAATTCAGTATATAATATATTGCTCTATTCAGTATATCATTATTGCTATATCAAGTATTTGAGTATTTGATATGACATCTCGATCAGTATATTGATATATCAAGTGTTTTAAGGTGATATGATAATTCAGTATATCGTTTATTGCTATATCAAGTAATAATTTGATACGATATCTCAAATACTAATGATATTGTATACATATTTATGTTCGCATCAGCGATTTATGAAAACTATATTTATGGGTATAAATCCAGGACAAACAATCAGCCGTAAATAATCGTCATTAACAGATAATAGTTACTGATTACTAACATAACGTTAATTACAGTCGATTGTTGCAGTCAGCGGTAACCAGCGGTAACGCTTCGTCCAGCCTCATCCGGTGTAAAACCGCGCGCGCACCGCGGTTACATTCATCGATATTCATCGATTTCACAAAAGCGTTTGACTCGATTCTCCGGTTAACTTCCGCCTCCACCCGATAAATCAATATCAATCTCACCCCGTACAGAAAGCAGTATTGACGGGTCGGGAAATAAGTAAAAGAAATCAGTTCTATAACCAGTCGAACAATTTAAGTCATTAGACTTAAGACCAGTCTAACAACTTAAGACCAGTCTTCAGATTTAAGACCATTAGATTTAAGTCTCGCTTATGGAACTGGTGCCGGGTCACAAGAAATTGTTGTTATTCAGTAATCATTCACTATTGGCATGTGAGGTCGTGGTAACGTCTCGGTAAGCTCTGGTGAGGTTTCATTGAGGTCTCGAGAGGTCTCGGTAACGTCTCGTGAGGTCTCGGTAAAGCTCTCGTGAGGTCTTGGTGAGGTCTCGTGAGGTCTCGGTAAGTTCTCGGTAAGACCTCGATGAGGTCTGGCGGGTAAGGTCTCGTGCGAGGTCTGTAAAGTTAACTCGATTACGATATTTCTTGCGCAGTATAAGATGTATGAGTTTCACTGTGTCTGTCTGTCTGTGCTGCACGGTTAATTTACTCGAGGTTTTCTTGACGTTATAAGCGGAATAAATGATCGGGTATTAATCATTATTAGATGACTGGATAATTGGTAGAATTATCCGCGCACATTAAAACTGTTTCGAGCCGCGCGCGGGCTCAGTGTACCGACACAGAGAGAGTTATAGCTGCCGTCTGCTAGTGGTGCTGGCTCCTGTCTCTCTTCTCTCCTTCTCTCCTTCAGTCTCTTTCTCTCTCCCCTCCTCTCCCCCTCTCTCTCTCTCTCTACCTCTCCTTCTCCCTCTAGTCTTCCCCCTTTAATTCGGTAATCAATGAACGTGGTTAAACCTGTGATTAAAGTAGGTAAAAAACAACGCAATTAGAAGGTAGAGTCCAGAGTTATATATAGGTCAGAGAAAAAAAGTAGAAGGTTCTACCGAGACTCGAACTCGGATCGCTGGATTCAGAGTCCAGAGTGCTAACCATTACACCATAGAACCGATGCATGCCAGCCGAGCAATAATACCCATTGTATACAGCGACCCGCTGTGCGAAAGGGGTCATCTCTAATCACTACACATAACTATCTCCTTTCAGATATATATTTGACAATAGATTAGGCATTCGTCGTAGAATTTAATTTTGCGTTTTTCACGGACAGATCCAGGATGTTTAATATATATTCAGTTAGCGGGTTCACACGGGTTTTCCAATGGCTGTTGGTTTTTTAGAGACGCGCGTCCGCAGGTATCGAGGGTCCGGGGCCTATCTGAAGGACCTATTGCTAGGCTTTTATATACAATAAGTACATTTTATTTGATTTGTTACCCTCTTGTTCTGGAAAGGAAGATCCTTCAAATATTTCCGGATGCTTTTAGGGGATTGGGGCCGAAACAATGGATGCGCTGGGGACACCCCGGGCAATGTCCTCCCTGGATCCACCCCTGCTTGTACGCAATACCGGTCCACACAGCATCCAGTTCCACAGTTTGCGGTCCTGAACTGTGGAACTGGTTCATCTGACGCCGTTAAACGTCCCCGCAGGGCCCAGTTTCACAAAAAAATTTATCTCAAATTTTTGGTGTAATTGCCATTGGTTACGTCATGTTTTCGATCAGGACAACAATTCAAACTTTAACCGCTTTAGGCTTAAACTTTTTCAGGAAACTGGGCCCTGCTGTTCCACTTTGTTCAAGTCCAGAAACATTTCAAACAATGAAGTTGTTGCGGCGAAAAAAATGAAATTAAAATTTTGTCTCGGTTTCTGAAGTGGAATTTGAAGGATTCTTCAGAGCGAGAGAGAGGGAGAGAGAGAGAGCGAGAGAGAGGGAGAGGGGAAGAACTCGATCGGCTTAACGCATGAATACTCGTCTCCTCAGAAGATGCGAACAGTCACAAGCCGATGTATTCATCCGCAACGACGTCGTTCGGTAACAGAGAAGACGAAACCGGAAGTCTCTACGCATCATTTAGGATCGCTACACAATTCTGCTCACGACGACTCGATATTTGAATGTAAAACGGCCGTGATTGTTAAGATGATCGTCTGCCGCCTCTCGATCGCGTGGTTTTACGTATAACACGCCATTTTATCCAGGCTTAAATAACGCTTAATCGTTTCTATTACCGTCGATTATCTTCAATTCCGGGTGTAATTTGGTCGGTTAACAATCGCGGCGGTTTCGAGTGGGTTTTTTGTTCCAGTTGGGGAAACACGACCGTAGAGACAAGAGAGAGAGAGGGAGAGAGAGAGGAGGAGAGGAGGAGAGAGGAAGAGGGGAGAGAGGATGGAAGAGTTACTCAGTGTTTATTATCAAAGACGTTAGCGAGTATTTTACATTGTTGCGGCGTGAATTAGCTGATATTTTGTCCTTGTCACTAAACGCGTTTCTCGCACTTAATGCGTCACGTTACGCGGACCTATTGTTATTAGATTGTGGTTGATTCTATTTTATAACGGACTGATAAACTGTCTACTGTGTTTCCCCGAGGGCTGATGCTGTGTAGAGATTGGGCTAATTTTTCACTTGATTCTCAGCCGCGCTGAAAACGAAACTAAGTCAAACAAGGTTGCAATCTAAGTCCAATGATGTTCTGAAATTTTGTCTCGTAAAATTAGGAAAGATGCCAAATGCCGTCTATGGTCCCGGCTTAAATCGAAGACTGGTTTTAACTTAGCTATCATAACAAGAACTAAGTCGTGATGGAAGCTATTTGAGCTTAAACGGGTGTCATATTGTAAGATTGGTTATAGAACCAAAATTATCTTAGACTTGTCTTAAGTTGTTAGATTGGTTATAGAACCAAAACGAGCTTAAACTGGTCTAGGTTTTGAATTAGGAGACACTGAATATGTTTCGACTGGTCTCGGCTGGTTTCGACTGGCTGCTGCTGCTGCTGCTGCTGCCGCTGCCGCTGCCGCTGCCGCTGCCGCCGCCGCCGCCGCCGCCGCCGCCGCTGCTGCTGGTGGGCCTCGCGATTTCTAATGAATGTTTCGAATGACGATGACAGAAGAAACTCGTGAACGGATGGTGTTGAGTTGTTGATCGGGTGTTGAATGTTGTCGGGTTGGTGTCAACTTCGCGAAAATCTCGGTTCGGTGTCAAATCTCGCGAGAATCACGCGTATGTCCCGATCGTGAAAATTACCTATAATTATCGGCTAATTTTAGTTTCAACACATCGAACTCACACCGGCTTAAATCTCACAACTTTGTGTCACACTCAATTTTACACCGAGCAAGTTCCAACTTGAAGTAATCAGACTGAATTCTGTTTAAAGCCCCCTTGTCTATCTACATTTATCAGTCAAATTCTCCGCAACAAACACGCCTTGTCATAAATTTATTGATATTGAATCTGTTTAAATTTTCTTCTATGACATCACCAACGTCGCTGCATCACGATGTGATGTACAAGGGACCTCCATTTATCGCGGTCTACAGTAAGTTCCTCAAGGAAAGTTAATGTTTCGCTTGGTGTCAATTTAAGAGTTTAAGTTTAAGACAGCTTAACGATTTAAGTGTCCATGGTTACATAATCTTCCTGTTACATTATTGATTTTCCTTTAAGCTTCTGTTATGTGAATGATATACGTATCTGTTAAAAACTAGAGAAAAATGTTATACATTTTTGAAATCGAATAAATTCAAGAAAATATGGACGCCAAAACACGTGATTTATCTGTTTGTATAGAGGGCGTGGTTTCGTCTATTTCCGCTTGCTGTTGATCGCTCCCTCTGATGCCGAATCCGATCAAAGTCTATGTTTCTTCGGTTTTGAAAACTGATCTTCAATGTTTCAATGTCTAAAGGAATGATTCGTAAGATACAATTTGATAAATGAGATTTGAATATATTGTTTTGATTTGTTGGTGCAACCAACACCAGACGGCGCCCTGTTCATAAAACCAACACCAGACGGCGCTCGGGTTCATAAACCCGATCGGCGCCCGCGATGAAAGGATTTACTTAGATCTGATTTCTTTTTACAACAAAAACAATGAGTAAATAGTTTAATAAATTCTTTCCGGAAAACTTTCAATGTTCCGATGTAAATAAAGAAATTCACGCAGAACACAAATTGTCGAAACGTGTCGAATACATAATTTAACAGATGCCATAATTTTCCCGTGTAGAAATCTAATAGTGTTCTTGAGTTTATTCGTATTCCGTGATTTACTAACAAAAAATACCTAATGATGGTCATGGTTTCCAGCATAAATTTACAAAACGCTTGCGGTAGAACTAGTAAAATATACACAATAACTACAACAAGAAGAGTTTTACTGGCTGAAGATTGATGACGATCTGTTCTCTTCACTCTCAGCTCAGATCTCTTATTGCGTAATGCAGCAGTTAACACTGATAATATTACAATCATTAAAGATGGAAATATATCTTGTAAAAATGGTTTTACAGCTTGGATGACGTTATTTGACCACTTATTTAGATAAAATATTGAACTTGAACACGTAAATCTATCAAATGTTTCGTTGTATCTGAGAATTTTAGAGAAACTAACTCGAGAAAACCTGATCGCTGAATTCAAGTTCATAAGATACGCCCAGAAGATGATAAAAACTACTACAATTTTACGGCGAGTGACGGTGAAATGTTTCATGTGAAAGAAAGGAAAACGAATAGAAACAAATCTCTCGATAGCGATCACTATAACTGTGTAGTTTGATACAGATATTGCCTGGTCGTAAAATAGGTTCCAAAATATACACGCAGGAAACAATCGTCTGGGCAGATAATAGAAATAGTAATAGAAATAGTAAAGTGATGGACATAGTTTACTGTGTTTAGCGAATGTCAGATACGCACCGCGACATTCTCTATAAAATCCTAGATGCCACGTAAAAAGATCTTTCAGATACCGTGGAAACTTTTCCAACTCAAACAAGACGACAAGTTGATCTGAAAACGCGAGAGTTATGAGATAGGGGAACGTGTAACGAACTGACTGATAACTGCGACACTTTATCAGTAGAATTATTGTCAGAAAGTTAAACACACTTCCCGGCGGAAACAAGAACACATATCTGAATGTTCTGCCATAGTTGTAAAAAAAGTTTATAAAATTCCTGAAAGCTAGAATAGATTCCGGTAGCTTCACAGGAGGTCTACGAGTTGTAGTGGTGATAGTAGTAAAATTATCCATGACAAGAACAGAACAGTTTGATGCGACAATCTGTGTGTAGTCAGCGACTTCCCTCAAATTATAGGTTCAGCGGTACCACGATTTCAAAATACTTCCATCAAACTCCTGCTACAGAACACACTATAATCATCTAAACATTCACAAGTCACGCTGTGTTGCAGCTAAAATTGTTACAGTTTCATATGAAAATTCAAATACATTTCTTCACTTTATATTTCGAGGTGAAAGATAGATGAACTCTGAAACTATGAAAGGTTGAAAAAAATACCTATTTCGACAGTACGATAACCTGTTCACTCAAACGCGGTGAACGGATAATAACATTAAAATCCACTATCTATAAATTGAAATAATTTTAAAATCGAGAATTTATTCATTCAAAAATATATCATCGTCAGATGTGAGATATAAAAACAAGGGGTATATATACAAAGGAGAACTAGATTTAGGTAAGTGAGTAAGTAATTAGTGTTTGGCACACCTGACCCTAGAAATCATCGTCACCAGGGCCCAGTTTCACGAAAAAGTGTAAGCCTAAAACAGTTAAGTTTGAATTGTTGTCCTCATTGAAAACATGAAGTAACCAATGGCAAATAATCAAAAAATTTGAGTTAAACTTTTTCGTGAAACTGGCCCCTGACGATGATTTCTAGGGTCAGATCGAAATATCGTGTATTTTATATATTTTAGATTTTTTTGAATAAATGAATTCTCGATTTTAAAATTCTTTCAATTCGTACGATAGTGGGTTTTTATCGTAATTTCAATAATCTCTAGTTAACCTTCACACACAGTATTCTGTCTGTCTGTAACCTCGTAAGAAAAGACGTCGATGAAACTCAAAACGAGAAGGCGCCGGCGATAAACCGACGGAATAATGTGGATCTAGAATTCTTTGTGTTTCTTATAATTGTCTCAGTAATACCGCGTGACTTGTCGACGTCTAAAAGGCAAACTGTTTTACTGAACGGATCAGTCACTGCTCCTCCTCCCCCTCTCTCCCTCTCTCTCTCCCCCTCTCTCCCTCTCTCTCTCTCCCCCTCTCTCTCTTCTTTCTCTCTCTCTCCTCTCTCCTCTCTCTCTCCTCTCTCCCTCTCTCCCTCTCTCCCTCTCTCCCTCTCTCCCTCTCTCCCTCTCTCCCTCTCCCCCTCTCTCTCTTCTTTCTCTCTCTCCTCTCTCCTCTCTCTCTCCTCTCTCCCTCTCTCCCTCTCTCCCTCTCTCCCTCTCCCCCTCTCTCTCTTCTTTCTCCTCTCTCCTCTCTCCTCTCTCTCTCCTCTCTCTCCTCTTTCTCTCTCTCTCTCTCTCCCCCTCTCTCCCTCTCTCTCCCTCTCTCTCCCTCTCTCTCCCTCTCTCTCTTCTTTCTCTCTCTCCTCTCTCCTCTCTCTCTCCTCTCTCTCCTCTTTCTCTCTCTCTCTCTCTCCCCCTCTCTCTCTCTTCTCTCTCTCTCTCCTCTCTCCTCTCTCTCCTCTCCTCTCTCTCTTCTCTCTTCTCTCTCCTTTCTCTCTCCTCTCTCTCTCCTCTCTCCCCCTCTCTCCCTCTCTCTCTCCCCCTCTCTCTCTCTTCTCTCTCTCTCTCCTCTCTCCTCTCTCTCCTCTCTCCTCTCTCTCCTCTCCTCTCTCTCTTCTCTCTTCTCTCTCCTTTCTCTCTCCTCTCTCTCTCCTCTCTCTCCTCTTTCTCTCTCTCTCTCCCCCTCTCTCTCTCTCTCTCTCTTCTCTCTCTCTCTCTCTCTCCCTCTCTGCTCTCTAGTCCTCGCGCGCAGGAAGTTATTAAATGTTAATATTCTACTTCCGTGCGTCTTGGAACGGAAGACTGTCGTGTCTGATGTCTTATGTCGCCGTGCCAGAAACGACTTTCATCACGACAGTAAATTACTGTTATTACTGGCTATTTATGCATCTGAACGCGAGCTGGGAGCGGGAGAACCCCCTCCCATCTCTCTCTCTCTCTCTATCATCTCACCGGTTACAGCTCTGATTCCTATATATCTACACCCAGTCAGTGAATCATCGTCGATTCAACTGCGCATGCGCGCGTGTCTTATCTCAAACATAAAAGTTTTTAAGGATTCCCTCCTATTTGTTTTTGTCCAACCCCCACCTGCATTAAGAGCTGCATAGTAAAAATGGCTAGTGATATCTTCAGTCGAACTTGCAAAGTCACCATTTGGTTAAATCATCACATTACTGAAGTCATCTCTATTTTTGAGTCAAAATTTGTATTTCTAATTCAATTTACTAAGTGTAAGTCATCATTTGGTTAAATCATCACATTACTGAAGTCATCTCTATTTTTGAGTCAAAATTTGTATTTCTAATTCAATTTACTAAGTGTAAGTCATCATTTGGATAAATCGTCACATTACTGAAGTCATCTCTATTTTTTAGTCTCAATTTGTATTTCTAATTCAATTTATTAAGTGTAAGTCATCATTTGGATAAATCGTCACATTACTGAAGTCATCTCTGTTTTGAGTCTCAATTTGTATTTCTAATTCAATTTACTAAGTGTAAGTCATCATTTGGATAAGTCGTTACATTACTGAAGTCATCCCTATTTTTTAGTCTCAATTTGTATTTCTAATTCAATTTACTAAGTTTAAGTCATCATTTGGTTAAATCATCACATTACTGAAGTCATCTCTATTTTTGAGTCAAAATTTGTATTTCTAATTCAATTTACTAAGTGTAAATCTAAAGTTGTAAAACCAGTATTTTGTCTAAATGGTTTGCAGATTGTTTGATATCAACCGGAACGGTATAATATCATTGATATGTCTGACACACACAAACACACGTCCCGGGCTCGAATCTCACCTCGCGCACTCGACCCGAGAGACAGGTCTAATTGAATAATTATATACAGACTGTGAAATGGTGTTTGTGTTTCAAGCCCCAGGGCATCGTGTTGAGAGCCCTATAGGGCACTCAGTCACTGCTCATTGGTTCTGCGCGGGTTGCCCGGTGCAACCAGACAGACAGACGGACAGACAGAAGATTCGCTTCAATCGCTTGATTCAATGATTAGCCTTGTCTCACCGACGAGAACCTGTGAATTTAACACTCCTGACCCGGCGTCCTTCACACCCCGTCCAGTCCGAGCAATTCCCCCCGGACTGAGCTGGTTACCATGGCTCCACGAGAATAAATCCACAACTCGCGATAAAATTCGGACCACAAATTTCTAATAACAAAAAGCGGAATTTATTTGTTAAATCATCGGAATAGAAATTGTTTATTAAATAAACAAGTTAATAAAAATTGTCTCTATTCGTGGACAAAGGATCAGACAATATAGACGGATAATAAGATAAAATCCCACTATTTACAGATTAAAAGAATTTAAAAACCAGAATTTATTTATTAAATCAAAAATAAATAAAAGACACGACGTTTCGATCTCACACTAGAGATCATCGTCAGGTGTGTGTCTTTTAAATATTTTTCATTGAATAAATAAATTCCGGTTTTTAAATTCTTTTAATCCGTCGATAGAGGGATTTTATCTTATTATCCGTTCACCACGTTTGAATGTGGTTATCGTTCTATAGACAGACAAACATGACGTTTACAGAACGATTAACTTAATCTGGCTTTAAAAAATTTACGATCATTTAGTTAAATATCCATTGATGAAACACTCTGAGTCCGTGTTGTAAAGATAATACAAAATCCCTGCACACTAAGAATAAAAAGAGTCTGAAATGTTTCCTTGAGCTAGTGTAGTTTATTCAACGTTTCAACTATATCCTAATAGTCATCTTCAGGAATACTGTATTCCTTGAGCTAGTGTAGTTTATTCAACGTTTCGACTATATCCTAATAGTCATCTTCAGGAATACTGTATTCCTTGAGCTAGTGTAGTTTATTCAACGTTTCGACTATATCCTAATAGTCATCTTCAGGAATACTGTATTCCTTGAGCTAGTGTAGTTTATTCAACGTTTCGACTTTATCCTAATAGTCATCTTCAGGAATACTGATATTGTCCTCATTATAACCATTGATGAAACACTCTGAGTCCGTGTTGTAAAGATAATATAAAATCCCTGCACACTTAGAATATAAAGAGTCTGAAATGTTTGCTTGAGCTAGTGTAGTTTATTCAACGTTTCCACTATATCCTAATAGTCATCTTCAGGAATACTGATGTTGTCCTCAATATAACCATTGATGAAACACTTCAGGAATACTGTATTCCTTGAGCTAGTGTAGTTTATTCAACGTTTCGACTTTATCCTAATAGTCATCTTCAGGAATACTGTATTCCTTGAGCTAGTGTAGTTTATTCAACGTTTCGACTATATCCTAATAGTCATCTTCAGGAATACTGATGTTGTCCTCATTATAACCATTGATGAAACACTCTGAGTCCGTGTTGTAAAGATAATACAAAATCCCTGCACACTAAGAATAAAAAGAGTTTGAAATGTTTTCTTGAACTAGTGTAGTTTATTCAACGTTTAGACTTTATATCCTTATAATAGTCACTTTCATTAGAAACTCTACGAAACATTTTCTTTTTTATTCTTAATTAGCAGATTCTATATCATTTAGTATTTTTAATTTAATTTAATATTTTTCATGAAATTTCCATTTTTTTAGTAACAGCATATTATTAGACGTATATTTTTGAAAATGGAATTCCATTCCCATTTCTTAGAACCCGTCAATTCATCACGTTATTCACGATCCTTGCGCAAACATTATTATTTTTTTCCCAAAAAGGAACTTCGCAAAATACAGGAAATTTTTATTTTTTCTAATAGATATTGCGGTCATCCTAGTTAGATTCGTGGAGCGCGTGGTTTCTCGGAACGACTGTCTGTCTCACGTCGGCGCGCGCGTCAGATAATGACAATAATTACCTCTCACAATCTAAAATATCTCAAATCGCGCGTTAAACTCGACAGTCATTTTTTCTATCTATTTAAACGATTCGATTGTCGTGGATCAATAGAAATCTAATTCCGGGAATATGAATGCGTATAAGTACCAAACGTCACCTGCCAGGGACCACTCGTCGAGAATTAATGAGTTGTTTTGAATCATCGCTTCCGCGTTTTAAGTATTATAAGGGTGGATTTATAAAACACGTGTTCGAGTGTGAGTCAGAGAGAGAGAGAGAGAGAGGGGGCTTCATAGACCTCCATCTCTGAACTCAGTTTAACTTCCTGGTCAGTTTATTCCTGGTCGACATCGATATATACACAATACCGATATAAAGAAAACACCAAAAAAAAAACGCCAGAATATTTTCGTTCATATTTTGAAATATCGTTACAGCCGTTAAAACGCGCACCTGCACGATAATTAACTATTCTAATCGATGATAATTTATCCAGTAATTATGCATGAACACGATTACGGAATTTAATTTTCTCTTCTCGTCTCAGTTAAGAATGAAAGAGCGCTCGTGTGATGAGGAAGTTTATACGTACCACTTCAGAACTATATCCAGCAGCCAACAGCGAATCATGAAAAAAAAGTTCGTCATATCATCATTTGGATAAGTTGTCACATTACGGAAGTCATTTCTATTTTTGAGTCTCAATTTGTATTTCTAATTCAATTCACTAAGTGTAATCATGGACTAGAGTCCATGGTGTAATTCATAATTTGTATCTAAGTCGTCACATTACTGAAGTCATCTCTATTTTTGAGTCTCAATTTGTATTTCTAATTCAATTTACTTAGTGTAAGTCATCATTTGGATAAGTCGTCACATTCCTGAAGTCATCTCTATTTTTGAGTCTCAATTTGTTTTTCTAATTCTATTTACTAAGTGTAAGTCATCATTTGGATAAGTCATCACATTACTGAAGTCATCTCTATTTTTGAGTCTCAATTTGTTTTTCTAATTCTATTTACTAAGTGTAAGTCATCATTTGGATAAGTCGTCACATTACTGAAGTCATCTCTATCTTTGAGTCTCAATTTGTTTTTCTAATTCTATTTACTAAGTGTATATGTCATCTTTTGGATAAGTCGTCAAAATGTTGATCTTGTCAACAACTTGTGAGTTGTAACTGCAAAATAATAGATATCCTATTACGTGTTGTTTGCATATATTTCAGGCAGGTGCCAAAATAAAATAAGTCTCTATTGGCGGCACGAACTTGAAGTGGTTTTTGTGAAGACCATTCAATCTATCTTTGATCCGTCGATCCTTGTGTTTATAATCGTGTTTTTTAATTCTTTATATTATTATTATTTATGGCTGCTTGACTTCGTCGTCTATTGTACGAAGATCCAGTCAAGAGCCACTCAAAAACACCACCGCTCTACGGGAGGAGAAGTCAAGGGTTTGCCCGACGTATTCAACCAACTTTTCAAAAATTAATATCAAGTCTAGTGAATTTCAAAGACGATATTAGCACTTAACACATATCAATTGAAAAGCACTTCAAATAAAGTCTCTATAGGCGTGTACACGAGACAATGAAGTCTGCATAGGCGTTCCGGGAGCGAGGATAAGTTGTTTGAGCAGATATTAGTGAAATTTCTCAGACTACTAGACCGGTGTAGTGGCTTCTATTAGGTTCAGTATTCAATTGATTGTCAGCGTTAAAACCCCCGGGGTCCATAGGACGTGTACCCCGTCGTGACGTGGCGTCAGACCACGCTGATATTAAACCTCAAACCCGAGACGACCGAACGTCACAGTTCTCTGCATGGCTGACACAAACCGCGGTCTAATTACTGTGTATATCTCCTAACCGTAACAAACACGTAACACAAACAACTAGTAAAAATCCATACAAATAATTATATAAATATTTATGCGTCTCGTTTTTGTTGTGATATCTTTAAGGTGAAGTTTCGAGATTAGAATTGAGGGTTTGAATAGTTTTTTTTACCGGGAGGGGGGGGGGGTAATAATCGTGAACTTTGTATCTTGATCTTGAACAAGTACTGTGCCTCGGATAGCAAATTCCAATCCAAATGTATGTCAAGAGTTAACTCTAACTCACAACTGTGGAACTGGATCCTGAGTTCAGAGTTAACTCTAACTCACAACTGTGGAACTGGATCCTGAGTCTAACTCACAACTGTGGAACTGGATCCTGAGTTCAGAGTAAACTCTCCCTCACAACACTGTGAAACTGGATCCTGGAGTCTTTTAAAAATTAAACGGTCAATAAGAATTTACGTGTTTCTCGGCGGCGACCACTACGTGGCGCTGCAGGAGACCGGAGGAGGCACTGATGACCACAGTGTGATTACTCGTGCGCGGGTGAGTCAGTAAAAACTGCTGGAAGGTGCTGTCATATTTTACACGCAGTAAACATGACAGCCGAATTAAGCCAGCTCGAGGCAGAAGTCTAGTTAACCCCGGTGTTTACGAGGCTAAATAGACATATCTCTGAGCCGTCTCTGATCGCCTTGTCACAGAACAGACTATATTAACAGCCGCACGTGCGCGTGTATTTCCCGCTAAAAGCTAATTAAACGTTAACGCAATTAATTCGCGCGAGATCTCGCGAGATCGGATTACAGACTGTCTTCACTTCCGGTGATGTTAAAATCACGTGTGCGGACTGGGTTACAGCTGCAGTAAAACGCGGAGTGGGGACAATGGCCTGTGATCCGGGGCGCCTACACTGCGCATTGTTTCATCCTCAATCAACTGTTTTGTGACACAATGAAAGAACATCAAGACTTTGAAACTCTCTCAAAGAACAAGACACTGTTCTGGATCAAGTTCCACAGTTCTGAACCCACTTCCACAGTTCTGGACCAAGTTCCACAGTTCTGGACCAAGTTCCACAGTTCTGGATCCAGTTCCACAGTTCTGTACCCAGTTCCACATTACTGAACCCAGTTCCACAGTTCTGAACCCAGTTCCACAGTTCTGAACCCAGTTCCACAGTTCTGTACCCAGTTCCACATTACTGAACCCAGTTCCACAGTTCTGGACCCAGTTCCACAGTTCTCTACCCAGTTCCACAGTTCAGGACTCAGTTCCACAGTTCTGGACCCAGTTCCACAGTTCAGGATACAGTTCCACAGTTCTGAACCCAGTTCCACAGTTCTGTACCCAGTTCCACAGTTCTGTACGGGCCCAACTCGGATATCGTTCTCAAGTCATTAGATGCAACTTGAGCGCAATTCAAATCGTACGACGATAAACTATTGTACGCCTGCACGTGATCACGTGATCTCATTCTTATTTCACTCGCAAAATCGAAACGGACATTGAGCGAAAAAATGAATATATCTATAGAATACAAACTCCCAACACGAAACGTTTTATTTTATTTATTACAATCCGATTCTTTCTATATAAAAAGTGTCGGGTTGTTTTTTGAAGAGAATGTGGCCATGTGCTCGACTATCCGATAATACTAACATGCGAATTGTCAATGTATTATATTCTACCCTATTTCGGGGCATGAAAAGGCGCCCCTTATCTCCGGGTACAATACAGCGTACAATGCACCGTACAATGCACCGTACAATGCACCGTACAATGTAGTTTACAATGGAGCTGGGACATTTTCATAGAGTTTATTACAAAATCTCAGGTCACGCAATCCGAGTCTTCTCTGTCAGTGTCTTATTGCGTGACAACTCGTCATCTGGGTGTGTGAGATTCTCAATCAACAGACTATCTGATATATCTGAGATCCTACGACTACGGACCCCCCTCCCCCGACCGACCGCACGAAGAACAAAATTTAATCCGTTTCTGTAAAATGATAGCTCAATTTCCGCGATGTAAAATTATGAGATGGAAATGGTTTTTCTGACACGGTTTTTTGGGTCCTGAGGGGGTGGATCCCGTGGAACTGTGGGTCCTGGAAGGAACCTATCCCATCTCCCGGGAACTCTCCAATCTCTCTCACGGCGGGTTCGCGGGAACTCTCCAATCTCTCTGTCGGCGGGTTCCCGGGAACTCTCCAATCTCTCAGTCGGCAGGTTCCCGGGAACTCTCCAATCTCTCTGTCGGTGGGTTCCCGGGAACTCTCCAATCTCTCAGTCGGCAGGTTCCCGGGAACTCTCCAATCTCTCTCACGGCGGGTTCCCGGGAACTCTCCAATCTCTCTGTCGGCGGGTTCCCGGGAACTCTCCAATCTCTCTGTCGGCAGGTTCCCGGGAACTCTCCAATCTCTCTGTCGGTAGGTTCCCGGGAACTCTCCAATCTCTCTGTTGGCAGGTTCCCGGGAACTCTCGCTGTTCGGTCCGGTAATCTCGCAGTTTCTCGCGTGATGTTTGACGTCTCATCCTGTACGCAGTAAAGACGACGAAATATTCGGTCGCTAAGAAACGACGTTACGTCGCAGGGTATAATTACGTAGGGAGTTCAATCATCGACAGTAACAATCACTGTTCACTGTGTGTCCGTGCATCCGTCACAGATGTAGATTCGAACCCGGGACTCATTTAAAAATGATTCAATTATATTTTTCTCGACACCAGGAGCCTAAAGAAAATTGAATCGCTTGAATGAATAGCGAATCAACATAAAACTCTTTGAATTAGAATGTTTATAAACAGCTCAATATTTTAAAAGACTCCACTGATGACTCTGACAATTCTTTGTGTCCAGGGATTTTATATTATCTTTACAACACGGACTCAGAGTGTTTCATCAATGGTTATAATGACGACAACATCAGTATTCCTGAAGATGACTATTAGGATAAAGTCGAAACGTTGAATAAACTACACTAGCTCAAGGAATACAGTATTCCTGAAGATGACTATTAGGATATAGTCGAAACGTTGAATAAACTACACTAGCTCAAGGAATACAGTATTCCTGAAGATGACTATTAGGATATAGTCGAAATGTTGAATAAACTACACTAGCTCAAGGAATACAGTATTCCTGAAGATGACTATTAGGATAAAGTCGAAACGTTGAATAAACTACACTAGCTCAAGGAATACTGTATTCCTGAGGATGACTATTAGGATATAGTCGAAACGTTGAATAAACTACACTAGCTCAAGGAAACATTTCAGACTCTTTTTATTCTTAGTGTGCAGGGATTTTATATTATATTTGCAACGCGGACTCAGAGTATTTCATCAATGGTTATAATGAGGACAACATCAGTATTCCTGAAGATGACAATTAGAATAAAGTCGAAACACTGACTCAATGAAACATTTCAGACTCTCTTTTATCAATGATAATGATTTGGTATCATCGTAATCAAACTATTTACTGGAATTCTGTTTTGTAATAACCTCAGCATTACAAAGAACACCTTTTCAAACTCGCTTTTACTTCCCGACTAGGAACAGAATTTCCTATATTCTTCATATATATATATATATATATATATATATATATATATATATATATATATATATATATATATATATATATATATATATATATATATATATATATATATATATATATATATATATATATATATATATATATATATATATATATATATATATATATATATATAATTGTTCAACGACTCGGAATGAATGATAAATGATAAACTAATTACCGATAGAAAACGTCCAGACACGTGCGTGGTGGAGTGATTGGTCAAGCACGTGGTCCTTCTTATAACGACTATTAAACTACACACAAAGCTGATTAAATTTAAGAGTCACTTTAATCGAGGAGTAAATAACGCGTGTAGTAAGACGCGCACGTGCGCCCTGTAGGTCAGGTGGTATTGTTTACAGATTACCCGCTCTATTGGACCCGGTCGAAAAATCACACGCTCTTCTTCTATTTCACTCGTCGAATCGGCGAAATTACTTTCTGGTCTAAAAAGCAAAGTCGTCTGGTCCGAATCACGTGACTCGCACGTGCGCAACAGGTGCTACTTTATGTCGGCCGGGTTCCCCTCTCAAAAACTACACGCATCATTTTATTATATGTATAATGACTAATTGAGTAGATAAAAGCCACCCCGATATCTGCAGTCTCCAAATATGAGGGTTGATTATTGCGACTATGAAATACGTGTTAGTTTGTCTTTGTAGTCGAATTTTATGGAAAAATGCGCGCGCTTCAATTGAAGTATTAGCATTCAGAGAATGGTCGGTCACGGTGTTTGTACAGACACTGATCGAGAGAGGGAGAGAGATGGAGAGAGCGGCGCATGTGTGGGGGTTATGAGTATATACGTACAACCACTTTAACTTGACATTCGAGAGGACCCGGACCTCGATCAGAAACCTCTCACCGATTTTAGTAGCTATTGTGTTCTCGAGTAAGGAGAGAGAGAGAGAGAGCGAGGGACTGCGGGTCGCGGGGGTAATGTACGCGCATGGCCATCGCGTCCGCGAAAAAAATTATATTGGAGTTTTTACTTTTAGGAACAACCCGCATGAATCAACTTAAAAACTATTACATCGAGACAGTGTCGATTGCATGAATAGAATTAATGTCTGCTGATGTCTGCTGATATCTGCTGATAATATGCTAATGTCAGTCAGTCAGCCAGCCAACCATCCAGTCAGCCAGCCAGCCAGCCAGCCAGTCAGTCAGTCAGTCAGTCAGTCAGTCAGTCAGTCAGTCAGTCAGTCAGTCTCTCAGCTAATCAGCCAGACAGCCAGCCAGTCAGCCAGCCAGTCAGCCAGCCAGCCAGTCAGTCAGTCAGTCAGTCAGTCAGTCAGTCTCTCAGCTAATCAGCCAGACAGCCAGCCAGTCAGTCAGCCAGCCAGTCAGTCAGCAGTCAGTCAGTCAGTCTCTCAGCCAGTCAGCCTGCTGCCCAGCCAGTCAGCCTGCTGCTATGCGGGTACCAGGTTCATTGCCCTGAAATCCAAACATTAGACACAAAAAATTAAATTATCCATTTCAATACGTCGGTGTCTGACTAGTGTCTGTTTGATCATTTTTTTTCTCCAAGGCGCAGCTCAGTATTAGAAATACCAGCGCTGTTGTTGCTGCTGCTGCTGTATTCTATTGTAATTAATTGTATTATATTCGAAAAGCTCGACGGGAATATAGAACATGAGAAATTACATTTGATGCTGCTGGTTACACGTGCGCGCGATAGACGAGGTCGTGTGGAGCCACTTTCTAACCGACCCACTCGAGACGAAACGTACGTCGTCTATGGCAGGTGATCCTTCAATTCAATTCAAATTCGATAATAAAGTCGTGGTGTTTACGATGAGGGCTATTTCTGCCGATTCAATGATTTCCCTGAATTGATTATCATTATTATTGTTATTTTTATCATTATTCTTTTTTCTGTCTATATCGGAGACGAACACGTCACACAAAACGGCCCGCGGTCGTCTGCGATGGATTCCGTAGTCTGCAATTTCAAACTTAACAAAAACAACACTAGGAAATATAAAACTTCAACTCGTGTCAGAGAACGGGAAAAATACACCAGAAAATATAAACCCTTTTTTTATGCGTCGTTGTCAATATTATACACACAGTGATCGATTGGTTTTTTTTAAAGTTGAATTGAGTCTGGCTTGGCTGGCATATCTGGGTTTAGCTAGACACAACCGTGGTTGAATTGAGTCTGGCTTGGCTGGCATATCTGGGTTTAGCTAGACACAACCGTGGTTGAATTGAGTCTGGCTTGGCTGGCATATCTGGGTTTAGCTAGACACAACCGTGGTTGAATTGAGTCTGGCTTGGCTGGTATATCTGGGTTTAGCTAGACACAACCGTGGTTGAATTGAGTCTGGCTTGGCTGGTATATCTGGGTTTAGCTAGACACAACCGTGGTTGAATTGAGTCTGGCTTGGCTGGCATATCTGGGTTTAGCTAGACAAAACCGTGGTTGAATTGAGTCTGGCTTGGCTGACATATCTGGGTTTAGACACAACCGTGGTTGAATTGAGTCTGGCTTGGCTGGCATATCTGGGTTTAGACACAACCGTGGTTGAATTGAGTCTGGCTTGGCTGGCATATCTGGGTTTAGGTAGACACAACCGTGGTTGAATTGAGTCTGGCTTGGCTGGCATATCTGGGTTTAGACACAACCGTGGTTGAATTGAGTCTGGCTTGGCTGGTATATCTGGGTTTAGCTAGACACAACCGTGGTTGAATTGAGTCTGGCTTGGCTGGCATATCTGGGTTTAGCTAGACACAACCGTGGTTGAATTGAGTCTGGCTTGGCTGGCATATCTGGGTTTAGCTAGACACAACCGTGGTTGAATTGAGTCTGGCTTGGCTGGCATATCTGGGTTTAGCTAGACACAACCGTGGTTGAATTGAGTCTGGCTTGGCTGGCATATCTGGGTTTAGCTAGACACAACCGTGGTTGAATTGAGTCTGGCTTGGCTGGCATATCTGGGTTTAGCTAGACACAACCGTGGTTGAATTGAGTCTGGCTTGGCTGACATATCTGGGTTTAGACACAACCGTGGTTGAATTGAGTCTGGCTTGGCTGACATATCTGGGTTTAGCTAGACACAACCGTGGTTGAATTGAGTCTGGCTTGGCTGGTATATCTGGGTTTAGCTAGACAAAACCGTGGTTGAATTGAGTCTGGCTTGGCTGGCATATCTGGGTTTAGCTAGACACAACCGTGGCTGAATTGAGTCTGGCTTGGCTGGCATATCTGGGTTTAGCTAGACACAACCGTGGTTGAATTGAGTCTGGCTTGGCTGGCATATCTGGGTTTAGCTAGACACAACCGTGGCTGAATTGAGTCTGGCTTGGCTGGTATATCTGGGTTTAGGTAGACACAACCGTGGCTGAATTGAGTCTGGCTTGGCTGGTATATCTGGGTTTAGCTAGACACAACCGTGGTTGAATTGAGTCTGGCTTGGCTGGTATATCTGGGTTTAGCTAGACACAACCGTGGTTGAATTGAGTCTGGCTTGGCTGGCATATCCGGGCTTAGACACAACCGTGGTTGAAATTAGCTTGGTACAACTTTGGTAGAACTGGTCCTAGCTAGGCACAGCTTTGGTAGAACTGGTCGTAGCTAGGCACAGCTTTGGTAAAACTGGTCGTAGCTAGGCACAGCTTTGGTAAAACTGGTCGTAGCTAGGCACAGCTTTGGTAGAACTGGTCCTAGCTAGGCACAGCTTTGGTAGAACTGGTCCTAGCTAGGCACAGCTGTGGTAGAACTGATCCTAGCTAGGCACAACTGTTGTGGTTCTGGATCTAGGCACAACTGTGGTATAACTGAGTCTAGAATTCTATTCGTGACTTATTTATCCAATCAAGTTTTAAACACGTTTGTTCTGGTTTTTAAAAACTTTAAAAATAAATCGCTTTATCCGCACAATACATAAAAGGTTTTAGATTTCGCGGGTGAAAAAGTTAAACCCGAGGGTAAAATATACACCTAGTGCAAGTAAGCCTCGGGTAATCCAGGTTTAATTCGACACCTCTTTTACACACGATGTCACATCAATACATCATCATCATCATCATCACCAGCAGCAGCAGCAGCAGCAGCAGCAGCAGCAGCAGCAGCAGCAGCAGCAGCAGCAGCAGCAGCTGATACCGGTATAGATATTACGTGTTCGATTTAAGTTTTATTTTACTGAAAGAATCTGAGAAGAGAAGTCGCTTTCTGATTGTAAATCCGCTGCTATGACCTGCCAGGAGTCCGTTCAGCTCGGTATACTGCTGTGACCAGCCAGGAGTCCGTTCAGCTCGGTATGTCTCAAATGTTGTCCTTTGTCTCTCGTCGTTCCACAGTTCAGGACCCAGTTCCACAGTTCTGGATCCAGTTTCACTGTTCTGTGCCCAGTTCCACTGTCCTGGACCCAAGTTCCACAGTTCTGGATCCAGTTTCACTGTTCTGTGCCCAGTTCCACTGTTCTGGACCAAAGTTCCACAGTTCTGGATCCAGTTTCACTGTTCTGTGCCCAGTTCCACTGTCCTGGACCCAAGTTCCACAGTTCTGGATCCAGTTTCACTGTTCTGTGCCCAGTTCCACTGTTCTGGACCAAAGTTCCACAGTTCTGGATCACGTTCCACAGTTTTGAACTCAGTTCCACATTTAGCTCAGTTAAAACATTTGGAATGGACTAAATATTCATCTAAAATGCATCGTCCAAGAAAAGCTAGCAAAATAACACTAAATGACACGCTAGTCTCAAACATAGCGCATTGACCATAGTGATTAACACACATGAAAGGTCCTAGCTGTACCGTAACCCTAACCCTAGCAGGACTCGAACCTGTGACCTCCAGCATGCCAGCCGAGCATGCTAACCACTAGACCATAGATCAGTAGTGACTGAACATGTTTGTAAGTTTCTCCGATCAGTGTGGTGACCTCTGGTGACCGGTCAGGTGTGGTCATGGTGACAAGTCAGGTGTGGTGACTATTGACAAGTCAGGTGTGGTGTCTGGTGACCAGTCAGGTGTGGTAACTGGTGACCAGTCAGGTGTGGTGTCTGGTGACCGGTCAGGGGTGGAGACTGGTCAGTCGCTAACTTTCTCCAATTAGAGGAGCTTCCAGTGAGGGGAAGTGAGTGAATAATGAAGTAGGACCCACGATCTCAGGGCGACAAGAAGGGAGTCTGGGGCTTTTTAGAAATATCGCCCGCTTGATGCATTTCAGAAACATCTTTTTTTCGTGATCCTTGCTACAAAACAATGATCCACTATCAAACCGGACTTTTTTGAAAGCAACATATTTACATTTGCACCAGTAGAAAAAAGCTTACGTCGTTAATCAACCAAAAATTCCTAAATCTTTCTAGAATTTTGGATGTTCGTAAAATCGTATTTTCGTGCGCTGAATACTGAACTCTCATTTTTGAAAATTGGACAGATTTGTCCAGAGCATCCTGAGCTTCCTGAGTGTCTTGAGTGTCCTCCGGCTGTTGGGCTGGACTATTTCACTATCATATCGAAATCATCGTTTGTATTTATTTGTTGTTATTTTTAAGTTTGTCTCGGAATTAAATCCCCGAGTTTGAATTACTCCAATTCGATGTTTAACCACAGTTTGTACCAGAATTACTCCCAATAACTATCAGTATATACTACATCAAATAAAGTTTGGGCCCACGATCCAATTATATTAATCCTTTAATCCGGTCTTAATCCGCTTTAATCCCTATAATCAATTGTCCACAGTTTTTAATATGTTTGTAATTCTGAATTCTAATTGATCGATAGTTTGTTTACAAAATCTAAATCGGTCTTTGTGATGATCTGGAATTGCAGAAAATGTTCCCTTATGTAAAATAATTCTGATTTTGATGGTTATAAGTTGTTGTTGTTTTGTCGTATTGTTAATTATGTCTAGGAGTTAATTATCAATATTCATAGTTTTGCCCCGATCTAAATCGTCGTCCAATTAGACTGATAAATTAAGACATATTTAAGTGCTTGAACAAACTTGCTAATCAATACGACTCTGATATCGATGAGATTTGTGTGCTATAGGCCCGCGAGACCGACTGACCACCGGTCAGTCATCACACCCCACTCGTCCACCTATCTGCCATATCACACCTATCACGCAACTCTTTAATTGCTTAATGAGATCACTGATAATTACCGAGATATTAATCAATCTAGGATAATATTTTGGCAGAAATTTCGCTTTGTTGTCAACGAGTAATTTCTCGATTATTTCTGTTTTTATTCCAATTCTCTGACACTCGATGATTATACATGAAATTACAGATTATTTGACAGACAGTAATTTTCAATAATTTCATCCATGGCAAGATATGTTTTTACAAGGTTCGGATCAGGTCAGATTGACCATGGACGTATAAACTAGATTTAGATTTAGATTTAGAGATCTAGTTTATACGTCCATGGATTGACAGAGGATAGACTAATCAATGTGAGGACTGACACATGAGCCAGTTGCTACACGGTAATATAGGTTAGAATGCCAGTTCCACAGTTCCACAGTTCCACCAGACCCGGGTCTAAGTAGATATATATATATTATTCAAATGTTTTTGAAATCCGAATTAAACTGTATTAATTGTTGGAACTACAAGCGTCAGAAATTTCCAAACGTTTTTCACGTTTTTTTTTTCACCTCCGTATGACATACGACAGTAACCGCTAGCAACAGTAACGTCAGCGTTCCGGTATTGTTGTTGTTGCTGCTGCAACTACTGCTGCTGGATGCTGTGACGGAGGAGAGAGATGTGTTGTGTGATGGATTCGATTTTAATGTTGGTGCCTCGCCTGCGGCCTTGTTTCAATTGAATTGTTATTTTATTTTAAACCTTTTGTTTCGTGTCAGTTCAACTGCCTGATAACATTTTATATAATTTATCAATAATAAACTTTATTTTCTAGTCCACAAACATTTTAATGCTTTGTTTAGTTTTAATTGTGGTATTTTGTGTGAAGTCGACAATGGACACAAAATCTGATATCAACATTCATTTAATGAAAAGGAGTTCGTTATTAGTAACTAATCATAATTTTAATGTCAAGTAAATCGTAATTTCGATATCCTAATAGTCAACCTTCAGAAATACTCTAGTTTCCCGAAGATGGCTATCAGGATATAGCTGCACTAGCTCAAGGAATACAGTATTCCTGAAGATGACTATTAGGATATAGTTGAAAAGTTGAATAAACTACACTAGCTCAAGGAATGCAGTATTCCTGAAGATGACTATTGGGATAAAGTCGAAACGTTGAATAAACTACACTAGCTCAAGGAATACAGTATTCCTGAAGATGACTATTAGGATAAAGTCGAAACGTTGAATAAACTACACTAGCTCAAGGAATACAGTATTCCTGAAGATGACTATTAGGATAAAGTCGAAACGTTGAATAAACTACACTAGCTCAAGGAATACAGTATTCCTGAAGATGACTATTAGGATAAAGTCGAAACGTTGAATAAACTACACTAGCTCAAGGAATACAGTATTCCTGAAGATGACTATTAGGATATAGTTGAAACGTTGAATAAACTACACTAGCTCAAGGAATGCAGTATTCCTGAAGATGACTATTAGGATATAGTGGAAACGTTGAATAAACTACACTAGCTCAAGGAATACAGTATTCCTGAAGATTAATATTAGGATATAGTGGAAACGTTGAATAAACTACACTAGCTCAAGGAATACAGTATTCCTGAAGATGACTATTAGGATAAAGTCGAAACGTTGAATAAACTACACTAGCTCAAGGAATACAGTATTCCTGAAGATGACTATTAGGATAAAGTCGAAACGTTGAATAAACTACACTAGCTCAAGGAATACAGTATTCCTGAAGATGACTATTAGGATAAAGTCGAAACGTTGAATAAACTACACTAGCTCAAGGAATACAGTATTCCTGAAGATGACTATTAGGATAAAGTCGAAACGTTGAATAAACTACACTAGCTCAAGGAATACAGTATTCCTGAAGATGACTATTAGGATAAAGTCGAAACGTTGAATAAACTACACTAGCTCAAGGAAACATTTCAGACTCTTTTTATTCTAAGTGAGATTGATTGTTTCATTGATTGCTCGATTGTTTGATTGATTGCTTGATTGATTGTCAAAACGATTTCTTTTTTAGCAAATTATGATGTGTGTATTTCCAATAAGTCTGTGAAATAGATAGATCTATGAATGGCAATGATGATTGGCAGATATCGCGAAGCAAGTGGGTCCTCGATAATAGATTCACACATAATATAAACAACATTTGAAATATAACTGAAATAAATACATAACGACTCTATATAGTGTATATAAAACGGTCGTTTTGTCTGGTATTGTTGGCAGACGACTTTGATGATATATCGCGATATCTGTGTTTTTGAATTACACGAAGGGAATTTAATCAAAATTTTCCGTCCAACAATGAATTTAATGATCGACGCGTTGTCGTTTATGCCGTGGAATTTTGGTCGGTTTATTTTGATTCGATTTTTGTGTATTATTCAGTTTTCAAGTGCCCGAACTAAAGCCCGGTCCTAGGTCACCCGACAGGCCGCCCTCTCGTATTGTCGCACTGTCACCATTTGGCGCCACTCGACACAAGTGAAGTCTTTCAATTTGTGAGTATAAAATTTTTACCGCGGCGTCTTGTAATTTCTTACTTTACGTCGCGCTCCGCGTTCATAAATCTTCGCTTGTGAGAGAAGAGAGAGAGAGAGGGAGAAAGAGAGAAAGAGAGAGAAGAGAGAGCTAGGTAAGTTGAGCGAGGGAGAGAGAGAGAACGAGAGAGGTAAAGAGAGAGAGGGAGAGAGAGCTAGGTAAATTGAGCGAGGGAGAGGGAGAGAGCGAGAGAGGTAAAGAGAGCGAGATAGAGGGAGAGAGTGCTAGGTAAAGAGAGGGGACAGGAACACAGTGGAGAGGGGAAGAGGGAAAGGGGAAAGGACAGGGACAGAGTGAGGGATAGGGACAGGGTGAGGGAGAGTGAGGGGTAGGGACAGGGCGAGGGTGGGGCGACGACGAGGGCGAGGGACAGGACGAGGGAGAGTGAGGGAAGTGGATGCCCTGAAGACTCGGTTGGTCTACTACCGTACATTGGCTTCTCATTCTCATTACAGGCCACTATTGTCAAGAGGATTAACAGGAGTCAAGGATTAACAGATTAAAGGCGATTAGTAAGATCAATGTTGTGTATTGCAGTGATTACTAGTATTGTTTCAGGCGCCATCAGTAAGAACCCGTGGAAGGTGCGATCTTCACTGGAATACTTATCATTGGAAAACTCTCAAACGATCGCTTCGGGAATATTTCTGTGTCTCTGTTGGATTACTATATCTCTGCGTTCTGATTGGTCGATTCAATAAAAAGGCGCGCATTCCGTTTGAAATGCTGAAATTTCTGTCGTCTGAAAAAAATTTTCTCTTCAAAACTTTCGGTTGATTCGGTTTGCGATAAAGAATAACATTAGCATCAGCAGCAGCAGCAGCAGCAGCGGTTATCTGAGAGTGTTCGTTCCGCTATCAGCTGATTGGTTGAGGCTGTGTCTACGTCACGCGATCCCGAGCGACCAACCGAATTTCATCCATACTTTGACGACAATAACCCGTCGTTCAAACCGTCTCCATTGTTGCGTCGACGACACGACTATCCAATCAGCGAGCTTAATTACACCGATGGGCGTGTCGAGCACGACAGTTTGCTGTTAATGTGACGGTCGGAATTTCGCAGATGATGATTTAAGTGCCGGTGTTGGCTAAATCGTCAGTTTAGATTTGAAAGCTATCATAGACTCGACTGGCGTACTATATTTAACTAGCAAAATTATACATAATCAACTTGGCGATCAGCGCATCTAGAATATAGTTAGGCGACTGCTATTTACCGGGAATTCATCTGCTTGAAAAACTGTTTTCAAATTTCTGGTGTTTTTGCGATACGATTATCGCCTAGATTTTAAATACTGTTCACCGACCGACGGTGAACTTCTGAAATATTTATCTGAATATTTTCGAACTTGTTTTGCGCGCGCGCTACGTCGATAGTACCATGTTGAATATGGCGAACTCAGCGGATCCTTTGGATCAGGATTTAGGCAACAAATCCGCTTTCATGGAAATTCAACAGCAAACGATGGCGCCGAGCATGTCGCATTCTCACTATATCAGATACCCGAATCAACATCCGCAACACGATGGATTTGGGGGGCCTCAACATCAGCGACATTTAGGATACTTTCCGATGAACGCCATGTCACCGACGTCCTATACACCGCCTGGGCACCACCATTTCGGAATGTCCTACCAGCCGTGTACTACCAGTCCACCAAGAGATGGTAAGTTTGAAAACAAAAAATCTTCTTGAACTATTAGAACTTTTGTATATTATATAGAGAATCCTGTAATGATCACTAAAATGATATTAAGTCTGAAATGTTTCCGTTGAGCTAGTGTAGTCTGTTCAACGTTTCAATTTCATCCTAAAAGTCATCTTCAGGAATACTAGTTACAACTTTTATTCAGAACTTTTATTTTATCTGATGATTCGCTAAATGCTGCTAAAATATGGCTTAGAAATCCGTGTAACTTTCACAATAATTACTGAGACCAGTTTCACAATCGCGACTTAAGTAAAAAAGTGGTCTTAAAATGTTAAGACTGGTCTTATATTGTTAGATTCACCATAGATTTAAGACTGGTCTTAAAACAAAGCCATCATTGTTCAACTGTCCCCCAGGATTAACTCATAAAGCTAGTAATATAATATCTGTTAACTTCACCAGAACTTTGGAACTGGTTTCAAAACTTTGAAACTGGTTCAGTTCCGTTAAAAAGTATAATAACTCCTAAATCGATATGTGTCAAATATCGAATTGACGAAGAAATAAGTTTTGAAAGTTTTAAACCTTTTTCCCCTTGAAACCGACTCGCGTAGAATTCCGAGACTAGAGCGGAATTCGGAAAAAAACCACGAACAGAAAATTGTCTTCCTTGTTCCCCGAAATTCGGAAAGTTGTTTTTTTCCCGATTTGATAAGATAAACACGCTAGCTAAAAACTGCGGCAGCTCAAATCTAAATAGATAGAAAAATAATGCGTAAAACCATAAGATATATATCAACGTTTAGATGATTAATATCGCTAATGATAATCGTAATAATTTCAGATATATCAATAATTGAATAAAACGGCATCGAAATTGAGATCAAAATCGAAAAATAGAAATAAACAGGAATTAAAATCGACACAGTTAAAAATATTGAACGTGTGTGAAAGTTTTTCGTAAAATTCAAAAATAATAAAAATAAAGAAATCGTGCAAAGAACTCGTTTTAAAAATGAGCGCGCTATTCATACATACATACCTGTATATCAGCGATAATCCAACGGGAATATAATTAATCCAATAATAATAATAGTAATAAACCGATAATCCTCTAGAGACCGAAAGTCGCACAATAAACGAATTATTTATCGCCGTCGTTTTTCCAACTGAGAAATTTATAACTTCCTTCCGTTTATCGTAATATTTCTACAGGTGCCCGCGCGCAGGTGCCCGCGCCGTTAAAATATTGTAATAATAATCCAGATAATAATCCGTTAATTAATTGTTTAATTTGTTAATTGTTTTTTTTTGTCGCAGATAAATCGATGGTGGAAGAACAACTGCGCATGAACGGGAAGGGTAAAAAAATGCGCAAACCCAGAACGATATATTCGTCGTTACAACTTCAACAGCTGAACCGTCGATTTCAGAGGACTCAGTACCTGGCTTTACCGGAACGAGCCGAACTGGCAGCTGCACTAGGACTGACACAAACTCAGGTACGGGTCGTATAAATATAACCAGTCATTATTACCTCAAATTCCAGCAGCAGCAGCAACAGCAGTTACAGTAGTTGATTGAGCTCAAATCGGCTGGAATTAAAATCATCTGATTGTCTGTCATTAGGTGATAGCGCGTGCGCTGAAAACTATCAGTTAAGGCGCTGACAGTGAATTTAGACCTATCTTCAATAGTTATACCTAATTTACTACGGAGTAACAGCCGCTACCGCTGCTGCTGCTGCTGCTGCTGCCGCTGCAGGCTTCGCTAACAAATTACGAACTATTTCACGTAAAATTGATGCCTCGTCCCCATTTATTATAAAAGTAAACAATCATTTTTGTTAATTAAGCGGTTGTGTTTTTCTAGTTTATACCGGGGTTTGATTATAGGGGGCGGGGGTGAGAGAAGGGGGGATCTCGAGACCGTCACTGGTGACGTCGTAATTTCAGTTATTTCGTCGCCTGTAATTTCGCTAAAATAAGGACTCGTCGAACTTCCGGAAAAGTGGAAATTACGGCGTAATTTCGGCTGATAAATTGCTAGGTTTTCTTCGCCGGTAGAAAACGTCAGATTCTCGTCTGACGGTAATCAGAGGCAATATAACATAATAATACCGTCGATAGGAGGGTAATCTGGTGGATGATTACAGGCTGATTACAGGTCTAATGGACCAGTAACATACAACGTGTGGATCGTCCCAGCATCTCATTATTCAGTCATCATCTTCTGGTGAAGGGGGATCACACAGCGCACCCCCTCCCCTCCCCTCACCCCGATAAAGGTCCCCTACCGTCTTATCTTCAAGCTATATCGTGATGTCCATAAATCAAAATCACCAGAAATCTATTCTGCTGAATTTTGTTTTTCTTTTAAAAATTTTTAGAACTAAATCATTTTAAATAATTTCGATTCCAAAATTTTTAACGTTTCATTTTTAGAAAAATATTTCACCAATTTCGATAAGTCTTATTTAGCGGATGAGGTTTTAGGGCTAATTTACACGTCTAAAAGTTCGAGCAGATTTAAACAGATTATCACAGTCAAAAACGAACTGATCTCTTGGGAGTAATTTAACGAACGTAAACATTTTCCCATGTGTCGAGAGGTATAACCCTCAGTGTAATTATGACGGTCACCACGCCGTCTGTTTACAAGGAGGGACTCGTAAAGGAATATATATCACTGGCGCCGAGTCTTACGACAACTTTACAACTTGTTTTTGTTATTGAATTGAATGACACTGCACAAATGAGATTTTGTCTCTTCAGACTCGACCGCGTGAAACACGTATTAAAAACCGCAAATATTTCGTAGATTTTAGAGTTGGGGTCAGTTTACAGTGTCTATTTAATGGCTTCAATTTGAGATTCGTGATGATAAAGACGTGTGTCTTTGGATCATTTTCGTTAAATTTGAAAATTATCATTTCCTAAATTTGTGGAGTTATAACTATATCGAAATTAATTTTTGTCGGTTAAATTTCACGGTTAGAATCAGGGTTATTATCAAGAGTAATTAGACTTTTTTTCAACAAATCACATAATTTATAAAATAGGTCTTGCATTGCAGATTCTTAGTCAATATGAAATTCTTCGTTTATTTCAATTTAGGAAAAACCTCCGAAATGAATATGAAATTTGTCAGATATAGAACTATTTTGATATATCGAATATGCCCTAATATGATATATCGGATCGGATAGTGATATATCAGATATAGTAATAGCCGGTGTTGTTGGTATAAAATGTTCACCCCAGTTAACAGTAAAAGTTGGACGGATAATTCTCAATGTGAACAGAATCATTATTAGCAGTTTATACCCCTGTCATAGTATTGATTTATCCTACAGTAGTGTATAGAGTGTTAAAGGACGACGGTTAATTTCTATTTAAACTGTTTGAATTATAAATGATATTGTCACTACTGGCGATCACCGAGTCTCCTATCGCCACTCACCTCACTCCTCCGAGAATACTAATTTAATCATGATCGCCAATAATGTCGTTAAATGATTGGATTTGAATTATTTAACCCGATGATTTTGCGTGCGCACGCGCGCCCGTACTACAGTACCCGGTAGTAGTTCAGCCTGATGTCGTCGAAATCCCGGGGTCGCGATCGCACCCGTCTATATCCGGGTATTCCGTTGTCCCCATCACCGCGTACTTCCGGCATCAACGGTTCTCATTGTTGCGAAGACGCGCCGACGATTCAAAATCCTGTCGGTTTTTTTTGCGTATTGTTTCCCAGCCTTTGATGGAGTTATAAATGAAGTATTTATTCATATATTAAAAATCCTAATAACTTGGCAAAAACGGGCTTAGGATACGATTCTAAACTTCCTGGTGACGCGATTCTCAGAAACACGAATTCCCAGCCGGGAAGATATATAGGCCTACATATATTTTCACTTTGTTCGTCTGAATTTTCCTTTTTTCTAAATGGCGGTGGGTCTCAGGTGCTGGTTGTCTGATGCGGGTATTTTGAGTACTGTCTCCTACAGTTTGTTGCTTTCATCCTTTCATTATGGATAAAAACCAGCCTTTTGTTTGCGCAGTTCGCGCTGAGTGAATGGACGATTTTTAGAATTTGGATTATATTATTATCATCATTTTGTGTGTGTGTCTGCGCTCAGTTCATCGTTACTTGTTGTTGTCAGTTGAGAGGAGATTTATATGATGGTACTAGTTGTATGACTTCCTGAAAAGGCTCCCTCGTGACACGGACGAACCGGCAGATCTCCTGATCACAGTCAACCTCTCGTGATCTCCATCTTTCAAAATTAGAAAAATTGAATAATTCCAATGAAAGCAAAAAAAAACGTTTTGCAATTAAATTCAATAATCTTGTTTTTTAGTTTTTGTCCACATTGAAAATATAAAGCAACCAATATCGATAACAATTAAAAATTGGGAATCTAACTTTTTCGGTCCATCCAGATCGAGATATAATTATAAATAAAAATGAGTAGGAATATTCGGATGAACAGGGAAATGTCGGCGTTTAATGATCACGCATATCTTATAATATTTCTCGCTGATTGGCGTTCAGTGTGCAGGAGGGGGGTAAGATGGTATATCGTATTTCACCGCATGTTCCCGGAGGCTGGCTGTAACATTCTCCGGTTACTGTGTGTTTAGAAGCTGCAGACGACACTCTCACACTCATCGCTTCATTAATCAATCTATTCATATTTTATCAGTGACGATAAATATCCACTCAAATGCTGTAGAGTGCAGTAGAATACCTGAAATATCTGAATACAGTTCCACAGTGAGTGGATCCAGTTCCACAGTTCAGGGCACAGTTCCACACTCACTGCACTCAGTTCCACAATAACTGTACCCAGTTCTGCAGTTGAGGACCCAGTTCCACACTTAGTGGACTCAGTTCTACGGTTACTGGGATCAGTTCCACAGTTCTGGACCCAGTCCCACACTGAGCTCAGTTCTGCAGTTATGAACCAAGTTCCACAGTTCTGGATCCAGTTCCACAGTTCTGGACCCAGTTCCACAGTTCTGTACCCACTTCCACAGTTCTGGATCCACTTCCACAGTGTTGTGAATTCAGTCTTTCAATAAATATTTCAATTAAGTCCATGTTTTACATGCATCTACACACACAGTATAAACACCGCAAATCGAGGTAACACTCAATAATTCAACATAATGTGTCATTATTCTATTTCGGTATAATGATGTACTTTGATAGGAAACATTTTTGACAAATTATCAAAACAACATTTAATAGCGGAAAATAGCTGATTGAGTGTAATGTAATGTATAGTGAGATATAGCAGTGTCTGTACGTGTACTCCTGGTATAGCCAGCGTCGTTAAACCCTGTCATAAATATACTCCCCGAAATAATACAATCTTGAATACTGATAAAATCTTTCGCGTCAAACCGTTGAATAGAAAACGCCTAAAAATGGCGGACGCTTCGACAATGTAACGCGTCACGACGTATTGAAATCATGGAGATCTTATCGGACCAGGAATTCACGTCTAAAAGTAGAATTAATCAGATATATATTTACATAATAATAGCGAAAATGAACTTAGATTTTCTTTATGTCCGACAAGACAAGGTCGTCGTACGCTACATCGAGTCAGAGGGAACTGACTATACACACCTGGGTTTAACAGGGATATTGTAGGATTTGGCGGGTGGCAATCAAGGAAATTTGGTTTTATTTTGGCGAAAAAAAAGTTATTCTTGAAATTAGATTTATATAATGTAAAATCCCTGCACACCAAGAATAAAAAGAGTCTGAAATGTTTCCTTGAGCTAGTGTAGTTTATTTCAACATTTCGACTATATCCTAATAGTCATCTTCAGGAATACTGTATTCCTCGAGCTAGTGTAGTTTATTCAACGTTTCGACTATATCCTAATAGTCATCTTCAGGAATACTGTATTCCTTGAGCTAGTGTAGTTTATTCAACATTTCGACTATATCCTAATAGTCATCTTCAGGAATACTGTATTCCTTGAGCTAGTGTAGTTTATTCAACGTTTCGACTTTATCCTAATAGTCATCTTCAGGAATACAGTATTCCTTGAGCTAGTGTAGTTTATTCAACATTTCGACTATATCCTAATAGTCATCTTCAGGAATACTGTATTCCTCGAGCTAGTGTAGTTTATTCAACATTTCGACTATATCCTAATAGTCATCTTCAGGAATACAGTATTCCTTGAGCTAGTGTAGTTTATTTCAACATTTCGACTATATCCTGATATTCATCTTCAGGAATACAGGCCTATCTGACTATTCAGTATTCGTGAAGACGACTATTAGGATATAGTCGAAACCTTTTTTTATAATTCTCAATAGGCAGGGATTTTTTACAACACAGAGTATTTCATCGATGGTTAAGTTACGCATTCACGAATATCTTTCTAGGATTCAAGATTTTTTTCCCGATAAAATTATATTTTATTTTTTCGAAAAAATATCGTATCGTCAACATGTACTTAATATGTAACTCAAACGAATAAGGTTCACAATATTTCGAATAAGAACCGTCGCTGGACGCGTCGCGGTTTGTTTCATTATTAGAGCGCAGGAACGTTAATAAGAAATGAACGCGGTCGCCGCATAATCAGTTCGTCGTTTCATCACACATCTGTTGAAACCCTGCGTAGTTTGTATGAAGACTTATCAGCAGGATTCCCCGTCAATTTACAATTTGTAACTAATAAAAATAATTGCTACGCTTTTCTGAATTTGAAGTCAGTCGCAATATTTTTGTTATAATGATTATTGTGTGTGTTTGATTGTTGTAACTGCGCTCATTATTGCGTCGCACGGAAATAAGAATAAAAGAATTCTCGATTCGTTAATTGGCTGCAACAGGTGCTAGAACGTTAAACACGTGACCGGATTTAAACAAATCACCGAGCGTTACGAGTGTTATTTGAATTGTTGAATTATTTATAGGTAAATCGATAAATGTAAACAGTGATTTAAAATATCAACTGACTCGTTTTCTATTGTGTCCATAGATACGTTATACGTTTTATATTTATTATGCTAGCGGTTTTTAGTGGGTTTTTATTGGAAAATGGGAATTAGTTTAGTAAAAATAGTAATTTTAGATAAAAAGAGCTTCGATTAGGATCGGACTTTGTTTTTTAATGTTAGAGTAGGCCATGAATAATCACATTACTGAAGTCATCTCTATTTTTGACGCCCGAGAATGTGTTATCTAGTTAAACTTACTGAGTGTAAGTCATTAGTTGGGAAAGAAGTCACATCACTGAAGTCATCTTTATTCCAAGAATAGCCTCAAGAATTTGTATTTCATAGTCACATTTTTCAAGTGCAAGTCGTCATCTGGAAAAGTCATCAACATGAAATTAGAGTATTTGACAGGTTAGGTTTCGAGGGAAGAGGGAGAGAGAAGGGAGAGAGAGAGAAAGAGAGAGAAGGGAGAAGGGACAGTGAGAGAAGTGACAGAGAGAGAGAGAGAGAGGAAGAGCCGGCTGCCTTGAGTGAATAGGACCAACAGATTTTTATATACGCGTATGTTCCGGGAGAGCACTGGCGTCGCGTCGAATCGGGCAGAAAGACACTCTCGTCTGCTCAATGCGTCCCACAACGCTATAATTAATGGGTAGACGTTGTGGGGTAGTTTGTTCGGGCCTACTGACAAGGAACCGTGATTCATTGTACCTTTCGCGTTTAATAGACTCGCTACAGATTAACAATTCGCAGTTGGCGACGGGGGCGGTACCGGCCACGACATATTGGGTTCCATTCCGACTTACTCTGAATCGGCACTTTTATAAGGCTTCTCTCTCTCTCTCTCTCTCTCGCCCTGCATTGGGACACATGATGGTGATGGTGGTGACGGGTTGAAATCACTACGAACCAGGAAGATGAGAATGACAAAACAAAATAACAGAAAATGCGGGCAACTACACTGGTCCTATCTATATATTATATTCATATATATCAAGCATGACGTACACATATATGGAGAGAAAATTATATGAAATTATTACTGATAGAAAAATTAGCCTAATAATTGAATCGAAATATTGCGCGATGGTTTAGCACCGAAACTTCACCGACCGTTCGCTACATTTGGCGCTGAAATACAAAACACCGCAAATGTGCGCATTCATCGCGTTGTTATATTATGTTTATTCGTTTTTCTGTTTGTGTGGTGGAAATATTATGTCCGTTTTCATCTTTTGTAAACTTCAATCGTAGCCTAAATATATGTATAACTTACCAGACATAAGCAACAACTACCATATCAAAGAAATGAAATTTATTTATTGAGATTTAGAATCAAAATCGACGTTGCGAATTTCAGAGAGATGCGAAGAAATAAATAAGGGGTATATTGATGGAGGAGAAGCCATTTGAATAGATCTTTTATTTATAATTTTTTTTCTATAATTCACACTCAGTTCTTTTAAATAATAATTCTATAATTCGGGCGTCGATAAACTATCTGTGTAAACTCGCGCGAGAGCGCGGTTTATAACACATTGTTGTAGAATGTGACGTAGCGTTTTAACTAAATCTAAGGAGTAAAATATGAAACCCGGCAATTATCATCAATTATCTTACAGCGGATTCGGTTGCCTTGGAGAATCTATCTTACATCAATAAGGCCACCTCGCGTACGCATATACGACGGATATTTCAAAAGAGAACCCTGGGTTCATTGCGCACCAGAACTACTAAAATTACTTATTGATTGAAAGAACTTAGATATTATATATATATATATATCCATATATACATATATTGAATGTTTATGGAACAGAGTGTAATATGTAGTATTTTGAGTAGAGATGAATACTGTGAAACTTGAATCATTTCTAACTTTATTCATGAGGATTAATTGAATTCTATCCTATGAGGATGTGAAATTAATGGTGTCAATAAGCACTGTCTGAGTCTGCGTTGTGTTGCTCCAACAAAAAGGAAAAAAATGATTCAAGCCTGATTTATTTCCTTGAGCTAATATTCTATTCGAGGTTTCGACTGTATCCTGAAATAGTCATAATCATCTTCAGGAATACATAATTTAGATTAATGGAATACTTAAAAGTTAAATTCCTGTAGATGACTATTAGGATAAAGTCGAAACGTTAAATAAACTACACTAGCTCAAGGAATACAGTATTCCTGAAGATGACTATTAGGATAAAGTCGAAACGTTAAATAAACTACACTAGCTCAAGGAATACAGTATTCCTGAAGATGACTATTAGGATAAAGTCGAAACGTTAAATAAACTACACTAGCTCAAGGAATACAGTATTCCTGAAGATGACTATTAGGATATAGTCGAAACGTTGAATAAACTACACTAGCTCAAGGAATACAGTATTCCTGAAGATGACTATTAGGATATAGTCGAAACGTTGAATAAACTACACTAGCTCAAGGAATACAGTATTCCTGAAGATGACTATTAGGATAAAGTCGAAACGTTAAATAAACTACACTAGCTCAAGGAATACAGTATTCCTGAAGATGACTATTAGGATATAGTCGAAACGTTGAATAAACTACATTAGCTCAAGGAATACAGTATTCCTGAAGATGACTATTAGGATATAGTCGAAACGTTGAATAAACTACACTAGCTCAAGGAATACAGTATTCCTGAAGATGACTATTAGGATATAGTCGAAACGTTGAATAAACTACACTAGCTCAAGGAATACAGTATTCCTGAAGATGACTGCTAGGATATAGTTGAAACGTTGAATAAACTACACTAGCTCAAGGAATACAGTATTCCTGAAGATGACTATTAGGATATAGTCGAAACGTTGAATAAACTACACTAGCTCAAGGAATACAGTATTCCTGAAGATGACTATTAGGATAAAGTCGAAACGTTGAATAAACTACACTAGCTCAAGGAATACAGTATTCCTGAAGATGACTATTAGGATAAAGTCGAAACGTTGAATAAACTACACTAGCTCAAGGAATACAGCATTCCGGAAAATGACTATTAGGATAAAGTCGAAACGTTGAATAAACTACACTAGCTCAAGGAATACAGTATTCCTGAAGATGACTATTAGGATAAAGTCGAAACGTTGAATAAACTACACTAGCTCAAGGAATACAGTATTCCTGAAGATGACTATTAGGATAAAGTCGAAACGTTGAATAAACTACACTAGCTCAAGGAATACAGTATTCCTGAAGATGACTATTAGGATAAAGTCGAAACGTTGAATAAACTACACTAGCTCAAGGAATACAGTATTCCTGAAGATGACTATTAGGATAAAGTCGAAACGTTGAATAAACTACACTAGCTCAAGGAAACATTTCAGACTCGTTTTATCAATTTTTAGTGTGCAGGGATTTTATATATCAAAATCAAATATTAGTGCTTGGATGTGAGTTCCGTTATATCAAAATGATTCATCAGAAATCGAAATAGAACACCGTGAAATATCTTCCTTATTGCAGCTACATATTCAGATATTTGAATTGTTTAATATAGTTTATAACAATGCCGTATACGACAGAGTTCAACAGTTTAAATTGTTGTAGATTTGAATCGAGATAACGTCTGTCAGTCGGGCTCCATCACGTGACCAGTCTCGCCGGTGAAATGAACAACAATTTGAATATTGTCTCTAACTTTGATGTCGTTAATGAAATAATATAAAAATGCACGTTTTAATCCAATTCGATTAATATTAATAATAATAATAATAATAATAATAGATATTAGAAATTCGAATTAATGATATTTGGAATTATCACGTGGTAAGATTTAGGAAATTGAGTCGCCGTTTCAAGTCAGTGTTTATATTATAAAAGAGTAAATTATCTAATTAGGTTTGAAGTTGATTTGATTGTTAGATTGGACGCAGTGTGCGCTGTGTGCGCGCTGTGTGCGCGCAGTGTGCGCTGTGGTTGTCAGTGCCTTTTGCATTCATTAATCAATTTAGAATCCTGAAATCAAAATCTAAGATAGTAAAGTAACGGTGGCTGGCTAGTCGAAAATGTATATTATGCCTGGATGGGGGATGTGTGGAGTATGGTGCATAGGTACCAGGGGGTCAAAGTTGGTTAGAGTAAACTTCTGAGCAACACTTTTCTTCGAAATTTTTGAAATCCTGGTTTAGGCCGAGAAGATTTTAGGTTTAAGATTGTGCCAACTCGCGGGTTTAACCGATTGTTATATGTAGGATTCGTATACGAATCGATTCTTATATATCAATGAGATAAAATCTTAAAATCCCGAAGCCATCGCGATCTTATCGTCGCAACACCGCGGCGACGGGACGGAAGTGCATTGTTGGGTTTTTGTTCCGCTATTGGTCATTTAGCTATCGTCACCCGTTGAAGCCATAGAGAGAAGTGTCGGCTGAACGGACTGGTGACGTTTTCAATGTCACTATTATTAGAACGCTCGGCTGTCCGTATAGAAATCTATTGAAACGTAACGTTAAAACCTCTTGACTGGTTGGCGCTCATAGAGAAACTCATTCAAAAACTAACTTATTCTTTAGTTACAACAGATGAGATGTGTCTAGCGTGGCTAGAATACGAGAAAACGCCCTCTACAACAGCTAACAATACCAGCGCAACAATGGACAACAAGTCCCGGTAAAATATCGAGTCGAATTCAAATAAATAATCGTCGTCTATAGTAGAAAAAATTAGTCCCTCCAATAGATACCGGTCATCGAACCGTTTAATTTGAAAACATGAATAAATTAGCTGTATGCGAATTAGTCTATTTGACCGGTTCGGGTTCAGATCCCGTCCCGAGTAGCTCGGAGCTGGATGGATGGACGTCCAATCAGGGGATGCCGTATTTCGGGAAATTATCCTCCAGCATCGGTCCGACAAACACGTGTCACGTGACCGCCTTAAACAAACTTTATCTTAGCGTACACGTTTACCGGAAACGGAAGCGTTATACCGCAGGACAGTGAGAGAAACGTTCAGAGAGAGGGCCGGGGTCCGCGCGCCGATTATCCCGCGGGATATGCGGGATTCTGTACAAAACGTAGCGGATTTGATGATACAGTCCCCGGGTGATGATACGGTCCCCGCGTGGTAGGCTATGTTTATCTCGACGGGGGGCAATTTCAACAATGAAAAACAAACTCGGTTTGAAATTGTGATTAAGAGGCGCCAGAAACAATGTCGGTTAACGGATGTTGTAGTTTTCATAGGAGATGTTCGACCAGACCTCGATCGTCTGCGGGTAATAAACATCCATACACACAGCAGCAGCAGCAGCAGCGGCAGAGTCCGGCAACCTGTAATTACCGCGGTGTAAAATAAGACTCGAATTCTTTAGAGGTCTAAAATCAAACCCGCCACTCCACGCGTATATCTGCGCTCTATGCATTGGTTGTATTTCTATAAGTGACGGTGAAAGAAAAGAATCCACAATCCACATTTATCTATTTATTATTATGCTTCAGGACCCAGTTCCACAGTCATGAGTTAGAGTTAAGTCTGGGTTAAAGTTAGTTAATTTTCAATGTTTTAACCCAGGGTCAAATCTTAACTCAGAACTGTGGAACTGGACCCAGAGCTACGTTTACTATTGGAGCTCACAGATAGTCTTATTCTTGTACTCTTACTTATGCATTTATGTGACGTATAAACATTTTCAAAACTTTTCTAATTTAATCTGAAATAATTAAACTGATAAAATCATATCAAAACAGCTTTGAAAATGGTTACAGTTTTTTGAAAATTTAATATTTAATATGTGTTAAATCATTTCTGAATGTGACGCTTTTTGGACCGTGATATTTTGACCCCCTGGAGCGCCGTTCTTTAAAAATTTAAAAATATACCCTCACAAAAATCAATCGGATTTTTTTTTGTCGAACAAACTCTCACGAACTATTACGAAAATTACGCGCACGTCGTAATAGTTTCTATCAAACACTATCCATTGATACTGGAGACTCTCTCTCATCTCAGATCGCGTCGAGTGGTTTTCGATTTAACTATTCATCAGATATATTATCTGTATAGTATGTGCGTATATGAGTTGGTTTTGAGCTGAGGTTTTAGCCCGAGGCTGGTGAATAGTTTCAGCCAGTCAGAATGGATCGCGCGCCTGACTATTTTGTCGCCGGATTCCGAATGTATCTCGCGTGTCATATAATTATAGTTGGGAGTGTTTTTTTTTCTTTCTCGGTTAAAGCGACGATTTTTACACACTATATAGAGAAATCGATTTCGGGAATATTGTAGTCTTTGTTCGCAGTTTTACGGAGAGATATTCGAGATTTTTGATCCAGTTTCACCGAATAGTTTGGTTTTCAGGTTTCAAAATAAACTTGAAATTATTTTCATATTTTACATATTGCACATTTCTTGATATTTATCAAGTTCAATAGAATTAATTGTAATGATGAATGAAGTTCAATCAACTTAGATACATTTAATAATAGTCCTTTTTAATGATACAAAATGTTTAAAGATGAAAATATCATCCTTTTAGTCTCATTCCTTATTTTTAAATTAATTTTACTAAGTGTAAGTCATCATTTGGATAAGTCGTCACATTACTGAAGTCATCTTTATTTTTTAGTCTCAATTTGTATTTCTAATTCAATTTACTAAGTGTAAGTCATCATTTGGATAAGTCGTCACATTACTGAAGTCATATCTATTTTTTAGTCTCAATTTGTATTTCTAATTCAATTTACTAAGTGTAAGTCATCATTTGGATAAGTCGTTACATTACTGAAGTCATCTCTATTTTTGAGTCTCAATTTGTATTTCTAATTCAATTTACTAAGTGTAAGTCATCATTTGGATAAGTCGTCACATTACTGAAGTCATCTCTATTTTTGAGTCTCAATTTGTATTTCTAATTCAATTTACTAAGTGTAAGTCATCATTTGGATAAGTCGTTACATTACTGAAGTCATCTCTATTTTTGAGTCTCAATTTGTATTTCTAATTCAATTTACTAAGTATAAGTTATCATTTGGATCAGTCGTCACATTACTGAAGTCATCTCTATTTTTGAGTCTCAATTTGTATTTCTAATTCAATTTACTAAGTGTAAGTCATCATTTGGATAAGTCGTCACATTACTGAAGTCATCTCTATTTTTGAGTCTCAATTTGTATTTCTAATTCAATTTACTAAGTGTAAGTCATCATTTGGATAAGTCGTTACATTACTGAAGTCATCTCTTTTTTTGAGTCTCAATTTGTATTTCTAATTCAATTTACTAAGTATAAGTTATCATTTGGATCAGTCGTCACATTACTGAAGTCATCTCTATTTTTGAGTCTCAATTTGTATTTCTAATTCAATTTACTAAGTGTAAGTCATCATTTGGATAAGTCGTCACATTACTAAAATCATCTTTATTTTTGAGTCTCAATTTGTATTTCTAATTTAAATTGCCAGTGTTAGCCAGTATTTCTAGATAAGTCTGATACTGATATAAAACTTTATTTTCTAGTCCCAATTTCTATTTGCAATGTAATTAACCGCTGAAGTAGGTCGTTATTTGGATGCAATTCACTGTGTATATATTTTGAGCTGGTTTAGAAATTTATTGAGTTTCGCAGCGCGTTCGAGCTCAGGTGCGCACAGTATCAAACGCTTTTGTTTTCGAGTGTTTTGTTCATTTATTCATACGTACATGTAACACACCTGAGCCCCCGATGCAGAACGTGAAACTATCATTGTCTGTGTATTTTTACGCCGCAGCCATCGAGATGTAGTATTCGTTTCTATCAGTATTGACGAGGCTACAATTTTGTCTTGTTTTTTTGGGGGGGAATTCAGAATTATTTGCAAAATTATTTGTTTTATGGTTAGAATTAATACGACAATCAATATAGAATCTTTTCATGATTTCAGGAATTCAGAATAGATAAAAATCCTCTAAATATTTTCATAATATTCTTTCTTTACAGTAGGTTCAATAAATAATTCATTAACGATCATAAATTCATTCTTTCTTCGGGAAACAATTTTCTATCCATTCTTGTTCATAAATTCAGTTTTGTCAAATCGATTTAGGGAGTTACAAGGGTGGGAGAGAGTTTAGACATTTTTATATGAACTTGTTTAAACTCGAAGTGTCCGGAACTGTTTTCTGATTCACCGAAACCACCCCCTCCCCCTCTCCAAAACGCCGTTAGGTTCATGGCGGTTATTTGCCTCTGATTCGGGAAGCTACGTGAATAGAAACAGCTCATATTCAGACTTGAATCTGTTCTGTATCCTGTATTCCTGTATTTTGCATCCTGTATTCCTGTATCCAACATCCTGTATTCCTGTATTCCAGCATCCCGTATCGCCTCTAGCCAAACCGCTCATCTTCATCTTAACGTTCTATTTCCCAGCATTCGTTTTGTTCATCGTTTCCGCTTCCGATTTGTAATTTCTACCGGTTTAATTATTCGTCACGTGGTCAGCGCATGCGCAGCTATTCATATCGTTTAATTGTTTCGTTTCGTTACAGGTGAAAATCTGGTTCCAGAACAAACGCTCGAAATTAAAGAAAATCATGAAACAACAAGGAACAACTCCCGGACAGACGGCGCCACCTGGACAACAACCGCCGCCTGGCGGACAACCGACGAATATGCCTCCGACGCCCCCTAGCGCTCAAACACCGACACCATCAGTACCGCAACAACCTCCAACACCGCCATCTAACGGACAACCGAACGGTCCGACGAACTCTATGCTACCGCCGCATTCTTCAGTAAGTCCGACGTCGACCTGGCAGGACTTGAGCGGTCCGAATCCGCATAATTCGTACGCTTGTCTCCCTCAATACTCGTGGTATCCTCAGAACACAATGTGTCAAACATCGCTATTAACTTAAAACAGCTTTATACACTACTAAAACAACAACAACAACAACAGTGTTAGTAATGCGTACAGTGAGATATAGGTTGGTGCTGTAACAATATACTGTCGCGGTCACGAATTTAAATGTGCAATAGCTGATCGGATACAAGGGATAGATAGAACTTCCTAGAACGGTCCGTTCGCGAGTCCGGATCCGTGCGCATGCGCTCTAACGCCCGCCCGCGCGCTCGTCTGTTACGACGATACACGACGAACGACAGCGCATGCGCGTCAATCGATGACGACGGAGCACTTGAGAATGAAAACTAGTCTTTTACTAATTAAAATGAAATAAATAAATTGTTGCCCACGGATGTAACTTATTCCGAGGCACTTAAAAATATTTGTAAATAAAACCGATATATAGATATATATATATATATAAATATAGATATATAGCATTCATACTCAGGAGATGAATTTCATTTCATTCCTATAGGTGGCGTCTATTCGCCGATAGATGGCGTTTTCCTCGTCCTATAGACCGTAAATACTAATAGTGTAATATTGATTGACAGCAGGTTTTTTTTTTCATAGTAGATCAGTTTGTACGGATCGGTGTAATTAATTGTGTATCAGAACGATTTCGCTATCATTGTTTAATTCGATAGAATATTTTTACATCCATTTTCGAAGAATCTTTAGATTTAAAGAATAATCATGAATATATATTATATTTGCCGAAAAGTCGAAAAACGTAAGCCAAAAATTCTAAATAATCTATTGTAAAACGAATTAGTATTTAGGCAATTCCGTTTTTTTGGAAGGTGTAAAATTTCCAGAAGTACTCGACGATATTAGTCTCGCTTACTTTTAGCTGTCAACTATTTAACCTTTCAATTTACCATCTCTCTCTCGGTCGACGTGTACGCACAGCCACACACGCTTTGTGAGTAGTGTCGTCTATAAAATATGTAGATTGCTAATTAGACGGATTTTTCCGGTCTGATATTGGCGTTTAACCCTCATCCGAGTAACAATAATCGAGCTGTTAACGAGACGTCACTTGTTCTGTTATGTTCGTTCGCTTCCTGACGCTTCGGTCTCTTGAGATCTCATTAGATTATATTGATATGTTGAAGATTTAACGAGATTGATGATGTAGCAGGCAGCGGCAGGTGAGTGTGAGTTCCAGTCGTTCGTGCGGATTGTTCTTTATGAAATCACGCCGACGCAGCGGACGTTTTTGTAACAACGATCGAATCAATTAGTCGCACAACAATACGGTCGGTTACAAATCTCGTTAATGTCATGGCTACCGATTTAACGACGCCTTCTGTTGCCGTTGCTCGGAAACTTTAAGAAGAGAAGTCGGTCGTGCACAGTTTCGAATCGTTAAATCTTTTTGATGCCGAAATTCGAAACGAAATAAAAATCGTCAATTCATAAAAAATGATTATAGAAATAAATGTATATAGTAAATGACGTCATTTTCTACCGGATTGTGTTCTATTGTGTAATGTTTTAAATATCATCAACAATGTGCGTCGGTTATATTTCTCCCCAACCGTTGTTTAGCAACAGACTATATTGTATGTAATCAGACGTATGTGTCGGCCATGTTGAATATAATCATTTTCATAGTTTTAGAAAATGTTTTCAATTTTGTAGCGCGCGCATGCGCAAACTGAATATATGTCTATGAGTAAAAAACTGCCATTTCTAAAGTCTGTTTCCAATTTCGAAGATACTACTGTATTCTAATCGTACAAAATACCAAATTATAGTGTGTTACGAAATAAGCTCGGCGAAAATAATGTATCATACCTAAAAAAAAGTCTATGTGACCAGTTTTCACGCGTCATTGGATGACGTCATTGGCGAGAAAAAAATCGTATGTAAAAAATGAAAAATAAAAGTCAGATATAAAAATACAAGTAAAAAAACTGTATGAATTAATTTTGATTTTTTTGTGGGTCTTTTATGGTTTGTGAAGTCACACTCCATGGATACACGTGCGCGCATGCGCCGCGCCACCAGCGCTGAGATTGGGAACTCTCAGACCTCGGAGGATAGAAGACGACCTTTTTAGCTTCACTTCTAAGAGTAATTTCTAGAACTACGGATTTTTCTCTAAATTCTATTTACGTCGCGGTTACGGATGATAAAGACGACCGTTGAATTTTTGAATTCAAAAATAAAATGATTGACGTGCGCGCGCCGTATGCGGTTATTATATATGGATTATTGAAGTCCATAAACAGAAACCACGACTTAATAGAAAACAGTATTCATATTTAGATCCCCGGTAAGTTAACATCTACACGGTGGAAATCATTACAATTTTCTATAATCAAATTGAAATTTTTTTCAACGTCAGATTCTATTGTTTTTTTTTATTTCTATGAGAAATTATCCGTTGAAATCGACGGTTTTTGAATATCTTGCTGTATAACTAGAATATATTGATAAATACATACAATAGAATTTCTACTACACTGTAATAATCAATTAAGATAATTTATGAATAACAATGTATTATGAAAATGATTAATGAATTGAAATAATTAATTGAAGTAATTAATTAGAATGATTTATCAAAATAATTAATTAGAATGATTTATCAAAATAATTAATTAGAATGATTTAATTGAGATAATTAATAATTATATTTAGAGTTTCGAAATTTTGCTGATAATAAATCTTCGTTTCGTACAAAAAGTAAAAACCAGGAGAGGAAAATGAAAATACTAAAAAGTATTCACGAGAAAAACGTATTGAAAATCTGAACGATTAAAGGACACGGATTGGATAGGTACAACGCTAATGGACTAATTTTACAAATTAACAGATTAACTTGAATTAACAGATAGTAATTGATGATGCTAAACTGAAAGTTAGGAGATGAATGAATGAATTTATTTTCTCAAATATATGAATATTGGTACAAAAAATTTGCTGCGATGGATAAAAACAATGTACGAAATAAGTCAAAAACGTGCTTAACCTCTCGGCTTTTTGATTGAGGGACTTGAGGGAATTAATTTGTCCATTCACGCAAAGTTCACCACAGGTTTGTGTACTGTTATAGCCTGCAAGACTTGGTATTCTATAAAATCTATAGCTTGTTGATAATTGATAGAATATAAAACTAGGTCGAGAGGGAGAGAGGAGGGGAAATAATTATAGCTTGATATAATTTACTATCATTACAGTATATGTGTGCATATATATATATATATATATATATATATATATATATATATATATATATATATATATATATATATATATATATATATATATATATATATATATATATATATATATATATATATATATAGAAGGCGACGTAGTAATTATCAGTTCAAATAGTTTTATAACAGACATTAGTTCGCATCATAATGTGTTTAGTAGGAGAACTCCTCCGCCGGCATGCGCGCGCAGTAGCATCGAGTCTATAAATGGTCAATATTATCATTTCATCGTCAAATTATGTTCGTCAGATTTCAAACGATTCTTTGAAATAATCACAATAATTCATGGATATTTTAACTTTTTTTCAACACTGAAAACTTCGGAACCGAGTCCTGTTGTCTTGATAAGATTTTTCTTAAGATTCGTATTTAATTTCACTCGAAGATGAAAACAGATTTGGAGAAAGTGAAATTGTCTTCTGACGGCCACGGCGCAGTGCGCATTAGGCTATATCACGTGATACGCCGTCGTGTGTGTCGTGTTGCCGTGGTTATAACCGCTTTCACTGTTGTAGAATTGTCGCCTGTCAAAGCGCGCGCCATCAGCAATTTTCCCGCTAGTTTTCTCGGCGATGTCACACACAGAAAGCACCGAAATAACAGATGATGACTTCATGGGCTTTTATGCGACGTTTCACTTCAAAGTTCCCGGGGACTAAAGCGTCGTCTGCGCGAGGAGAAGAGACGGAGAGATGTTCGGGTAATTATACACCGGCGCTCGCTCGCTCGCTCGCTCGCTCGCTCGCTCGCTCGACGACAGCGAGAATCAGTCGTCAGGAAATCGGGCGAAGACGAAGCTTTTAAAGACGACGAATAGAAGAAAAATTATTCTTCATCGGTATTCAACTGATTTTATGAGCTGAACTTTCTCCGATTTCTTCGGGGCGTTTTTTTTTAACAACACTCTCTCTCTCTCAATCCCATTCATTCGTTTCATTTATGCGTAAATAACCGGAAGTAGTGAATATCAATTATCATCGACAGCGAAATTCGTTTTTTGTTAAGTCGTTGTAGGTTGGTTGTGACGTAGTACAGATTATATATCCTCACAAAAAAATTAATTATCAAAAAGACCAAAATTCCCAATTGTATTTGTGATTTTGAAACACCAATATTGATGACGTAGTGCACACAGAACCTATGACGCATCCTAGGTATCAATGTATATAAACATTATTGTAACGGTTTTTACGACGTCAAAATTGGGACTGAAAAATAAAGATGGCGATTTAAAATTTATCATTCAACAAAATGATAAATGTTTAAGGAATCAATTTCATTTTATTTCAGACACTTAAAGACATGTCATTGTAATTCGGGGTCAGGTGCTTAGGGTTGATACGTATCGGTTCTATGGTGTAATGGTTAGCACTTTGGACTCTGAATCCAGCGATCCGAGTTCGAGTCTCGGTAGAACCTTCTACTTTTTCAGCACCCGAATCTTTGTTATTGTTTTCTTTTCAAATTTTTCCTAATTCCTTTAATTTCTTAACAATTCTATAAATTCTAAACCTCTTTTGAACCATCGCTCCGCATCATAAAAACTACTCGGATTAGTATTAATATATATTCACTACGTGTGGACAAAAGCTTTGGCCCATCACTGTTAAACTCGGATATCAATAAGTCACAATACTGAAGTCATTTCTATTTTTGAGTCTCAATTTGTTTTTCTAATTCTATTTACTAAGTGTAAGTCATCATTTGTATAAGTCGTCACATTACTGAAGTCATCTCTATTTTTTAGTCTCAATTTGTATTTCTAATTCAATTTACTAAGTGTGTAAGTCATCATTTGGATAAGTCGTCACATTACTGAAGTCATCTCTATTTTTTAGTCTCAATTTGTATTTCTAATTCAATTTACTAAGTGTGTAAGTCATCATTTGGATAAGTCGTCACATTACTGAAGTCATCTCTATTTTTGAGTCTCAATTTGTATTTCTTCATTTATTAAGTGTAACTTTTCAACAATCGGCTCAACTATAACCACCTAAGCAATTAAAATGTTCCGCTATAATTTTTCGATTCTTATGAAATAAATTCCTCGCAACATTTCTTATTGTAAACCGTAATTCTGCGGTGCGGTTCTATCAGCTCATATCTTGTTTGAATAATATCTACTGGAGATAACAGACGACTGTAGAAATATAACCATAAACACAATGTCCATTTAGAAGGGGTTGGTCAAGTAGGGACCACAAGCTGATTGTCAGAATAGCATATAAACCAATGGCCCAGCGGGGCGTGGGGTTCATTGTTGTAAGGGTAACCACCGTGATAACCGATACAGAATAGAGTCAAGAGCACTTCAAATTCTCGACTCCTTATAGGGATGTACTATGGATACGTAGGGTGTCTGATGACTTCTTGAAATAACATATTTTCAAGTAGTTTTACTTCTTGTCAATTCGTAAAACCACTAAACCAACCAACTTTACAATAACAACAGTTTGACACGAGACACGAGATTCGAGTTGAGAAGATACACAATATCCCCGTGTAAGAATGAATAAACGAGATTAATCCCAAAATAAATTCAGCAAAACGATGAAACGTTCTTGAATAGAAGTGTATTTAGATTTTGAGCAATAGACGAAGAGGTCTCAAGATTCGAATTTTCATATGATATAGTTTATTGAAGTACATCGTTTCGGTTTTTCACATCGTAGGGTGGAGAATGTGAGTAGAAACAGAAGTAGGAATGAACACGAACTTACAGGACGTGAACAGAAGCTACGGATTTCAGATTATTGTCTTGTAATCCTAGTCGGATTTCAAATATGTAACAGTTCAGTAAGATAGACTGGTGTCTGCTGGTTATGAACAATTCTATAAGTAAAAACAAGAATTTTAAACTTAACAGGCAACCAATGGAGACTTTAATTACTTTTTCATTAAATTTTTTAGAATTTTATCAAGGCCAAGATTGGTGAAAATGGACAAACTTAACTTGGATTTGTTGTGTTCACTATAATTTTGTTTATATAAGTTATTCGCGTGGACAACAACAGACGAACTTGTGAAATCTCTCCGACTCGCGTCAGACCGATAATTATTAATGAATCATTAAGGTGTTGAATTCTGTTCGAGGTGGAGAATGAGGAGAGGTGTGTGGAGCGGGGGGTGCGATTAAAACATGCGATCAAAGACGAATCGAAAAAGACACAAGTCAAAAATTACCCCCAATCGACCCCATACACGAATAGATTACGTCATTTTACAATCATTAATAAAATCAATAAAATCGATATAATTGTCGACACACATTGTTGCACACATCTGCGTCGGCGATAGGAATATAATATACTAAATTGTCGTATTGTTGACATCAAAGAGTTTTTCAACTACAGGAACCGCGAGAGCAGATGTTCTCAAGCTTGATCTCGGAGGCTGGACGCGTCTCCCATATAAAGCCATCCAGTCTACTTAATTAGCAAAATAGAATTGATTTATTCTCGTTACTTCTTTTATATTCGGTGTAAGTAGCTCATTTCGTACTTAACGACACAAAATGGACAACAATCGAAGCGGTTGAGACTCACACGAGTTCAAACAATACGTCATCGATTCGATCGACAATAGACGTTCGTTTAAAATCGACGACTTCCGGTGTTTCACGCCTTGACGCAGGCGCACTTCAATCGTTCGTTTACACAAATAATCTGTTCATTATGTCGCGGAATATTTTTCGAGGATTAACGGATTTTGATTTCTGATGTTTTTAAGATAAATCCCGATAACAACTCGAATCATAACAAAACCACGGAAAACGATCATTACCGGATCATTGTTGGATCATTTTTGGATCATTGTTGGATCATTGTTGGATCATTGTTGGATCATTGTTGGATCATTGTTGGATCATTGTTGGATCATTGTTGGATCATTGTTGGATCATTGTTGGATCATTGTTGGATCATTGTTGGATCATTGTTGGATCATTGTTGGATCATTGTTGGATCATTGTTGGACCATTGTTGGATCATTGTTGGATCATTGTTGGATCATTGTTGGATCATTGTTGGATCATTGTTGGATCATTGTTGGATCATTGTTTATAATGATATATTGTTGTGCGTTGAAGTTTTATCTCAAATGCAAATAAAGAAGTAAAAAATAGACAATCCAAGAGACAACACAAAGTACACTTTACGTTCTATAAACGTTTCATTTTTTACTATAAATGCAACAATTCCTACTGATATTTTTCATATAGCCAAACTCTTGTGAAACTGGTTGTGTTGCCTCTAACGGTCCAGCGAATTCAAATACCACAACACTATATATTAACAGAGTATTGATACGGCATGTCTGTCTGTCAGCCCACCTGCCTGCCTGTCTACCCGCTGTCTGTCCGCCTGTCTGAGAATGAAAATGTGATAAATTTTGTAAGATCGATTTGAGTAAATATGTGAACCCCTCAATCGACGTTCATATCCATCCATAATATACCCTCCAGCCCTGAAACAGTGAAAACCGTCGGCCCACACGCCTATACCCTGCAGCCCTAAACCCGTGAAGCCCCTGAACTCACATGCCTATACCCTCCAGCCCTGAAGCCTGAAGCCCATCAGCCTATACCCCTAGACCCTCCAGCTACGACCCTAAATGATAATTACACTCAGTGGCCGTTGATTGTTAGGATTATTTAACAAAATGTGCTTGAAATGTAATATAATGATATCACATCTGTTGAAAGGTGTTGAATATCAGAGTATGGATAGAAGGGGGAAGGGATGAGAGAGGGGGTGGAGAGAGGGGGGCGGAGAGAGAGAGGGGGCCCGTATCGATTGCGACTATAGCAAGCACCTCTTTTTGACATATAACCAGAAAACTAGATTTATCTATTTAATCTATCGTTTCCTAACTGGCTAAATCACAATATTCATCATAATGATCATCATAATTTCAACCAGCTAAGCATCTGAAAGTTACTTTTCTTGGTATGCAGAATATTTGGTTGACTAGCTGAGTGACTCACTATAGCTAGCTAGCTGACTGGTTGACTGACTAGCTGACTGATTGACTGACTAAGTATTAACCGACTAACTAGCACACTGACCACCTGACTGACTAGCTGGCTGGCTGACTAGTCCCTGATATTTTCTCTGACTGATGTAAAAAGAAAAACCCGCACCACGTGTTTAAAAAATACCGGTCGAATTTTCTGGTTTTGCGTCAATAAAAATTCTAAATATAACCTGAACAATACTCTGAATAACAATCCGACAATAAATTCTACTCTTAGATTAAATCTTGATCCGATGTTATCAGCGAGACTTATAGGCCCCTATTAGCTCGCCTGCTATATCAGATACGATTGTTAGATATTTTAACATAATTATCGAGATTTTAAAAAAGAGAAAAAAGTCTTTCAGACACACACAAGCGCGCACATAAATATATATACCAGTTTTTCTAAAAGATGCCTGTTCGGTTTTGTTTGCGAATACAAACGGAGTTTCGCTATAAAAACCCGACAAATTGAACCGATAAAAACAGAGACATAGATATAATGTAACTGGCGAGTACGACTCGGTCGGCAATGTTAATTAATCGTGTGGAGCCATGATTTCTGCGGTCGGTGATTGGTCTATTGTTCAACTGTCACGGAAACCAGTTTTAAAATTCACCAGAACTCTAAATTTGTGACGCACTATAATCGTGCGTTTAAAACTATTGTTAAAACGAATATCTGAAGTTGTTCTATTTCGCCAATGTTGAATGCGTCGTAGGTGCCGTGAATCGGTCTGGTGTGGTGAGAGGGCGGTCGGGCACCGGTTGGAATCTACATTTTATTAAATAACTTTAGGTAATAAGTCGGTAGTGTATTATTTATTACATGACAACTATGGTATTTATAACTTTAGGGTTATACGAGTGGCGCCACCTGTGGGCGGGTTTGTGAAACCACAACAAGCAAAACCGTGAGAACATTATCGTGACTTCTTAAGACTTGGATCCCATTGTCTCGTGGGGGGTACATTTTGACAAGTACGTTATCTTTTCGTGTAGGTTTTCCTTCGAAATAAGACTTGAAAATTCAAAATTCAAAATGATTACTTTTTTTTAGTAAATGAACGCAAAATTTGAATCCTGGGCCGGTTGCGCAGTCTAAACCAGGACTATGCATCCAGCCCCTGGGCCTAGTCAGCGGCTAAGTTAGCTTAGATTTGAGACGAACTTAGTTCTGTAACCAATCAAATAACTAAAGCCTGGACCACTTTTAGACTTTAGTCTCGAATATGAAACCAGGCCCTTGGACTCAGTTCTGCAGCCCCTGGGCTAGTAGGGTTTGGGTGTATGGTTGAAATCAGTACATAATCAATTGCGTCCACTTAAAAGTGTCAAATTGTAACTCAGAAATGTTGAACCGGGTCAAAGTTGCAGTTTCATGAAAATTTCAACCGAAAAACGATTCGAAATTCTAACTAATAATGGTAATCTGATTGATGTTGAATAAAGTAAATAATAATAGTAATTGAATTTCAAAAAGTTAACATGGTTTTCATTTTTCTTTTTTTTGGGTGAAACTTATCATTTGATGGAAATAGATATGGTAACAGTCAGTCGGTGTGACCTGACTCCACGGGACCCCACCTCCATCAACTAGAGGCGAGAAACCGAGTTCTCAGTCGATCATATTACAATATATACGTATTAAAAATCATTAACGGTAAAATCGCCAGCAGCAGATCAGTAACAGTATCAGCTCATCCAGCATCAGCAGCAGCAGCAGCAGCAGCAGCTTTTGTGTCGGTTGATCGAATATTGTTACAAACAAACGTTTGATCATCAAAAACACACTTCAACAATCAATGCCGTTGAAATATAAAACGTATTTCTTTATTGCGTGGAACGGCACGACAGATCGTATGAATTTTAGCACGCGAGAACTGTATATATATATATATATATATATACAGTGAGTCATACTTCAATATTTAATTGATTGAAATTCATCTAAATATATATCATATACCGAAATAACAGTACACAAAGTGTCGTCTGTTGATTGAAGTGTTCATCATCCCGACCCTTCCCATAATACACTCTGTTATATTATAAGGTTGCCGTGATACCGTACGCATTGTTGAACATTATTTTCCAACAATGCCGCCGTATCGTAGCAACAACCAAAAATGAAGCCTGTATCGACGAGAGTAAAGTTCGGCTCCCGCCACCGGACTCCACTGTTACTGACGTCCCGGCAACCAGTCTGGTCCGCGTACACGCATTTTACAGGTATCCAGAACTCGATCGCCGATCATTTTTCCAACGGTCACGAACCGGGTACAATGACCCGTAGTTTAATTAGGGGTGCAATGACCCACAGTTTAATTAGGGGTACAATGACCCGTAGTTTAATTATATATATAACCGATTAATAAAAGGTTTAGATTTCTCACCAGTGATTAAGTGATCACAGGGTTGTGATTAAGTGATCACAGGGTTGATCACAGGGTCGATAACAGCTCGTAACATGACGGGAAAATCGATAGTTTCAGCTACTGGATAATCAATTCAAATAAATACCACTCAATAAAGCGCCGTTAGTTATACTGTTATCGGTGAGAAATACGTCACCGGTGAAATTCGTGTTAAAATATAGCCATAGATAAAATAAAGCATGTAATTACTGCAATGTGTAACTTATAATTCAGTTAATAGTCGCAATAATTTCTGCGTTAAGCACCTACCATCAAAACCGTCATCATCGAAAGCACTTCTAGGTCCAAGTTCACGAAATAGTGGATTCATTCCTAAATCAATTTAATTAGTTAACCGAATTAACTTTATCATCAGTTAACCGAATCATTTTAATCAGTTAAAGCGAATCATTTTGATTTAACCGGATTAATTTATTCATTTTACCAAATTAGTGAAGAATAATATAAATTTTTTAGAGTTCATCTTGCAGGTAACACTAACCAGAAATACTAGAAAGACTTTAGTCTCATAATGTATTATTATTATTTCTTTTTTTAACTTTTTTATATTTTTACGTTATATCCTGAATATAATAAGACAAAAACCCACTATATGCAGAATAAAAGAATTTAATAACAAGAAATTTATTTATTCGAACAATCTAAAATATATAACATACACGACGTTTCGATCTCACCCTAGAGATCATCGTCAGGTGTGACACCGTGGCGTGATTATCGTTCTAATATCCTGTATATATCATACGTCACATAGTATTATCAATCATATCAATATCATAGAATGAAATATGTAAAAATATAATTAATTATGAAATGTTACAATATATCAGCGGGACGAAATAAAACATTGTAATTTACAATTGATTCAAGAACATTTTTGAAAAGAAATTTTTTGGCATTTTCGGTCAATCAAGACTGCGCAACTGGACTAATAGAAGTTTTCCAAATGTATCGTTTATACTACGGACAGTTTTGTTTTTTCAAATCAATTACGAAAAAGGAAGTTTTTGACTTGAAAAATAAGTTTCGAAATTGTAGTTACCATCGATACACACAAACACAATGTAACGTAACAATGCTGGCGGTTTAATAACCGGTCGCACCTGCAGCCGTTTATAATAATACAGTCTGCTGCTGCTGGTCCCCGCGGGAAAACAGCAACAATCAGCACAGCATTCCATCAAAAAATAAGATGGCGCAAGCAACGAGAGAGAGAGTCGTTTGACAGATGAAAAAAAAACAAAACGGGTTTCATCGTCTCCGTCCGACCTAATACTCAAATATACAACTAGATTTAATATGCAATTACTGGGACCGATAATTGGACAATTATATACAAGAGTTCAGCGGTCGAAAACGACTGCCAAAATTATGGGTGTAATTATTGCGTTTTGAGACGAGGGCGACTGCGCGCTCTTTGACAATCTAAATGATCAGATAATTACCGTTAAATAAATGCTGGTATGTAGATATTAATGTTTATTCGGCGCAGAACTCAACGCTTTTACAGTGTACATGTATATATCCCCCTCATATAGGATATTTATTGTATATATATATATATGATGTTTTTGATGATGACTGCAGACTGGACGGGTTCACAAACCTTTACCCTATAATATACACGTAACAGGCGATGAAATATCCATCTGAAAGAACTCGTGTACTTATTTGAAATCTACGGTCAAATTCTCGAGCTGAAATTGTCATCTGATGATTCGTCATGTTAGTGGGGCCTGAAGTCTCTTTATCTTAGGCGCAGTGTAATTGTACATAGTATACTAATTCAAAGGTACAAGTCGTTGTTACGACTTTATCCAAATGATGACATACACTTAGAAAATAGAATTAGAAATTGGGGTTTGAAAATAGAGATGACTTCAGTAATGTGACGACTTATCCAAATGATGACTAACAATTAGTGAATTGAATTAGAAATACAAATTGAGACTCAAAAATAGAGATGACTTCAGTAATGTGACGACTTATCCAAATGTCGATATTAGCTTTCTTGAGTGGGACTCGGATATGCGATGGATTTTGGGACTGCTCAAGTTCAACACGCGTTACACAGGTGCTGTTAAACTGGTACTGTTTAGCTGGTACTGTTACCGGTTGTTAAGTATAAAAATACGAATAATCGACAATAATCTAATGAAAATGATAAACTCCGTATTATCGTCACGTTTAATCAATTAACGGATTATTCCACGGTTATTCACAACGCGTCGACGCTGATTTTCCTAAATTATGATTTTATTGAGGCAAAATATTTGCTAAATTATGAAATACACACGATGTGTATATCGAACGATATACAGTTATAAACAGCAGTTATTTCATCAATTAGCTTAAGTAATAGTTACATTATAAATCAGAGTCCTGATTTTTCGGCGCTGTTCTATGATACTGGTATATGTAGTACATGTACAGTTAGTTTTTCAACGTAATTTCGGTATTGCAGAAAATTGCAGAAAATTGACGCCGAAATTGCCGTCGATGTTTGTATCTGCGCTAGCGGTTAATGTTAGCCGTCTGCAAACAAATTATTGGAGAAAATTGCGTCAAAATTATAGAAAATATATTCATTCTGTTTACAGATTAATATAAGACTTAATTCGGCGGGTTATTTAGTGGTAATCGGGAAAATACACAGCGTGCGACTAGTGGCTCCACCTACAGGATCTATTCATAATCATGTATCATGATAAAAAATGGCGACGCCATTGTTATATGAGATAGATTAATCGAAATCGCCATCACCATAATATAAACCTGGTCAAGTTGTGGTGAATCACAGGTTGAGACTCGAACCTGAAACGTCAAAGCGTGGACAACCGGATGCACTAACCATTAGACTGACGGAGTGACTGGTGTCCAGTCAGGTGTAAAGACTGGTGACCGTTCAGGTGTCGTTACCGGTGACCAGTCAGGTGTGGAGACCGGTGACCAGTCTGAGGTGTGGAGACCGTTGACCAGTCAGGTGTGGAGACCGGTGACCAGTCTGAGGTGTGGAGACCGGTCCAGTCAGGTGTGGAGACCGGTCACCAGTCAGGTGTGGAGACCGGTCACCAGTCAGGTGTGGAGACCGGTCACCAGTCTGAGGTGTCGAGACCGGTGACCAGTCTGAGGTGTGGAAACCGGTCACCAGTCTGAGGTGTGGAGACCGGTCACCAGTCTGAGGTGTGGAGACCGGTCACCAGTCAGGTGCTGTGATAATTAGTTATTCACAACGACAAAAAATTACGAGAAAAAATCATAAATAATCATAATAAAACTGAAATTGCTTCCAAAGTTACAAATCAGAAATGGACACTAACACTTAGCGGGTAGCACCACAGGAGGGCTTGTAATACAGATTCTAACTACTCAATAATAAGCTGTATAAATGAAGTCGATAATTGTTGGGGCCATTTTCGGGTAATTAAGGGTAATTAGATAGAAAGTGGTGACCACAGTGTCAATGGATACATTCAACACAACGCGAGGTGATGATATAGTGGTCCATTTATCAAACATGGACCCACACCAGTAAACTACATAGTATATCTTAATCCAGTTTCACAGTTTTGTGGGTCCGACTTGACTATGGATCCAATTCCACAGTTGTGTGGGTTCAATTTGCTTTTGGATCCACACAGTTGTGGGCATAATTTGACTATGGATCCAATTCCACAGTTGTGTGGGTTTAATTTTTCTTTTGGTCCTCAAGTCCACGGTTATGTTGGTTTTATTTGACTCAAGGTCCGTGGAACTAAGAGACGTGTGCCGAAGAATTTTGAGAAATCGGAAAAAAAACTAAAACGAAAAACAAATCGAGTTTTTGATTTGTGATTGTAGGACTCGACGTCGCCGATGATATTCTAAATCCAGCGCGCACACATGACCACCGCGACCGACCAAACGTCACTCCGGATCCAGAAAAACGAATTTAAACGATTCAATAAAGATCGTAGATAAGATCTCCAAATATTCTTTATCGCTTTTTTTAGAAACAGATTTCCAGCAATAATGTGGCAATTAATGTCGTTGTCACGAAATATCCGATAAAATCTACATACATAAAAAACCTCGGAACAGACTGTGTGGTCTATTTCATCGCCGGACAATGTGTCTCCACAATGTACACCTAGGCGCCTTCTACGTCACAGGCACTATTCCTCGCATTTCATGCCTTTTCATTGTCTTCTAGTTTTAGAAGATTTCAAATTCGGCTCTTGTCGCGGTGGTTATCTGTCGTGTTGGGAGACATTTGTCATATACTCGCATTCGTCTGTCTGCCCGTACACACACGTTCGAACAGTTCTCATTTTTTGTTTCTGTTTCCTCCGCACACGTCCTCATCTACAACAATTAAAATCGTTATCGATCGCGCGGGACAATATTTCTCAACAATGCGAGTCGTTATCGATCACCACGGTTCCGCAGCAGTCGGCAATGGCATTAGTCTATTGTGACGTTCAAATTCTCATCTGTTTTTCTCTTTTAAGACGGAAATGTTTTGGACGATTTAAAGCGACCGTAAGGAGAACAGATTAACGGATTAACGGATTACTGCGGCTTCCCGACATATCCGCAGATTAAAGACAAATATTTCAGTTTTTATTGCAGAAAAAGATTTTCATGACCTTGGCCTCGCGGTGTATCCATTCGCAGAGAGCTCAATATGAAACTTTCGATACATCCAGATCCAGTTTTACAGTTCTGGATCAAGTTCCGCAGTTCTGGATCAAGTTCCGCAGTTCTGCATCCAGTTCCACAGTTCTGGACTCAGTTCTACAGTTGTGAACCCAGTTCCACAGTTCTAGATTCGGTTCCGAAACCAGTTCCAATATTCTAGACTCACTTTCACAGTTCTGGGTCAGGTTCCACAGTTCGGGACATAGTTCCACAGTTGCAGGACCCGTTCCACAATTCTGGACATTATCTTCGGTTCCGGATAGAGTTCCACAGTTCTGGAGCCTGGCCATCTACGGTTCTGGACTTGGTTAAGGTTCTATAGACGCCACACGACGGAAATGAATTTATTCTAATTGCAGAATCAAATTTAACCGGGTCCAGAAACCAGAAGATGAGTCTAGAAACGAGATGCAATTAACAAAATATTCGAGAAAAAAACACTGATAGGAACTGTGTTCTGTATGCAGTGGGGAACAACAAACAAGCGACAAATAAATGTGGAGTAGTTTATTCCACACAGCTGGAATTCAGACAGCCAATTAAAATCCAGACTTTTAATTTACATTTAATTGTCAGAATAATAACGAATTTTCAGTGCGATAATTACACCGAAACTATTTCATCTCCATCTATTGGATTTTCGGTGAACTAGTATTTCGAAAACTGACCTGGCATTAGTTCATAATTATGCCGTAACCAAAGTGTATGGCAGCACCGATCAGATCGTGAGTGTCTCGCACGAGATAACTGATTTTCGCGCGCGAAATGATTTCGAATAATAGATGGCGGTACTATACGGTGTAGATGTTTAATGATATCTCATCCGGTTTATCGAAGGATACGGAGGCTGTGTAGGTTACACTGATGAAGAATTTGCGACAGATATTTTAAATAAAACGGTCCGAATAAGGTATGTACATATACCGGAAGTGTCATGGCCTCGGGGTGTTTCCGAAAGAACAGGCTTAACCTCGATTATTTGCTCGGGGAATTTCTCCTGAAATATCCTTGAATTAGGTCATGTACTCCCTCCGAGGTATCCGTCGAGTGATAGCTACTGATGGCTCACACGATAAGTAGGATATCGTTGATTTAGAGACCTGTGAGCATTGACTCATACCTACCACAGGGACTATACCACAGCAGTTGGGTTTTGAGACAATAAACCACAGACAGGTTACGACATACATATGCAGCTCTAATGAAACCTTAACATTGTCCGTAAAATTAACACACCAATTTCTGCGTTTCTGCATGTCTGCGTTTTGAAGAAGCCGTGAGACGTACCCGTATCGGACTGTGTGTACCATACTACAATGTACATGCATTGTAGGTCACTGTCTGTATGTCTCATAATTAAGCCGTCTGCTAGTCTGTCTCTCTGCCGTCTGTTGTACCCGGTAAAAAACCGGTTTTCATCGAATCGAATGGATTGACGTCATCATATATTTCTAGTAATATATAGTAGAGTTGTTTAATACCGGAACACGAGTTTATTGATTATTATTCTGTGTTCGTAGAGATGGCGGATGTTCGTATATTGATTACTGATATAGTCTGTTGGTGCGGATGGATAGTGATTATTAGTTTACCGGCAGCAGATGGTGGTATGTCCTCCCGAGCTCGTGCTCCTAAACATTTAACAAATATTACAGTAAAACCTCTCGCCTATTTCTGGGACAAATTCTAAATTCTTGAAATTCAAGGGCCGGTTTAACGGACCGGTATAACCTTTAACCCCGGGACTAACTGTATTCATTTTCAATTGAGTTAACCCTCGGGTTAAAGGTTATATCGGTCTCTAAAACCGGGCCCTAAAGTTTAAAAGCGAAAGTCCAAATTAAGGAATAGATGATGAATACGTTTGGAATTCAGGAAACGATTTTCGTTTTTGTGTCCGAGATGGCCGTGCCCCGAGGTAGGCTTTGAGGTCTCTACAGAGTTCGGGGACAGATCCAGAGGGTTTTGTGAAATGTGTCCATCAATTTCTTTTCTAGTTCCCTTTTTGGTACCATTTTTGTCAACGAAGATAAAAATGTTATATAATTAAACAATTTAATATAAAATTGTTCCGAGACATTATTCCTGAAGATGACTATTAGGATATAGTCGAAACGTTGAATAAACTACACTAGCTCAAGGAATACAGTATTCCTGAAGATGACTATTAGGATATAGTCGAAACGTTGAATAAACTACTATCTCGAAGTTTCATTTTCGGACTTTTTATTATCATCGTGGGATTCTCTCCTCATCGCGTCAACACGGATATTGTGTTTTACCTATCGTGACCTCAATGGTGGTAGTATACCTAATGTAGCCCTTACGGGACATGCATGTGTTAAGGTGCCATTCTGGTACGTGACAAGTCATTCAAAATTGGCCTCTGGATCCGCCCCTGGAATTGTGAGTAAAATGTGACTATGAACTCGACTCTACCGTTAGTGCTAATGAGTTGAAATTTAATTTATAGGGTCTATAATTGACAATGAACTCTACTGTCTAATAAGTCTCTAGGCTAAATTGATACCTTGTTTCTCCTAATCGCGCGGGTCATTTCGTAAACTGCAATAAAATGTGTAATCAGTTCATTTAATTCTATATGTATATAACTGCCGGGTCTTTTATTGTCAGCTTGATCATGATTAAATAAAGTAATGTACAGGGTAGATAGGCGGCCGGCCGGGTCAACTTTTTAACTCAGCATAAATGAGAAAAACAAGGTATCAATTTTTTTAGCCCTTCTAGAGAAAATCCTTAGAATAATTTGCGATAAATTTCTACCTTGTCGAAATTTTTAGAATTTCTCAAACGGTTTTTGTGTTTGTAGGTGTTTGCACCGCTTACTGTTCGGAATATGATATCTGGCACGAGGATGAACACTGCAGTAAATACTGTTGCGGTGATATACAATTGAAATACTGCTGTTCCCGATACGCCAATCAAATATCAGCTCATGATAATCGTAGAGGACACGTAAACAGTAATTGTGGTGCAAGAGGGTATAACATTAGAATACTCAGCGTGTAGATTAGTACGGGTATCAATCTGCTGTCTATGCACCTCTTTTTCACTCTTGTGAAGTGCGCTGATAAAATGTCCAAAATCTGGTGTTTGTAGTTCATTTTCAATTAGAAATGTCTCAGGTGAAGCACTGAACACATGTGAAGTTTGGATGATCAGTTTTTGAAAGTGTGCTGATAAAATGTCTAATATCTGGTGTTTGTAGTTCATTTTCAATTAGAAATGTCTCAGGTGAAGCACTGAACACATGTGAAGTGTGGACGATCAGTTTCTGAAAGTGTGCTGATAAAATGTCTAATATCTGGTGTTTGTAGTTCATTTTCAATTAAAAATGTCTCAGATGAAGCACTGAACACATGTGAAGTGTGGACGATCAGTTTTTGAAAGTGTGCTGATAAAATGTCTAATATCTGGTGTTTGTAGTTCATTTTCAATTAAAAATGTCTCAGGTGAAGCACTGAACACATGTGAAGTGTGGACGATCAGTTTCTGAAAGTGTGCTGATAAAATGTCTAATATCTGGTGTTTGTAGTTCATTTTCAATTAAAAATGTCTCAGGTGAAGCACTGAACACATGTGAAGTGTGGACGATCAGTTTTTGAAAGTGCGCTGATAAAATGTCTAATATCTGGTGTTTGTAGTTCATTTTCAATTAAAAATGTCTCAGGTGAAGCACTGAACACATGTGAAGTGTGGACGATCAGTTTCTGAAAGTGTGCTGATAAAATGTCTAATATCTGGTGTTTGTAGTTCATTTTCAATTAAAAATGTCTCAGGTGAAGCACTGAACACATGTGAAGTGTGGACGATCAGTTTCTGAAAGTGTGCAGATAAAATGTCTAATATCTGTTGTTTGTAGTTCATTTTCAATTAGAAATGTCTGGGGTGAAGCACTGAACACATGTGAAGTGTGGACGATCAGTTTCTGAAAGTGTGCTGATAAAATGTCTAATATCTGGTGTTTGTAGTTCATTTTCAATTAGAAATGTCTCAGGTGAAGCACTGAACACATGTGAAGTGTGGACGATTAGAAATTGGAAGAATATGTCGTTTTGGGTCCAGGCTGAGAAGAGGTAGTACTCCGTGACAATGCTGAGGAGGGGTTCCTTGGTCCACCGATAATGAGGTGCCTGTAGGCTCCTGATTGATACCTGTATAAGTTGTCGCATGATCAATGTTCGATTCATCTGAATTAAATCCTATGTGGGGTATGTTCATCGTTTCTGAACAAAGATAGAAATGTTTACGATTTTGTTTTTCAGCGGAGCATACATGTTACCGATAATCCTGTCTGCAGTATTTTCTATATTTCTCATTATCAGCGTGATAATCTGCATATTCTGTTGCAGATACCGCAGAGGTCGCTCCAGTAAGTATAGAATGTACATCAGTCGCTCTAGTTGGGACGATCATTATGTAAATTGAATTAGAAATATAAATTGGGGTTAGAAAATAGAGATGACTTCAGTAATGTGACGACTTATCCAAATGATGACTTACACTTAGTGAATTGAATTAGAAATACAAATTGAGACTCAAAAATAGAGATGACTTCAGTAATGTGACGACTTATCCAAATGATGACTTACACTTAGTGAATTGAATTAGAAATATAAATTGAGACTCAAAAATAGAGATGACTTCAGTAATGTGACGACTTATCCAAATGATGACTTACACTTAGTGAATTGAATTAGAAATACAAATTGAGACTCAAAAATAGAGATGACTTCAGTAATGTGACGACTTATCCAAATGATGACTTACACTTAGTGAATTGAATTAGAAATATAAATTGAGACTAAAAAATAGAGATGACTTCAGTAATGTGACGACTTATCCAAATGATGACTTACACTTAGTGAATTGAATTAGAAATACAAATTGAGACTCAAAAATAGAGATGACTTCAGTAATGTGACGACTTATCCAAATGATGACTTACACTTAGTGAATTGAATTAGAAATATAAATTGAGACTAAAAAATAGAGATGACTTCAGTAATGTGACGACTTATCCAAATGATGACTTACACTTAGTGAATAGAATTAGAAATACAAATTGAGACTCAAAAATAGAGATGACTTCAGTAATGTGACGACTTATCCAAATGATGACTTACACTTAGTAAATTGAATTAGAAATAGAAATTGAGACTCAAAAATAGAGATGACTTCAGTAATGTGATGACTTATCCAAATGATGACTTACACTTAGTAAATTGAATTAGATATTAGCAGAATTATACGAAGAATTGAGACTTGGAATAGATTCAGTAATACGTCGACTTTCTCAGCGCGTTTGACGCTTCGCACTATGTTGATTTTAAAACCTCAATATTCAAATTAAACGAGATGATTAACATATTTAATTTATTGATCTCTATTTTAGCGCAAAGAGGTGCTGGTGGAGCGGTGATGTATACTGCCGCTGGTCCAGTTCAACCCACCGTGTACGGACCACCACCCACTACTACTGTTACCGGGTATCCTACTGCCGCGTATCCACAGCAACCGCAACAATACACCGCCGATGATTACCCTTTCGGACAAGGGACGCAATACAACGCCCCCTATCCACCAGCTAGTGCACCACCAGCACCTACGGACTATACAGCCCCTCCCCCATCTTATGATTCGGTTGTTAGATGATCATTCAACTGTCACAGTACCCTTTTGGATTGGATTCGCGATTACTTAGCAACAGTCTATATTGTTGGAAATGTTTGGAGTTTTTATGGAAAGTACATATAGTTCTGCATGCTGTGGAGCCTAGCCGCTGGATGCTGGGTGATCTGGAGCCGGGCCGCTGGATGCTGGGTGATCTGGAGCCGGGCCGCTGGATGCTGGGTGCTCTGTATCCTTGCTGCTGGATGCTGGATGCTATAATCGGGTAGAGCGCATGGAACAAACTGTCAAAATGAAGGAAGTGGACGCAACGTCGGATCATATGGAATATGACTAACTTACTAAGATTATTATGTAACTCAATATCGACGACTATCCATTTATTCTTGTCTGGGATCTATTTTTTGAGAGATATTTCTCTTAATCTGTTGAACACATACCTCAAACTGGTCTTAATTGCACGATCTGTAAAATTGTGCAGACTGAATAAATAAACCCTCGTTTTTATATCCATCTTATACACTGTGTACTGAACCACCGAAATGTTTTTACCTAAGAACCTTAGTATAATTTCTGAGGGTATGATTCCTACTTAGAAACGTCAGCGAGAAACATGATTTCATTTTTAAACAGTTTCAAATTCAAACACAATTTCATTTCTGAACCAGATTTTGTCCAAATATTCGAGTTAGGTTTGAATAAGGCGAGGAGGTTGAACCGTGTTCTCCCAAAAAGTCCACAAATGTTATATCTGAATGTTAAATGTGGAATTATTGTGTTTGTTTGAATGTGTGGTATCTAACAAGTGTCCTGTACAATGTTCACACCCCGCGCATGCGCATCTAACCGTATAATGTGTGTATTGTACATTTTCTATACGAATAAAGTTAATTGTATGTATTGAATCACGTGCTAAACTTAGAACAAGTTTCCGGAACCCAGTAATTACAGAAACTGAATCAGTCGGGAATTCAGCATCAGGACCACTCTGAATCAGTATCAGTAATTACTGGGTTCGAACCCGCGACACCCCTGTACATCATCTATTCAACATCAAGGGCACTCTGAATCAGTATCAGTAATTACTGGGTTTGTACCCGGGACACCCCTGTACATCCTTTATTCAACATCAGGACCACACTGATTCAGTGTCAGTAAACTGTGCTGTACGGTGCTGCCGCTATGCTCGACATTAGCGGATTTTGCATAAACTAACACGAACTGACTCTGGCAGTAGACTCTCCTTGATTGCCAGAGTCGATTCCCGTTAGTGTATGAAAAATCCGCTAATGTTGAGCATAGCGGCAGCACCGGACGGTGTACTGGGCAGCATTCGATTTCAATTTCTCGCCGTATCTCGGGTTCAAACCCAACCTGGTACATCCCTGTACATCCTCTATTCAGCACCAAGATCACTCTGAATCACTGTCCTCAGTAATTGGAATGAACCCAAACTATTAGCCCAACCATGGACGTATGAACTAGATTATACGTCCATGGCCGAATCAACAATTAGCGGTTCGGTTCCATCCTCTCCGAGATGAGCGTCGATTCTGCAGGTTTTAACTGCATGTCCGAACCCCGCGAGACGGACCACCTCCTAAATCTACCCCTGTGTAGAGATCCATTCAGTGACTGAGTGGAAAAATGCCCTTTAATCATAGAGTCCTATAGTCATAGAGTCCATCCATCAGCGCTCCAGTCTTCGACCACGACCCCAAAACTATCCTATACCTCTAAAACTATCCTTTTTCCGATAAAGTATGGAACTATTTTGCTCAATTTAGATTTACTCCATCTAGCTCATGATGAAACCTGTTAAAAATAGACTACAAAACTGGCTGAATAAACAAACCAAGAACGATTCAGACACAATCAATGTTGACGACTTACAGCACCATTTTGTTTATTTACTCAAATTACATATCAGGGGTCAGTTGCTCAAAAGTTGGTTACAGATAACCAGTGGATAGTTGACATTAAACATTAAAAGTTCATTGTTACAGTGGTATTTATCCGCCGGTTATCTTTTACCAACTTTTGAGAAACTGACCCCCTGTATAATATTAATTATGTAGAATATTGAATGCAAAAAATAGGTAATTAAGTAATGGATAAAAATATGGCCAGTGTTGTAGATACACGTGTGATAAATATCGGTTAGATTTAGGACTGAGTTTGTGGTTAATAGACTATTTCTCCCAAGCAGGATCGTAGACAATAGGGTAGAGCTGTCCTCCCATCAGTTCACCCTGAAATATATACAAACACATATCATCATTACACCTTTCATTCTGACAAACATTCAAAGTACAGTCAAAAATTGATTATCCACAAAATTTTGAGTCCATGATTTTAACATTTTCTGATTCCTTTTTTCCCAATTCAACTGATGTTCTGTTATCCACCACCTATGATTATTCATTTCAGTTTTCCAACCAAAATGATGAATTTTTGGATCAATTTCCACAATTTTGGGTTAGGATTCGATTCAGAGTCATCTCATAGAAAATTTAGAACTAATTTTTACTTAAATTTCGACTAATTTCAACTTAAACCTAATTTTAGGGTTAACTATAACTAACCCTAACTGTGGAACTGGATCCTGATTACAAAAATCTATCTTACACGTTGAATCTTGTGAATCTTTTCGACTTATCGAAAATAACAAACCTTTTTCACGATGCTGCCTTTCAGTAATTCTTCATCGGAGTTCGATTTGGTTCCGTCTGCGAAGTAGTTCAATACAGCCGCTCGTCGAGGTACATCTGATCTATAAAGAGAAACAACTAACTCTCAATTTAAAAACAACAATATATTTATTTACGACGTTTCGATCTCACCCTAGAGATCATCGTTAGTTGTCCGGTAATCCACCACACCTGACGATGATCTCTAGGGTGAGATCGAAATGTCGTGTATTTTATATATTTTAGATTGAATAAATAAATTCTTGTTTCTAAATTCTTTTAATCAGTAGATAGTGGGTTTTTATCTAATTATCCGTTCACCACGTTTGAGTGCACAGGTTAACGTTCAAGTAACTCTCCTTTCACTGAAGTAGAGATAATGAGTCGAACTGCTTACCGATTTCCGTATGATCCGTGCACGGCTAACGGATGATGAAAACTGGCTTCTCCTTTTTTAAGTAGACTACAAACAGGTTTAAATGCAGCTTTCTCTTCCTCAGTCAAAATAGTCTAAAAACAAACGATGGTTGACATTAGACGCTACGCGCCAGTTTTATACAACATACCGGTAATTATGATGATTAGTTCCTGGTTTGAAGCCTTATCATGTTATTTGAACCTTCAACATTAGGGATCATTCATTTATTACATACGCATTAGGGGAGGGGGGAGGGGTCAGTGCAATTGCGTACTGTAATGCTTAATGTATATGAAAAAATGGCCGATTTTGCGTACAGAGGGGGAGGGGGGGTTGAAAAAGCTCTGCTGACTTAGGGACCATTTATTCATTACGTACGCATTAGTGGAGGGGGGAGGGGTCAGTGCTATTGCGTACTGTAATGCTTAATGCATATGAAAAAATGGCCGATTTTGCGTACAGAGGGGGAGGGGGGTTGATAAAGCTCTGCTGACTTAGGGACCATTTATTCATCACGTACGCATTAGGGGAGGGGGGAGGGGGTCAGTGCTATTGCGTACTGTAATGCTTAATGTATGAAAAAATGGCCGATTTTGCGTACAGAGGGGGAGGGGGGGTGAAAAATTCAAATTTTATGCGTACGTAATAAATCAATGATCCCTACCGGTAATTATGATGTTTAGTTCCTCGTTTGAAGCCTTATCATTTTGAATGATTTAAACAATGTAGTTTAATCGTAATTAGATAATATACAGTCAAACCCCTGATATACCACTCACATCGGTGCAGAACGATTTTGGTGGTATAGAGAGTATGGCGGTATATCGGGGGTGTTTACTATGCATTTGTATAGAGATGTACATTGAGTACATTTACCGCCACCCCCGCCTACCGCCAGGTAGGCGGGGGTGGCGATAAATGGGAGGGTGGTGTATCGGGGGGTTGACTGTAGTTTGAACCTTGTTAATACGAATCTGTTTAAGACGCTTGCAATGATTTCCATCATCTCCCGGCTAAAATATTTATATCAATCCATATTTGGGTACGACAAAACCAACTTAATACGATAATTTTGACAAAGAGGTTCCACTGTAGATGATCTAAGATGGTCCTAAGTCTAATGACCGTGCAACTGGACCGGACCAGACCGGATCGTCCCTTCAGTACGTTCTCCTTACCTTGATTGATTCCATGTCTTTGAAATTGAAATCGGTAACAGGTAATGGTTTACCCCCATCTCGTGTCCAATGATGCGACCCGCGTATATAATTCAAAGCTCCATTCTCTTCAGTTTGCTGATCAAGCGCAATATGAACCTATAAACATCACGGTAATTAATCATATTGCTGAATACAGAATGAGTGAGTCTGACCCCTACCCTCCAGTCTGAATAGTCTGGAAGTAGTATGACTAGTCCAGTAGTCTGACTCACACAGGATCCAGTATCATGGATAAATTAAACTCAAGTTTTTGGTTGACGGCATCATGTTAGGCAAAAATTCAAATTTAACTAATAAATGTTATCATTACCATCAATCTTCTTCTTTTTTCTCTAGGGGGCCTGAACGTCCTAGTGATTGTACAGCCTTTAAGGCTCCGTTCAGGTCCCTCATCATCAATCTACTTATTTGTTATACATTTTATTTGTAATTATAATTGATGATGAAATAAATTACATTACATTACATTACATTACATTACATTACATTACATTACATTACATTACTCGTTTTAAGCTATGTTCTTCATAAAACTGGACCCTGAGATTGATTGAGGCGGTTTAGTTGACATCCTACAGAACCCCCTTGAATTAAAGGATCTCGACAACTTACTGTAATATGCTGCATAGGTTCTGTACGTGTCCAATACGAATAATCTTGATGCCTGAAATAATACAAACAGTTGTTACAAATGGAGAGATGCAGAGAGGGGTGAGGTGTAGGCAGGAGAGTGAGGCAGAGAGGGAAATGTAAGAGAGAGGGGAGAGAGGCAGAGATAGGGAGAGGGAGAGAGAGGGGAGAGAGACAGAGAGGGGGAGAGGGAGAGAGAGGGGAGAGAGACAGAGAGGGGGAGAGAGAGGGAGAGAGAGGGAGAGGGGGAGAGAGACAGAGAGGGGGAGAGAGAGGGAGAGGGGAGAGAGAGAGGAGAGGGAGAGAGACAGAGAGAGGGGAGGGGTAGAGGGAAAGGGAGAGCGGAGGGGAGAGGGAGAGAGACAAAGAGAGGGAGAGAGAAGGAGAGGGGAGGCGGAGAGAGTAAATATATTTACCAAGCGACCACACCCCCGTGATGAGCAGGTTTAGCAAATAACTGATCATGCCATAATCTGAGACGTTTAGCCTTACGGTCCGGGTGAATCAACTGAGACGCTGCCACCTATTATACAAAATATTCATTAATATTGATTTCAAATTAGTTTTATATTTAGTTGTTACCTAGTATAATTTCAACATGTACCCAGTTCCAGGCCCAGCTGCATTGTAATTTGTGACCTAATTCGAAATCATAAGCCTGGTCTTATATTCTAAGGTTGGCTATAGACCCAATATAGGTCCATTTTCAATTTAAGCTAATTACTTACGAGTTCTCAAATTTGAATTTATGGATCACGTTCCGCAGTTCTGGACTAGAATTTCACATAAGAGTATATGAACTAATCGGTAATCTTGAATTTCCGGACGAGAACCGGGCTGCTAACTCAGGACTGCGGAGTCAGGTCATACCCAGAAATGAACAAACGGTTGATCCAGATTTAGAATTCACCGAGTTTTGTTTACTTACAATAACTTGCGGTAAAAAGCAGAGGTCATGGAATAGTTTAGTCAGACGCCAGTGTCCGAGAGCGTGCATGAGAACATTATTCGGGTCGTCAGTTTGATTCCTATGATATTCATACATCATTTCCATTCCTGGATGTTTATAATTTTCGTCCTTAAAGTATAAAGGAAATAAAGCATTTCAATATAAGATAGCAGGTTTACTAAAAGTACTGGACCAAACTAAAAAACGTACATAACAGAGAAACTATACCGATAGGGATCATTCATTTATTACGTACGCATAAGATTTGAATTTTTCAACCCCCCCTCCCCCTCTGTACGCAAAATCGGCCATTTTTTATATACATTAAGCATTACAGTACGCGATTGCACTGACCCCTCCCCCTACCCTAATGCGTACGTAATAAATAAATGACCCCATAGCGAATGCAGAGATTTACAAATGGCTTGTAGGTTATCTACCACATAGGATTAAGTACAGAAGAATAGCCATTAACTTTATTCAATGTTTGGGCTATACATGTATTCAAACAGGGTCATCTTCAGGGGCCGGTTCCATAGTCGAGACTTAAGTCCAAAAGTGGTCTTAAATCTCGAGACTGGTCTTAAGCTGTTAGATTAGCTATAGAACTAATATAGTCTTAGAATGGTTGAAGTCTAAGCCGTGTCTATGGAACCGGCCCCAGGAATACTTGGTAATTTATGACTAATTCCAATCAGAGGCAAGCATTGGTTTATGTTTAACATAAAAAGGTTGAGAAAAATATGAAAATTGCAATTCATGATGTTTTCAATATAAAAATTTGAAACACCACCAGGGTCCGGTTTCATAGACTGAGTATCAAAGTTATCCCTAGGGGTAAATCCTCAATCTGGTTGACAACCACCGTAGTAACAATGAGAAACCATGGTTATAACCGACAAATTTCAAAATGTTCCGCGGGATTATTTCACTTCCATATCTATGAAACCCAGCCCTGGTCCTGGCGATCCTGTTAACAGATTTTTTTTTACTTACGACAAAGTATTTGTAATCCTGTTCGGTCGTTAATACGGGTACATTCAACAGGAATCCATCCTTCCAGTATTGATTTATTTGAGCGTCTGTCAACTTGAACTTATTCCATTCAAACGGATTCTATAAGATTCAAAAAATATCCGTTCAAAAATCCGTCGGTCTAAAAGCGTAGCTGGTTATCTTCCACTGTCTGTGCCGTGTGGCATTAGGTTACCATCCTCACTCGCCAGGGGCCCGGTATCGCTCCCCAAACTCGCTTCCCTCAGCGCCCCCTGGCCTCACGACGCGTGATTTCATTATTGGCGTCATACATCGATTTGCAAAATACTTCATTGTTCGCTAAAACGTTCGCTGATTGGTCCATTTAACAGGAAAACCAATAGAAGCCTAAAGTCGTTTGTTACAAGCGCTGTGATTGGTACGACCGGATTCTGGTCGGCTAGTAACGACTCCAACGACTCGTGAGGTCAAGAGGTTCAGCGAACAGCTTTTTAGCGTAGTGGGTTCGAATCCTTTGACGGGTGAAGATCTCCATAACCTACATCTACTCTTATCAACATACTTCGTTGTTAAATTAAAATTTAGAAAAAGCTCTCAAGTTTTTGTTTACCTGAACCGGTTGGAATAGCTCCCCCATTGGTTCATGGACTGAACTATAGTCAGGCACTCCGGGTTTAAATTCTTTTGGTTCCACGGGCATCTTCTCGTCCGACCTGATTTCACCAGAACACAAAAAAAATCAGACAACATCAGTTTCTTTCATCATTCATGTTCATACTAAATTAATTTGTCAATTTGATTGATTTGAATTCGTCGGTATTTGTTGACCTCCGACTGTTTTACCTTTTTATCTATCTGCCCGTCAATGTCAACGCCTTCAGCTGATTACAGGTGATTGATTTCTGAGAGGTGGTGAATTGTTTGCGACCAAACAGTCGTCTCAACCTTGATTTACTAATCGAATTATTGATTTTTATTTTGTTTACACAGATTTTTGATAATCCGCCATTTTGAATGGTCATATGACCCGCTGACGGAAATACCCGAGCTAGAATTTCCGAATACTTCCGAAACCTTAACCCGGATCTAGACTGGTTACCGGTCTCTATCTTAGAATATGGGACATGTAACCAGTCTATACCGTGGCAATCTCGATGCCACCAGGTTCGAATCCCTCCCTGGGGGAGGATGGGCAAAAATCCTCTACCTTTCAACTTCAAGTGAAAAGCTCGAGGTGATTTCAGCGTCTAAATCCAACAAACGATACATCAATGAAGCACATCTTATATTTTGTTCATAACCAGATTCATCAAATGAACTGAGCTTAGGAGAGCAAAATTTGCAGGTCAGGGGCGACTGGCAGGGTCGGGCTATGGGTAATTTACTGGTAGGGTCGGGCTATGGGTAATTTACTGGTAGAGTCGGGCTACGGGGTGATTAACTGGTAGAGTCGGGCTACGGGGTGATTTACTGCTGAATAGAGGATGTACAGGGGGTGTCCCGGGTTTGAAACCTAGTAATTACTGACACTGATTCAGAGTGGTCCTGATGCTGAATAGAGGATGTACAGGGGTGTCCCGGGTTGGAAACCCAGTAATTACTGACACTGATTCAGAGTGGTCCTGATGCTGAATAGAGGATGTACAGTGGTGTCCTGGGTTGGAAACCCAGTAATTACTGATGAGTGGTCCTGATGCTGAATAGAGGATGTACAGGGGTGTCCCGGGTTTGAACCCAGTAATTACTGATACAGATTCAGAGTGGTCTAGATGCTGAATAAAGGATGTACCGTGGATTAGCAGATTTTTCATACACTAATGTGAATTGTCTCTGGCAAACCAAGAGTCTACTGCCAGAGTCAGTTCGTGTTAGTTATGCAAATCCAAGCATAGTGAATCTTAAGAATCGGCAGAACATAGCATCGCAACCACTGACTGGTGAACTAATTAAGTTCAGAGTAGCTAATTAACTAAACAAACAAAGAGTTTCTAACAATTATATTTACTCTCATACAACAATTATACGAAATGCCAGGTGTGCTCGAGGAATTATAACTTAAGTTCCTCAAACACGTGGACTGTAATTCAAAAACAGTCTAACCATGGACGTATAAACTATAAACTAGAGTTTATACGTCCATGGTCCAAGCATAGACTATAAAACAAAAATGTCTATGGCCCAACCATGGACTCTAAACTGTGAGAGTGCATGGCTCCCCGCACTAAAACCAGAGATAAACCTGGCCGAATACCCTGGAAAGCGTAAGATTTAATGAATCGTTTACCTGGCCGGCCGCCTATCTACCTTAGACCTTACATTACTTTTTTTGATATCATGATCAAGCTAAACATAACAGACACGGCAGATAGAAATTAGCTGATTACAAATTTCATTGATTTATGAAATGACCCGGCCGATCAGGAAAAACAAGGTATTATCATTAGCCTTTTAATGACTTAGATTATACAAAATATAAGATTACTAGCTTTTAATATCACATATGCTACATCATGGAAGGTATTTCAAGGTTTTATTCGCCAAAAACATTTCCACTGCAACTGATTCATACAATTTGAATCAATAGGAAAATGATAAAAAATTACACACAGAATTGTAAACCTTGATCCATAAAACACCGACAATTAGGACTAGTCTGAATGTCTAAGACTATTAATTTGACATTCATGAAGTCACTGGGCATAAGTGACACTTGGTTATTTCATGAAATATGAAGCATTCAATCATATCAACTATTCAAATGACAATGTAAGAGAGATTTAAGATATTCTGTTTATACAAATAAAACTGCATAACATAGCTTTGTATTCAAGGAATTATCATGTAAGTTCTTCATTAACAAATGGGTGAAAAACATAAAAGCATTAAAACCATAGATTAAACCAACAGATTCACTGTGGAAAGCTTCAGATTAACTAATCAACTAATCAATCCTTATTTTCATTAACATTATTTAACAAGATAACTAGAGTTTTGCCAACTTTGCCTGAGATTTTCAAACATTATCAACGTTATTTTCTCTACATTGTTTCGTTTAATGAAAAGTATTTTGAAGGTTTTTTAATTAAGACATATTGAGTATCATGATATAGATATTGTTCCATTATCCATTTGAATATAGCTAGGTAAATTATAAATAACTGATTGCTAAAGTATCTACAATTATCTACAACTTTTTTCGATATTTGAAATGGTCTAGTGCCTTAATTCTAAGCACAGCCAGCTAGCTAGCACTGGATCCTCTATAACCATATAGCGCACATAAAACCTGTCCAACATTGTATGCATGAGTTATGAAAAATAAATAAACTATATATAGCCATTGTAAAACTGACAATCAAAACAGGACAATTTATTAATCAACACTGTTCATATATCCTCATTTATAAAAACTACTGCTCCACTTTATTTGATAGGACATCAGTTTGATGGTTGCTATAAACTGAACTGACCAATCGAAAAGTTTTAAGATGAATAATGAACACGTATGTGTCGTTTTGTTCTCATGACAAAATTACACCTTGCTAAATGACAGGTATTTAATCGAGGAATTATCTTGTAAGTTCCTAGTAAATAAATGAACTGCACTTTAAAAACAGCTCAACATAAAAGAGACAAATCCTACTAAGTCATCCTGGAAAGCTTAGTATTAACTTAACGTTCTAAATTTCATTTTCATTAACATCATTTTTACTAGACAACTAGAATTTTCACTGCACCTTGTCTTAACTAAAGATTTTCAAACATTATCAGTTCACTCATTTAATTCAATGTTATCTCAAGGAAAACATGACAATAATTTTACTATCGATAACTAATCACGTTTATAGCTGTTTAACATTCTTTCTAAAAAAGAGTAAAATGTATCTCCCAGATATTATCCCTAAAACAATTAACAGTTACAGCAGTGATAGGGTGTGGTATATAGGTAAAAGGACGCGTGATCTTTCATCAGCTATTCGATGCATTCTATCGAATCAGTTATTTTTTAGTGTGTTTGGTTTATTTAAGGTTTATGGTTATTTGTTTTGTTTATTACTGATCCGATAGAACACTTAAAACAACAACAAGAAGATCTCAAGAGGTTGGGAACCACAGAGAAGGTTGTTCTATGAAAGAAGAACCTTTAATAATTAGATTAAGTTGATAAGAAAAAATTCCTGATGACGGAGCCCTATATTAACTTATTGTTTGTTGGTTTTGTTTATTTTTTTATTACTTATAATTTTATTTGTTTTTTTTGTATATTATTTATTTTGTTATGTAGTTTTTATCCTTTTTTTTTAATTATGTTCTCTGAATTTTGTACTATTTATTACTATTTACATCAGAATTTTTTACCGGTGAGATTATGGGCTCAAAATAAAATTATCTGATACTTACAGCAATTAATGTCTTTCCGTCCATTATAAAGGACAATTTTAATATCGCTCGAAGCCAAGCAGATTCGAAGAGACGCCATCTTAACCAGGAAGTAACTTGCTACTTTACATGTTTGACCTTATTTGACATGCATCGAAAATGTAAAATGGAGGATGGGCACAACCGGTCTCTAATGAAAGATAGAGACCGGCAACAAGTCTAATGTAAACTGGCAACCAGTCTACTACCAGAGGCGCGTTCGAACAAAAACCAACCAAACTCTTATTACCACGTGCCACGAAAACGTGTAGATTTCGGATGTAGGAACGGAAAATGTTGGTCGCGCAGTCCAGACCTGCAGCTTGCCACCACCATTTCAGACCCAGTCTAACTGACAATGGCACAGTACTGGCGCTAACGTTGGCAACGCTGACAAATTAATCCTCGCTTGCCGGGGTTTAAATTGGCGCCCCTTATTGGTAGAAAAACAACGCATCTGATTGGGCAGAACCAATTAAACCCCGGCAAGCGAGGATAGCTAAATGCGCGGCATGGAAGGCGAGGATTACGAGTGATGCGTCGCCGGTACTGAGGTGGTAAAGTTGCGAGACCAAGATAACTACAGGGCTGCCAACCTTTGAAAAGTCCTATCAGTAGCAAATTGAATTTTTTTCAGTAAGGTTTCATTGAAATATGAAAGGAATGTTCAATTAATCAGTAATCAACGGCAAGACCTTCACAAATCAGATCAGTATTTCTCGTTATATAATACTAACTAATACTGGAAATCAGTAACAGTTGGCAGCTCTGTAATTACTGAGAGTGGAACAAGCATCACAAGCATAGATACAGTGATGATCGTTATTTAACTCTTACTGCAACTGTTTAGCAGTTTCAAATTAAACGCAATTGTATTCATCTTAGACACTGATTATATCTCTTATTCCATCTATGACAGCCACCTTACGACGCATGCGATTAGAAGTGATTAAAAGTTATTAAGGATTAGTACAATAGATTTTTGTCGAGAGGTGGCCGCAACTGAAAGAATTTAAGACCTGTCTAAGTCTTAGAACTAATACAAATTTAAAGATCACTTCAGTCAAAACGGCGCAAACGGATTCAAAAATTTGGATGGGGAAAAAAACTTGAGAGGACCAAGTGGTTGAATCACCACAGATCGCACTCAGAATAAACAACACAACACGATAATAAATATATTTATTTATACACAATAGATTCCGCCAGGTTTCTTTCTGTTCTCAGTTTCTGTGAACTTGATCTACATCACCAGGCATTCCTACAATTAATACATAAACACTTATTACATTGGACGGTATTCCTGCTGTGGCAAGCGAACATTTCGATAAGTCACGCAACCATCCTCGCTTGCCTCAATGGTCAAGCGGCCACCAGTCTATATATCTAGCCAATCAGATGCGTAGCGAATCAGCGAGTGACAGACAACGTGTGATTGGGTTAATATTATAGACTGGTGGCCGCTTAGCGGCAACCTGGCTAGCGAGAAGCACTTAACTCGGTTGCCAGTTGCGAATCCAGAGTTAGACAGGCTGGGCCAAATTCGGTAATAGGTAGCTAGTCGACCAGTGGTTGGAACTAATAACCGAATGCGCTTGATTTTCGAACTATTTCCGGAATATAGTTCCGACATTTGACATGAGTTACTCGGGACTATTATAAGTCGACTGACTCCGATAACCGAAGGTGGCCCTGTGTGTAAGGTGCAATCGTAATGCAGCCTTCGTTGTTTTCTGGGTCTACATAGTATCCACATTCAATAAAATAGAATTATAAGTGAGCGCTTCAATGCCAATACATACGTCACCGTGCGAATAAAATTCATTGTATTGTACTTATTATACAGGTAACCAGTCTAGTAGTAGCAACGACCGTATAGTGGTGCCATCTGTTATGTAGCGGTACCGCATTGTTATTTATGAATAGGTTTTAAGTACTTTAAATAATGCAATTTTTACGAATTTCTTTTTTCTTCTTAATATCGCCAATTTTAATTATTGAAATGTTTAATAAAAATGAAAGTACAACTACCTTATGTGGGTATGAATCAGTCGAGTCTTCATGGGTGAATAATCTCATTTGGTAGAACTCGGATAATTTTGAAGCTGAAACACGTAAAATAACAGATATCAATTAAAACGTGTCTTCCAATTTTCTAGATGTGCCCCTTATATATTAAAATGTTACAATTCCTACCACTGTCAGATCTCAAAGAAATTATTGTCTCCAATTGAGTGTACTTGTCTTCACCAATGACTTTTATAGCCACTCAAGCAGTGGATTCATTTCTACCTGCAGCAGGTAAAAATGATTGACGCTGACATGAAAAAAAATATAAAAAGTTGGTGAAATTGAATCAATTAAAATGCATTGAAGTGGAGGGTCACAGAGTATGCAGTGAACACAAAAAGGGTTTAGATTATGACAATTAGCCAGCTGTATAGCGTCCCTAATTCTATCAATGACAACCATCTTTTGACTCATACAATGTATTAGAATAGAAGAGAGTTAAAATGAAGGATTAGTATTTATTATATTATAATTGAGATATAGATGATCATGCAAGAGGTTTAGACAGAGATTTTATCAGAAGGTGGCTGTAACTGATAGCATTAAGGAGTAGCGACTGTTCACAAGTTCATTCACAAACAGTGAATCATTATTATACAAGTTGTTTTAATTGTCTGTCAGTGGTAAATATCACTAATACGTAACTTATATATGTGTTAGGGCTCCTCAACTGTTGAATGACTGCAGAGTTCACTTCAAATCAGATATTTGTTTCAACTCATGATGACGGACACTGAAATAAGAATAACAGATTCTATAACATTTATCTCTTATAGATTCCTCAAAACAACAGAAAATTGTCTCGATACATACATGTAGACTGTTTCCTGGTCATCTACTGGTAATCGGTCATCCCATGGACAATTTGTCATTGCCTAACAAATAATTAATGAAAATAATGAAATTGTCTCCATACACACAAACCACATCACGTACATTGTGGGTTTACTTACAACAAATTGTCTTAACAGAACAGCACTTGAGGGAATTATTGCTGACTATTTGTATGTATGTCTGTAACTGACTAAACCATTGACTGTGGAGTAACTACTGGTTCTACTCATTACAGTTCAACTAACATTGATCAACACTGAAAATAACAGATTCTATAACATCTATCTCTCAAAGATTCCTCTACAGAATATAAAATACAAAATCAGTTGTTGAAAATGAATTTGTGTCCATACACACATACCACTCGTATCTGTAGCCATCTGCAACCATTGACTGCGGAGATCAGTTCAATTCAGCTATTGGTTTCTGTACAGTTCAACTTATAATGATGGACACTGAAATGAGAATAACATATTATCATGACATCTATTCATCAGATTCTATTGCAGGAAATTCTGTTTCCATACAAACCACTTATTGATAGAAGAGTTGAAACATGTTCAGGACCAGAGTTCAGTTCTCCTAACAGATTAAAACAATATGGAAAATCATTGATAACTAAGGGATAAGTGTTTCAAGTTAATATAATTTGTCTCTCTGTGCACGTATCACATGTATGTAGCAGACTCTGAAATGAGAACAATATAGATTCAATCACACATCTACCGTATTTCATAGATTTCGAAAAATTAAAATCATTGATAACGAAAGTTGTCGTGATACATACATATCAACATTGGAATTATAACATCCCTGGTTCAGGTCTCTTCAGTTATAGTTAAACTAATGATGATGGACACTAAAATGAAAAACACATTCAGTCCATAACATTATATTCATCAGATTCTTCTGCAGGAAAATCATACGGTAAGATATCGATAATCAGAAAGTTGTCCTGATACATACACATTGACTAAAGAGTTAGGATATTCGTGGTTCATGTCTCTCAGTTACAGTTTAACTAATAATGATGGAGGCTCAGTCAATTGATAATAACAAAGTTTCTTCTGAAGGAAAACAAACTGAATAAAATCATAAGAAATTAGTTGTTGAAATCAAATAGAAATTGGCTCCATATACGATACATACCACTCATCAGTAGCTAGCACAACCATGAGTGTAATTAACAGATCATCTCCTTAAACAGATTCTTTAAACTGAAGGAAAAAATTAATAAAATTGTTAATGATGAAATAAGCTAATGATGATAGACACTCAAAAGAAAAACACAAAGTCCATAACATTATATTTATCAGATTCTTCTGCGGAAAACTAAAACAGAAAGACGTTGATAATGAAAATTGTCCAGATAATTGTCACATCCACGGTTCACTTCTCTGAGTTACAGTTCAACTAACATTAACGGACACTCAGACAAATCATAATAACACAGTTCCTTCTAATGGAAAATGAAATGGAGAATCATAAGGAATTAGTTGTTGGAATCAAAGTAAAATTGGCTCCAGATACGATACATACCTCCCATATCAGTAGCCAGCACAACCATGAGTGTAATTAACAGATCATCTCCTTGGATGTTAAGTTCACCAGACAGTGTCTAACTGGAGGTAGATTTTGCAGCACTTGGATGTTGAGTTCACCAGACAGTGTCTCACTGGAGGTAGATTCTGTAGCACTTGGATGTTGAGTTCACCAGACAGTGTCTCACTGGGGGTAGATTCTGCAGCACTTGGATGTTGAGTTCACCAGACAGTGTCTCACTGGGGGTAGATTCTGTAGCACTTGGATGTTGAGTTCACCAGACAGTGTCTCACTGGGGGTAGATTCTGCAGCACTTGGATGTTGAGTTCACCAGACAGTGTCTCACTGGGGGTAGATTCTGTAGCACTTGGATGTTGAGTTCACCAGACAGTGTCTCACTGGGAGTAGATTCTGTAGCACTTGGATGTTGAGTTCACCAGACAGTGTCTCACTGGGGGTAGATTCTGTAGCACTTGGATGTTGAGTTCACCAGACAGTGTCTCACTGGAGGTAGATTCTGCAGCACTTGGATGTTGAGTTCACCAGACAGTGTCTCACTGGGGTTATTTTCTGTAGCACTTGGATGGTGAGTTCACCAGACAGCATCTCACTGGGAGTAGATGATCTCAGCGTGAATGATAGAAAAATAATGAAAAGATATACATGTTAGAATATAATCATACAGTAGACAGAGTAAAGTTTAACTGCTTTGACTCGTGGTAAAAACATGTGCTTCAAATCAGGAATTGTCAATGTTCCTGAATCTATATTTCAAAACATCACGTGATGTCCAGCCTGCATGTTTAAGTTCATTCCAATAAAATACATTGCACGATGAGGTTACAATTTAGAATTGAATCACATAACATACTCAAATATTTTACCTGCTGATTTCTCCATTAAAACCTAGGAATTTCGAATATATTTCTAAGATGCCAAATTCCTCGTCTAAGCTAAACTCGCCCCTAGTGGTTTATAAAGACGACCGACACCTCTTTCTTTCTTTCTGTTTATTCTTTTTTTGCGCCCGTGAATTATGCTTAAACATGTTCGAGGTGATTTTTTCAAACTGTTTTAAGGTGCGTCCCCGCAGACAACTGAGGCTAGGATAGAAATGCCCGTATCTCTTGACGCACATGTCTACCCTATCGAGTAAGTGATCGTACACACGATACTCTCGGGCCCCGGAGTCCGCGGTTCAGTAAAGGAGCGTCCGATGCCCTGATGCTATCGTCCTCCCCGGGTGGCCTTTCGCCATCCCTGTCACCAAGCATATTCACTTTAAGGGCTACCAGCCCCCTTACCGCCACCGCTATTTTTCTTCCCGCCGTCTCGCAACCACAGAAACGAGTTTAACTAAGAAAAGGAAGAACCCGAATGGATTCAATTGGATTTATACGTGTGGTCAGGTTTGGGTTTGGTTCCCGAGACACCGAGCACAGCGTATTTCGATGTGACCATTTTGTCACTTTCCGTCGCTGATTCAGAATGAGTTGCCAAAGTGAGATTAGAAATGAATCGGCGAAATAAATAATTTTGAAATCAACAAATAAAATATCTGGATTTCATGTATTCAATGAAAACCAATTCTAGACCTCATGATTGAACAAATGAATTTTGACAGTTATAAATTAGAAAATGGTTTGGAAATATTGAGCCATTTGACAACCACGCATTGAATCATGTAGCTAATTGGGATTCCCTCAAAACATGCAGTCAAAAGGACAACTGGTCAAATTGTTGTCTTTACAGAATATCTTAGAATTTTAGGTTTAAAAATTCTAAGAGAATTCAAACCTCTGAAAAAAATTCAAATTAGAAATTTGTCTATTCATTACTCACCTTCTGTAGCGTGTGGAGAGTGTCTCACTGGGGGTAGATTCTGCAGCACTTGGATGTTGAGTTTACCAGACAGTGTCTCACTGGGGGTAGATTCTGCAGCACTTGGATGTTGAGTTCACCAGACAGTGTCTCACTGGGGGTAGATTCTGCAGCACTTGGATGTTGAGTTCACCAGACAGTGTCTCACTGGAGGTAGATTCTGTAGCACTTGGATGTTGAGTTCACCAGACAGTGTCTCACTGGGGGTAGATTCTGCAGCACTTGGATGTTGAGTTCACCAGACAGTGTCTCACTGGGGGTAGATTCTGCAGCACTTGGATGTTGAGTTCACCAGACAGTGTCTCACTGGGGGTAGATTCTGCAGCACTTGGATGTTGAGTTCACCAGACAGTGTCTCACTGGGGGTAGATTCTGCAGCACTTGGATGTTGAGTTCACAAGACAGTGTCTCACTGGGGGTAGATTCTGCAGCACTTGGATGTTGAGTTCACCAGACAGTGTCTCACTGGAGGTAGATTCTGCAGCACTTGGATGTTGAGTTCACCAGACAGTGTCTCACTGGGGGTAGATTCTGCAGCACTTGGATGTTGAGTTCACCAGACAGTGTCTCACTGGGCAGCACTTGGATCAAGGGCTATTAGAGATAAAAATTCCACTAATAAGAGCTCTTGGAAAATCTCATGATTTTATCCAATTTCACTGCATACATGCTCACCTGATCTGGAGTCAGCTCAGATCTGCATGTTCAGGTAACATCAACCTCTGAAATGCAAAAACAGACATTGCTTAAATTAATTTTTCAATTAAACTAATTTCTCAAAATTTGATGAGTCTCATGATGTCTATCATCCACTCAGCACGTGGGGCTAATGTAAAAATGTTTTCTGACACAGTCTGATTTGTGTCAGATTGTAACTGTAGAAGTTTCACTCATTGTTTCAGTCTAATTGAGATGTGACTGATGTACATGTAACATTGAATGTGTAACACCGCTGTAGTTTGTTCACTTATTCCTCCTCAGTTAGAAGAATGTTTGTTCTCTCATCTTCATTAGCAAAGAAAATCAATCCCATCCGTCTAACTACAACATTGTAACATTTCTATCTTATTCAATCATAGAGGGAATGAGTAGTATGGCGCTTGGGTACGGAATGGGGCAAAGCATGGTGTGATTGACATGTTAGGGGAGGATAGGGTATTGTGGTAAGGTAAGGTCAGGTTGGATGATGCAGGGTTGTTTGATATGGCTGGATTAGATGATCAGCTTGTTATAGAACCGGTCGAGGTGGGTGTATGTGGTAGTGTACGATGTATAGTTAGAGAGGTGTCTGACAATGAAGAAAGGTTGGTGCTGGAGGACGGTACAGTTGTGATGTTGGTATGGTTTGTGTAGAGTAGAGTGTGGTTTGCAGGGTTAGGGATAAGGTAGCTGGCATGGTAAAAATAATGGTAGAGGAGAAGTGAAAGGGATTTTGATGTTGTTGAGGTGAGGGTGATTTGGTAGAATTGGTTGGGGTGAGGTGGTGACTGCCTGGGGAGGGGCTAGGACAGTACAGGTGTAATCAGTCTCCCTTTACACATCTCAATGTCTCAAATCCTTTCCAGACATTCTCTTATTCCACACAGCTATTCGCATTTTGAATTTTTCCATCATTACCGCGCAAGATAATAATCAATGGCTTTCGATTCAAATTAGCCAGATTTTTTCACGATTTACCAAAAGATGAAAACACATAGACATCTACTTTAACACATTCCATCATAAATAGCATCATCGGATAGGAATGAATTGTAAATTCACGAGTAGTGGAAGGAGCTATGGATGTGATGTCTAAAACCTACGATGAACTACTAGTTGAAAAGTAGTCGAGGATGTATACACTTAAGCTGATTAGATGATCTCAAACTAAACCTAAACAAATGAGTGAGATATCTTGAGCCGAATCTCTCCATGCCTCCCATTCACTCAAACTACTCCTCAATTCTATGTGAAATACTAGGAGATGATACCTGCAAGATATTGAACATTAAGACACCATCAAAACAATGACAAATCAGTAACAGTATTTTACATGTGTGTCACATCATTCATTTTAACAAGTGAATGATTCATGAAGCAAATGACGGCAAAACTTCTGATTCACAAATCTCTGAATACCGGTAGTTTTTACCCTACTACCAGCTTGTTAACAGCAAACTGTTGAGAAATAGACTCTGAACCCAAAATACATTGTTAGTAAACTCTAGGTTTACCGTAAATGATTTCCATTATTGATCACTTTACACCCAGTCAAGTACAGGAAACTTAGCACCTCCTCTCTCTCACTCTCTCTCTTAATAGCCATTTTTGTGAACATTTTTAAGCACGTGAGGTAAGAATAGACCAATGCCTGCCCTCTAAGCCAGCAGAGGACTACCCTTCGGACCCCACTTTTGTGCTTGGTGGCTTTAAGCTCACTTTTTTTTTGAGTCGAGGTAGGTATAGACCACTACCTACCCGCTAGGCGGACAGGGGACTAAACCTTCGAATTGCTCTCGGACCCCACTCTTCATATCTTTTTTCTTTTTTTGAGTCGAGGTAGGAATAGACCACTGCCTACCCGCTAGGCAGACAGTGGACTAAACCCCCCACTCTTCATGTTCTTCATATTCTTTCTTTTTCTTATGGCTGTCTCTCCTGGCTATGTATCAGTACCAACCGGCAGTAAGTGTCTATATGGGAAATATAGTAATTGAACTGGGTTTGAATCTATCTCAATCAGTGCTTTTAAAACTAGTAGTAGGGCAGCAGTTCACTATAGTCAATCAGAATCATTGTTTGATGATATTGTTTATTTGCAGTGACATTTGTTCCATGAAACAAGTTTCAATTCCAAAATGAATCGATGAATTCAATCTTCAATAGCATCGTTCTCGATGTATCTCATATAGAGATTTTGGAATAGCTAGCGCGGGAAGGAGGTCGGGAAGGTAAGGCTTGGTACGATACCCTAAAACCTGGCAGTAACCTAAAGAATGTTTTCATTTACCCTTGTGTCCTATCCATCTAAGGACATGTAATGATTAAGAGGTGACCTCGAAGTTATGGCCACCACCTGCGCCATCACATCCAGACAAATCAGAAATAGATTCACTGTCCACAGTGACAGCTTCGACGTCTGTTCTTACTTTCGTATTCAATATTTTAAGCACAGAATTCCGATAAAGAGTGATGCCCATTTAACCAATCATTAGAATTCTACAGAATTCACCCTAATTTCAAAATTGGGGAGTCCAGGGAAACCAATGCTCACTTGGTGAAATTCCTGACAATCTGAAAATTCTACACTCAACACCCCCTGGAGAACATGTGCAGTGGCGTTGGAAAACTTAAAAACCTCCAAAAATAACTGTATTCCGTCTGCGGATACGACAACGGATGAAAAGAAAATGCAACGGCCCGCTGAGACTTAAGTCTCAAGTGGGCTGAAAACAAAAACATCCTTCCCCACATAACTTTTCCTCTACGGTAACATTACTCTGACCATGCCTTACCCTATACTTAACCCGGTACACCGACGCCTACATTACACAAACTATACCAGCATCACTACTGCACTGACCTCTAACAGCAACCTTTCAATCAGTTATCATACACCCTCCGAACATACACACCATACACTACCACATACACCCACCTCGACCAGTTCCATATCAAACTCATCATCCAATCCAACCACATCAAATAACCCTGCATCATCCGACCGACCTTACCTCATCACATTACCCTATCCTACCCTAACTATCAACTACACCATACCCTGCCCCACTCCATACCCAAACCTCATACTACTCATTCCCTCTAGGATTAGATAAGTGGAAATTTGACGATGTTGTTGGTAGACGGATGGGATTGATTCTTATCGCTAATGAAGATGAGAGAACAAACATTCTTCCAACTGAGAAGGAATAATTGAAGAAATGACTGCAGTGTTACACAGTCAATGTTACATGTACATCAGTTATAACTCTATTAGACTGAAACAATGAGTGAAACTTCTACAGTTACAATCTGACACAAATCAGACTGAATTTGAAAATATTTTTACAATAGAAAACATTCTACAGCTTTTCTATTTTCTATATTTCAAATGCTACTTATCTTGTTTCATTTCTTCAGCTACTGTTCCTATCTATGATGCTGGTCTTGCTGCTCCTATGAAGCTCTCACTGCTCCTGCAGTACTCCTATGATGCTGCTCCTGTGCAACTCCTATATGATGCTGCTCCTGAACTCCTCCTTCCTGCTGCGCCTATAAATGCTCCTATACATTGCTTGAATAGTGTTTTATGCCAGAAGTAATGCCTGAAATAGAGAAGATTTGATTTCAATGCGGTATTTGTTCAATTGTTGACTCTTCACATCACATCATCAGTTATAGACATTTGAACTTATAAGAGGAACCTTTTCGACTGGAGAATGATTCAGTTGAAGGGCCTTTCAGAGAAATGAGGGCAATGAAAAAGAATCAGGGAGTGTGACATAGGGGATATATTTTCCAACATTGTACTTTCATGCAAAATTCATGAACTTTCATGAAAACCTCAATGTTTCTCATAATAAGCCATGTCCCTCTGGGTCGTATATACCGTACATAGTAAGCTCAGTCATTTTCATGATAACAACTTAAACAATTTTCATCTCTTTCTATCGACTTCCTCAATCTTCACAACAGTTCATAAAACTCTCACACTCAAGAAGGTGGAGAACAGATGATAAGATCAAAAATGACTATGACTATATACAGATTTAAAACCAACAGAGCAACTGCAGTTTGGGGGCCCTTGTGTTTATATGTACACACTATTGTTAAATAAGGGCCACACAGTTAGTGACCTCAACTGGTGCAGTTGGATCAAAACGTTTAGGACTGTTCATAGTGGCCAGTGGCTAGGGCATGTTTCAATCTACCCCAGTCTTTCAACGTTTCTATCTGTCATTGGAACTTCACTTTAACTTTGCAAATAAATTTAATTATCAAAAATATAACTAACCAACAGGATTATTTTCTTTTTAAGTTACATTTGCGCTCGGGAAATCTCATATTGAGCTTGAGAAAGCGTTGATTTGGCCCAAAATAGTTGTTATTTAATATATCATGGTCGCCGCCATCTTGGAATTCGGGGAATTTCCACTTGCTGAAAATATATGCAAATGAGCAGAATCGGAATGAGGCATATAAAGGCGGATCCGGACGTATATTCGGACATTCTGTCTTTCCTTTGAAAACTTACCTTTAAAAACCCATAGAAAGTAAAATGCTATAATCCTGATGAGAAAGGCGTTGTGGCGAACAAAATCAATTACGATATGTCAAATAATTAATTTTAAACTTTATTGATTGTTAGATTATTTCCAATTAATCCATTAATTCTCTGATAAACCATTAAACCCAGAAGTTAGACTTGGAGAACTGGGTTCAGCAATTGGGGCCAGGGCCCATCAGGGAAAGGGTTGAATAGTTAAAGAGCTATGAAATCGTGGATGAATATAAAATAAGTAGACTGTGATTTAGAAAAAACTCAATACTGGTGTAAGTCGATCTCAAAAATTACTTAATGTAATTCACATTTGTTGAACATTACAAGAAATTCTTGGTTTAAGCCTCTGAGATGGTGCTGCAGATGACAAGATAATAAGGGTCAATTTTATGAATCTGTAAGTGAGCATCTTACTTAAAGGTTTGAAGGGCCCAGGGTTTTTTGGGATGGAGTCCAGTTGAACTTGTAACTGGGTCTTGAGCTGTGTCTCCAGGTCTCGGTCCCAAAACTGTGTCCACAGAACTGTGCTGAATCCACCGATGTGTTTAAAGTCAAATTCCTCAAATCCAGAAAATGAAAAAACTTCATCGAAAACAAAACATTTATGAAATTGAACAACTCTTTATTTAAGATTTTAATTAAATCTTCACAATAAACCATTCTTTGGTATATCAAACATTAAATTAATTCAACCTCTGCATAAATTACTGTTCTAATCTATTTGACCTGTCACCTAAAAATAGAATTTCTACCAATTCATTAAACAATAGGAACAACTTACAACTTATCAAAACCTAACAGTCATTCAGAAGTAAAGCCTATTGATTTAATCTCTGAAACCCAGAGATTAAAACATCAGATTTATACTTCTGAATCACCTTAAAACAGTTCATTTAATTGTGAATTGAGTTCAACAGTTATGAATTATAACTGCCGAACTTGATCGCGGATTATCATTGGAAAACTTGATTCAGATTATTAATTTGAATCAAGTTTTTCCACCCTTTAATCAGTTTAACAGATTACAATAGGAAACACTTTAACTTACCAAAACCCGAAGTGATTCAGAAGTTAAAACCTATTGATTTAATCTCTGAAACCCAGAGATTAAAACATCAGATTCACACTTCTGAATCACCTTAAAAACAGTTCTCGAAAATCTCCAATCAAGTTCAACAATTATGGATTATAACTGCCGATCTTGATCAGAGATTATCTTGGAAAAACTCGACTCAATTTGAATTTGGGTCAAGTTTTTCCACCCTTTCTTAACAGCACACTAGGAACAAATGTAGCTTATCTGAACACAAAGGTCATTCAGCAGTAAAAATCTATTGATTTAATATCTGGAACCCAGAGATTAAAACATTAGATTTAAACTTGTGAATCACCTTAAAACAGACCTTGAAAATCACCAATCAAGTTCAACAATTGTGGATTATACCAGTAACTGCCGATCTTGATCAGAGATTATCTTGGAAAAACTCGACTCAATTTGAATTTGAGTCAAGTTTTTCCACCCTTTAATCAGTCTTAACAGAACACACTAGGAACAATTGTAGCTCATCTGTACATGAAGATCATTCAGCAGTAAAAATCTATTGATTTAATATCTGAGTCCCAGAGATTAAAACATCAGATTTAAACTTCTGAATCACCTTAAAATCGATCTTGAAAATCTCTGATCAAGTTCAACAATTATGGATTATAACTGTCAATCTTGATCAGTGATTATCTTGATCATCAAACCTAAATTCAATGCATTTACATTCAATCATTTTTTGTCGTTTTTTGTAATGTCTTTGTTGATTCTGTTGGATGCGAACGAATTAAAGTCACCAAATACACTTAAAATCCTTCCACTTGATCCACTACGCAAATACACAACACTATTACAACTCCAGATTATCGTTTTATTGCGGTTATTGCGAAACTGAATTACACTGGTCCGGTTCATCGTTTAATTACGGTTCTCGACACTGAATTACACTGGTCCGGTTTATCGTTTAATTGTGGTTCTCGACACTTAATTACACTGGTCCGGTTCATCGTTTAATTGTGGTTCTCGACACTTAATTACACTGGTCCGGTTCATCGTTTAATTGCAGTTCTCGACACTGAATTATACTGGTCCGGTTCATTGTTTAACTGCGGCTCTGAACACTGAATTACACTGGTCCGGTTCATCGTTTAATTGTGGTTCTCGACACTGAATCACACTGGTCGGGTTCATCGTTTAATTGTGGTTCTCAATACTGAATTACATTGGTCGGGTTCATCGTTTAACTGCGGTTCTCGACACTGAATTACACTGGTCGGGTTCATCGTTTAACTGCGGTTCTCGACACTGAATTACACTGGTCGGGTTTATCCTTTATTTTTGGTCCTCAGCACTATATTAAGTTGATCCGGTTTATTGTTAAGTTGCGGTTCTCAATACTTAATTCCATTATATCTGCTACATGTGAATCTCGGCAAATTCAAAACTGAAAAGACAAAATAAACAAGAAATAAATAAAGATTTCAAAGTCAACTTATTAGTAAAAAAATAACGAGTAAAATTTAGCATTTCATACAAAATCATAAGATAATTACCTAATTTGCTTGTGAGATGAACTCCATGTTGACAGTTGTATGAACAATTCATGAATAATCTCTTCTCAGGATTTCTTCAATCTTTGCCGAAATCAAGTCTTTGTTATCTTAGTTTCCGTTGTAACAGTTTTCTGACGACTGATCCGGCAAATTGAAAACTGAAAAGACAAAATAAACAACAAATGAAACATGATTTTAAACTCATTTAAACTTAAATGTAAAAATTAGCATTTCATACAAATCATAAGATAATTACCTAATTTGCTCGTGAGATGAACTCCATGTTGACAGTTATATGATTCATGAATAATCTCTTCTCAGGATTTCTTCAATCTTTGCCAAATCAAGTCTTTGTTATCTTAGTTCCCGTTGAAACAGTTTTCTGACGATTGATCTCGGCAAATTGAAAACTGAAAAGACAAAATAAACAGCAAATGAAACGTGATTTTAAACTCATTTAAACTTAAATGCAAAAATGTAAAATTAGCATTTCATACAAAATCATAAGATAATTACCTAATTTGCTTGTGAGATGAACTCCATGTTGACAGTTGTATGAACAATTCTTGAATAATCTCTTCGCAGGATTTCTTCAATCTTTGCCAAATCAAGTCTTCGTTATCTCAGTTTCCGTTGTAACAGTTTTTTTATGACTGATCTCGGCAAATTGAAAACTGAAAAAACAAAATAAACAAGAAATTAATAAAGATTTCAAAGTCAACTTATTTGTAAAAAATTAACGAGTAAAAATTAGCATTTCATACAAAATCATAAGATAACTACCTAATTTGCTTGTGAGATGAACTCCATGTTGACAGTTGTATGAACAATTCATGAATAAGCTTTTCGCAGGATTTCTTCAATCTTTGCCAAATCAAGTCTTTGTTATCTTAGTTTCCGTTGTAACAGTTTTTGATGACTGATCTCGGCAAATTGAAAACTGAAAAAACAAAATAAACAAGAAATTAATAAAGATTTCAAAGTCAACTTATTTGTAAAAAATTAACGAGTAAAAATTAGCATTTCATACAAAATCATAAGATAATTACCTAATTTGCTTGTGAGATGAACTCCATGTTGACAGTTGTATGAACAATTCATGAATAATCTTTTCGCAGGATTTCTTCAATCTTTGCCAAATCAAGTCTTTGTTATCTTAGTTTCCGTTGTAACAGTTTTTGACGACTGATCTCGGCAAATTGAAAACTGAAAAGACAAAATAAACAACAAATGAAACGTGATTTTAAACTCACTTAAACTTAAATGCAAAAATGTAAAATTGGCATTCCATACTAATTTATCAGATAATTATAGCTGCAAAGCAGCGATAACGGGTTTTCTGCACAGTCTTAGAATCCTGTTCAACGGTTAACACAGTTTTATAAGAGTAAGGTTGACAAACATTCAATTACACCTACTTGAAATGCAAAAATGTTAAATTGGCAATTCATACAATTTCATAAGATAATTACCTAATTTGCTTGTGAGATGAACTCCATGTTGACAGTTGTATGAACAATTCTAGAGTTGAGTGTGGTTGGTATCCGAGTTGTGGATTTCGTTTCAGTAATTTATGGAGCTGATAAATAACTGGTTACTGCTTCCTCTGATGTTGTTGTTGCTGATGCTGGTTCTGTCGTCTCGTCGATTTACAATATACTTTTTTTTTCTTACATCAATATTTTTTTACATCTATATTTTTTTCTAACATGATTTTCTTTTTTCTTACAAACAATTATTCACTTGTTTTTTAACCAATATCTAATTTCTTTAATAGAAAAAAGGTTTTAATTCTGAAAATCAAAATGTCAAGTCAGAACTTCTACATCAGACACTGGCAAATGGCAGTAACTGCAGTTGAATGAAGACTCGGAGTTGATGAGGACCTCAAATGTCCGAAACTATTTGAATTTAAGATGGCTACTTTACTGTGGGTACGACACAGTCAACATCTGCAGCAGAAGAACAAGGCGGTTTCCAACAATCGTTCAAAATTGTGCCGAAGCATGACAGTAACCGACGCAGCAACGGCTCTTCGAGCAGCGAGGTCTAAAACGAAAGTTACGGAAGTTTCAGTCGACAAAATTTCCAACAAGATGCCTAGTCGAACAAGCGGGTCCAGAGCCAAACCTGGACAAGCGCTAACTAGGGATCCCTTCAAACCTTTTCATGGTCCTCCTGTACGGAGGATATATTTATGACAATTCATCGCGGCAAGCACGAACATAAACAAAGCTTCAATCACGCGCGTCGCGTATCAAATATTCAAATTCAGCGGAGAAATACGATTACAAATTTCACGCTGCGATCGCCGTTCTACAGAGTGATAAGACGGTGTCGTTGAAAAGCACGAGTAAAACGGTTACTATGTCTGAATGTTTCTCATTGATAAGCCCAAGGGGGCTGCGCGTATGATGGATTGATAAGCCCACTGGGGCTGCGAGTATGATGGACTGGTAAGCCCACGGGGGCTGCACGTATGATGGATCGAAAAGCCCACTGGGGCTGCGAATATGATAGACTGGTAAGCGCAAGGTGGCTGCACGTATGATGGATTGGTAAGCCCACTGGGGCTGCGAGTATGATGGATCAACAGTATTTACTACCAAAAATTGTGAATTAGCGAGTTTGATTCTTAATCTTCAAATAAAGATCAAATCTTATCAATGAACAGGGTCGATTCCTGATTTTTAGTCAAGTTTTTTCACTGTTAAGAAGTTCTTCTGAACGCACCTAGAGTCGAATTAGAACTGTGATAAGTCCTTTCAATTGTAGTTTGAGACAAATTTTTACTAAGATTTTTCACTATATTTGGCTTCAGTTAAATGATCCAATAACTGATTCATCTTATATCAAATTATCCTCAGGTGGAATAACTGTTGCAAGGTTCCTAACTTCACATCTACATAAGATATTTTTCATTTCCATGACTCTTCCACGAGATATATTTTCCACCGGGGAATTTATCTGACCATCTTAAATGGCCCGCATATGCCAGAAAACACTAAACAATCTATGATGAATAATACAACATCAAATATGGCTTCCAGTAAACATTTGAGATCGAGATTCGATAGCTCGATATTTCAGTTTGAAATTCAATACCTCAATGTTTCAGTTTGAGATCTGATGTTTAAAGTAATTTTCAAATAGATGCCAGAATTAATTGATAAAGATGCAGAAGTGGTGAAGTGTGAATGGTGTAGTGCAGGTGCAAGTCGGCGCCTTGTGCAATAAATACGTGAAGTGAAGATGTGCACGAATCAACTTTCTTCTGGCATCTTTCCAACAGCAGCATTTACCAAATTATAGATCACCTAAACAATAGTAAGAGGACAATAAATCTTTAAGATGAAAATCTCTAGTGAGACCGAGCGTCTTTCAAGATTTTTAAATCAGTTTTTAAACCCTTGAAATTCATAATTAGCAATAATCTCTTTGTATCAAGTTTAGGTTAATGAATCTTAACTTCCCTTGCAACAGTTATATTCCTAGAATAATAGCTTGATCATGTTTAACCCCGATGGGGGGTAGGTTTTCACCAGCTAAAAGCTGTTTTGGTATCAAGCTGCTGGTGTGTATCGACGACGAGCTGCTGGTGTGTATCGAGCTGCTGGTGAGTATCGAGCTGCTGGTGTGTATCGACGAGCTGCTGGTGTGTATCGAGCTGTGAGTATCGAGCGGCTGGTGTGTATCGACGACGAGCTGCTGGTGTGTATCGAGCTTCTGGTGTGTATCGACGACGAACTGCTGGTGTGTATCGACGAGCTGCTGGTGTGTATCAAACTGCTGCTGAGTATCGAGCTGCTGGTGTGTATCGACGACGAACTGCTGGTGTGTATCGACGACGAACTGCTGGTGTGTATCGACGACAAACTGCTGGTGTGTATAGATGACGAACTGCTGGTGTGTATCGAGCTGCTGGTGTGTATCGACGACGAACTGCTGGTGTGTATCAACGACGAACTGCTGGTGTGTATCGACGACGAACTGCTGGTGTGTATCAACGACGAACTGCTGGTGTGTATCGAGCTGCTGGTGTGTATCGACGACGAACTGCTGGTGTGTATAGATGACGAACTGCTGGTGTGTATCGACGACGAACTGCTGGTGTGTATCGACGACGAACTGCTGGTGTGTATCGACGACGAACTGCTGGTGTGTATCAACGACGAACTGCTGGTGTGAATCGAGCTGCTGGTGAGTATCGACGACAAGCTGCTGGTGTGTATCGAGCTGCTGGTGTGTATCGACGACGAGCTGCTGGTGTGTATCGAGCTGCGAGTATCGACGATGAGCTGCCGATGTTTGACGACGAGTAAAAAATGCATAACGGGGAAACATTGCGAGACCAAAGTTCAATTTTTATTAATGATTATTTATCAATTATTTTATCTTTTTAATTTTCATGTGAGTTATAATCTTTTCAATTGCATTTTACGGCAGATTGAGAACTTTAAGAAGTTCTTTTTTTCAAACGTTTTTTACGACAAATTAAGAACTTTACAACGTTCTTTCAATAGAATCTAACAACAAACTTAGAACTTTAATTTCTAGTTTTTAAATTTTTTTTGGATGAATGACATGAATGGGTGCGATAGGAATCGCACCCGCAAATAAATAAATTGGATGAAATGAGATGAGATTTTTTAAATTTTTATATTTTTTTTTCGTTTTTAGTTTTAATTTTTTTTTGATGAATGACATGAATGGGTGCGATAGGAATCGCACCCGCAAATAAATAAATTGGATGAAATGAGATGAGATTTTTTAAATTTTTATATTTTTTTTCGTTTTTAGTTTTAATTTTTTTTTGATGAATGACATGAATGGGTGCGATAGGGATCGCACCCGCAAATAAATAAATTGGATGAAATGAGATGAGATTTTTTAATTTTAATACTTTTTTTTCGTTTTTAGTTTTTTATTTTTTTTTGGATGAATGACATGAATGGGTGCGATAGGAATCGCACCCGCAAATAAATAAATTGGATGAAATGAGATGAGATTTTTTTAATTTTTATATTTTTTTTCGTTTTTAGTTTTAATTTTTTTTTTGATGGATGACATGAATGGGTGCGATAGGCATCGCACCCGCAAATAAATAAATTGGATGAAATGAGATGAGATTTTTAAAGATTTTATAATTTTTTTTTATTTTTGATTTTTTAAATTTAAAATGTTTACCCCAGGGAACACCGGCTAGAAGAGCAAGCGCCACCTGCACGGATGATGAGCTAAAGAAGGTAATCAGAGAGGAACCCTAAACTAACCCAACCCCACCACCATCCCCCCGACTTCGAACGGCTTCAATTCCGGATTTTCGAAAATGGAAATCAACCATAACATGTACCAGAAAAACATGGAAAAAGAATGGCCTGAAAGAAATTAAATTGATTTTGGAAAATTGGTATTATAGTGAATTCAACCCGTTAAAGCCCGTGACACTCTAGGAAACTTATCAAAGGAGAGTGTGTGATGGCACCTTTCCCATCACCTGCCTTTGATAAGCTCCCAGAGCGAGCACCTTTTCGAGTCAACAACCAGTATGCTGGGCGGGATACAAAAATGGAAGAAAACAGGCCCGATTCCCGGCCACCTTCATACTGGATGTTGAGTCAAAAAGGTGCTTTGGGCTTTAAAGAATTGAAGACACTATTGTAAGCCGAAATAATTGTGGAATTGGACTAAAATTAAATCAAAAAATATGTGGTACATGTTATAGTTGATTTTCTTTCAGTGAAGGCATATTAGGCGCGCATGAACGACTCATGCGTTCAAGGCACCTAATATCCCTTCACTGAAAGAATATTTTTTAGATCGGTTAACAAATCCGGAATTGTCCCCGAACGAAGCCGCTCCTCCCACATTCCATCCGTATGTCGGGCCACCACCTCTACCTCTCGGGCCACTCGTTCACTCGCCAGCTTTTTGGCGAGTGAACGAGTGACCGCCCGAGATACGGATGGAGGAGCAGGAGGAGCAGGACCCGCACCATCCCCAGCCCCACCACCATCCCTCCTCGGCCGCTTCCTATTTATCCCCTCCCCTTCCTCCCGATTACCTTCATCAGCGGCACCATCCGCCGGGACCACTCTTGCTCCTCCTCCCTGCGGAGCCACGACGACCGCAACTTTTCTTTTCCTTTTTGTTCTAGTTTTTTTTGGCGGTGGTCGTGTCTGTAAAGAGAAAAAGTGAAAAATTTGTTTAGTATAAAATTAAACACAAGTATAAAAAATGAGAATGAGAAACCAGCGATTCAGCAAATAAAACACCTATACGTAGTTAGGATATCGTGTCACAAGGTGGCGTTTCGGTAAATCTACGAGTGACGCTCATAGAAATAGTTAGTTTTTACCGATACGGAAAGCCATCGGAGTTCTCGTTACTTTTTTTGAAAAAGTACCCATTATAACAGGGACTTCTGGGACCGTTTCAATATAAAAGGACTTCTGATATTGATTTCGTAGTTCTGTTTGAACGTGTCATCCGTTAAACCCAGACTCAGATGAATTGTGTTATTCGAACAAAACATGATATTTTTGGTGAATAACAACATTGCTGGAAGACACGAGCACGTCAGCATCCAATACAGCGGAATAAGCATCTGGGGCCGATTCCATGGTCAAGACTTAAGTCCAAAAGTGGTCTTAAATCTAAAGACTGGTCTTAAGTTATTAGATTGGCTATAGAACTAAGTTGGTCTTAGAACGGTCTTAATTCTAAGCTCTGACTATGCAACTGGTCTCAGGTGTACGTGGGTCGGCATATTACCGGGACGAGGGGTCACACGATACAAATATCAGCCGCCTTCTTGACGTACGCAGCCAATTTTCTGCCGAACAAAATTTCGACAAAAAATCGACTCATAAACATATTTTTCCCGATGAGTTACAACAATCAAATGTTAGATATTCAGAGACGTGTCTGCTGCACGTGTAACACCGAATAATCGTCACCACGGTAGACGAGCATTTCAGCCAATCACCAGTCAGTCCGTTATGACCGCCGCAGATGGCGCTCATGGTCAAAAACAGTATTGTATTCCAGTGATAGGAAACGGTAAGTCACGCATAGTATACTGTACGCGTTACCATGGATACAATCAAAGTTTGAGCGATAAGTTTTCGCACTCGTGTGTACAACCATTGGTCTTAAGCAGATATAGATCAATAACCGAAGGTTTTCGACTATGGGGTTTTACCCGCAAATGGAAATTTATAACTACTCTTCTGTTTACAGGTCTGGTAATTTATTTGCTGAACTTCAACTGATATCCTGAATAAAATATGAAAACAAATAAAGATTCTTACCTCCGTCAGATCTCCTTCAAACAGCCGTCCCCGGACTCTGTCTGACGAACGAGTGGCGGCCGGGGGCGGCTGTCTGACAGGCCGCTGCTGAGGCGAATTTAATGGACGTGGGGGAGGGGCAGCAGCGGGCGACATAGGATTAACCGGTGGTGGTATCCTATCGGGAACCAAGTTTCTTTTGAATTCCCCCACCAAGTCCCCAAACGGACATTCTTCTAAAATGTTCATCACTGTAAAATAAAAATAGAGAGAAATACATTAAACAACAAGTCGAATGGTTTCGATGCTACGGCTATGAATATTATTCCAACAGGGGGCGCCTGATGTTACTTAAGTTTGATTTCAATGTAATCGTGTTGGTCTGGCAGCGATCGCTGATTGGACTGTTTTAGTGTTTTTGGAATAACTAGGAAAAGAATACTAGAGGACCAAAGGTCCTGTGGTCTCCTGTTTTGATAAACACAGTACAATTGTGATTTTTTTAAGTAACACAATTAATTATTTTTTCCTCTCAATGATTTGCAACTTATTCATACTGAACAAAATTTTAATTAGATTTGAAGTTTGCGCTGAATGAAATGAAATTCGATTTGTTTGTTTAAATCTGAATGAAATTGAATCAAATTTTTATGCTTCTTCGGCAACTACTCGAGAAAAAACACTATTTTACTAAAACCTTACGCAATTGTCATAAATACATTTTCTGTAAAATAGTGTATTCTGATTGGTTCTATTCTGATTGGTTCTAATCTAGGGTGGATACAAGCTTCCACTGTTTTCCAGAATATAGTCAGAAAATGTGACTAACATATTTTCTAGAAGTAACTAATCTGACGGATCCAGAATGCTAACTCAGTCAGCTTGTGAGTTATAACAACCAATAAGGTCCATAAAGGCTGTCTCTTAAGACTCAATAGCGTAACACTGTTACTCGCAGTTGATATATAAAAACAAATTCATATTCAAAATATTTATAAAATGAATGCGATTGATATCACCATTCAGTGCAAGATAATGTTAACTCAATGACTACGTTAATGTCAGCGACTCGCCGGTGACGTTACAAATGTAAACATTGCCTACGTTCAAACTACACGCGATTTTAACCAATCAGAATGCAAGTAAACATTATTATCATAAATCATGTGAGGGAATTCCATGGCATTCCGTACGCAACGCGTCATAGACACTATTGATCATGGGAAGTACCGGAGGGGGGAATCCCCTGTTAACCAAAATGGCGGAAATTCCGTCTGCTGCAAGCAATGTTGAATTTGGGTATTCTAAACTTTTAGCCAAAATTCTGCTACTATTTCTTTTTGTCTTTTTGCAAATGCATTCAAATAGACAGATGGCTACATATCGTCATTACAGCATTAATTCATTGAAAGTTTTTATTAGATTTTGAGGAGATATCATAGGCGCGGATCCAGGGAGGGTTTCAGGGGTCGTGACCCCGCTGATCGGCTACCAAAAAATTTTTAAAGCAAAAAAAAAAACGCTACCATATCATTTCAGAGAAAATTTTTTAAAAATTCCCTCAGTGAGATAAAATCACTTTTAGAAGGAAGAGGGAACTGTCAATAGGGCAATATACATATGTCCGAACAAATGATTCTTGGAAAGTTTGAATTCTGCACACTGCGATCAAAAAAGAACCTCGCGTTTTTCAATTGTTTCATCGTTCAATCCAGGATTCTCATTCGGCCGAGGTGAAAAATCTTTTTTGCTCGGTTTTTCACTGAATTTGTTTCACAGACAGGAATAAAAAATTTTTTTTCTAATTCTTTTTATGCTATTAAAAAAGGCCTTATGTTTGGCCAAAAAATATGCCGTATAGGCCCCGGCTATTATTAGAGATTTTAGTCAGCATTTTTATGAACCCCGTCTTGGAAACATTCCTGGATCCGTGCCTGAATCAGTAACACACGTCACACTAAATGATATTGTATGAAAATAGTTAAACTACTTACACTCCGGTAGAAATATTCTGACGAACTCCTCCCGCCGGAACGCACGACTTAACCGAAATGCCAAAGCTGTAAAACAAAAATACAATTCATTATAATCACATACATTAATTACAAACTCAAATTCAAGAGCAGTTTGAACTGTGTCTCATGAAACTGAACCCAGATGAATCCAGTTCATTCAGGAATGAGAATTTCTAGTTTTTTCTAAATCTTTTTAAGCTTGCCGACAAGCCGAGCAAATTAACAAGTGACCCGAACACCGGCGTAAATATCGAACATGTTTAATGTCGGCGGGCGACGAAATCACCGTGACGGCCGATTTATAGATAGATCGGTACCCGCTCGTATCGGGCGTATAAATTCACCGGCGAATTTAATCGTCGCGATCGGGCGAAAAATGGATACGCTCGTGTCCTTCTAGCTTTATATAATATTAATATTTAGTAACGTTAAACACAAGCTTCCAATATTCTTAGGATCGAAATCTCATATTGGTTTAATTCATTCAAAATTGCTAAATTCATCGGTATCATCTCAAGGTTTAAATATCAAACCTGACTTACTGGAATTGTATCACATCGGTTTCATCTGAAGGTTTAAATATCTATTCCCTAAACCTGACTTACTGGAATTGTATCACATCGGTTTCATCTCAAGGTTTAAATATCTATTCCCTAAACCTGACTTACTGGAATTGTATCACATCGGTTTCATCTGAAGGTTTAAATATCTATTCCCTAAACCTGACTTACTGGAATTGTATCACATCGGTATCATCTGAAGGTTTAAATATCTATTCCCTAAACCTGACTTACTGGAATTGTATCACATCGGTTTCATCTCAAGGTTTAAATATCTATTCCCTAAACCTGACTTACTGGGATTGTATCACATCGGTTTTATCTGAAGGTTTAAATATCTATTCCCTAAACCTGACTTACTGGAATTGTATTACATCGGTTTAATCTCAAGGTTTAAATATCTATTCCCTAAACCTGACTTACTGGAATTGTATAACATCGGTATCATCTGAAGGTTTAAATATCTATTCCCTAAACCTGACTTACTGGAATTGTATTACATCGGTATCATCTGAAGGTTTAAATATCTATTCCCTAAACCTGACTTACTGGAATTGTATCACATCGGTTTCATCTCAAGGTTTAAATATCTATTCCCTAAACCTGACTTACTGGAATTGTATAACATCGGTATCATCTCAAGGTTTAAATATCTATTCCCTAAACCTGACTTACTGGGATTGTATCACATCGGTTTCATCTCAAGGTTTAAATATCTATTCCCTAAACCTGACTTACTGGAATTGTATCACATCGGTATCATCTCAAGGTTTAAATATCTATTCCCTAAACCTGACTTACTGGAATTGTATCACATCGGTATCATCTCAAGGTTTAAATATCTATTCCCTAAACCTGACTTACTGGGATTGTATCACATCGGTTTCATCTCAAGGTTTAAATATCTATTCCCTAAACCTGACTTACTGGAATTGTTAACTGGGGTTTAGAATATATAACGAGACAAGTAGTACTTTATAGGACGTGTAACTAGTTTATTTGACACACAAGCTTTGGGTACTAATGTATAGAAGCTTCATCAGGTGAATGAGTGAAGTCAATGGAAACACTTTCGGATATCAACACATTTCAAATTGCTCTCAATTCATGCATTCAAATTATAATAAGCTCCTAAATAATTTTGAAAACTTCTTCCACACAGCATGCAATCCATATAATATCATAATTTTTTGGAAATAAAATTAGTTTTTTTTCGGAGTAGTGCTTGACCCTTTCCTATGGTTTTAGTTAATATTCTCTGAATGTGTAGATAGCCAGAGATACGACCCCTGGCACTGCGGTATTGCATTTAGCCACAGGCGTCACCGATAACTAGCTGTCCTCTCGTTTGTGGTAACTACGCTTCTTGAAGTTTGGCTACTCGAGCCATGGACGGAAAGACCGTGCTGATCCGGAGATGTGAACTGTTGGGACGGCATCAAGTGAGATTTTACTTAGTTTACGCGGAACTGGTGAACTAAGTCTACGACAGCGGTCGACAGCGGTCACCGCCTCCTGACATTCTATAGTCGAGTTTGGTACTAGTAACCAGTCGTCGAGGTAAACCAACAGACAAATACTCCAGGACCCGGTTTCATAGACTGAGTATCAAAGTTATCCAAAGGGATAAATCCTCAACCACCATACTAACAATGAGAAACCATGGTTATAACTGACAAATTTCAAAATGTTCCCTGGAATTATTTTTCTTCCATATCTATGAAACCCAGCCCTGGACTGTAATGTACCTTCTGGACTTGACCCAAGCTGGTAAATACCCAGGGCGTGGGCTGTACTGAGGCCGATTGGAAGAGACCTGAACTGGAACTGGCAGCCTTTCAACTTTTATTCTGTAAAATTGACGGGATTTCGCGTGAACAGGAACCTGAAAATATGCATCTTTCAGGTCCAATGAAGCCGCCCATTAACCTCGACGGAGACCTTGAATTACCTCCCTGTTTTAGTCATCGGAAGCCTCGGGATATCCAGGTGCCACTCGAGGAATGACAGTCCATCGACGCCCTATGGTTTTCAGGAGCATAAATATTCATGAAAACCAGCCGGATGTGGCTTCGTCCCGTACTGGTTCTATTGCTCTCTTTTTGGCCAGATCTTTGAGAGCTGACGAGATTAGTGTCTCGTGACCTGCTTTCGGGCGCATGTCGGGAGGTGTTCAGAATTGAAGACAGTAGCCGCCGTGATACGACCCGGGAACGCCGGATCAGTAGGTGGCTGCTCGTTATAGACAACCTCTCACTGGCCCCGAGCATTCATTTTGAGTTTCTCCGAGAGGAAGAGCTCCTTTTAGGAGCATTCCCCGATATGAACTAGAATTATTCTGACCAGAAGGGGCACGAGAATGTTGGAGCTGTGCACTTGTTCTCCAAACAGCATTAGTAGCCGCTTGAGAAAGTACGGATGCTTGAGATGGCATTGTGTGAGTTCGGGCTGAACCTTGAGCTGCCGGAGCCGGAGCCGGAGTCCGCATGGTGGACTTGAATCTGCACATCTCGAATCTTCCTCCACTCGGTGGAAACTGGAGCACTCCAACCGGAGAAGAGACGCAAAGAAGAACCTAATTGAGCTCTTAATACTCTAGGTTCGACTGTGGCAATCGAGGATTCCACTTGTTCCACACCTAATCGAGCCTATTCCATTGAAACTGCTGACGATTGACATCAGACATTGAGATCAGAGTCCGGGGGAGGGGGGGGGATGATTCACCGACATGCTCCACATTTATCAAACTAGATATTAACCCTTGACCAGTGAGTCAAGTAGAGAATGCAAATTGTAATAGGTCTCATCCTCTGACCACCATAAATAAACCACAGTACAAGTATGAATGAAATTATAAACCTCTAAACCTCTACATCTTAGAGCAGTAACAAGCTCCAAATCGGATAAGATTTAACACATTGATATAACTGTGGTGGCCATCTTAAGTCTTAAGCTTAAAACTTAAGTCCGTAGAGCGGTAACAAGCTTCAAAATGGCTATTTCACACATTGAAATGGCTGTGGCGGCCATCTTGGATGACCTATATATGTCAAAAACAATAAGGCTCATTCTCCTACCATTATGAAACCACAGAATAAGTAATTGGCAAATTGGTTTGAAACTGTAGATTGTAGAGTTGTCACAAGCTTCAAAATGGCTATTTCACACATTGTAATGGCTGTGGCGGCCATCTTGGATGACCTATATATGTCAAAAAACAATAAGGCTCATCCATCTCACCCCTAAAACAAACAAGTCACAAGAAAATCAACCAAAAACTTAAGTCGGGAACAATATCTGCACGCCTGTCTCGGGCAATCAAGAATAGGCTTACCTGTAACTGCGGTAGCTTACAATGACAATAACAAGTTTAAAATCTGACTTTCGAAATCGCGGAAATCCTGATTATTGTGACGACTTCCTTAACGGTCCCTCGACGTGAAAGACGTGAACTTCCTAAACGGTCCCTCGACGTGAAAGACGTGAACTTCCTAAACGGTCCCTCGACGTGAACTTCCTAAACGGTCCCTCGACGTGAACTTCCTAAACGGTCCCTCGACGTGAAAGACGTGAACTTCCTAAACGGTCCCTCGACGTGAAAGACGTGAACTTCCTAAACGGTCCCTCGACGTGAAAGACGTGAACTTCCTAAACGGTCCCTCGACGTGAAAGATGTGAACTTCCTAAACGGTCCCTCGACGTGAAAGACGTGAACTTCCTAAACGGTCCCTCGACCTGAACTGATGAATGATGATGGTTCCTACAGAATCAATCATAATCCCTCGATCTCGATCTCCGTGAAGGTGACCTCGCTCCTGCATCTGGTAGAAGAGCGCCCTCTACCAAACCTAGAACCATGATAACTATGTTTTAAATTCGAAACATAGATGCCAGGCCGCCCGGACCAGACCAGATGTTCAGTACCTGGTGATGCCTGGACCGGTGCTGGAAGCTGACCGGACCGGATGTTCAGTAACCGGTGATGCCTGGACCGGACCGGTGCTGGAAGCTGACCGGACCAGATGTTCAGCAGGGTTCATTGTCTCAAGCTCAGGTGAAATTCAAGCCATTTCAAGCTAGATTTATACCATTTTCAAGCTATTTTTTAAGGCACGTTGGAAGCAATTTTCGTTAGTCGCAGCCAATTTGCCTATTTTGAACAGGTTCGTATAAAAATGTTAAAAAAGAGGTAAAATTTTGATTCCAGTGGAACCTCCGAGTTGATACGATTCTGTTAGAGATGAAACCTGTTCATCACAATGATTTTCAGCATTTCCTAGCTTAAATATTCATATCAATCAAGATTTGGATATTTGGCCATCCCAAATTAATTGTCTGTTTTGCCGTTACACCTACTAAAATTTTTGGGATAAGTCAGTAGGAAGGTAGCATCATTTTTTTTGCAAAATTTTGGGGCAAAAAAAAACAACAAATTTATCATCACCACTTTTAGCGGAAACAACATCCGAAATCTGCGTTCAAAATGAAACAGTAGATTGAATATATGCACGCTATAACATTACCAGCTTTAGAATGAATGGCAGCTTATTGGAACACTGCCAGTTTCCTGGAAAACTTCAACTAAATAGTCGAGGCATGTTTTCACATGATGCACACTTAACTTCAAACATACATAGCTCATACATCGGCAGTGGGTCGGCCATTTGTATCAAAAATACAATTTATTTCAATGAATCCAAGAAAAAAGTTTCCACTGGGTACCTTTGAAGTCGGGTCGGTCGGATGACGGCAAACAGACCTTGATTTTTGGATGGCCTAATACGAAATTTGTAATGTTCAATGACTTTGACTAGGTCGCGGTGCCTTCAACATGGCTCTCACTCCTGGTGTGGGATTTCAATGCCATTTTACATCAATGCTCGATAACATGCATGACTGAAATTTCCCCGTATGTTCATGTCTCCAGACACCGTAGAGTTTCACCACAAGAGTCTCATAGCGATTCAATACAATTCAATTAATTTCTTTATTGATGCCTAAAACATGACGCACGCGTAGAAACAACTCAAGAACATATTCTGTCTGCGATTTCATCGAAAAAAATTCGCGAAGAAGAAAATTTGTGATAATCAAGCATTTCAAGCCATATCTTTTTATTTCAAGTCAAAAATAATTATTTCAAGCTTTCGATCTATTTTCAAGCTGTTTTCAAGCGCTTGAGTAGTATTTTTCAAATTCAAGCCATTTCAAGCTTTTCAAGCACCGCGACGAACCCTGTTCAGTACCCGGTGATGCCTGGACTGGACCGGACTGGATGTTCAGTACCCGGTGATGCCTGGACCGGACCGGACCGGATGTTCAGTACCCAGTGATGCCTGGACCGGACCAGACTGGATGTTCAGTACCCGGTGATGCCTGGACTGGACCGGACTGGATGTTCAGTACCCGGTGATGCCTGGACCGGACCGGACCGGATGTTCAGTACCCAGTGATGCCTGGACCGGACCAGACTGGATGTTCAGTACCCGGTGATGCCTGGACCGGACCAGACTGGATGTTCAGTACCCAGTGATGCCTGGACCGGACCGGACTGGATGTTCAGTACCCAGTGATGCCTGGACCGGACCGGACTGGATGATCAGTACCCGGTGATGCCTGGACCGGACCGGACTGGATGATCAGAACCCGGTGATGCCTGGACCGGACCGGACTGGATGTTCAGTACCCAGTGATGCCTGGACCGGACCGGACCGGATGTTCAGTACCCAGTGATGCCTGGACCGGACCAGACTGGATGTTCAGTACCCGGTGATGCCTGGACCGGACCAGACTGGATGTTCAGTACCCAGTGATGCCTGGACCGGACCGGACTGGATGTTCAGTACCCAGTGATGCCTGGACCGGACCGGACTGGATGTTCAGTACCCGGTGATGCCTGGACCGGACCGGACTGGATGATCAGAACCCGGTGATGCCTGGACCGGACCGGACTGGATGTTCAGTACCCAGTGATGCCTGGACCGGACCAGACTGGATGTTCAGTACTCAGTGATGCCTGGACCGGACCAGTTCTCGGAGCTACCGGACCAGATGTTCAGTACCCGGTGATGCCTGGACTGGACCAGTTCTCGAAGCTACCGGACCAGATGTTCAGTACCCGGTGATGCCTGGACCGGACCGGACTGGATGTTCAGTAACTGGTGATGCCTGGACCGGACCAGACTGGATGTTCAGTACTCAGTGATGCCTGGACCGGACCAGTTCTCGGAGCTACCGGACCAGATGTTCAGTACCCGGTGATGCCTGGACTGGACCAGTTCTCGAAGCTACCGGACCAGATGTTCAGTACCCGGTGATGCCTGGACCGGACCGGACTGGATGTTCAGTAACTGGTGATGCCTGGACCGGACCAGACTGGATGTTCAGTACTCAGTGATGCCTGGACCGGACCAGTTCTCGGAGCTACCGGACCAGATGTTCAGTACCCGGTGATGCCTGGACTGGACCAGTTCTCGAAGCTACCGGACCAGATGTTCAGTACCCGGTGATGCCTGGACCGGACCAGTTCTGGAAGCTACCGGACCAGATGTTCAGTACCCGGTGATGCCTGGACCGGACCAGTTCTTGAAGCTACCGGAGCAGATGTTCAGTACCCAGTGATGCCTGGACCGGACCGGACTGGATGATCAGTACCCGGTGTTGCCTGGACCGGACCAGACTGGATGTTCAGTACTCAGTGATGCCTGGAATGGACTGGTGCTCAAAGCTGCCCGGACCGGACCAGTAACTGGTGATGCCTGGACCGGACCGGTGCACAGAGCTGACCGGACCAGATGTTCAGTACCCGGTGATGCCTGGACCAGGCCAGTTCTCGAAGCTACCGGACCAGATGTTCAGTACCCAGTGATGCCTGGACCGGACCAGTTCTCGAAGCTACCGGACCAGATGTTCAGTACCCAGTGATGCCTGGACCGGTTCTCAAAGCTGACCGGACCAGATGTTCAGTATCCGGTGATGCCTGGACCGGACCGGTGCACGGAGCTGACCGGACAGGATGTTCAGTATCCGGTGATGCCTGGACCGGACCAGTTCTCGAAGCTACCGGACCAGATGTTCAGTACCCGGTGATGCCTGGACCGGACCGGTGCACGGAGCTGACTGGACAGGATGTTCAGTATCTGGTGATGCCTGGACCGGACCGGTGCTCGAAGCCGCCCGGACCGGACCAGATGTTCATTACCCAGTGAGGCCTGGACCGGACCGGTGCTCGGAGTAGCCCGGACCTGAGTTCCTGTGCAGGTATCCCGACTGTCGCGCGCCGATACCTGGGAAACTGAACCAGCTGAACCGTTGATTGACTGGTGACTGACCGTTACTAGAGAACCAGCGATCCTCCTCAGAGAAAGGAGTTGGGAAGCCGACCGTGCTTGTACAGCCGGCGACCGCTGTGATGTTCTGAAATAGAGACATCAATGGGCACATCGGCAGAAACTGTACTTTCTGTTTCCGGGACTTATCGGCCCGAACCCATAGATCTTCCGACCACAATCCGCAAGTCGAGGAAGGATTAACTCATATAACGCCCGATGTAGCCCAACAGGATGAACACAGAACGTAATCAGGGCCCGAACAGATGACCGCATCCCTCACGATGACGACGCTCGACTTTAGCAGGGAGCGGCATTATCGCATTCAAAATACAACAATTAAATATTCGGTTTAAATATAACAGATATTTTAATGTTATAACTTACATAATATTATAACATACACGCAATTCAAGAAAGATGCACTGATTTGATTTGATTCAAACAAAAATAAAATTCACGAGGGAACAAAAACAGAACAAACTCACTGCATAGAAAGTACAAGTGTCTCTTAAATTCCTAAATCCCTTAGAGACAAAATCAAACACCTTCTTATAAAAAACGCCAAGAAAAAGGATGGCTAAATGCAATACAGCAGAGCCGGGTCGTATAGAAAAACCGCTGGCGATCATTCAATCCAAATTGGCAAAAAACATAGGAAAGGGTCCGGTACTCGATGGAAATATGACGTCACGGAGTTATGAAAACTAGTCACAACTTTAACCGTTTTAACGCCATACAAAAAATTGAATGCGTTGAAATTGTATTTGAAGACTGAACTTACTTCTTGCTTGCAAGTCGGGAGGCGTCTCCGGCGGGAGGGGTGCGCTGTTGCTGCTGCTGCTGTTGTTTGACAACTGTAAATAGAAATAATATATAAATCAATGCAACAGAAAATGAACACAACAGGCACTTATTACACGGTAGTTCAGTAGAATGAAGGGGTCTGGGTACAAAAACGTGTATTCTAAGATTACTAGTATATATTTTCTTGAGGAATTTCATAAAAATGGTTACATTAGGAGGGAAGTGAGGCATGTGAGATTGAGGGCGTCACTGATACTTACATTAAGCGACGGCGACCTTGCCTCTGAGGCAAACTGATGCTAAAATGAAAATAAAAAAAATACATTAGTCAAATTCATTAACGGTTGAATTTTTAAACATTTTCATTATGACGTTCATTAGTTCAAGGTGCTGGTTTTTTAGACAATTTCAATAAGAGAAAAGTATTCAGGTATAGCTAGCACTATATCAGGAACGTAGCTTGAGGCGGTTCGGGGGGGTTCGAAAATTCAGTTCCTCGCAAAGAAAAATTAAAAACAGAAATGTTAAACTTACAAATATTAAAATTTGTTCATTTAATCAAAACCTCGTTAAATCAATCTCCCAGAGGCAATTTATCTGGGCACGTTTTCAAAATTTGTTTTGGTTAGGGGGCCCCGTTCTGGTCCAGTCAAACGCTACGGACCTGTCTATGGCAATAGCTAATCAACATTGATATAATTATCACCGGTCGCTGTGGTCAATACACCGTGCATTGTTAAACTTGATAGGCGTTCATTTCCTGTATATGAGGGCGCTGCTGGTTACCTCGCTTCAGTATTAGGGAATAGATGGAGCCACTTGTCGAAGCATGCTCGATTTATAAAGCTAACTCCACTGTATAGATGGCGCCACTCACCATGATTTCCACGGAAACAAGAATATATACTTAGTAAGTAGAATATGAGTGGGAAGGGTTTCAAGCGTAATATCAAAATATTGATTTGATTGGTTTAAAAATCTCCAAAACGCTTTCGTTTCACAACAAAGTTAAACATCCGTTTTCTAACTTTACTTTACTTCACACGCCAAACAATGGGATACCCGCAGTCTTACTGTAGCAATCGAGGATTCCACTTATGGCAGGCGAGGATCCACCAGGTGTCGCTAGTAAATAGTTTGTCGTCTGCGTTCGATTTTCTTGTACATTTCAATTAAATCTGAATGAATTGTTCTCTTAAATGAATCAATTATTAATGAAAACTAAACCGATATCAGAGTAGAAGAATGAAAGTATTTCTTCTTCAAACCAGTTCAAAGTTCATCGAAAATGAACTAATTTTGACAACGAACAACCTACTACTCGTTGCGCCATCTGGTGGAATAGCTGGTTTTGCGGGTATCCCATAAATCAAATATCACACTTATGGCGCCATCTAACGGTTAAAGTAGTTTATTAATATAAGGTGACGAACACCTTTTAAACATTGGAACGAGGAAATACAACAGATTGATATCATACATTGACACGCGAGACCAAAGACTCTTATACAACAGACCCTTAACTCAAAAAGTCAATATGAAAAATAGCAATTTCATTACATTTATCACAAATCTATTGATTCACAGCAGGTTCATATTTGCTGTGTTTTGATCCAATTACAAGACCGATATCAATGTATGGTATATCAATATATTATCAAAATATTAACGGTATAACTAGGGGTGCAGGGACCCACTTTGGAAGTGGTCTGAAATGGTCGACGATCTGACATTTTCAAATTTAACTCCCCCTGGTTTAAAAGGAACCAAAGACATTGAAACTCACTACACATATACAGAACATGTCATGAGATTATTTATAACTTTATTTATAACTAGAGCAAAAACCTGCTCTATACCGATATATATTAAACTCTGATTTCAATGTAATATAACAACAGAATTGATCCTTAAAATCTGCTAAAGTGCTAATTTTGCCGGGGAAAAAAATGGACATACAAGTGCGCCATCTTAATTCCAATTGCGCCGATATTTTGAGTTTGAGTATATAAACCAATTATCAACACGATAAATCAAAAACTACCCGAGACAACTGGACGCAAAGTGAACGCAATAACTATAGTCCCGAGTGAGATAAAAAATAAATTAGTTTGAACTTAAAATTCAAGATCAATGTTTAATCTCTTACGTCCACGTGCTGTATCGGTGATAAATCCTGTAAAGATAAAATAAAACAAAATATTAGATGGATATTCATGAATGCATGTATCACTGATTCAGGTTTTCAATAAAAACTGTTTCACAAATGATAGGTAAATTTTGCAGCAAATTCTCCAAGATTAGAACAAAACCAGTAGTTATATAGTAGAGGTTTTTGGGTCATGAAGCAAATGAAGTAGTAAATATAACACTTAATTTAAATGACAACTTTAGAGATAGCATCATTAATATATGACTTCTACGATGATGAGACTTAATCGAATTTGAATTTATTCCTAATTAGCATAATTTATACATAACAGCTACTACCCTCTATTTTCAAATTACAAATTGAAATAAGCGTGATTTATTAGAAAATAGTTATCACTTACCGGTGTAGAAGAACCGCTCGGCGGCGTTGTTGGTAAAAACTGAAAATACAATCAAAGACAATGTTAAAAACCTGATCTGATTTGTATAGTGTAAGTAAATGGTTTTGGGGTCGGACCAAATTTCTGTAAATGTGAGTGAAATCAATCGAAGTTTGTCCGAACTGGTTTTTCAGTTTTTCTCCACTCGTCTATAACGGGCTATCAATCAATATGGTCGAAAGTGCAGAATGTTCCAGCTGATAAAAACTGGGTTCCAAAATAATCAGCCCTTTGCATGTGATGATGCGAACGATCAGGCTGGGTGCACCCTGGTATAGATTTGACGATGCAGTAATGTATGACGGACATTACCTGTCAGTAGCAGAAGCAGGGTTTAATATTCTATATATATAAATTTCGGTTTCAAGCTCAAGAATGATGACTTCAAACAGGCGTTTACGATAACTTACGTCTATTCCGGACATAGAAATATTAAATTTTGGTTGTTGTTGTTGTTGTTGTTGTTGTTGTTGTTGTTGTTGTTGTTGCTGCGCTGTACCCTATAAAAGAGAAAACATATTCATACAATGACAAGAAATAGGACAGACGCGAAATCAGAGTTTATCTAACAGTTTATCTCCAGGACGGATGTGGCTGTGAAATCAAACAGTTTATCTCTAGGATGGACACGTCTGTTAACTGTTGCCACTGGTTACCTCGAAAAAACCGTTCCTGATATAACTAAATAGTTTCCATAGCAACCAGACGAGGTCAAACAATGCAAATTGAGAGATAATAAGGTAATGGATTCGAGGGGGCAGCAGACTACAGTAGACTCGGCCACCCTACTCGGTACCCGGTTGAAATTGCATACACATTTTCTGATCCTTAACGTAAAAATCCTAAAATTTTAAAAAGTTGGTATTCGGTTAATTAATGGTCCAAATAGAACAGAGTTAAGCGGAGTCTGCTGTATCATCATTTTGATATTGATGCCTATAATTTTAGAGAATGTCGATATTTAATGGAACAATACATTTAGCCGATCCAGAAAAATTTCATAAACGTAATTCTAACCATTTCTTCCTTTTTTTTCATTTTATTTTTTTTTTTCATTAGTGGTGAGACGAAAATGACGTCATCGACTCACTACCATCTTACGTCATGAAGCTCAAAAATAGGATAAATGTTCTCATGTATCGCCATGGGAACGTTGGGACCCATAATTGGTGCCACTACCTAAACGTTACTGTTGCCATGGATACCACAAAGAAACTTAAATAAATAGTTTCCATAGCGACCAGACAATGTTAAACAATGCAAATTTAGAATGGAGAGAAATGAGGCTATGGGTTGGGCAACAACTAGCAGCGCATACAGTAACTAATCACGATTCAATACAATATTTTTATTCTTATATCTTTACTTTTAGAGAATATCGATATTTTACTAAACGATGCATTGAGCAGAAATCCAGAGAGATCCAGAAATATTTCACCAACGTTATATTCAATATTTTTTTTTCTTTTTTTTCATTCTAGATGCAATTCAGGGCCTAGTTTCACAAACAGGTTTAACTCTTAAATCGATTTAATTTCTTCATTAATTCAGTTTATCTTAAATCGATTAAGGCGTTTATCCTTTTTGTGAAACTGGACCCAGGGGTACAAAATACTAAGTATGGGATGAATAAATTAGCATGGAAGCAGTAAATTTGTACTTACTTTATTATACGGGCTTGAATGTGAGGGGCCCGCACCCCGTGTTTTTTTTACAGCTTTTGGCATCTAGAAAAACAAGTAAAAATATTAAATCATTTGAAAATATATCAGTCAGTCTTATTCTGGTTCAGTGAACTAATTCTCTATATGGTGCATGTAGGGGTCCAGGGACACCACATCCACTAATTCTCTATATGGTGCATGTAGGGGTCCAGGGACACCACATCCACTAATTCTCTATATGGTGCATGTAGGGGTCCAGGGACACCACATCCACTAATTCTCTATATGATGCATGTAGGGGTCCAGGGACACCACATCCACTAATTCTCTATATGATGCATGTAGGGGTCCAGGGACACCACATCCACTAATTCTCTATATGGTGCATGTAGGGGTCCAGGGACACCACATCCACTAATTCTCTATATGGTGCATGTAGGGGTCCAGGGACACCACATCCACTAATTCTCTATATGGTGCATGTAGGGGTCCAGGGACACCACATCCACTAATTCTCTATATGGTGCATGTAGGGGTCCAGGGACACCACATCCACTAATTCTCTATATGGTGCATGTAGGGGTCCAGGGACACCACATCCACTAATTCTCTATATGGTGCATGTAGGGGTCCAGGGACACCACATCCACTAATTCTCTATATGGTGCATGTAGGGGTCCAGGGACACCACATCCACTAATTCTCTATATGGTACATGTAGGGGTCCAGGGACACCACATCCACTAATTCTCTATATGGTGCATGTAGGGGTCCAGGGACACCACATCCACTAATTCTCTATATGATGCATGTAGGGGTCCAGGGACACCACATCCACTAATTCTCTATATGGTGCATGTAGGGGTCCAGGGACACCACATCCACTAATTCTCTATATGGTGCATGTAGGGGTCCAGGGACACCACATCCACTAATTCTCTATATGGTGCATGTAGGGGTCCAGGGACACCACATCCACTAATTCTCAATATGGTGCATGTAGGGGTCCAGGGACACCACATCCACTAATTCTCTATATGGTACATGTAGGGGTCCAGGGACACCACATCCACTAATTCTCTATATGGTGCATGTAGGGGTCCAGGGACACCACATCCACTAATTCTCTATATGGTGCATGTAGGGGTCCAGGGACACCACATCCACTAATTCTCTATATGGTGCATGTAGGGGTCCAGGGACACCACATCCACTAATTCTCTATATGAAACTTGAAGGCAACTGGGATTGCAAATCTTGATATGATGATTGACAAAAACACAAAGACAGCGATCTAACCCAAAAACAGCGATCTTACACAAAAACAGCGATCTTACACAAAATAGCGATCTAACCTAAAAACACCAATCTAACACAAAAACAGCTTTCTAACCCAAAAACAGCGACCTAACAAAAAACTGCGATCTAACCTAAAACAGCGATCCAACCTAAAACAGCGATCTAACAAAAAACTGCGATCTAACAGAAAAACAGTGTTCTAACCCAAAAACTGCAATCTAACCTAAACACTGCGGTCTAACCCAAAAACAGCGATCTAACACAAAAACTGTGATCTAACACAAAAAGTGATCTAACACAAAACAGCAATCTAACCAAAAACGGTGATCTAACCTCAAAACAGCGATCTAACCTAAAAACTGCGATCTTACCTAAAAACTGCGATCTTACCCAAAAACAGCGATTGAAAAGGTGATTTCATATTCACATTTTGATTATCTATAATATCGTGAAATGATGAATTCATTAATTTGATTCAATTGAATTAATTTTTAAGTCGGCATTTTAGACAAAATGAAAATCAAACATCTCCATCCTAAATTCTTCTTAATTTTAATTTTGGTTGAGAAAACCAATTGATTTCAGTGATTTATATCTTCAAATTCCAAATAAGAAAATCAACTCTGCCATTGGGCCGCAATCGAAGTCCGGATCCGTCGTTTAGCATTCGTGTTTTTCAAAAATTCAAACGTTTCGAATCACTATGATCATCAAAAATTGTTTTTGAATCGAATCCATGATGAGTCAATAGTTAGGTAACTATTGCTGGATTTAAAAACAGTCAGTTTGAGGTAGGTTGATGATGTTTGAAGGGCTGAAATGGACGCTCAATACCTCGGTCTCTAAATAAGGGATAAAAATTAACCTTATATGTGCACTTTCGAGCTAAACTACTATGACACCTAATCATTGTCTACAAGAGCTGTGCTAAAGTAATCATTTAAAGTCAATCGATCATTTATAGAGGCCTTAGTTTTGAGTTTTTTTACACTACAATTTTTGATCAAAGATGTAAAATATACTTACGTCGTAATGTCTGTGAAACGAATGATTCGATCAGCTGACAGCTGGTCATCGTTCAGTAAACCGCACTGACCTCAACCAATCAACACGCGGCTTAATACATTTAACATTCAAACTACTTGTATGCAAATCACAAACGCGGAAGTAAGTGGACCGGAAGAAAGTGGCGAACGATTCTACGGATCAGTCTTCTGAACCGACGGCATCACATAAATCAGTTTTCACCTATTCTAAAACCGGTATTAGATTTTATCAGATTTACTATTAATACTTTGGTTAATATGGCTGTCATTTTAATAAGATAATTCAAAATTCAAAGTAAAATGAATATCTCCGTTCATAATTTTTCAGAAATGATTTTTCATCGTAGACTGGTTGCCCGTTCATTCCCGCGCAATGAACATTGTCAGTTAGACTGGTTACCGGGCTCTATCAGGCTACTGAATTGACGACTTCGCACATCGGTTTTCACTAATGCAAATTGTTGAGCTTTGGCAGATTTATCTTATGAAGATAATAAAAATTTTGTAGTCAATATGAGAAAATATTTCAGAATCTGATATGAAATGAATATTTCCGTCAACCATATTTCAGTAATGGTTTTTCAATGTAGACGGATCGTGAGGTGGCTAGACTGGTTACCGGTCTCTATGGGACAAGCAACCAGTCTATGCTCCGACTCACCTACCAGTGTATGGAATACCTCCACTCCGGCGTTCGATTGCCAGGGCACGGAATCTTGCCCGCATTTATACAATTCTTTTCATGCACGCCGCGCTTTATTATGCAAGTTATTAGATGTTGTATGCTGTAGTACAGTGAACTCTGAAGGTTTAGTTTGGGCTATTCACGCGATCACGCCCCGCCAAAGAGTTATCCCTGCAGACTAATCATCGTAAACCAGAGAAGCGTTCCGGTATCCATTTTTGAGGATACATCTTCACGTGTCGGGGTTTGATTGCCTCCCACCGATCCAAGCCAACACGAACCCTGCGGCTAGTGCAGATCACTCTTTGGTCTTCTGTTCTTCGGCCTCGTCGAACTGAATTCAGTTTGTCCGGATTTCTAATAGTGACGCATGCAAGAAGTGAGGAAAAGAGGCATCCGAAAACTCCATAGACTCCTGAAGTTAAAGACATAGGGTTCAGTTAATGCCTTTCTACTTGATGTTTCTAGAAGATACGGAAAGGACCAAAACTCAAAATCCCCACTAAAACAGGGATGTATTTAATATGGTTTCATCGTTTCATCATTTGAAGTGAACGTAAACAGCTTGAAAATAAAAACTACCACGAAAATATATCTTAAACTAAATTCAATTTCAACACGATTATTTGTTTACATCAATTTCACCCAGCGGCGTTTGTTATCGAACTGTGACTGAGTTTATATTCATTATCAGATCTGAAATAGTTCCCGTTATAGCTGCACAGAAAAACGAGTCTATCATGATGTTCCAACTACTCAACTACTGTGGCATGCGAGTAATAAATTCACTTTTCCGATACATATCGATTAAGGGGCAGCACTAGACGGTTCAAGATTTTAGACAGCTCGCTATGATTCTACTCTGGCAAGCGAGCTATAAGTTAGTTCACAGATTTACCGCTATTGATTTGTTTAGGGGCAGCACCTGACGGTTAAGACATTGAAGAGCTCTGTATCTTGCTGTGGCACGCGAGATTCAGCTCCCTGGGTCCAGTTCTACAGTTCAGAGTCGATTCATTTTCAATGGGTCGACAGAGAACTAGATCGCTCACAACTTGAAAAGAAATATATACTAGTTATTGATGACAAATTCGAAAATTCCCAAAAAATAAGTCATACAAATTAAGTAGTTCAATGAATTAATTATATATGCAAAATTTTCAATGAATCCCATCACATATCTTCACTTTTATCTTTTTCTGATGATCTGGGCTCAATTGCACAGTGGTGACCTATATAATAATACTGTTCCATCCTATAGCTGTTGGAATCGCTAGTGAACTTATGGTCTCAGATAAGACTGGTGATCTTAAATCGAAGACTTGGCACTCCGACCATTTTCTGAGGATCCGGTTGTTAAAAACTCTCGCATTAAAACAGTCTGAGGAGGAACTTGTATAGAAGAGGAATTCCACGAAGAAATTTCCACCAGAGAAAGCTGAGAAAACCAAAATATTTTTTAAAAAACTTGACAATGACCAAGTAATATATATATATATGACAAACTAGTTTTATTAGAAGGCTTGTTGGCCGTTTGAAGTTGAATCATATGTTTTTTTAGAAACATCAATATATTAGAAAACATTTTTTCTAACATGGCAAAGTATAAAAAACATGATCTTTGAATTGTTCAACACTTGTTACAACACTTGTATAAACAGGCTCAAAGTTTTCTGAGCTAAAAACTCCCCATAACTGAATGTTTCAATAGCACACAAGTTATTCAATTTTTTACAATTTTTGATACAAAAAATGATAACATTTGAATTTTGATTTATCCCAGAAATCAAAATTTAACATAAATTTCTCAATAAAAGGACAATAATGTAGTCACTGTAGTTACATTGATTATAATGTTGACGACTTGTGATTAAACCAAATTACGTTATCTGAAGTAAACTGAATACTAATTGAGACTTCAAAATAGAGATGACTTCAATAATGTGACGACTTATCCAAATGATGACTTACACACTTAGTGAATTGAATTAGAAATACAAATTGAGACTAAAAAATAGAGATGACTTCAGTAATGTTTTTTTTTTCTATATCTCGTTCGTATGATGATCACCTAGAGTCGAATACAGGAATTCGGAATGGAGAATAAGTGCGCATTAATCATCCAACTCTTTCTTCCCTTCTCTTTCTTCCCTTCCCTTCTCTTTCTTCCCTTCCCTTCTCTTTCTTCCCTTCCTTTCTCTTTCTTCCCTTCCTTTCTTGTTTACGTTTCCCTGAAAATACATTATATATTTCACATGTATGATTAAAATTGAATATATAAATGCTGCAATGAAAGATAATGAGAATTGCATAAACATGAAGAATTCATTTCAATCTGAAATAATAAACCCCTAAAATTAATTTAGGAATTATTTTATGAAACTGATCACTGATTCATAAAAATGTTAATTCTTAATTTAATCTTTTATTTTTATTTTTGAATCAGGGCCCAGGGATGAGTGTTTAGCGTTTGTAGGTTTTCTACCTGTGAGTAGTGGATGTACATTCACTCCGATGGATAAAATGGGGATCTTAAAGTATATCTCTGTTCATGCAGATTTCATCCGTCTCAATGCACATTTCGTCCCAGTCTCAATGCAGATTTTCATGAACCATTTCCGGCGTGAAACTGAAATTAGAATAATGAAATTTCAGATGAAGAAGTTAAACGATTAAAAGAACAACTATAGCATAACAGACACTATCTGCAAAACATGTAAACCAGATAAAATAGCAGCAGCGGTTAGCTGCTAGGCAGTGGGGATCAAAGGTAATCAGGAGGAAAGGGAAGGGATATGTAGGAAGCAGGCGAGGGGGATGTTGGTTAAAGAGACATTCTTAACCATTAAAGAAACACTCTGAGTCCATGTTCTGACGATATATAGAGAATCAAATGCTAATAATACAAGAAAGAATGACCTGAAAAAGTTTCTGAAAAGTTACCTTGTAGCTAATGATATATCGATAGTTCTCTTTTGAAAGATGGTGGGAAACCAAGAGAAACCGAAAAGTACCAGTTGCGGTCGTCGTGGCTCCGCAGGGAGGAGGAGCAAGAGTGGTCCCGGCGGATGGTGCGGCTGACGAAGGTAATCGGGAGGAAGGGGAGGGGATAAATAGGAAGCGGCCGAGGAGGGATGGTGGTGGGGCTGGAGATGGTGCGGGTCCTGCTCCTCCTGCTCCTCCATCCGTATCTTGGGCGGTCACTCGTCAAAAAGCTGGCGAGTGATCGAGTGGCCCGAGAGGTAGAGGTGGTGGCCCGGCATACTGATGGAGAGTGGAGGGTGCCACTTCGTTCGGGGACAATTCCGGATTTGTTAACTGATCTAAAGAATATTCTTTCAGTGAAGGGATATGCCTTGAACGCATGAGACGTTCATGTGCGCCTACTATGCCTTCACTGAAAAAAATTTAAATATAACATATACCCAAATGAATAACACACAACAGTTTCAACAACATTCTACACTTTTTAGTTTGTTCTTAGCAAGATATTTTACAAGTGAATCTACCAATGATTTATCTGATCCGCAGTTGTGTGCTTTAGTTGCACTTGGACTCAGTTGCGCGCATTTAGATTAGCCTCGGGATCCAGTTCCATGAGTTTAATAGTGAAGGACTCACATAGGTGTATTATACGCACATAGGTGTATTATACTAAATACTTATTGTTCATTTTTTTCTCTTTACAGACACGACCACCGCCAAAAAAAACTCGCACGAAAAGGAAAAGAAAAGTTGCGGTCGTCGTGGCTCCTCAGGGAGGGGAGGCAAGAGTTGCCCCTGCGGATGGCGCAGCTGATCAAGGCAATCAGGAGGAAGGGGTAAGAATTAATAGGAAGAGGCCGAGGAGGGATGGTGGTGGGGCTGGGGATGGTGCGGGTCCTGCTCCTCCATCCGTATCTCGGGCGGTCACTCGTTCACTCGCCCAAAAAGCTGGCGAGTGATCGAGTTGCCCGAGTGGTAGAGGTGGTGGCCCGGCATACTGATGGAGAGTGGAGGGAGCCACTTCGTTCGGGGACAATTCCGGATTTGTTTTGATGTGCCTAATATGCCTTTACTGTAAAAGAATTTTAACATATACCAATGAATAAACGCATGACAGTTTCTAGTTTTTGATCATCTAAAATGTACAAAAGAGAAGCCAATCAGCGAATCAGAGAAAGTAGACCTCAGCAGTGAGGGGAACAAGTCAGAGCTCCGCTCTCGGTTCTACAGAGCTTTTGAAAATATAATGTCAAAACCTTTTGGGCAGAGGCTGCTTGTGAGCCGACTGTTCCTGGATTGATAGAGCTCCCTCTACATGCATGCTTAAACCACCAGCAAATCAAAACAAACAAACCACAACAAACATGGAAAAGTGGTTCAGAGAATAAATCCGAGTAATGAGGATCAAGGAAGTTATGGTGGGACAGGAAGACACTGAGTGATTCATGAATGTGTCTACCTACATGCAACTACTTTGTTCTTGAATTCCTGAAGAAAAAAATCAAGACAACCAACAAACTCAAGACTGACCCATAGCTGCTGCTGCTGAAATAACCAACAAACTCAAGACTGACCCATAGCTGCTGCTGCTGAAATAACCAACAAACTCAAGACTGACCCATAGCTGCTGCTGCTGAAACAACCAACAAACTCAAGACTGACCCATAGCTGCTGCAACAACCAACAAACTCAAGACTGACCCAGCTGCTGCAACAATCAACAAACTCAAGACAGACCCATAGCTGCTGCAACAACCAACAAACTCAAGACAGACCTACCCATAGTTGCTGCCACAAACAAAGAAAACAATGCCAAAAGCCATGAAAAAATGTGGGGCGCCGGCCTGTATGCTGGTAACTACAAATTTACTCTTTTCATGCTAATTTATTCATACTATGCTTAAGAATAAGTGTAAGAAAGTACTGAACTGTATGACTGACTTAATTATAAAATGTATTTTCAAATGATTAAATAGTTATACATATTTTACTAGATACCAATAAGGCAGGTTTCAAGCCAATACAATCTGGGAGAGATGTTAAGCATTAACCATTCAAGTATGCTAAAAGCAAACAAAACACATGGGACGCCAGCCCATCCACATTACGAATTATGCCAAAAGCCATCAGAAAAACCTCGGGCGCGGGCCCCTCAACGTCAAGCCCTTACGCTAATAGAACACAACAACAACAACAACAACAACAACAACGACCTTTTGATGTCAAATCTATACCAGGGTGCACCCAGGCAGATCGTTCACATCATCACATGCAAAGGGCTGATTATTTTGGAACCCAGTTTTTATCAGCTGGAACATTCTGCACATTCGACCATATTGATTGATAGCCCGTTATAGACGAGTGGAGAAAAACTGAAAAACCAGTTCGGACAAACTTCGATTGATTTCTTGTTTCTTGTTCAATAGTGACATATTGCAATAGAAAACGTGAAGCAGTGAACAGTAGAACTACAACCGTTTATTATAGTCAAAGTGGCTCCATCTGAAATGTTACCTCATGGTAAACAAAAGGGAATTTCAATGAGTTTAACTCACATTTACAGAGTTTTAACGAGGTTAGACTGAATTAACCATTATTCCATCAATGGTGTGTTCTGTCCATCAAGGCTCCTCAGACGCACCGAGCAGTCAAATGCAGCAGTAGCGCGAGGGTCGGGTGTTCTCGTGTGGGCAGACGGTCCGAACCCCAAAACCATTTACTTACACTATACAAATCAGATCAGGTTTTTAACATTGTCTTTGATTGTATTTTCAGTTTTTGCCAAAAACGCCGCCCAGCGGGGTTTCGACACCGGTTTATCGCCTACTACGCCGGTAAGTGTCCATCAAGGCTCCTCAGACGCACCGAGCAGTCATATGCAGCAGTAGCGCGAGGGTCGGGTGTTCTCGTGTGGGCAGACGGTCCGAACCCCAAAACCATTCACTTACACTATACAAATCAGATCAGGATTTTAACATTGTCTTCGATTGTATTTTCAGTTTTTGCCGACAACGCCGTCCAGCGGTTTACCGCCACTGCCACCAGTTTACCGCCTACTACGCCGGTAAGTGATAACTTTTTTCTAATAAATCACGCTTATTTCAATTTGTAATTTGAAAATAGAGGGTAGTAGCTGTTTTGCATAAATTACGCTAATTAGGAATAAATTCAAATTCGATTAAGTATCATCATCGTAGAAGTAATATATCAATGATGCCATCTCTACAGTTGTCATTTCCATTCATGAATATCCATCTAATAATTTGTTTTATTTTTACAGGTTTTTTCACCAATCCAGCACGACAGCGATATCTATTTCAAGTTCAAACTAATTAATTTTTTTTATCTCACTTGGGACTATAGTTATTGCGTTCACTTTTCATCCGTCCGTAGACGAAATCCAGTTTGCATTAATTATGCTAATTATTCACTGTCACGTCACACAATCCTTACACAAATATAAGTAATAAATACATATATAAGACTGATACACGTAACAAAGAGTTCAGCAGGTGCCGTGTGATATCGTTAAACCAATTATTGGTTAAACGACAAAGTTTGGAATCTCTGGATGCTCAAACAGTAAATCTCATCAGGAAATCATAGATAACGAATAATTGTACAATTTAACTGCTGAATAAAAATAATTTCAATTACTGAAGTTACATTGAAATCATACTTCAGTAAAATCAGGCGCCCCCTGTTGGAATGATATTCATAGCCGTAGCATCGAAACCATTCGACTTGTTGTTTAATGTATTTCTCTCTATTTTTATTTTACAGTGATGAACATATTAGACGAATGTCCGTTCGAGGATTTGGTGGGGGAATTCAAAAGAAACTTGGTTCCCGATAGGATACCACCACCGCTTAATCCTTTGTCGCCCGCTGCTGCCCCTCCCCCACGCCCAATAAATTCGCCTCAGCAGCGGCCTGTCAGACAGCCGCCCCCGGGTGCCAAAAGATGGTCAGAAAGAGTCCGTGGGCGGCTGTTTGAAGGAGATCTGACGGAGGTAAGAATCTTTATTTGTTTTCATATTTCATTAAACTAAGATGATTTAAACTGTAGCTAAGAAAATCTTATTTGGATTGAAATCATTGATTATGCACTTGTGAATTACAGTTTTCAATCTGTAATTAGTCAGAATTCAGGATATCAGTTGATTTTCAGCAAGAAGGGTGAAAGCGCCCGGGCCCAACAACTAAGTGGATGTGGTGTCCCTGGACCCCTACATGCACCATATAGAGAATTAGTGGATGTGGTGTTCCTGGACCCCTACATGCACCATATAGAGAATTAGTGGATGTGGTGTCCCTGGACCCCTACATGCATCATATAGAGAATTAGTGGATGTGGTGTCCCTGGACCCCTACATGCACCATATAGAGAATTAGTGGATGTGGTGTCCCTGGACCCCTACATGCACCATATAGAGAATTAGTGGATGTGGTGTCCCTGGACCCCTACATGCACCATATAGAGAATTAGTGGATGTGGTGTCCCTGGACCCCTACATGCATCATATAGAGAATTAGTGGATGTGGTGTTCCTGGACCCCTACATGTACCATATAGAGAATTAGTGGATGTGGTGTTCCTGGACCCCTACATGCACCATATAAAGAATTAGTTCACTGAACCAGAATAAGACTGACTGATATATTTTCAAATGATTTAATATTTTTACTTGTTTTTCTAGAAGATGCCTAAAGCTGTAAAAAAAACACGGGGCGCGGGGCCCTCAACATCGAGCCCCTATAATAAAGTAAGTACAAATTTACTGCTTCCATGCTTATTTATTCATCCCATACTTAGTATTTTGTACCCCTGGGTCCAGTTTCACAAAAAGGATTAACGCCTAAATCGATTTAATATTTTTACTTGTTTTTCTAGATTATGCCTAAAGCAATGAAAAAAAACACAGGGCGCGGGTCCAAGTACATCAAGCCCGTATGCAAAAAGAACCGAACAACAACAACAACAACAACAACAACGGTTCAATATTTCTATGTCCGGAATTGAGTTTTTGCCAAAAACGCCTGTTTGAAGTCATCATTCTTGAGCTTGAAACTGAAATTTATATATATAGAATATTAAACCCTGCTTCTGCTACTGACAGGTAATGTCCGTCATACATTACTGCATCGTCAAATCTATACCAGGGTGCACCCAGGCAGATCGTTCGCATCATCACATGCAAAGGGCTGATTATTTTGGAACCCAGTTTTTATCAGCTGGAACATTCTGCACTTTCGACCATATTGATTGATAGCCCGTTATAGACGAGTGGAGAAAAACTGAAAAACCAGTTCGGACAAACTTCGATTGATTTGACTCACATTTACAGAAATTTGGTCCGACCCCAAAACCATTTACTTACACTATACAAATAAGATCAGGTTTTTAACATTGTCTTTGATTGTATTTTCAGTTTTTGCCAAAAACGCCACCCAGTGGTGTTTCTACGCCGGTAAGTGATAACTATTTTCTAATAAATCAGGCTTATTTCAATTTGTAATTTGAAAATAGAGGGTAGTAGCTGTTTTGCATAAATTATGCTAATTAGGAATAAATTCAAATTCGATTAAGTCTCATCATCGTAGAAGTAATATATCAATGATGCTATCTCTACAGTTGTCATTTCCATTCATGAATATCCATCTAATAATTTGTTTTATTTTATTTTTACAGGTTTTTTCACCAATCCAGCACGACAGCTATATCTATTTCAAGTTCAAACTAATTAATTTTTTTAATCTCACTTGGGACTATAGTTATTGCGTTCACTTTTCATCCGTCCGTAGACGAAATCCAGTTTGCATTAATTATGCTAATTATTCACTGTCACGTCACACAATCCTTACACAAATATAAGTAATAAATACATATATAAGACTGATACACGTAACAAAGAGTTCAGCAGGTGCCGTGTGATATCGTTAAACCAATTATTGGTAAAACGACAAAGTTTGGAATCTCTGGATGCTCAAACAGTAAATCTCATCAGGAAATCATAGATAACGAATAATTGTGCAATTTAACTGCTGAATAAAAATAATTTCAATTACTGAAGTTACATTGAAATCATACTTCAGTAAAATCAGGCGCCCCCTGTTGGAATAATATTCATAGCCGTAGCATCGAAACCATTCGACTTGTTGTTTAATGTATTTCTCTCTATTTTTATTTTACAGTGATGAACATATTAGACGAATGTCCGTTTGGGGACTTGGTGAGGGAATTCAAAAGAAACTTGGTTCCCGATAGGATACCACCACCGGTTAATCCTTTGTCGCCCGCTGCTGCCCCTCCCCCACGTCCAATAAAAATGCCTCAGCAGCGGCCTATCAGACAGCCGCCCCCGGGTGCCAAAAGATGGTCAGAAAGAGTCCGTGGTAAACAAAAGGGAATTTCAATGAGCGAGGGCACCCTCACGTCCAGTACAAACGATGGTGCTAGTACAAATTTACTGCGTCCATGCTAATTTATTCATACCAAATCAAAACAAACAAACCACAACAAACATGGAAAAGTGGTTCAGAGAATAAATCCGAGTAATGAGGATCAAGGAAGTTATGGTGGGACAGGAAGACACTGAGTGATTCATGAATGTGTCTACCTACATGCGACTACTTTGTTCTTGAATTCCTATAGAAAAAAATCAAGACAACCAACAAACTCAAGACTGACCCATAGCTGCTGCTGCTGAAACAACCAACAAACTCAAGACTGACCCATAGCTGCTGCTGCTGAAATAACCAACAAACTCAAGACTGACCCATAGCTGCTGAAACAACCAACAAACTCAAGACTGACCCATAGCTGCTGCTGCTGAAATAACCAACAAACTCAAGACTGACCCATAGCTGCTGAAACAACCAACAAACTCAAGACTGACCCATAGCTGCTGCTGCTGAAACAATCAACAAACTCAAGACTGACCCATAGCTGCTGCTGCTGAAACAACCAACAAACTCAAGACTGACCCAGCTGCTGCAACAATCAACAAACTCAAGACTGACCCATAGCTGCTGCTGCTGAAATAACCAAAAAACTCAAGACTGACCCATAGCTGCTGAAACAACCAACAAACTCAAGACTGACCCATAGCTGCTGCTGCTGAAACAATCAACAAACTCAAGACTGACCCATAGCTGCTGCTGCTGAAACAACCAACAAACTCAAGACTGACCCATAGCTGCTGTTGCTGAAACAACCAACAAACTCAAGACTGACCCAGCTGCTGCAACAATCAACAAACTCAAGACAGACCCATAGCTGCTGCTGCTGAAACAACCAACAAACTCAAGACAGACCCAGCTGCTGCAACAACCAACAAACTCAAGACTGACCCAGCTGCTGCAACAACCAACAAACTCAAGACTGACCCATAGCTGCTGCTGAAACAACCAACAAACTCAAGACTGACCCAGCTGCTGAAACAACCAACAAACTCAAGACTGACCCATAGCTGCTGAAACAACCAACAAACTCAAGACAGACCCAGCTGCTGCAACAACCAACAAACTCAAGACTGACCCAGCTGCTGCAACAACCAACAAACTCAAGACTGACCCATAGCTGCTGCTGAAACAACCAACAAACTCAAGACTGACCCAGCTGCTGAAACAACCAACAAACTCAAGACTGACCCATAGCTGCTGAAACAACCAACAAACTCAAGACTGACCCAGCTGCTGCAACAATCAACAAACTCAAGACTGACCCATAGCTGCTGCTGCTGAAATAACCAACAAACTCAAGACTGACCCATAGCTGCTGAAACAACCAACAAACTCAAGACTGACCCATAGCTGCTGCTGCTGAAACAATCAACAAACTCAAGACTGACCCATAGCTGCTGCTGCTGAAACAACCAACAACCTCAAGACAGACCCCCTCGAATCCATTACCTTATTATCTCTCAATTTGCATTGTTTGACCTCGTCTGGTTGCTATGGAAACTATTTAGTTATATCAGGAACGGTTTTTTCGAGGTAACCAGTGGCAACATTTAACAGGCGTGTCCGTCCTAGAGATAAACTGTCTGATTTCACAGCCACATCCGTCCTGGAGATAAACTGTTAGATAAACTCTGATTTCGCATCCGTCCTATTTCTTGTCATTGTATGAATATGTTTTCTCTTTTATAGGGTACAGCGCAGCAACAACAACAACAACAACAACAACGGTTCAATATTTCGATGTCCGGAATTGACGTAAGTTATCGTAAACGCCTGTTTGAAGTCATCATTCTTGAGCTTGAAACCGAAATTTATATATATATATAGAATATTAAACCCTGCTTCTGCTACTGACAGGTAATGTCCGTCATACATTACTGCATCGTCAAATCTATACCAGGGTGCACCCAGGCAGATCGTTCGCATCATCACATGCAAAGGGCTGATTATTTTGGAACCCAGTTTTTATCAGCTGGAACATTCTGCACTTTCGACCATATTGATTGATAGCCCGTTATAGACGAGTGGAGAAAAACTGAAAAACCAGTTCGGACAAACTTCGATTGATTTCTTGTTTCTTGTTCAATAGTGACATATTGCAATAGAAAACCTGAAGCAGTGAACAGTAGAACTACAACCGTTTATTATAGTCAAAGTGGCTCCATCTGAAATGTTACCTCATGGTAAACAAAAGGGAATTTCAATGAGCGAGGGCACCCTCACGTCCAGTACAAACGATGGTGCTAGTACAAATTTACTGCTTTCATGCTAATTTATTCATACCATGATTACCATGATTACCACAATCTGATATATAATTTATTTTCAAATGATTTTATAGTTTTACTTATTTTTCTAGATAATGCCGAAAGCAGTGAAAAAAACGTGGGGTGCGGGCCCTCAACATCAAGCCCGTATCCTACTGTTAGTACAAATTTACTGTTTCCATGCTAATTTATTCATGATTAAGAATAGTTGTAAGAAAGTACTGAACTGTTTGACTGGCTCGATATATGATATATTTTCAATTTATTCATGATTAAGAATAGTTGTTAGAAAGTACTGAACTGTTTGACTGGCTCGATATATGATATATTTTCATATTATTATATATTATAACTAATGTTTTTAGATGTCAAAAGCCACCAAAAAGGCACCCAGCGGACAAGGGGGTCCCTCTACATCAAGTCCATATGCACCTGTGAGTACAAATTCATCGCTTCATGCTAATTTATTAACTAATGAACGTTACAATAAAAATGTTGAAAATTTAATTTTTAATGAAATTGACTAATATATTTATATTATTTTTTAATTTCTAGCGTCTCTACTTTGGGTCGCCAGGCCGATCGCCACCTCTGAATTCGGATAACAACAACAGCAGCAGCAGAAGCGCATCTCTTCCGCCAGAGACGCCTCCCGACTTCCAAGCGCGAAGTAAGTTCAGTCTTCAAATACAATTTCAACGCATTCAATTTTTTGTATGGAGCTAAAACGGTTAAAGTTGTGACCAGTTTTCATAACTCTGTGTCGGGGGCCGCTAACCAAAACAAATTTTGAAAATGTGCCCATCAATCAAATTGCCTCTGGGCGATTTCTATTGATATAACGAAGGTTTTGATTAAATGAACAAATTTCAATATTTGTAAGTTTAACATTTCTGTTTTTAATTTTTCTTTGCGAGGAACTGAATTTTCGAACCCCCCGAACCGCCTCAAGCTACGTTCCTGATATAGTGCTAGCTATACCTGAATATTTTTTTCTTATTAAAATTGTTTAAAAAACCAGCACCTTGAACTTAGCAACGTTAATGAATTTGACTAATGTATTTTTTTATTTTCATTTCTAGCGTCGGTTTGCCTCGCAGGCAAGGTCACCGCTGCTAAATGTAAGTATCAGTGACGCCCTCAATCTCACATGCCTCACTTCCCTCGTACGTGCCGGTTTTTATGAAATTCCTCACGGAAATATATACTAGTAATCTTAGAATACACGTTTTTCTACCCAGACCCCTTCATTCTACTGAACTACCGTATAATAAGTGCCTGTTGTGTTCATTTTCTGTTGCATTTATTTTTATATTATTTCCATTTACAGTCGGTGAATCACAGCAGCAGCAGCAGCAGCAGCAGCGCACCCCTCCGGAGACGCCTGTTTCTAATCGGTCAAATAACAACAGCAACAGCAGCAGCAGCAGCAGCAGCAGCGCACCCCTCCGGAGACGCCTGTTTCTAATCTGTCAAATAACAACAACAGCAACAGCAGCAGCAGCAGCAGCAGCAGCAGTAGCACCCCTCCAGAGACGCCTCCCGACTTTCAAGCACCAAGTAAGTTCAGTCTCCAAATACAATTTCAATGCTTTCAATTTTTTTGTATGTAGTTAAAAGTTGTGACCAGTTTTCATAACTCTGTGTCGGGGGCCCGCTAACCAAAACAAATTTTGAAAATGTGCCCATCAATTAAATTGCCTCTGGGAGATTCCTATTGGAGGAGCGGCTTCGTTCGGGGACAATTCCGGATTTGTTAACTGATCTAAAGAATATTCTTTCAGTGAAGGGATATGCCTTGAACGCATGAGTCGTTCATGTGCGCCTAATATGCCTTCACTGAAAAAAAATCAACTATAACATGTACCACATATTTTTTGATTTAATTTTAGTCCAATTCCACAATTATTTCGGCTTACAATAGTGTCTTCAATTCTTTAAAGCCCAAAGCACCTTTTTGACTCAACATTCGGTATGAAGGTGGCCGGGAATTGGGCCGGCCTGTTTTCTTTCCGTTTCTGTCTCACGCCCAGCATAATTCATTTATATCATGCTTAAGAATAAGGCAAGTAAAAGTACTTAACTGTATGAGAGGCTAGATATATTTTCAAATGATTTAATATTTTTACTTTTTCTATATGCCTAAAGCTGCAAAAACGCCCAGTGGGCGAGGGCACCCTCACGTCCAGTACAAATGGTGCTAGAACAAATTTACTGCGTCCATGCTAATTTATTCATACCATGATTACCATGATTACCACAATCTGATATATTATGTATTTTCGAATGATTTTATAGTTTTACTTATTTTTCTAGATAATGCCGAAAGCAGTGAAAAAAACGTGGGGTGCGGGCCCTCAACATCAAGCCCGTATCCTACTGTTAGTACAAATTTACTGTTTCCATGCTAATTTATTCATGATTAAGAATAGTTGTTAGAAAGTACTGAACTGTTTGACTGGCTCGATATATGATATATTTTCAATTTATTTAATATTATTACTAATTTTTTTAGATATCAAAAGCCACGAAAAAGGCACCCAGCGGACAAGGGCGTCCCTCAACATCAAGCCCATATGCTCCTGTAATTATAAATTCTTTGCTTTCATGCTAATTTTTTAATTAATGAACGTCATAATAAAAATGTCGAATGAAATTGACTATTTATATTATTTTCATTTCAAGTGTCTGTCTTTTGGCTCACTAGCGAGATCGCCGCCTCTCAATTCAAACAGTCACAACTAAAAAGATCTTATTTGGATTAAAATCATTGATTATTGCACTCTGTTTGTCCTGTGGTACGACGTTAAACTGCCTCTTTTTAACAATACGTTTTATCCATACATTTTATCAGTGATTTTTATCTGTTTGTCCTGTGGTATGACGTTAAACTGCCTCTTTTTAACAATACGTTTTATCAATACATTTTATCAGTGATTTTTATCTGTTTGTCCTGTGGTATGACGTTAAACTGCCTCTTTTTAACAATACGTTTTATCCATACATTTTATCAGTGATTTTTATCTATTTGTCCTGTGGTACGACGTTAAACTGCCTCTTTTTAACAATACGTGTCCCTGGACCCCTACATGCACCATATAGAGTGGACCCCTACATGCACCATATAGAGAATTAGTGAATGTGGTGTCCCTGGACCCCTACATGCACCATATAGAGAATTAGTTCACTGAACCAGAATAAGACTGACTGATATATTTTCAAATGATTTAATATTTTTACTTGTTTTTCTAGAAGATGCCTAAAGCAACAAGAAAAACACGGGGCGCGGGCCCCTCACATTCAAGCCCGTATAATAAAGTAAGTACAAATTTACTGCTTCCATGCTTATTTATTCATACCATGCTTAAGAATAGTTGTAAGAAAGTACTGAACTGTTTGACTGGCTCGATTATATGATGTATCTTCAATTTATTTAATACTTTTACTTTAAATTTTTCTATTAATATCATTATATCATAGTTATTTTACTAGATGCCGAAAGCTCAGAGAAAAACAGGGGGCGCAGAAGCTTCAACTTCCAGCCCGACCTCCAGCCCATAAGCTGCTGCAATTACAAATGTACTGCTTCCATGCTAATTATTCATACCATGCATTACAACAATGCCTAAAGCAATTAGAAAAACCTGGGCCGCGGGCCCCTCAAGTTCCAGCCCGTATGCTACTGTAAGTACACATTTACTGTTTCCATGCTAATTTATTCATGATTAAGAATAGTTGTAAGAAAGTACTGAACTGTTTGACTGCCTCGATTATATGATGTATCTTCAATTTATTCAATACTTTTACTTTAAATTTTTCTATTAATATCATTATATCATAGTTATCTTACTAGATGCCGAAAGCTCAGAGAAAAACAGGGGGGGCAGACCCTTCGACTTCAAGCGGCTAAGCTGCTGCAATTACAAATGTACTGTTTTCATGCTAATTTATTCATACTTTGTTAAGAATAAGTGTAAGAAAGCATTGAACTGTTTGACGGACTCATTATAAAATGTATTTTCAAATGATTTTTACTTATTTTTCTAGATGCCAAAAGCAGGTTTCAAGCCAATGCAATCTGCAATCTGTTTATAGAAAAGCCAAAGATTCAGATTTTAAATGAATTTTTATCTGTTGATCACCTGAAACGCCACTTTTCTCAAGGGAGGGACATTTAGGATTGACCTCTGAATGAACCCTGTCTGTTGATATCTTACGTAAATGGGTTAGAAAAATACAAATCCTTATTTGGGAACTGGACACACTTAGGTTCAGTTACATAATTCTATGGATTCAGTTCATCTCATTAAAACAAACAGCTCTTATTCAAACTAGTTTTGTCAAGCAGGAACACTTGCTTTTAGAATTCGTCGTGCGTTCCGGCGGGAGGAGTTTGTACGTTTATTTCTACCGAAGTGTAAGTAGTTTAACTATTTTCATACAATATCATTTAGTGTGACGTGTGTCACTGATAATCAAAATCTAATAATAACTGTTGTTCCCTAGTATTAACATTGTGCAATTGAAATCCTATAGTTGTTTTTAGAAAGGATAGATGGCGCCATCAATGTGACAATCGATTGTAAAGTTTAAGAAATGAATGTTTAACCTCGCCGAGTACCAGAATTCTTAACCGTAGCATCGAAACCATTCGACTTGTTGTTTAATGTATTTCTCCCTATTTTTATTTTACAGTCATCAACATTTTAGACGAATGTCCGTTCGGGGAATTGGTGGAGGAATTTAAAAGAAACTTGGTTCCCGATAGGATATTACCACCACCTTTGTCGCCCGCTGCTGCCCCTCCCCAAAATCGGATTAATACGCCTCAGCAGCGGCCTATCAGATAGCTGCACACCAGATAGAATGGGAGGGCAATTACCTAAAATTACCTTAGCAATGTTAGATTAAAGCGTGCAATGACTACTGGTGATAATAAGGAATCAAACTAATATGCTGTCAATAGTTTGAGCAAAAGTCACATTTCAAGCAACACATGCTAATGACACACACACAAGTGAAATCGATATATCGAGTGTTCAGACACAAGACGGTAGTTTCCAGCAAGAATTATCCGTTAAAACCAAATGATAACAGAGTGAAATTATCCTTTCATTTCCAAGAACAGCATCCAAATTGGAAAATTTCACAATTTATATATTTTTGACATTATAGAAGGGGCACGGACCCATCCAGATCAAGTATTAACATCAAGCCTTTCAACTATTCCAAAAGGCTTTCCCAGTGACATCATCATTGAGAAACCAGGTCAAGCTATGATTACTAGTTTTGCTCATTTTCACGCAGTACTTCTCAACGGCTAAGAGCTGATGGACGAAACTTTTCAAATTAATTCCAAAACCTCGAGCAAGAGAAAAGGATCGGACAGCAGTTGTAGTGAGGGAACAAGTGGACCTCGGCCGCCAAAAAAGAATGCAGATTCAGAGGTACAACATACATTTCAATTACGATGATAATGAGATATCAGCTGTGTTTATCCAACTACAATCTGCGTCACAGAATGCAAGACAGGACAGCATCAGAAGAAAAGACGAGCGGTTCCTCTATCTCCCCTCTCCGTCTAACAATCCCGCTTACAACCACCATTTATCCACTAAAAGTATTTTTTGTCAAATTTTTGTCACTTCGATTGATGATTCAATGAATATTTCCAAGAATTCAGATACAAGTGCTATATTTTCTGAATCCAAGAATTTCTTTCCAAATAAGACAATTATTATTATCAAATTGACGAAGGCCAACGTGTTTTCTTTAAATAAAAGGCAGCGGCAAAAAGAAGAAAGTGACACCAGTGAAAATACTAAGATTTTGCACAATTGTTGCTATTTAATAAATCCCAGAATTGAGGTAGTTGAATAACCATAAAAATTGAGATAACGATATATGATATGATATATGTAAATATGGTAAATCTAATTTTGAAATGAGTAAATGAATTATGATATATCTTTAACTAACGTTTTTGGGATGTTTTGCCCTAGTTTGTTAATGAAGATTTGTATGTTTATAAATACTAGTATGATATTCATTTCAAGTCAATTGCTATATTATACCTGATGATTAAAATAAATATAAGTTATATATATATATCCAGTTTCCCAAAAAGTCTGAACAAAACTTTTTTGTGAAAGCAGGACTAGATTTACTTATCTATTTTATTATTTATTTCATTATTTTTTTCTAAATTTTCTGTTTAACTTTTTCGATGTTAATTAGGGTCGAAAAATCACTCCCATTACAACAATGTAATTATTTTCAATCAATTTTAACATTTTTTTATAAATGAAAACCTTTTGAACCAATGAATTTCTAATTAAGTCTAAATATGTAAGTTTTTGATTCACAATTTATCACGATAGAGAATACCTGAATGCGGTGTGTAAATCGGTGATGGACTTTACATTAAAACATTCAAAAACTGCAGAAACGCCTGAACAACAAGAACAAATTAATCTAACATCGTAATATGCTTGATACAGCAATTTAACCCTGTTTTTTGCTAGCAATCAGAAAAATATGGGGGCGACACTTGAACAGAAAAATAACCACATACTACAACAGAAACACCTGAAGAGATGATGGGAAGTTTGAAAACATCTCAAGACCTGTACTCCAAAAATATTGTAGTTTAATAATAAATATATCTCTACTTATCTTTTCCATTCAGTGATTCCCAATTCAGGTCAGTCCCTCCTGTGGCTGCTCCTAGGTGTGGTCCCTGTGGCTGCTCCTAGGTGTGGTCCCTGTGGCTGCTCCTAGGTGTGGTCCCAGTGGATGCTCCTAGGTGTGATCCCTGTGGCTGCTCCTAATGTCTATTTATTAATTGATGAGACCTGTTTTTCTTGGATATTTTGCTTACTTTTTGGGGTACATACCTCATTTATGTCTTAACAGAATGCCAAAAGTCGCGGACAACAACTGAATATCCGATATATTTCCAGTTCTGTACCAATTAGATGGATTGGCAAAAAGACTCCTTAAGTCCAATTGAATGAGAGAGAAAATCCTCCATTTTGTGAAATTTCTTGAATTTTTACATTGTCACCATGCCTACGAAATGAAGTTATTTTTCTTGTGGGGTCTCAACAACTAAATCAGGGTGGCGTAGGCATGGTAACAATGTTCAAATCCAAGAAATTTGACAAAATGGAGGATTTTCTCTCTCATTAAACTGGACTTAAGGAGTCTTTTTGCCAATCCATCTAATTGGTACAGAACTGGAAATATATCAGATATTCAGTTGTTGTCCGCGATTTTTGGCATTCTGTTAAGACATAAATGAGGTATGTACCCCAAAAAGTAAGCAAAATATCCCAGAAAAACAGGTCTCATCAATTAATAAATAGACATTAGGTGTGATCCCTGTGGCTGCTCCTAGGTGTGGTCCCAGTGGCTGCTCCTAGGTGTGGTCCCTGTGCCTGCTCCTAGGTGTGGTCCCAGTGGCTGCTCCTAGGTGTGGTCCCTGTGGCTGCTCCTAGGTGTGGTCCCTGTGGCTGCTCCTAGGTGTGGTCCCTGTGGCTGCTCCTACTTGCTGCTCCTAGGTGCGGTCCCCGGTGTGGATCGATGACTCACCAGCAAATGCTAGAAAACATAGAATTCAAAAGTTACTCAGCCGGTTTGAGAGATCTAAAGAATACTGACATCAATTCAAAGAGCGCGGTATCTATTTTATAAATCTCGCTGCTCTAGAGTGCGACCTCAACTAGTCTAAGAGTACTGGCGGCGATCTCTGAACCAGCATCTCGTGAGTAACAGTGTCTTCACTAATACGGAGCACGCACGTACAAGTTAGTCGTGTCACGTGGCTTTGCTGCGGAGAACGTTACGGGGATTCCCCGCCGTTCAGAACTGCTCGCGCATATCGGTTTTTTCGCCGCAGATATAGCGATGAGATAAATCACCCGGTTCGACAAAAGGGATTTCAGAAATGAATTTGCGTATTATCTCAATAAGTAAATAGTTTTTTTCAGAAGTTTTGAATACAATTTTTTTCAAACTAAAAACGGTTTTAGGACTCCTAAAAAATTACGAAAGATTTAACAGCGGGCGAGCCGTGGTTGTCGCGTTCGCATCTGGGAAGCAACTCACGTGTTCGAATTCCGCACGACACTCAGGGAGGTGACCTCCCTGCTCCACCCAAGATGGGTACCTGGCCTGAGGGAAACTGATTGATACATTTAAGACTGGGAGTTGTAAAAGAATGAAAATGATGAAAGAAAGCGATATATACTTACTCACCAAAAAGAATTGCGCTTCTCAACGATTTGTTCAGACTTCAGTTATTTCCAGCAGTGTGTTTTCGCTATCCTACAAAAGAGGACAACACATTGAACACTTCAAATTATTTTGATTTTGAAATTAAAATTTTGATGACATGTATTAAACAGTACAAACTTCAATGAAATTAAAATTTGCCACCATGGCCTAGCGAGTTTGTGAGAACATTAAGCTAAAAACGGTTAAGTACAAATTGTTGTCCTCATTGACAATGGCAATAAAACTTAAAAAATTGAGAACAGGGGCTGGTTTAATAGAGCAGTATCAATATTAACCCGGGCTTAAAGTCAATCTAATTGAGTTTAACCAGTCAAGAGTCAGCCACATTTGAAATGAATTGTTTAGTAAGAGTAATTTATTTCATCGTCAAAAAATTTAACTTTTAAAGAGTCAAAATCATTCTTAAACTGTTCAACTGGGTGCGGAAAACATAAGCGGAAATGAAACAAGTTCATAAAGTTTCTTACGAATAAATTTCTAATGGTTATGTCAAATGTTAACACTAACCAAACACGTTCGGGTTCCGGGAGAATTTTCACAGGAGGTGTTCGCTGTCTGGTGTCCAGTGGTCGAAAGGAAGGTGCTGGTCAGGTAAAATGGATCGGAAGAGTTGCGGTCCATCCAAGCGATTATCTATAACAATACCATACGATCGATATCCGGTAAAGGAATGCGCACCGATTCCATTGTGAAAAAAGTCGATCAAAATTCAACCTGAATCCGGACACAATGGCGACCGCTGACCTGTGATTATAAGAAATAGGTTATAATGGGAAAAATCCGTGAACATGTATAGACTAAAATCAGAGGCTCACCGACTTTAAACTATCTACATTAAATCATTTAACTTCTTTAAAACATTTGTTCACATTATACCTAGAAGCCTCTCTTGAATCGTAATTAGCCGTCCGTTGAATCGAGATGTTTTTGTATGCTCAAAATTAAAGTCAAGACTAACACTGTGGAAATGAACATATTACTATAAGTCTAACCTTGGATCAAACTATATGCAACTGGATTCTGTGAGCTGGATCCTGATCTGTGGAACTGGATCCTAGGAGCTGGATCCTGATCTGTGGAACTGGATCCTAATGAGTGGACCTGGGTTCTGGCTGTGATGTACAAACAATCATAAGTTGCTGTATGATCGGCACAAACGCGCATTCCACACCTTGACAAAAACTCAACCATCAACATAAACACATACTTTTAGTTCAATACATATTTTATTTATGATTTAAATTTGCGATTTAGTCACTGGACTGGGATTAACTTCGTCGGCTGCCGATCGGTGTCTTACTGTGGCAAGTGAGGTTAGAAATTAGTTCACAGATTTACCGCTTATTGTTTATATAGAGGCAGCACTCGACGGTGGAGATCGTACATAGGTCGATTGTCCAACTGCGGTACGCGAGTAATAAGTACATCGTTTAGAGAATAAGACTGGTTACCGGGCTCTATCTTCAATCAGACCAAAATTACGGCAACCAGTCTATTCGAAAACTATTCAAAACCCAATATTATTTCACTTTGGTTACACTTTATACGTCCCGGGTTCGAACCCAGCAATTACTGACACTGATTTAGAGTGGTGCTATAATAGATGATATGCAACAACACAAATTAAATCTTTGAAATAAATTCTACAACACATTTTCTGAATTTTCTCCCAACAATGCCCGGTAAAAAAAACTTTATTATCAACCTCTTTTCAATGATCATATTATATTATTTTACACATTTCTTGAATATCTACAGAAATAAACATGTATTAACTTTTGAACAAATAGATGAAATTTCCCCATCATCACCATTTCTTTAAATAACATACATCAACATAGATAATATGAAAAAAATGCTTGACACTTCGTGGGATAGGTGTATAATCACAGGTTAAGAAAATGAATGGGATCTGAACTCGGGACCCGTGTCCCTGTGTACCAAAAGTCCCTCGCTCCGCTTTAACCGTCAAGTGCTGCCGCTCAAGATATCGTTGACGGTGAATATGTGAACTAACTTTACACGCATGCCACAGTAGGAATATAGAGCGGTTGGGGTTTAGTTCACAAATTTGCATTCAATGTATGTTTTTTTTTTCTGGCAGCACCTCACGATAAAATCGCTTCTCAGTCGGCCGTGGTCCTGCCAATCAAGACATCATATACATGTACGTGATAATTGTATATACATGTACGTGATAATATGTCAGTGTTGTAACATTATGTTTTTTGCTAACACTATTCCGCGCAGGACTTCAGTTTCATTCTATCACAATACGTAAGATGGCGCAGTGGTCGCCCGATTGAAGCGACGACCATATTGCCCTCATCTGGAACTGTGTCAAGGTGAAGTACTTCTATTTCTGAAAACGGTGACGTTTTTTGCTGCGTATTGATTTTCCGCGCTCACTAGGCTTACAGTGTATGCAGTATACATTAGACACGGGTGAACATGTGGCGGATAACGAGTCGGTATCGTTCACGATAAACCGCCGACGAATCGCTGCTGACTGAATTCTTGTTTTCGTGTTGAAATATTTCCTATGATCGGAATTATTCTGTGGACAGTGAACGACGATAGATGAATTCGCGTGTTCCGAAAATCAAGAGCCTTTTCGGAAAATTCCTAAATCGACATCTGTACAATACATGATCAACAGTTTACGTGGAACTTATCAGACTTCGGATCCGTTTTTATATGTTTGGGGAATACTAGCCAATGCACTCTGAAAGATGGCTAACTTGAGGTAAATAATTGAAATAGGCCTACCTGTCGCTAACTTATCAAAAATTACATCATTTTTAGTTTGGATAAAGTCATAGTTAGAATGTACATGTATATGTACAGCGATGAGAAAAAAAACAAACAATAAAATTCGCAAAGTGTAACTTTACATAACCGCAATAAAAAAAGACTCTAAAAAGTTGAAATATCGACGACAGGCATAAAAAACGTCGATTTTTTTCATTTTTCGGTTTTTATTGTGGAACTTTAAGATTTCATTCTTAATTCTCGACATATTCCAAAGTTTTGTCATTAATACGATAAAAACACGTGTTAATTTGAGACGGAAAAGATGCTTTCTATGCGTTGTTTGTGTGATATAACTCATGCACTGCGCAGATGTTACGAAGTTTGAGTTTACAGTCCAGTCCACTTCTTATACTTATTTCTGCAATATTCAACTCACGCCTCGCAATCAGAACAGTCGATCACCCTTAAAGTGCACATATCAAATCAGACAAACACTTATTAAAAATGAGAAAGTTTTAAAGCGAGCGATCTCCTGATCATGATGACGTAAATAGCGTCTTATTTGTGTGTTTTATTTTTTCTTGTTTTCAAGTTCAATCTTCGTGACGTTAGGAGTGATAATAATAAGTACAGGAATAGTAGTACTGATCGTATGTTGGATCAGACACATTAGACTAAAACGTTGTAAGTATCTTCACACTTACGATCGTCGATAAAAGATAACTATTTCCAGTTCAGAAGTTTTAAACGTTTTAGATCTAGACCCTGGTTCCACCTAGTTCCACAGCATCTAGTTCCACAGTTCAGCACCTAGTTCCACAGCACCTTATAGTTCCACTGTTCTGCGCAGTTCCACTGGTCAACACCTAGTTCCACAGCACCTAGTTCCACAGTTCTGCACCTAGTTCCACAGTTCTGCACAGTTCCACTGTTCTGCACCTAGTTCCACAGCACCTAGTTCTACAGTTCATCACCTAGTTCCACAGTTTTAATTCAGTTATTGTATCAGAGTTAACAATGAGTTTATTAAAGATTCTTAGACTCTCAAGATGATCAAATATTCATCCAGAACCGCAGATGTACCCCCCGCAAAATCCCGAACATTCAATTTTTCATTAATTTCTATTCCAGTTCAGACAATGGGTGGAGTAGGCGTCGGTCAGACGAATACTACAATGGTAACCGGATATCCTACATCTACATACCCTCCACCACAGCAGTTACAACAGTACGACCCCGGTTATAGCGCCCCCTATACACCATACACACCCCAGCAACCGACTGCTCCAACAATAGAACCGACCGCCATGCCTCCTCCTAGCTACGACTCGGTTGTCAAATAAACTTTGTCTAATAACAATTCAAGATAATATGGTTTCCGGATTCAATCAATTTTCAATTTACTAAGTGTGTAATACTGTTTAGGGTTAAAGTTGTCTTCAGCATCAAAAAGTCGTCATCGAAACGACTTGAATCTAGTGTCATGATGACTATGAGATTTAAACTTCTTAACATATTTATGCTGGACCTGATCTGGATTAAACGTGGTCTTCTGGATCCAGTTCCACAGTTGTGAGTTAGAGTTAACTCACAACTCTGGATCCAGTTCCACAGTTGTGAGTTAGAGTGAACTCTCAGTTGAAATTACCTCATTTCCAATGAGTTTAAACTCGGTGTCAAGTGAACTCGGAACCGTGTACCAGGTTTTATGTTGTTGATACTTAAATCTACCGCGGTAAATAATATGAGAATTTTAAAAATGTATGCAATGTGGGTTCATATAGCTGATGAGGTTGGCTGTGTTTTAAATGACCTCGTCTTTGTTTATGATTCAACCGCAAATAATATATATTATGTATATTCAATAAACTACTTTCTATGTCCGAAATATATTTCATAATGAAAATTAAAACGACTAACACTATTCATATCGATACATTCGTTAGTTTATTCATTCAGTATGAACAAATGGCGTCGAAAAATTTCGCTGTTTGACTCCAGTTTGGTCAGAGTTATCCATAAGATAGTCCAGCGGTCTATTCACTATATAGCGGAGTGTGGCTATTCTACCGGATGACTCTAGAGACACCTGAAAATACGTTTAAAACAGGAACTATCATCCCTTGAGTTCACGATCAGTGGTCACCACACTGACCAGAAACATATGTATTATCACTGAGGAATATGACACAGTTAGGCTATTGTCTAGAGGTTAGCATGCTCGACTCGTGTGCTGTAGGTCTGGAGTTCGAGTCATGCTATAGGTTTAGAGTTATGGTGTCACCTGGTTTGGGTTACCTATATCTCGGCTATAGCTGTCGCACTATCTTGTGTAACCGCACTGCGTCCCAGTTTTTTTTTTTAATGTTTCGGGGCGTAAGGAGGGTACTGCTTCTCCCAAGCCACGAGGGATTGAAAATAAGCGACGTCATCAGTCTTCCGAGAACCAGCGACCACTCTTGGCATACATAAATACTAGTATCTATATCTTACAAAGTGATTTCAGTAAAGATAAAAATTCAGAAGTTACAAAAATGATTGTATTTGATAAAAAATACTCCCAGTATATAGAGAATAAAATTCAAGGACGTTTGTGAAATTAATGAAATGCAATGATGTCATAGAAAAAAAAAGAATAAACGTGTATTTAATTGTTCACAGAGAAATGGCCATCACACGTCGACTAGACAAACTTACAAACATTATCAGTTGCTCAGCGCCGAGTGGACTGGTGGTTTGAGCGTGAAACTGGCATGTTCGAGGTCCACAATTTGACTCCTAGGCTTTATGGTTATTTTCAATGCCGTTATTTATATAAAAATTCGTATTTCTTTATAGAATTTTATTAAAATAATTTCAACAAAAATTAAGATAGAAATCATAGAACCATGCAGAATAGATATTCATTGACGTCATAAGATGATACATTTACATGAAAAATTAATTTCATACATGATTTTATTAAGTTAAGTAGTATCACTTTTATATACAAAATCAATCAATATAAGTTAGGGTTATGTACATGCAAGTCGTCAACAGTTCAATGTTTAACAGCAGAATCGTAAGATGGTGGAGGGACGTTATAGTTCATTGGTGGAGGTGGTGCACCCGCTGGAGGATAGGGGGCGTTGTTTGGAGGACCTCCATAGTAGTTTGTCGGTGGAGGTGGTGCATTCGCTGGTGGATAGGGGGCGTTGTTCTGAGGGCCGCTGTAAGCATTATGTGCTGGAGCTCCCCCGTACACTAATGTTGACGAGGCTGGTCCACTCACTGAAATATATAACAAACAAACTTTTGAAAAGAAATTGGGCGGACATTTTTCATATGTTTTTGGGATAATCTAGTACCTTGATTCATCGCTTGGTGTCGCTTTTTACACCAAAATTTTAATCCGCCGATGAGACAGCCCATCAGTAGCGCGACCACAATCACTGGTACAAAGATTTTAACGAACCTATAAATGAATATCAAAGAAAACACAATAATTCAGCGAAAGTTTTAACGTTTAGGTTCAAATTTAGAGTTAAATCATATGATATATTTCAGTAATGTTTCGGCTAAACAAATAATAGCCATCTTCAGGGGCCGGTTCCATAGTGAGGGCTTATACTTAAGACCAGTCTAAAACCAACTTAGTTTTATAGCCAATCTAACAACTTAAGACCAGTCTTAAGATTTAAGACCACTTTTGGTCTTGAAGTCTTGACTATGGAACCGGCCCCAGGCGAAGTGAGGCTTACTTTGATTTACTGTATTTTTTTTTGTTTTTTACTATTGTTTTATTAACTATAGTTTTTTGGTCTTTGTAACTTTAACTTTTATTCTCATTTCAAGTTTGTAATCACTGGCTCAGTTCCTGAGTTCCTAAGTTGCGGACAAGTTTACTCGTTGCCAACACACAACTGAGAATATTCAGTTATTAATTATTTGATTTAGTTGAAATTACCAAATGAGGTCGAAATATAGCTGTATAGCTGCAGTGGAAAGAAGGATTAAAAGGTGCTAAGATACTAAAACGATATAATGATATATTCTAAATGCTGACTGAGTCCTTTAATGACTTTACTGCAGGTAGGATCAATGATTCGTGAAGTGCATCTAAAAGTTACAAATATCATCGTAAAAGTACATTTTCACTGAAGTCATTTATCCAAGATCTATCTTCAACCATCTTTTGGGCATCTGGCCCCGGATAAACTGCGGGGCCCTTGACTGTCTTATGGGCATCTGGCCCGGATAAACTGCGGGCCCCTTGACTGTCTTATGGGCATCTGGCCCGGATAAACTGCGGGCCCGGATAAACTGCGGGGCCCTTGACTGTCTTTTGAACCTGTTAATTACTTAGTGTTTTCACATGAACTTTTAGTAGTTGTTGTTGATCGGTTCTCATTCTCAGGTATTCTATATCCCTCTCTTGTGCAGCAGTATTTAATGTAGCTCGTTATTCCTTTCCCTCCGCAACAGAATTCTCCACCTGTACAATATTCAACATCGAACCAGTGTCCTCCGTAGTCACTGTCCATTTTACTACAAAACGCCGTACAAACCGAGCCTGTAAATATAATAAAATATTATATACAATCCCGATGCTAGACGTCCCGGGTTCGAATTTATTCACTTAGAAACCCGCTAGTACATACACACATAACAAGATCTTGTGAATATATCTCGTTTGAAAAATCCCCATCACCCACATCCCCTCATCCACCCTCACCCCTCACCCCTCACCCAATTCAGTGTCACACTCGGAATGTATTACCTACCGTTGTATCCAGTAACAGAAGATATATCCACAATCAGTATCCATACAATTAAACTCACGATATTAACTTCAAAACCTGACAGTTTAACAGCAGTGAAATGAGACATTTCTGAATGTGATTTTATACACGGATAAATGTTTTCTCTTCCCGCGAGATGCGATATCGAAAAAGGAGACAGTAGTATCAGTAATTCAAATACAGCGCCGCTGTCGGGCAGACGATCGACGCTATACGGCTGGTATGGCGATATATTACATCACCGCCTTTTATATATCAGTGTGCAAATATGGGTGTTAGTCACGTGTATATTTTACTCCGCGCGAGTTTTATGACAAAAAAGGTCGACGTTATTTTCATAAGCTTGAGATAAAGCGGGACAAAACGACAGACTGGGGTCGATAACCGATAGAAGGTGAAGGTCGACATTTACTCATACCGGTACAACGTGTAATCACCCGATAAAACATAGAGTCATCGACGTCGTCGGTTTTAGTCAAATTCTTATCTTGATTACTTTATTCTAAAAAACCTAGTATTTAGTTGACAAAAAGGGGATATTTGACCTATGTTATAACGAACAATAAGAGAGTACAAACTGACGCACATTCATGGAGAGTTTGTTCTTGACACAAATTTATTCCCCAAATATTTCAAGTAAAGAAACATGAACCCGAACAGGCGCCGGTCGGTTTTACCTATCTTGGATGATTGCTCGTAGGTTTTACTATAACGCGGAAATCGAAAACGAAAAAAAAAACAGTTGAATAATCAGATATAATCATGACTAATTGATATGACGACGTTCATCTTTTGTAAATAACTTTATGACTGCGACCTGTCTTCAAAGTTTTTAAACGGGTCAATAACCGGGCGTCGTAATAGCGGGTCAATAACCGGCAGAGCACGTACGTGATATGTCATCGTCAGGTTGCTTATGACGTCATTTTTAAATTTTAGGGCGTACCGTTATTCACGAAACTCACGGGACTGGTCGCCACTCTGGACTGGTCGCCACTCACGGGACTTGTCGCCTCTCATGACTGTTCGCCACTAGCCGAGAATTAAATAGGCAATATTATCATATCTTATAGGATAAGGTGACGTGTTTTATGTGAAATGCAGAAAGGACGCACAACTTTGGCCCCCTAAATTTCGATGATTTTTAGGGCTTGACTAAAAACAATAACACCATATTATAACTAAGTTCATACGTTCAATTTTGGCCGAATATGAAGTTTAAATGACATAAATATCAGTTTTTTAATTGAGCTATGGAACATTTACCGAATTTCAAATGTCATGTTAGAAAAAATGATTTTGTTTTAGTTTAGATACGGCGGTTAGTGAACCAGTGACGAATTCATCAGTCTCCAAACCTGATTGGTCACCAGTCACCACATCTGACTGGTCATCAGTCACCACATCTGACTGGTCATCGGTCACCGCACTGAACAGACAAATTACTAGGTCTATTGTCTAGTGATTAGCAGGTTTGACTGGCATGATCGAGTATCAAAAAAACTGTAGCGGCTACACTAATGCCAAAAGAGCCGGTGTTTGTAATTCAGAACTGTCTGATTGGACATTCAACAGATCTGTATCCACGGTAAATAGTTCAGTTACCACTAGTAACATGGTCGCCACTCGCGGGACTGGTCGCCACTCGCGGGACTGGTCGCCACTCGGGACTGGTCGCACCTCGCGGGACTGGTCGCCACTCGGGACTGGTTGCCACTCACGGGACTGGTCACCACTCTGAACTGGTCGCCACTCACGGGACTGGTCGCCACTCACGGGACTGGTCGCCACTCGCGGGACTGGTCGCCACTCACGGGACTGGTCGCCTCTCATGACTGTTCGCCACTAGCCGAGAATCCGGTACCAGAGATGTGAGTTGAATTTGACTCTATTTGAAGTTGAAAAGGTCATCGATATTATCAACTCAGATATCAACTCTGAATTGACGAGGGTCTAATTATATCTGTTGTACTGGATTCAGTGGGGTAGTGGTTAGCGCGTTGAGCTCCCGGGTTCGAGTCCAAGGTTGGAGGTTATTTTGAATAAGATCTAAGAATTTCTTACTTTTTAAGATATATATTAGAAATAATTTCAACAAAACTACACCGCGTAGAATAACACAAATATGAAAACGGTTTGTAAAAAATGACACAAAAAAACAAACAGGTTTACACTGAACCATGAGGAATAATAGATCGCATTCAACGACGTCAGAAGATAAATAGGATCTATATATTATATCTTCTATTAGAGCTACTTAGTTTTTATAAAGTGAGTTGTAGAAGTCTGATAGAAATACCCCCAGTAATACCCCCAGTAATACCCCCAGTAATACCCCCAGTAATACCCCCAGTAATACCCCCAGTAATACCCCCAGTAATACCCCCAGTAATACCCCCGGTATAGCCTATATCAAATAAAATCCGTGGACGTTTGTGAAATCAATGATATGCGATGACGTCATATAAACAAAAAATAAAGGCGTATTTTACGGTTATTTTCCGATTGATTTCCACAAGGTGGCGCCACATTCCACCCATTTAAGAGTCCTTGATTGTTCCAAATAATTCTCCGAGCGAATCAGAAAGATCTCTAGGTTTAAAGTGTTACAATTCATTCATTTTTCAGTGGATCACCTACTGATAAAGAAACTCGCGGTCAACAGCTTTTTTCCGAATTCCCAGAGTTTTCCAGATTTTTGGTGAAATTTGCCAAACTACCTGAGTTTTCCCCTGTTTTTATATATCAGTATATCCCGTGTACCACGTGCTACGACGACTGGAAGAATCAATATTTAGAATCATAAGATGGAGGAGGGGCACCGTAGTAGTTAGCTGGTGGTGGTGCACCCGCTGGTGGATAGGGGGCGTTGTTTGGAGGACCTCCATAGTAGTTTGTCGGTGGAGGTGGTGCACCCGCTGGTGGATAGGGGGCGTTGTTCTGGGGACCGCTGTAAGCATTATGCGCTGCAGCTCCCCCGTACACTACTGTTGACGAGGCTGGTCCATTCACTGAAAGTAAAAGAAATAAGAAATTGATGCAGAAACGAAAAACCAGTTTCAAAATTAGAGGGGGTGAATTTTAGTACCTTGGTTCATCGCTTGGTGTCGCTTTACAATCCAAAACACAAATCCACCAATTAGACAGACAATCAGCAGACCGCCAACAACCGCCCCCACTATTATAGGAGTATAACTACAAAGAAATTAATCATATTTAACATAACAATGACCATCTGCAAACTTTACTGATTCCAGGGGGCGTTTATCAGGTTAGTTAATTTAACAACTTGTTTATGGATGTATTGGTATCGAGGTTTCTAGACTAAAACGGTGACCGCATTTTAGAGACTGATATTTAACAATAACCCCGAGATCCGTTAAGAAGAGACTCAAGGTAAAAATCACACAATACTCAGAAAAAAGCGTTAAAAATGTATCCTTGAGACGCGGCGTTAGTAGTTTATTTCATACCGGCTATTGTTGTAGGGTTTTTTGCAGTCACTTTTTGCAATTGTCGATGGTTGGTTGTCGCTAGGTCCTAATTTTCTAAAATCAAAACTACAGCAGCTCTTTGAAAAGCCGATCGTTCTCGCTTTACAACAGAAATGTGAACCGCCACAATACTCAGTATCATACCAGTGCGCATGCTCAGTATCGGGATCACTGCAGTATGCTGTGCAAACAGAGGCTGTAAAATAAAACATGTCGTCAATTACTGGTGAATGTCCCGGGTTCGAATCAGGTAGTCTCACACTCAGCATCCCCTCACCCACCCCCACAGCGTCCCCTCACCCACCCACACAGCATCCCCTCACCAACCAACACAGCGCCCTCTCACCCACCCACACAACATCCCCTCACCCACCCACACAACATCCCCTCACCCATCCACACAGCTCCTCACCCACAGGGAACTCTCCCACCCATAACTCACCCACCCACATATTACGGCCGCCTCTCTCACCCACACTGCACCCCCCCCCCCACCACCACCACCACCAATACAGCTTCGACTCACCAACCGTCAAAATACCCCTCCCTCCTCATCAACTCATATTCATTGTCACACTCGGAATGATTTATTACCTACCGTTGTATCCAGTAACAGAAGATATATCCACAATCAGTATCCATACAATTAAACACACGATATTAACTGCTAATATTCGCCGTAGTTGAACCGCAATGAAATCATACATTTTCCCTTGAAATTTAGACCAAAATGCATTTAAAATCCAGTAATGGACGGAAAAACATCAGCAGCGCAACAAGCTGGTGGTGTTTACAGATTGCTTCTATCGGGATATCAATATAATGAGAAGTGTATGTGCACTGTGTGCTGTACTCACTGTGTGAGGTAAAGGCGCAATGTGTTCGGTTCTAATGGCATTCTGTGCTATCAAAAATTCATAAAGACTATTCTTTATGAATGGTGATATCAATAGTGTGTTTGTTGTCACCGTTTTTTTTCCATTCAACTCGTTCTAAAAAACCTCGAGTCCTAGAGTTGGGTTAATTTCGAAGCCGGTATTCTATATAAAGTGTTATTTTTAATAGACTTTTATTAAAATAATTTCAACAAAAAATTCAAAATATAAAGATAGAAATTATAGAACCATGCAGAATAGATATTCATTGACGTCAGAAGATGATACATTTACATTTTGATAAATTAATTTCATACATGATTTTATTAAGTTAAGTAGTATCGCTTTTATATACAAAATCAATCAATGGGTTATATACATGCAAGTCGTCAACAGTTCAATGTTTAACAGCAGAATCGTAAGATGGTGGAGGGGCGTTATAGTTCATTGGTGGAGGTGGTGCATTCGCTGGTGGATAGGGGGCGTTGTTCTGGGGACCGCTGTAAGCATTATGCGCTGGAGCTCCCCCGTACGCTACTGTTGACGAGGCTGGTCCATTCACTGAAATAAAACAAAACAAAAAAAACTATGAACAAACTTTTATCAAACGAGGCGACATTTATCCTATGTTTTTTTTTGGGGGATAATCTGGTACCTTGATTCATCGCTTGGTGTCGCTTTTTAAACCAAAATATAAATCCACCGATGAGACAGACCATCAGCAGAGCGACCACAACTACTGGTACAATGATTATTACTAACCTATGAATAAATATCAATCATATGTTTAACATTTAAAGTATCGTCTGCATTTGTGTATTTATGATTATCGTAAGCCGATGGAAGCACAGTACCACCCAGTACTAAATAATTTTGTATTTGTTGTCTACAAGTTGAAAGTTAAAGTTTAATGGCAACCTCCCAGTGACGTCACTGCTACTAGTGAGACCTCGACTGTGTGTTGTGTATAGGAATAAATCGGGAATGATAAAGTCGCATTGTATCAAATTACGTAAAACATCCAGTTGCAGAAAAGCTGGTTAAAGTTAACTGCTCAAATGCATTTTTAATTGTCACTATCCAAGATCTATCTTCAACCAACTTTTGGGCATCTGGCCCGGATAAACTGCGGGGCCCAGATAAACTGCGGGCCCCTTGACTGTCTTATGGGCATCTGGCCCCGGATAAACTGCGGGGCCCGGATAAACTGCGGGCCCCTTGACTGTCTTTTGAACCTGTTAATTACCCTGCGTTTTCACATGAACTTTTAGTAGTTGTTGTTGGTCGGTTCTCATTCTCAGGTATTCTATATCCCTCTCTTGTGCAGCAGTATTTAATGTAACTCGTTATTCCTTTCCCTCCGCAACAGAATTCTCCACCTGTACAATATTCAACATCGAACCAGTGTCCTCCGTAGTCACTGTCCATTTTACTACAAAACGCCGTACAAACCGAGCCTGTAAATATAATAGAATATTATACAATCCCGATGCTAGACGTCCCGGGTTCGAATTTATATCCATGCTATCCATAAACTTCCCACTTGACTTGATCTTAGAAACTATAAGTTTCAAAAATCCACCCACGCAGTATCCCCTCACCCACCCACACTGCAAAACCCTTACTCGCCCACATCATCCTTTCATCCACCAACAGAGCACCCACTCATCCACACTGCATACCCCTCTACCACATAAAGTACCCTCCCCGCCAAAGTTATAACCCTTCAACCACCCACACAGCACCCCTCACCAACCCACACACATACAGCATTATAGGTTTCTCAAAATCATAGTGCCACGCTCGGAATGATGTAAAACCTACCGTTGTATCCAGTAACAGAAGATATATCCACAATCAGTATCCATAAACACAGGATATTAACTGCTAATATTCGTCCACTCCGTATAACAATGAAATCATACATCTTGCGGCAATATATAGACATAGAAGTTTGAGAGAGACTCAAAGAGGAGGATTGGGAACTACACGGTTGAGCTACTGTTATATATACACGTATAGATTGTTTTTGTCGATATGAGAAGTGGCGAACACGTCACGTGTTATCATTTATTAATAAACGCTGTTTGCACAAGACTTCAGTCCCGTAACCTCTTTTGCCGTGACACCATTCAAAAATCAATATTGAGTTGACACCATTTTTTGTCACCCCTATATGTGGGTGTTAATGAGGCCAATAGCTGCTGACCCCAATCTGTGGTTAAAGGTGAAGATGTCAAACTGTGACATGTCGCACCATCTCACCGGTCAAACTGCGACATACCGCACCATCTCACCGGTCAAATTGCGACATGTCGCACCATCTCACCGGTCAAACTGTGACATACCGCACCATCTCACCGGTCAAACTGTGACATGCCGCACCATCTCACCGGTCAAACTGTGACATGCCGCACCATCTCACCGGTCAAACTGCAACATGCCGCACCATCATTTAGAGATGATTTCCATTTTTTGACCAACTATAAAAAATTGAAATTTACTCCGTAATGATAACTAGAATTGATGACAGGAAACCGATATAACGATTCTTCTTCTTAAATACCCCAACAAGAACAATCTATAATACAATATTTGTCAGTCTCAGGTGAAGGGTTCTACATTAAATTTCGGTGAGGGGGGAAGCCCCTCATTATGTAAGGCCCTGCGTGTCTGTACCAGTATACCCGTAGAGTACACGAAACCTCTGTCAGTCTCAAGAGAATGATTGTACATTACATTTCTATTGGATATAACTACATTGTATTATTGTAGTATAATACTCTTTATAGGGGCTCTTTTCTAAAAATGTCCTTGTTTTTAGTCCCAACCTGTGGTTATAGGTTATATATCAGTTGTTTCATGTCAATGAATATCAGAATCGCCAAACCGTTACATCTCACTGATCACACTGTCACACGTCACGAATTGAATCTGCACTCAAATCAAGGAGCTTTGAGAATTAATAGCTTTATTAAGCTTTTTTATTCAAAGTTATTATTTCAACAAAACTAAAATTCAGAAGTTAGTACAATAAATATTACATTTGATACAAATATATTGAGTATAAAATCCGATGAAGTTTATGAAATTAATGACATTCAAATGACGTCATCAAATCAGTAAAATATTTATACATCTATTTTACGGCCTGAACTGATACAATGTATTTTTAATACAATATACTATATAACGTATTTACAATGTAATTATCCCGCATTATCCATATATGTATTACGATAGGTAGAACACTATATCCGTGTTGACGCGATGAGGAGAGAATCCCACAATGATAATAAAAAGTCCGAAAATGAAACTTCGAGATAGTAGTTTATTTCAACGTTTCGACTATATCCTAATAGTCATCTTCAGGAATAACATTATTCCTGAAGATGACTATTAGGATATAGTCGAAACGTTGAATAAACTACACTAGCTCAAGGAATACAGTATTCCTGAAGATGACTATTAGGATATAGTCGAAACGTTGAATAAACTACACTAGCTCAAGGAATACAGTATTCCTGAAGATGACTATTAGGATATAGTCGAAACGTTGAAATAAACTACTATCTCGAAGTTTCATTTTCGGACTTTTTATTATCATTGTGGGATTCTCTCCTCATCCATATATGTACCTTATGTACCTGTGCATATATCTACAAAATTTATCAGAAGTCAATCAATTTATTCTATATCAAGTTCAGATATAAATTCTATGAACCAAAATCAAATGTATTTACTACAAAATAAATGAATTCTAAAGTCAAGAAAGGACGTAAATCAGATATTTTTCTCATATATTAAGTTTAGCAGTAAACAGTACATTCACTCAATATACCATGAAATAATACAAGAGAGTATTAACAAACCCGTAAAATCTTTACAACCCGTATCATGCATATTGTAAAATGCATGGATGAATCAATATTTAGAATCATAAGATGGAGGAGGGGCACCGTAGTAGTTAGCTGGTGGAGGCGGTGCACCCGCTGGCGGATAGGGGGCGTTGTTTTGTGGACCACCGTACGGATTATTCGGATAGGGGGCGTTGTTCTGGGGACCGCTGTACGCATTATGCGCTGCAGCTCCCCCGTACACTACTGTTGACGAGGCTGGTCCATTCACTGAAATGAAGTAATTTGGAAACTGATTATTTTCGGTACATACTAGTTATCATATATTAGTTAATTCTAGTGGTACCTTTTTTAAAATCCATCTGCAATTTGGCTAAAATCGATAAGAGCTTTGATTCACCCGTTTTAAATCTTTCCGTATTCACTAGTGTAATATTAGCTCTAGTTTGCTTTGCTTTGATATTTGTTTAGTTTATAATTGTTTAAATCATGTATAATACCCCGAGTTTGTTTCATACTAATTATGGTCCATTTGTTCTGGATTATGTGCGTATACCTCATAATTTTGTTCGAATTTCATTTGTGTTTTCATGAAGATGAATATCAAGGATAAATTCAAAATGTCAAGTAAACTCTGCGCTAGTTCGGTTTTTATTTATTCCTTCAAAGTGCGATATTCTTTATTTTACATCATGACTGATTGATTACCTTGATTAAACATTTGCTGTCGTTTTTTGAACCAACACATACAACCAACGATCACACAAATAAGTATCACACCTGCTACCACTGCTGGTACTATAATCTTCGTTAAACTAAAGAATAAAAAGATAAAGATAAACTATTTATCTGATAAAAACTGGCTCCAGTTCCACAGTTCAGGATCTAGTTCTGTAGGTTCAGAACTCGTAGAACTGAGTCCAGCAACTGTAGAAGTGTGTACAGAACTGTGATGCCGAGTCCAGAACTGTGGAACTGGATCCAGAACTGTGGAACTTGATCTAGATTTATGGAACTGAGTCCAGAACTGTGGAACTGGACCCAGAACTGTGGAACTGGATCCAGAACTGTGGAACTGGATCCAGAACTGTGGAACAAGGTCCTGACCTGGCGTCTCATATCAACCATGATTTAAACATGGTAAACATGATTCAAACATCCATTAAACTGGATCCAGAACTGTGGAACAAGGTCCTGACCTGGCGTCTCATATCAACCATGATTTAAACATGTTAAGTCAATAAATGATATATACTTAGTTTTGCCACATTCACTTTTAGCGTTAGATGGCGCTGGTTGATTATCGATCTCATCTATTCTGTCCACTTCTCTAACGCAGCAATATTTTATCATTTTTGTATCGTCGAATATGTCTTTCCTTCCGCAACAGAATTCCCGACCAGTGCAATAATCAGCATCAAACCAGTATCCATCTTCACCGCTACCAGAACAGAATGCCGTACATACAGTCCCTGTAAACAGACGTGAAACCCTCATTACTGCCAACCAGTCGTCATCCTGGGTTCCATTCTAAACCCCCAATTACAAAATAGGATTGGTCTTGAATAGCCACACTGCATCCCCTCACCCACACTGCACACCCTCACTCACCCCTCACCCAATTCAGTGTCACACTCGGAATGACGTAAAACCTACCGTTGTATCCAGTAACAGAAGATATATCCACAATCAGTATCCATACAATTAAACACACGAAATTAACTGCTAATATTCGCCGTAGTTTAACAGTGAAATTATACATTTTTGATCACAGATATTGTGTAGTGAGGCACTGAACACTCAGTAAGTATAGCCGCTGTAAGCAGTCGCTGATCGAGACACTGCAGCTGGTGATATTACAGTCATACACGGTTTCTATATTTGTAATGATAAACACACGGCATGCACAAAGCGGCCTTCCATATATTCAGTGTACAAATATGGTCTTATTGTGTTTTTACCGTGTGCAATTTTTATACAAAACAAACAACGTTCAAGGGTCGACAACTGTCGACTTTTAAATAAAGTAGGACACCTATAGAAAACCGCCACACCACACTGAAGGAGGCCGTGGAACCGGTTCACAATTTTTGTAAAAAATTATCAAGATATGAATAAAGTGACTTTCATATCTTGATACTTTATTTACAAAAATTGACACCATTTTTGGCAACTTAGTTAGGGAAACATGATTCCACATTTAAATGCGACGATTAAAAATACAATACCGGATTCCGTAGAGAAAAGCAATGCCCTCGAAACTTCCGAACTGAAAAAATGTACACGTCTAATTATTTTTTTTTGAGTCGAGTACATGTTCAAACGATCGTAGCAGTCGATGACCTTGGATTTTTCTGCCAGGCTTGTTGTGAAGAAGCTGCTGATGACATCACGGGTATATGTTAGTACCGTTTGACTGTAACCGAAATAACCGTGAATCCTAGTTCCATTAGATCGACAATAAATGGATACTTAGTCGTTTTCTTATAATAAGATACATTTTCATTTATTGATTTCAACAAAACAAAATATTCCACAATTTTACAATACATACATGATATGCATATTTATCTAAACTAACAATAAAATATAATTTTAAAGGATTTTAAGATTCATTACAAAATGTAAAATCTTCAGTCGCCGAAGGACTGAAGGAATCCCATACATGGATGCTAATAACATGGAGGCACATTCATGTGTAATTTATTTGATCATGCTGTTTATAGAAAGTCGTACAGCGACTGCATAGACTTATGGAGGTAGGTAGCATATCTAACTGACATCACTCACATTAACTCAATACGAAATATCGTATATTGTAACTGGTATATCGTATGTTGTTTATTGTATAAGACACGCTTGAGAACCTCGTTTACCCATCACGACAGACGACAACCGTCCAACCGTCTTTAAACCGACTACACGTCTGTCCTGCTGATCTGAAACAGCTGCTGGTGCTGCTGCTGCGGGCTTCACTGATGATAACATTACCACTACGGTAGCGGGTGGGGTCAAGGTCACTGTGACGTCACGTTCATCCTGGCTATGATTGGTCGATTGTTGTTGCGGTAGACTCGGTAAGCGCCGTAGACGGTCAAACTGCGACAGGTCGCACATCTCGCCTGTGACATGTAATCATGTGGATCGTCAGGTTGTGTATGACGTCATTTAAACAACAACCAGTCATTTAGAGATGAATTCCATTTTTGACCAACTATAAAAAATTGAAATTTACTCCGTAATGATAACTAGAATTGATGACAGGAAACCGATATAACGATTCTTCTTCTTAAATACCCCAACAAGAACAGCCTATAATAAAATATTTGTCAGTCTCGGGTGAAGGGTTCTACATTAAATTTCGGTGAGGGGGGACGCCCCTCATTATGTAAGGCCCTGCGTGTCTGTACCAGTATACCCGTATAGTATACGAAACCTCTGTCAGTCTCGAGAGAATGATTGTACATTACATTTCTATTGGATATAACTACATTGTATTATTGTAGTATAATACTCTTTATAGGGGCTCTTTTCTAAAAATGTCCTTGTTTTTAGTCCCAACCTGTGGTTATAGGTTATATATCAGTTGTTTCATGTCAATGAATATCAGAGACGCCAAACCGTTACATCTCACTGATCACACTGTCACATGTCACGAATTGAATCTGCACTCAAATCAAGGAGCTTTGAGAATTAATAGTTTTATTAAGCTTTTTTATTCAAAGTTATTATTTCAACAAAACTAAAATTCAGAAGTTAGTACAATAAATATTACATTTGATACAAATATATTGAGTATAAAATCCGATGAAGTTTATGAAATTAATGACATTCAAATGACGTCATCAAATCAGTAAAATATTTATACATCTATTTTACGGCCTGAACTGATACAATGTATTTTTAATACAATATACTATATAACGTATTTACAATGTAATTATCCCGCATTATCCATATATGTACCTTATGTACCTGTGCATATATCTACACAATTTATCAGAGGTCAATCAATTTATTCTATATAAAGTTCAGATATAAATTCTATGAACCAAAATCAAATGTATTTACTACAAAATAAATGAATTCTAAAGTCAATGAAGGACGTAAACCAGATATTTTTCTCATATATTAAGTTTAGCAGTAAACAGTACATTCATTCAATATACCATGAAATAATACAAGACAGTATTAACAAACCCGTAAAATCTTTACAACCCGTATCATGCATATTGTAAAATGCATGGATGAATCAATGTTTAGAATCATAAGATGGAGGAGGGGCACCGTAGTAGTTAGCTGGTGGAGGTGGTGCACCCGCTGGCGGATAGGGGGCGTTGTTCTGAGGACCAATGTACGGATTATTCGGATAGGAGGCGTTGTTCTGAGGACCCCCGTACGGATTATTCGGATAGGGGGCGTTGTTTGGAGGACCTCCATAGTAGTTTGTCGGTGGAGGTGGTGCACTCGCTGGTGGATAGGGGGCGTTGTTCTGGGGACCGCTGTATGCATTATGCGCTGGAACTCCCCCGTACACTACCGTTGACGAGGCTGGTCCATTCGCTGAAATGAAGTAATTTGGAAATTGATTATTATCGGTACATTCTAGTTAGTAATTATATATTATTTAATTCTAGTGGTACCTTTTTTTTAAATTCATCTGCAATTTGGCTAAAATCGATAAGAGCTTTGATTCACCCGTTTTAAATCTTTCCGTATTCACTAGTGTACTATTAGCTCTAGTTTGCTTTGCTTTGATATTTGTTTAGTTTATAATTGTTTAAATCATGTATAATACCCCGAGTTTGTTTCATACTAATTATGGTCCATTTGTTGTGGATTATGTGCGTATACCTCATAATTTTGTTCGAATTTCATTCGTGTTTTCATGAAGATGAATATCAAGGATAAATTCAAAATGTCAAGTAAACTCTGCGCTAGTTCGGATTTTATTTATTCCTTCAAAGTGCGATATTCTTTATTTTACATCATGACTGATTGATTACCTTGATTAAACATTTGCTGTCGTTTTTTGAACCAACACATACAACCAACGATCACACAAATAAGTATCACACCTGCTACCACTGCTGGTACTATAATCTTCGTTAAACTAAAGAATAAAACGATAAGGATAAACTATTTATCTGATGAAAACAGGCTCCAGTTCCACGGTTCAGGATCTAGTTCAGGTTTGAGTCCAGCAACTGTAGAAGTGTGTACAGAACTGTGATGCCGAGTCCAGAACTGTGGAACTGGATCCAGAACTGGGGAACAAGGTCCTGACCTGGCGTCTCATATCAACCATGATTTAAACATGTTAATTCAATAAATGATATATACTTAGTTATGCCACATTCACTTTTAGCGTTAGATGGCGCTGGTTGATTATCGATCTCATCAATTCTGTCCACTTCTCTAACGCAGCAATATTTTATCATTGAATCGTCGAATGTGTCTTTCCTTCCGCAACAGAATTCCCGACCAGTGCAATATTCAGCATCGAACCAGTATCCATCTTCACCGCTACCAGAACAGAATGCTGTACATTCGTTCCCTGTAAACAGTCGTGTAACCCTCATTACTGCCAACCAGTCGTCGTCCTGGGTTCCATTCTAAACCCCCCAATTACAAAATAGGATTGGTCTTGAATTTTCGCTATGGTTATGATTTATTATGATCGGGCCTTTGCAACGTACCTGTTAATGTACACAGCACCCCTCACCAACCCACACAACATACCCTCAATCAGTTACACCTAGCACCTCCTCAACCACCCAACAACATACCTTCATCCACACACTGCATCCCCTCACCCACACACTGCATCCCCTCACCCACACACTGCATCCCCTCACCCACACACTGCATCCCCTCACCCACACTGTGCACACCCTCACTCACCCCTCACCCAATTCAGTGTCACACTCGGAATGATGTAAAACCTACCGTTGTATCCAGTAACAGAAGATATATCCACAATCAGTATCCATACAATTAAACAAACGAAATTAACTGCTAATATTCGCCGTAGTTTAACAGTGAAATTATACATTTTTGATCACAGATATTGTGTAGTGAGGCACTGAACACTCAGTAAGTATAGCCGCTGTAAGCAGTCGCTGATCGAGACACTGCAGCTGGTGATATTACAGTCATACACGGTTTCTATATTTGTAATGATAAACACACGGCATGCACAAAGCGGCCTTCCATATATTCAGTGTACAAATATGGTCTCATTGACCGTCTGCAATACAAAACAAACAAAGTTCAACAGTTCACTATATTACCATTTTTGTTTACTTGAAATAAAGTAGGACACCTATAGGAAAACCGCCACACCACACTGCAGGAGGCCGTGGAAACTGAAAAAATGTACACGTCTAATTATTATTATTTTAGTCGAGTACATGTTCAAACGATCGTAGCAGTCGATGACCTTGGATTTTTCTGCCAGGCTTGTTGTGAAGGAGCTGCTGATGACATCACGGGTATATGTTAGTACCGTTTGACTGTAACCGCAATAACTGTGAATCCTAGTTCCATTAGATCGACAATAAATGGATACTTAGTCGTTTTTTTTATAATAAGGTACATTTTCATTAATTGATTTCAACAAAACAAAATATTCCACAATTTTACAATACATACATGATATGCACATTTATCTAAACTAACAATAAAATATAATTTTAAAGGATTTTAAGATTCATTACAAAATGTAAAATCTTAAGTCGCCGAAGGACTGAAGGAATCCCATACATGGGTGCTAACAACATGGAGGCACATTCATGTGTAGTTTATTTGATCATGCTGTTTATAGAAAGTCGTACAGCGACTGCATAGACTAATGGAGGTAGGTAGCATATCTGACTGACATATCTCACATTACCTCAATACGAAATATCGTATATCGTAACTGGTATGTCGTATGTTGTTTATTGTATAAGACACGCTTGAGAACCTCGTTTACCCATCACGACAGACGACAATCGTCCAACCGACTTTAAACCGACTACACGCCTGTCCTGCTGATCTGAAACAGCTGCTGCTGCTGCGGGCTTCACTGATGATAACATCTCCACAACGGTAGCGGGTGGGGTCAAGGTCACTGTGACGTCACGTTCATCCTGGCTATGATTGGTCGATTGCTGTTGTTGTAGACTCGGTAAGCGCCGTAGACGCGACTGCCAGCCGTTCTGTTGCGAGTCTACAAGCGTGAACGCCATCACGCGGCCATCTTCCGAACCAATCAGAATCGTCTGCTCGTCTTGCGCCATAACGATACAGGTGGCGCGACCGTGCACGTCTATTTCCGCTACCGTTTGATAATCCGTTAATCGCAAAGCTTGTACCGTTAATCCACCGGTGGCTATGAACAGTACGAACTTATCCTTAGCTATAATCGGTAAACCTACAGCGCCTCTATAGTCGATTTTATGAACTATTTCATCCCGCCAGACGTCGTAAATATTCAATTCGCGATCGACGATAAATTTACCGTTAGACGAAATTCGTAAATCGTTAACGTCCGAATTCACTTTCATAAAACGACGACATTTTTTGATGACCGCGTCACGCGACGGGTTCCAGATGAAAGCGGTTTTCGGCGCGCGCAGGTTCGGCTCGATGGCTCCGTCGACGAATTTCAGACGCGAGGAAATCTTTGCGAACACGACTAAAACCAATTCGGTGTCGACACCTAGCGGTTTGGCTTTGAGAATTTTCTCGCCGAAAATCGTAGCGTTCTCGTCGAAATCGGCGACATCTTGCTTGCAAAGTGGAAGGTGCTGATCGCCGTTGACGCCGATATCGAAAGCGTAAACGTTGGGCGTATCCCCTCTAGACAGGGTCTCCAGGACAAGGTAATCGGTATTCGTTAGAAACGGTTCGGATATCAGCTCCATACAGCCTAACGTTACAGATTTCACTCTGTTCGGTTCAGGGTATAGTTCGAGCACGTGCGCGGTGATCGACGCGGCCGAGTTGGTATTCGATGCTTTACTGATGAGAACTATTCTACTTCCGTCGTCGCTGAATATGACCTGTTCGCGTCTACACGTCAGCTTAGCCGAATAAACGATCTGATCCCGCGATAAATCCCACAGGTGGAGCCCCTCTCCTAAACTATTCGTCACCAGGAAATTGCCGTCCGGTGACATCGACACCGCCTGCTCGCCGACTATGTGTTTCAAATTCGGCGTGCCCGTTTTCAAATCTAGTGGCACCCTCTGGCGGCGCAATTCGTCCTCCGAACACGCAACGGCTGTACCAGTCGCGTCACCTTGAAGAAAGAGAGAATGAGTTCGTAAATTAACTGAATACAAGAGAATCACAATGAAGTTTCAGACGCACAATCAGAACTACCTTCAAGTTATTAGATTGTCTTTAGAACCTATGGAGTTATACTACAAGATAGAATCAATATGGAAGCCGTGGCGGTTCAACCAGAAACATTAGGGGCCAGTTGCACACCTATGACTTAAACCTAAGACCAGTCTGAGACTATCTAAGTTCTGAGCTTATCTTATTATTTAAAATCTAAGACCTCTTTGGACTCAGACTCCCGACATACAAACTGGGTGCAAGACCGTATCACCAGCAGATACGTCTGCTATAGCTGGTCGGATGGTTACTTACCGACCATGATATCAGTAATTGGTACATTCAACACGTGTAATCTACTATCCATTTCATCCGATATTTTATCCAGATTCCACACTTGTAAACAGTTATCGCTCGACACCGATACGATTTTGTTGTAAAGACGAGAGGCGTGGATTTGCTGCATCGGCGCAAATGACGGCTTCAACGACCAAACCAGCGAACCTAGAAAATATATATATCTATATATATATACAATATTACATGTTTTATATCAATATTCGAAATATTTCACCTAGGCGAATATCATTTCAGAAAATATAAGATTTTAAGTCCTTTCGTCATTTTGATAAGTCATAAACATAGCGATCGTTCATACAAAGTCTCAAACGGTCACTGTGTTATTTTTGTACGTAGATTTTTACTTTCAAAATATTTCAGTAATCTGGGATGACAACTCACAATCGATAACTCTCCATGCCAACAGGAACCCGTCTCTAAGGGCAACGATTAGAGTCTCGTTAAAGTTGAAGTCGGCCGATAGATATTTCGATTGGGGGTCGATGAGTTTCGGAAGGGAGTTGTAAACTCTCGAACCATCTTTACTGACCACATCGACAACTCGTAACTCAGTTCCGGTCGATAGTAACACGTACGACTCATCTTTGGGCGCCATGCGGGCCATATTGACTCTACATTCTAATTCAGCTACGAACGATACTTTCTCACGGTCGGTGTACTGGTAGCGACACCTATATATAGTAGTTCTATGTTTACTCGTGTAGATTACAATGGCGTCCTTATCGCTCTGACGGATGATAATACTACAAGGCGGACGGACTTCATCCGGGACTTTAAACGTTTTGATGATTTTATAATTATCGAGGTTGTGATAGAGTATCAACGTTCCGCTGTTACACACCATTATATCACCGTCGTCGCTAAGCGCGCAGATTTTCGCCTCGTACTGAAAACGATGACGTAGTTTGCCGGAGTGAGCCTCTATTATTATCGGACCTTTCGACGTTATACCCTGCACGACCAACGCTATCTGATCACGTGATATATCCAAATGCGTAACGTCACCGCCGTATTGACGTAAATTAACGCTGACGATGAAATTCCCGATTTCGGCGTCGTAAACGCATATCGTATCGTCCGTAGTAACGACGTAAATATTGTACGTCAAAAATGACGTATTGTAAACGTAACCCATAGCGGTACGTAGATCTTGTTGCGGTTCACCGCTGTCGACGTTCCAACGTCTGATCGTTGATTCGTGCGGTATTTTCAAGATGATATATTCGGTATCGGCGGTGGTGTGAATACAGTTGACGTCGACTTCGTTAGACGGATTAATGTGGGGTTCGAACACGTGTTGAAGCGGACCGCCGGGCGCCTGGTAACACTGATACGCCGGTACTAAAGCGCATTGTTTACCCGCTGCTAGGTAACACGCTTCGACTAGTCGTAATATTTTCGGATAGAGCGGACAATATTTCAGTAATCTGCCGATGATTTCCACGCACATTTTCTCCGGGTCGCGGTTGATAGTGGATTCAGCTAGCTGTAGCGTGTCGGCCAGTAGTTTAGTCTCGTCTGTAACGTGAAGCTGGAAGTCGGTGAGGATGTTATGTAGAGATGTGGCTCTCAGTTTCGAGTAGAGGAATTCATAGTTAAACAGTACTTCATCCTCCAGTTCCTCAACTCGCCCGCTCTCATTCAGGTGGTACGGTAACATGTTCAATTTACGGAAATTGAAACGAACCGACGTCGAATTTTCGCCGTCAGAAAACCTCAACGGTTGCGACGATACTTTACGATCGGCAACGCCCTCTTGCGACTGCAATTCGAATCTGATCACGTGATTGTCGCTATAGGTGAACGGTTTTTCGCGTCCGTCGCTCCAAACGCCCAACAGATAGTCGGCGATATTCGAATGGACAAGCCGACGAAAATTCTTGTCCGCTAAATAGCGTTGACTGGTGACGTTGATGAATTCCTGATGGTACCAGTAAACGGCCAGAACCCCGTTAGCCTCTCTCTCCACCAGATACGTGTCTATATCTGAACGTATTCGTGTCCATAGCGACGGCGGAATACGTCGTATCGGTGGCAACCAGTACGTGTATATACTGTTGAGAACGTCGTCGTCAAGCGATAATAAATCTTCAACTTCCGAATCGGAAAGACCGTTACGCGAAGCGGTGATGTAGGCTAGAGCGTGTTTTACCACGTGACCGTCGTGTCTCGACTCGAGACGGTCTAATAGTTTACCGATACTGTCAGGTACAGTTGCGGCCAACGTGTCGGACATGTGAACTTTAGTGTAGGAATTCCAGTCGTAAACTTCATCGAACACAAGTTTCAGAAACAAAGGGACGCTACATTTCATAAAGGCGCAGCCGACCACGTAAACCTGATGCGACGTCAGTTGTCTGTTGTGTTCTCTCAACCACAGTTTCAATATATCCGTACATTTGATATGACTTAACGGACTCAGTTCGATGAACGTGCTCGTGTCCCGTATCTTCTCTTTCAACCGTTGCATCATGTGACTATCGTCATCGGACAGCGTCGTTACGATGACTTTCACGTTTTTGCCAAGCGACGACGGTAACCAGTCTAAACGATGAGCATTGTTACCGGGTGATAATTGATTTAAAGCGTCGAGATATAGAACGAGCGGGAAGCGGTGATCGGCGGACAGGATGTTGATGAAACGGTCCCTCAGTTGTCGGTATGTTTTCGGTACCGGTTTCGTATCGAACCCGATCGCGTTAAACTGTTCGCAAAGCGTTTGCAACAATAGATTTATATTGGAACTCTGCAGCGTCGTGCCGATCAGACGTATACAGATAGCGGCGTTCTTACTCAACCACGATGACGTCAGACGGAACGCTTTCGACGTAAACGACGTTTTACCGATTCCGGTTTGACCGTGAACGACCAGCGGATAACGGTGATCACTCCTGACGTATTGAGCTAGTTTATTTAGTTCGTCTTTACGCGCGTGAAAATTATCGGAACGTTCCTTACACTGGATCTGATGTTTTACAATATCTTCCATTAGTGCACTGAGGTGACCCTGTCCAGCACTCTTTACACCTGCAATGGAATACAAATGGAATAATAGGGTAAAATAGTTAGGCTAGACTCGCAAGACAAGTGGTTCTGGACAATTATGTCAAGTGGATCTGGAAGGTGGGCAATGCCAAATGAATCTGGAAGGACACGACGCCTTATGGTTTTGGAAGGGGATGATACTAAGTGGGTCTGGAAGGTGGGCGATTCCAAATGGATCTGGAAGGTTGGCGATACCAAGTGAATCTGGACGGTGGGCGATTCCAAATGGATCTGGAAGGTGGGCGATACCAAGTGAATCTGGAAGGTGGGCGATTCCAAATGGATCTGGAAGGTGGGCGATTCCAAATGGATCTGGAAGGTTGGCGATACCAAGTGAATCTGGAAGGTGGGCGATGCCAAGTGGATCTGGAAGATGAGCAATGCCAAGTGGGTCTGGAAGGTGTGCGATGCCAAGTGGATCTGGAAGGAGGGCGATGCCAAGTGGATCTGGAAGGAGGGCGATGCCAAGTGGGTCTGGAAGGCGGGCGATACCTAGTGAATCTGGAAGGTGGGTGGGCGGTACCTAGTGGGTCTGGAAGGTGGGCGATGCCAAGTGGATCTGGAAGGAGGGCGATGCCAAGTGGGTCTGGAAGGCGGGCGATACCTAGTGAATCTGGAAGGTGGGTGGGCGATACCTAGTGGGTCTGGAAGGTGGGTGGGCGATACCTAGTGGATCTGGAAGGTGGGCGATGCCAAATGCCTGTTTGAACCACTGATTAATTGAATGAGTTGATATTGTTACCTTTATCGATGAGTTGAATGAGTTTTTCAGTGAACTGTGAACAAAAATCGTTTAGATATTCAGTCTGCGCGCGCATACCAACATTACCCGCCCACGTGACCATGTTACTGAAATTGACAAAGATCGATTACTGAACATTAGGTTGGCTCAACTGTGGTAAGACCTTACACTTTTTAAGTGAAGGACAAATTGCATCCGCCCCTTTTAAAACACCCCATCCCCCATGCACCGGGTTGTAAAGGAAACGATAGATTATCAATACAGCCGCACTGATGACTTCAAGGCGATAGATGATCATTGTTTATTGAGCACGTAATCACTGGGGAATTGTGTTTTATCCACTCTGTACCTTCCGCCTTGCAATATTGTAGCTGTAGGAAGGCGAAGAACTCGATTTTTACCAACCTGATGACATTACTGGGAGGAATACTATGCGGAATAACTCTCTCTTTAAGGTTGCGAACGCGCCTTTTAGCATCGGCGTCGATTTCACCTTTACTCTGATCCCAATCTACGTATCTTGAATAGAAACACACAAATAACTCGATTGAAAAATACAAAAAACAAAGAGAAGCTGAAGAAAATCTATATGAGATGCATCTTAAGGGACCGATTTTATAGATCGGGAATCAAAGTTACCCCTAGTGGTAAATCCCCAACACGGGCTCGGTTTTAAAGACTTATCATCAAACTTTACCGTAGTGGTAAGTCATCAACATGGGTTAGGTTTCCTGGGTAGAAAAGTAACCCGTAGGGTAAATCCCTGGGCCAGGTTTCACAGTCTGAAATATCTTTGAAACCGGCACAAAATGATTCGTTTGTATGTCAGAATTATGCGCTAACATTTAATAAGAACCACCCTTAACTACCCATGAGAAACATTATACAGTAACATACTTTTTAATTTTGTCGATGTGAAGATATCGTTCAAGGTCAGTTATTCGACGTGTAAAACAGATAACAGTACCGGCAACGTTGTCCTTGACCTTCGTGATGCCCTCGTGAAGTTCGTTTTCCGTTACTGTAAAATAATTAAAAGATAATTATGAACATTAATCGTTGCCTCGGTTGAAAGGGTGCAGGTGGTTGAGAAGAGTGGTTCACTGGCAGAAAGAGTATGGTTGCCTGATGGGAAGATGGAGGTTCCCAGAGTGAATAGGTAATTGCCAGACTGAAAGGAGGGGTTCCTAGATAACGAGGTTGGGTTGGTCCCTATAGGTAGGAATGGTTCCGGCCTAGGGGACTACTAGTGTCTGAAATCTGTAGATTGTTGTTATTATCTATATGAACAGTAAATAGCCTACCTGAACACGTGTATTTCCTGCTGGTTTGTTGACTCATTAACTTCTGTTCGACACATTGTTTTACAGTGTCAGTGAATACAGTTCTCATGCGCGACTCATCCTTGTACCACCATTCTTTGGGACTCTTCTCGCCCAGTACACTTTTCACTGGTTGTAGTAGGAACTCCGGCGGCAAACTATTCTCATCTTTCTATAATTAATCATTGTCACAATTTGAATTATGAAACATGTTTCAGATGGTCTGCGGTTGATCTAGCGGATCTTACAATCAAGTTAACACCCATCGATTTCAAAATCGAACCCCCTGTTTCGCTCCCGGCAGGTGTGGTGGGTCTGTAAGGGACACTCAATCAGAAAATCAAACAAAATTTACCAACCTAATAAATAACAGGGATAATCCCTATTTTAAGATCAAACACCCACAATAAGAAGAAAAACTAGGAGATAGTCTTACGTTTCAACTCAAATTTATGAGCCATTTCCAGAAATGTATTTTAAAGCCTGTCACTAGACAGTCACGTGTCTATGATGACTAAAAAGACTTAGTATCTTATTTCACATGAGATTGTGACACGTGTCTATTCATTTGTATTACTTGTTTTTGTAAATCATTTCGTATGAATATATCACCATACGTTAGATACGTAATTCAATGTTGTTTTACCTTGTACCACTTGTTGAGTAGATCGACCGACATATCATTATCCTGAATGCAAAGTGTAATGCTCTCAAACTCATCAGCTGGTATTCTATACGGTAACATACGACTCCCATATTTCTCTCCTAACATCAACTGCAACATCAACATCGATACATCTACATAATCATCTTAATAATACTTGGATCTAGTTCAACAGTTGAGGTGGATTAGGCCACAAAACTGATACCCTGTTTCTTCACTCTGTTGAGCTTAGACCCGGCCGGTCGTCTATATACCCTTAACATAACCTTGAAAAAATACGTGATCAAGCTAATCATAACCTTGGAATAATTCAGTCAGATTACTCCAAGCCATAACAGACAAGCTATCATTATTTTCAGCCTTACTCGCGTTGTTAGATATGGTCGAATTTCATTAAAGCGAATAGGAATATAGTTGATAACACAGATGATAAGAAGTACAGAAGCTGTAGCGATTATTTCTACGTACCACGAAGTTCGGCCCTGCGGATAATCTTTGACATTCTTGTATTTGCTTCAAACACAATTCAGTTGTCGTATGATTCTCGCTCGCCTTGGCAGGAATTCCCCACCTCATGTCAACTACCTGTAAACCAACAATGAATAGATTAGACCATCTAGCAGCATCTCCAGCGATTTCATCAAGATGTTCTCCCAAACAGAGACCACAAATTTGATGATTTTATATCAAAAGCAGTTGGAGTGCCCTTTCGAATCATATACTCGTATTCAAACATAAATCTCCCGATTCCCCGTTGAATATCAAACGGACGTTTTTAATTTTAAAAAATCACTTCAAATCTTACTTCATATCATGTTATTATTAATTTGAGATCAGATGTAATGTTTTCTGTCCAATAACTACACACTAGGGACTGTCTCTAGTTTTGGAAGTGGCCAGGGGGACCTCAGTGGCCTTACTGATTTGCGGGGCCGGACGCAGAAAAAAGCTGCTTAGCCTATCCGTGCCCTTATCCATGGTTTAGCTAACTAGCTTAGAATAAGAGGCCGCACGAAAACATTGGTTACAAATAACAGCGTTTTCCTGCGCCCGCCTCAGGTGATCAATCTTATTCTTAATCAGGGCCATCGGTAAAGTTCCGTGCCACCATCTGTCCATCCAATCCCTCCCCTTTCCACCCATCTCCATCCACCCTTCTACTTTCAGTTTGATCGTCAGTAACTCGTTCACCTGGAATTCGAAGCCGTATTTATCTCGGCAATATTTCTTCACTACCGGAAACACGTTTTGCATGGCAGCATTGCGTTCAGCTCGAGTGTCTGAAATTAGAAAAACAAATATGTTAATGAATAATGGTGTTTATTTTCATCCAGTGCGCATTAACACAGACTTATAAAGCTCTGAATAAATAATACAGAATAAACGATAAGATTACTTATACAGCATATTCAAAAAACTTAGTCATCAGGCCATCCTGAATGGTCTGTTAACCGTAACCCGACCGACCCGACTTCAAAGGTACCGAGTGATAACTTTTTTTCGGGATTCATTGAAATGAATTCTATTTTTGATATTGTTTCCATATGAAGAAGGTGATAGATTTGTTTTTTTTTGCCCTAAAATTTTGCAAAAAATATTTCTACCTACCGACTCATCCTTAAAATTTAAGTCGGTGTTTACGGCAAACAGACATTTATTTTAGGATGGCCGTACACAGTTCAATTACAATCTATCCCTTAAATAATGAGACGAGGATAACTATATAGGATAACTATTTATTTGACATTACGAGCTTTCGCTAAAGCTTCATCGAGTGAATGAGAATCTTTATTCTAAACCCGGTTAACGCAGCTACTGTATATGAATCTAACCCTTGATAATGCGCCTAACGCCAGGTTTTTCCAGAGACGGATGTATTTTTGACTTGCAATTGTATAGTAAAGATAAACCCCACAGATACAGCACCATACTCTCTATACAGCCAAATTCCTATAGTTGGTACCCTTACTACAGTCAGGGGCGTAGCCACCGGTGCGACAACTGCAACATATGTCGCACCTATAATTGAAAAACACATTAAGCTAAAACGTCATAATTAACGTTATTCTACTGATAATCGACTGTTCTTCCAGAGGACGGAATGTCTGTATTTTGACTTGCAACTAATACCGGTATTTATCCCAGATACTCTATATATAGCCAAAATCCCAAATCGCCGATATGGGACCCTAACTACCCCTGACCGAGTGTGTGAATAAATATCATTTTTAAAATGGGTTTTTCAGCCTCTTAGATAAATTCATAATACTTCTCGCTTAAATCACGAATGAATTCCGGCAGCGAATTTAATATAGGGGCCTATACTCACGTAGCTTAAAGATTTAGAATAATTTTTCATTCTTCGTGTGTTGTGTGAATTACCCAAGCTTGGCCGTATTCAACGACGTACTATAATATGCAAGGAGTTGTTATCCAAGTTAGATTTGTGGCTATAAAATGTTTGATTATTATTTTTACCTGTGAACGTCGAGCTCAGGAAGACGCGTACGATTTTCGAATGTAGAATTGGCAGATCTTCCAACGGTCTTTGACCTCTGAGGACATCGAGAGGTCCAGTGTCTCCCGACGGCATTCTCGCCCGAGTGAAGATAATCTCTAAACTAAATAGAATAATTCCGATAAGCCTTAACGGTCCATCGCTGCTCCACACATTTCATGTTTACAAAAAAAACAATTCGTCCTCAAAATATAAGCGAATTTGTTGCGAAATTATTTATGAAATCGAGCGAAATATAGTTGGTTTATAAGGTATACTGGATTTTTATTTTGTTTTTGGAAGTAACTGTCAGTCAGCTCGCATACACCATACAGCGCTAAACGTCGATATAGGGTTGGTTTTTGGTGTCTTAATTGAATAAAATCTAAGGCAAACAAAAATTGATACCTTGTTTCTCCGCTCTGCTGAGCTTAAATGTTGACCCGGCCGCCTATCTACCCTATACATTACTTTTTTTTAAAATCGTGATCAATTTTACCATAACAGCCCCGGCCGCTATAGAAATGAACTGTTTATAAATTTTATCATATTTTACAAAAATGACCCGGCCGCTGCGGAGAAACAAGGTATCATTTTTGTTTAGCCTAAGAGAGGGTATTCATTTGACGTTTCGATCCTATCCTATGTTCTGTATTGAATTTGAAAATGTCCCGTATAACCAAATTTAACTCGATTATTTTCTCTTCGTAATTGTAGATTTTTTGTTTATTCGATTCTCAGGGGAAAAAAATCTCGCAAATCTCTCACAGGAAATCTCTAAAATTTCATTCAATCCCGAATCCTTAAAATCACAGTTATGTGAGAAATGAATATAAACAATCTTACAATCATAAATCCACAGTTGTGATAGGAACCACCCGAATAGATATATTCCTCCTATAAAACAATTTTTAGTTAATTCATGAAATCGTGAATTTTTTCAAATCTTTTACATTGTTAGTTCTATTCGATCGAATGAAACTGATGGAGATTTCCGCGACTTACCTACTTTTAACACAGCACGAAGTGTCGTTATTTCAGTACAGATTTAGTCCAGTGGATCCTCCTCAGTAAAACACTATTAGGGCATTATAAACCGCTGTTGCTATTTATGTGTTTCGATAACATGTATTTATATATAAACCCCCCGCGTACGAACACGGGTCAGTACTGGGGTTATTCTCAATCATGAGATAATCCAATGGTCGTCGTCACCGTTAATCCGTTAAATTAATCCCTAACAGATTGACCGCCGTTAGTGCATTTGGACACGTAAATACCGCAGATATATAAAACACGTGAAAACATTTTGAGATCTTATAAAATTTTATTATTATTTCGAGATATAAATAACTTAACGGAGGAATTCCTAAAATCAGAAAGGAAAAAGAGTAATGTTTCCTCGAGTTAATGGTTTATTCGATGCTTTGGACTTTGTTCTAATAGTCGTCTATACAGAGTGACCACTTTCAACGTAATCAATTTACAAATTCCCTGAGCTTTTCCATGTGATTACACAAAATTCCCCCTGAGTGAATCCAAGGAATTTCTAGGTTTTAAAATGATTCAATTCATTAAGTTTTTAAGAATCACATATTGATAAAGAAACACAATAGCGTTCAATAGCATTATCCAAATTCCTTGAGTTTTCCAAGGATTTCCAGGAATTAGTCAAATTTCCTGATATTTTTAAATAGATTTTTCTAATTCCCAGAATTTTCCAGGTCCACCCTGCTTTAGGAAAACTGAGTTTACAAAAATATGCGATATAATACGGTAGAATACAAATACACAAACTAGTTGAAGCAAACTAGGGGTATGACAGTTAAAAATCCAAATATGGGGACCGTTTTAAGGCGTTTTAAAAATTTCTCGGAAAATTGTTTCTTTTTGCATTTTATAAAGATATATGAATGACAAATTCTATAAAGAAAAAATATAGCCATCAAATAGCACTGGAGAACACCAAAATTTCGAAATATTCCGAGGAGGACCCCATACCCCTTCGGTGGCTTCGTACCCTTGACGATTACTTTTGTGCCCTTCAGTACCGTGGTCCCCCACCTTCCAAAATCCTATTATCGGCAATTTTGACTTTTGACTGAAATATTTAGTATTTACTATCATAAGGAGGCGGGGTGCCATAGTTCATTGGTGGAGGTGGTGCACCCGCTGGAGGATAGGGGGCGTTGTTTGGAGGACCTCCATAGTAGTTTGTCGGTGGAGGTGGTGCATTCGCTGGTGGATAGGGGGCGTTGTTCTGAGGGCCGCTGTACGCATTATGCGCTGCAGCTCCCCCGTACACTACTGTTGACGAGGCTGGTCCATTCACTGAAATAAAACAACAAACATACGTAGATGTGTTTAGATAAAAAAACCATGTTCACGTTGGAGGGGTAAATTATAGTACCTTGGTTCATCGCCTTGCGTCGCTTTATAAACCAAAACGCAAAACCACCTAATAGACAGCCAATCACCAGAATACTGACAACCACTGGCACTATGAGAGCAGTATTACTACAAATAAATCAATCATCTTTAACATTGCAAGGATCGTCTGCACGCTTTACTGGTTCTGAGCACCAGGGGGCGTTTCACGGACGAATTGAGGTTTCATTATTATATCATTAATCCTTAACTTCTTGAAACAGAAACAGACCCGGGTTTTAGAAACTGGTGGTATCTAACTAACATTTACTATAGGCCCGCGGTTTCATAGTAAAGGATACGGACTCACTAAGCGGAGACTAAGAGACGTATTAAAGGGGTCATCCCACAATAGATACACCCAAAAATAAAAAGTTCTATGGTCAAATGATCGATGCATCAGGCGTCGAAATATATACTATCTTACTATAGAACCTTTTGGCTAAATCTATTGTCGGATTTGTCTCTCGTTGTTGACAAGCAACATACCTGCTTCCGCAATCGCTTTTCTGAGTTGTTGTTGGTGGATTGTCATGTTGTGGTATCCTATATCCCTCTCTACTGCAACAGTATTTGATGACGTCCCTGCCCGTTCCTCTGCAACAGAATTCCCCATTGGTGCAATATTCAGCGTCGAACCACGTCAAGCCGCTACTAGTACAGAAAGCAGTGCACACAGAGGCTGTGAACACGAGAAATCATTAATAACATATAATTAATTACTGAAGTGAACGTTACCGGGTTCGAACCGTCTTATAGCACGTCGATATCATATTAAACATTTTCCTTACTCATATTCGAACCAACACATTCCCCTCACCCACCTACACAGCATTCCCCTCACCCACCTACACAGCATTCCCCTCACCCACCTACACACAGCATTCCCCTCACCCACCTACACAGCATTCCCCTCACACACCTACACAGCATTCCACTCATCCACCTACACAACATTCCACTCACCCATCTACACAGCATTCCCCTCACCCACCTACACAGCATTCCCCTCACCCACCTACACAGCATTCCCCTCATCCACCTACACACAGCATTCCCCTCACCCACCTACACACAGCATTCCCCTAACCCACCTACACACAGCATTCCCCTCACCCACCTACACACAGCATTCCCCTCACCAACCTACACACAACATTCCCCTCACCCACCTACACACAGCATTCCCCTCACCCACCACACAACATTCCCCTCAGCATTCCCCTCACCCACCTACACAGCATTCCCCTCACCCACCTACACAGCACCCCTCACCCACCATCACAGCACCCCTCACCCATCAACACAACATTCCCCTCACCCATCCACTCACTGCCACAATCAGATTACCTACCATTGTACCCAGTAACAGAGTATATATCCACAATCAGTATCAATCCGATCAAACACACGATCGTATTAGTTTCTGATATTCGCCCGCACATTATTTTAACAGCAGTAAAATCATACATCTTACTCGGCCACATTCAATAGTGATTAACGCTGTGTAGTTCTACTGCGAGACTCGCATCGAAAAACAGTACAACAGCAGGAGCTGCTGTGTTGATGGACGAGTAGTTTTTTGTCGATATGTTTCGTAGATAACAGCGCGGCCTTACTCATTCCTATGCCGGTGTTACAATCAGATATCAACACTGATTATGCCAGGACAACGTTTTTATTTGTCAACTCTTCCAATAACTGGGGCAACTAAATATTAAAACATACACTTATAACCACTAGGAAAAAAAACGACTGGCAGACACTAATAATCGAGAGGACACGACGATGACTCAGAGACTCCGGATTGGGCGTTTTATATACAGAAACCACTCAGTATCCATGACTCATTGACAAATACCGGTGCTGCTGGTCTCCACAGTTAACAGGTCACCGCACTGAGGACCAGGCGGCAAACTTGTATAACAATAACATAACTGAGACAATCGCTCAGTCCATTTAGAGGCAAGGTGCGGGAGGCAGTTGCCCCCAAGAGAAAGTTTGGAAAAGTGTCCTTTGTGCGATGAGGGTGGTGTAGGCGAGTGGAATCGACTCTTGAGAGTTCTGGTCGTGGGTTCGAAACCCAAACATTACCGGGCTAGTGTTCTCGGCCAAGAGACCTATTCATTTTTTTGGTTATATATCAAAATTCCTGGATCCGTCCGTCCGTGCCACTGCCCAGAGAAGCCGTTCGATAGGCCCTGACCGTATGTATTGACTTCTTTAGATTCAAGCGTCAATTATTTTGCTTTAGTTGAAACGAAATACTCGAAACTACACTCATCAATGAAAACTTCTCGGACATTTTTTCTTATAAAATGTTTGATGTTTCATAAGTTGAGTTTAGAGTATTTAGTCCGGCGTGCACGGTGTACTTCCGAAATTAGAATGGTTTTTGCCGGTACATAATAAGACCGAAGTAATGGTTCGTTCAGATCCGATACAATGTTGGTACCCTCCTTTCGTAGGAGCCTTCCATGGCTATTTATCAAGATTTATTGCATATTATTTGATTATAGCCGAAACGTTGCTCTTTAGACGAGACAATTTAGAAATATCGGTTATGCACCTAAATTATAGTTGATATGAATCTATCATAAGAGATTAATTAGTAGGATTACGGATTATCCGTAAATTACTTTATCCGTTCTTAGTCTCTTGCCGCGAAGTGGGAATTCTTCGTGTTCTAATCTCAACCTGCTTTTCATCAAATATCCAATCAAAAAATCCAGAAACAATTTATTACCAATAATTTAAGGTGTACCTTTATTTAGTTAATACTTCAGTGATCGACCATGTGAAATACATAAGGCATTTACTCTGCAGAGATCATAGAAACAAAGTGAGAGAAATATGTGAATTAAGCCGTTTAACATTTAAAAATTTGACATTTAAATAAATAAATGACCACAAATTTTACTCTGTTTTCAGTAAAAAAGAAGTTTCTTTTTCAATACAACCAGATTGTTCAAATTTCTATTTTGACTGTATTCACTAAATTGAATTATAGCTTCTTTTAAATCAAAAACTACCAATGAATTATCTTCGATCAGCTACAACTGAACCCAATATTACCTTAAATCATTTATTACAAAAATCAGTTCTAAAAAATTACATACAAAATCGACTACATTATTGTACTATTAACTACAATTAACATCTAAATAACATCTTTCAGTGGAATGTGGTGAAATCTAAATTACGTATTTTGATTCTATCTTGCAAGAAAAAACTCTCATGGCAGGGATACCAGGGGTTGGTAGATCACTATAGGAACTGAAATCAACTCCAGAAAAAATTCGACTCCAGTTTATGGACGGTTCTCTACACGTTCATACAGTTCTTCTGAGACTCCAGCATGGGCAAAACCTCAAAATAGGGCGGCCCCAGCCTGTGATACCCGGTAGTGAGGCCCAGCACCGACTGAGCCCTTACACAGCTCCAGCGTCCGCTGCATGGCCTCCAGTGTCCACTACGAGAGGTCCAGCAAGGCTCCAGCATCCGCTGTGCTCTAGGAACTCATTTTAATAGCACCATTCTACATAATTATCACAAAAATCATCATCTATTGTTGAGTATTTCTATAGCGACCGCCAGCCCGAATCCGAAAAAGACGAACAGTCCAAACGGTGCAGCGGTAGTCAGGACGATATCTAGACTTGAGAAAATTCAAAATAAAAGAGAAATATTAAAAATATATCAATTATCAGTAGCTCCTCCTGGTGGTGAATGAGAGGTTTGAATACGATGTTTATATGTACCTCGGTTCTGATTATTGTCACTAGGGGGCACCCAATGTTTCGATCGTTTAACGGCTTCGTTCCATCTTTCGAAACGATCGTCACGATCTAAAAATACAACAGACAAAAACTTCACAACAAACACGGCAGTTATTAAAACAGTTATAGGTGACATTTTTGTCACTTAGAAACCAGATCTCGAACCATACGCCCCCATTTGTTTTCATGGTGATAATTTTTGTCACTTAAAACAGGACCAGAACTTTTCACATCTCAAAAGGCACTAATAAGCACACTCCACACTGAAATGCACCAATTTTTTTTTCAAACGAAAAAGGCCGCACCACAGGGTCTTGACACAAAAGGATTTTGACCCCAGTATCCTAGGTACTATATATAAAAAGACTATTTTTTTTAAAGTATTTTTATATATAGTACCTAGGATACTGGGGTCAAAATCCTTTTGCGTCAAGTCCCTGAGGGCCACACAAAAGATTTGACAGAATTACATAATTCCCCCTCGATCCTCCTCTGTGTCTGTCATAACAACGTTTTTATCTTAAATGACATTAATTCAACAACTACATAAAAGAAAATATTTCTTGTTTCTGGTGCAACACACACTGACCTTGTTGAGTGATTGTGGGCAAGAACGTGTCGGTCGTGATTTTAGACAGTTCAGAATCATCCAAACACCAGACATCGACTCCTTCGGCGCAACCGGCAGCCATAGCGGCTCCTAGGGCTGTGGTCTCGGGCATAGCCGGGCGAACTATCAAATAAAACAATCAAAATCATCATCTATCATTTTACTTTCTCTGACAAAGACTAAATTATTTCTGAGTTGATTTTAAGTCAATGAATTCATAAACAATGCAAAGTTAAGTAAGCAATAGCAAATAAACTAAAATTTGATTTAAACTTTTTCGTGAGATCTGATTTTTTTTTTCGTGAGAACTTATTTTTCAACCAGTGTCAGTTTGACTTTACAAACAACCCCAAATCTCTGTCTAACTTACCAACAGATATAGGTACACAGCTCCGCGATATTGTACTGAACAGTACCGAGGAACCCCAAATCTCTTTCTACTAACTCACTGACACTGACAGGTATAGGTTTACTGAATACCCCAGACTATGGTGCAGCAATACTGGACTGAACAGTACCCAGGAACTGAGGTTGAATCCGCCCCTAAAGCTCTAAATCTCTCCTCACTAACTTACCGACTGGAATACCAGCTAAATCAGCTTGTATTTGCATCAACAATGAATTATTAGTCATGCCACCATCGACCTGTAGAGAAGTGATCGGAATTCCGCTATCCCGGTTCATCGCGTTCAGTAGTTCTCGTGTTTGAAAGCTGACGGCTTCCAGAGTGGCGCGCGCCAGGTGACACTTATTAGTAAACTGTGTCAAACCACAGATAGTTCTAGAAATATAAACAATGAAATATCAAATAACCACCTGCAGGGGCCGGTTGCTCAAAAGTTGGTTAAAATATCCAGCAGATAAATACCATAGGGGTCATTCATTTATTACGTATGCATTAGGGGAGGGGGAGGGGGTCAGTGCAATTGCGTACTGTAATGCTTAATGTATATGAAAAAATGGCCGATTTTGCGTACAGAGGGGGAGGGGGGTTGAAAAATTCAAATTTTATGCGTACGTAATAAATGAATGATCCCATAGTAACAGTGAAGTTTTAATTGTCACCATGTCAACTATCCGCTGGTTACTCTAACCAACATTTGAGCAACTGGCCTCAGGTATGAGATATCGACAAATTGAGATTTATAAACCAAGTTATGATGATAAATAAATGAATAATCCGTTGAACTACAAATGCAGTTAACTTTGCTCAAGTCAAAACTTATCTGATTTGGATAATTCAAACAGGCCTATAGAATCGGAAAATATTCCAGTTGAACGGGTTATCTTTGACTTGAGCAGAGTCTATTCACTCACGAGGTAAAACTTGAGTATTTTAATTCCTTTCTTACCCGCGAGCGTCTGATTCCCAATGAGGACAGAATAATCCCGAGAATGCTGGAACAAAGTAACAGCCATGAGTTGTGTCGACTCGTTCAGCTAATGTCTCAATATCTGATGAAGTTTCGATAATCCCTAAATTATCTCTTAACCATCGCACAGCAGCTCCGGCTATAGCTACAGAACCCTGAAATACAAATACACACAAATAAATATTACAACTAGAACCCGGTTCTAAATCAGCTCAGGCTATAGCTACAGAACCCTGAAATATAAATAAATATTACTAATACAATATTGGCAACAAATTTCAACCAACATCCGTGAAACAGGATCCAAAACTGTGGGACAGAGTCCTCCAGTATAGACAGTGTAGAAGATACAATGTAGGTTTAAACAACCTACTGTGCCTACCTCTAATGCGTAAGTCGTAGGTTTATTTTTGCCTAGTTTATACGCCACTGTTGTTAATAATCCATGTTCGGAGACTACAGCCTTAAAATACACAAACAAATAAATCATTTTAACTTAATGCAGGATAAGACCACCGTTGGATGATAACTAATGTGAATTCATCCGGTTTATGAGAAATAAAACATCATAATTTACATGTAAAGACTGATCTGAATTGAGCAGGTTTGACTGTAGATATTGAATGCAAACTTACATCTAAACCAGTATTGTATAAAAGGAAACATCCAGTTCCGTACGTGTTCTTAGCTTGACCGCTCTTAAAACAACACTGGCCAACTAGAGCCGCTTGTTGGTCGCCTAAAATCTGAAAATAATCATTAAAACGTTTAATAACAGTTGATATTCTGAACTCCCCACGCCGGATCGGCAGATACACTACCACCGGTACTTACTCCAGATATCGGAACTCCGGATAAAACTCCCGTCGAAATGTGACCGTAAATTTCAGCCGAACTGTGAATTTCAGGTAGGATTGAAACAGGAACATCAAAAAACCTACAGCAACAAAAACACATTGATTACATTCACATATGACAAACAATCAAAGTGAATGAAAATTATATCACAAAATTCTTAAGTTTTAAGTCGTAATTGGATAAGTCGTCACATTACTGAACTCATAGGCCTATCTTTATTTTTGAGTCCTAATTTGTATTTCTAATTCTATTTACTAAGTGTAAGTCATCATTTGGATAAATCGTCACATTACTGAAGTCATCTCTATTTTTTAGTCTCAATTTGTATTTCTAATTCAATTCACTAAGTGTAAGTCATCATTTGGATAAGTCGTCACATTACTGAAGTCATCTCTATTGTGAGTCTCAATTTATATTTCTAATTCAATTCACTAAGTGTAAGTCATCATTTGAATAAGTCGTCACATTACTGAAGTCATCTCTATTTTTAGTCTCAATTTGTATTTCTAATTCAATTCACTAAATATAAGTCATCATTTGGATGATTAACAATCATGGTCCGAACTGTGATGACTTCAGCAGGGAATGTTTCACTCTAGATTTTTTTTCACTTACCGACAAAGTTGTTGATCCCATTTCAACTGATGAATATTCATGAGCATCGTACGACTGGCGTTAGTGACATCAGTAACATGTTTACCCCCGTCTATACCTCCTGTCATATTCTATAAATACACCATCAAACATTACTACATCTCCTTACTAGGAAACTGTATTATGAAATACAGATATAGTGGCCGCTGATCTACAGTAGACAGCCTGCGCTACCCTGGATCTTGCGGGACCAATGATAGATATTCTCGGAGGTAGCAAGTGAATAAGCAAGGCAGTTGGAGCAATGAACGATCTGGATCATCACGCAAATTGGAGCGGGAAAATTGTTAACATTTTATCACCTGGGCACGTGTTAATCCAAGGTAATCAGCTCCGTGATAATCAGTGGCAATCGAAACAATGACTTACAGCGGCTGCAGTTGCTCAAAAAAGTTGTTTTGAGTTAACCAGTGGATAATTGACATAGTGAAAATTAAAAGTTCATCGTAACTATGGTATTTATCCATTGGTTATCTTTAACCAACTTTTGAGCAACCGGCCCCGGGGAGTGTCCACTATCACTACGTTGATGACAGACACACTGTAGTATAACTTACCCAAACGAGCCAACTGTCGACAGTACCAAACATCAATCGATCATTATCTAACGCGACTCGCGCCTCGTCACAATTATCCAACAACCAACGTAACTTAACAGCGCTGAAATACGTCGCTATCGGCAACCCGCATAACGACTACAACACAATACATCATCGATATATTAGCGATCAATTTCGATGTTTTTTGACGATGAATGTTAGCGCTGGGACACATTGACTCTTACCCTCAGACAATCTTTGTGGCGTTGAGCTGAGTTTTGTATTAATTTGTCCACAGTATCGGCAGTTCTAACATCTAACCAAACTGTCAACATACAATAGATTACAATCAATCAACAAACTAGCCAACAGTGCAAGTATAAAACTTGAATTCTTTTGTGTGAGTTAACAGTGTTCTTACAGATCAGCCAAATATTTCCCTATTTTTCCGGAACCCTTGAACAGAAATTCCCTGGTTAAATTACAAGATATCCTCAGTGTTTTTTATCAAGAAGTTCCTTGAGCCACTCGTCATCAGCAAGAACAACAAGACACCAACAATTCCCTGAACTTTCCCTGAATAAATTATAAGATATCCTCAGTGAGGGTTGTTTCTTATCAAGAGGTTCCTTGTGTCACTCGTCACCAGCAAGAACAACAAGACACCAACAATTCCCTGAACTTTCCCTGAATAAATTATAAGATATTCTCAGTGGGGGATGTTTCTTATCAAGAGGTTCCTCGTGTCACTCGACTCATCACCAGCAAGACACCAACAAATTCCCTGAACGCTTCCCCGATTTTTGGAAGAGTCAGAATTCCCTGATTTCGCTGATCTGTAAGAGTCCCGGGGATGGAGGAAGATGATGAACTTACCGATTGCATTATAGAGAGGTTTACCGGTAACCCGGTCCCAGATCACTGTTGTCTCACGTTGGTTCGTGATCCCTACAGCTACAAAAATAGAAACAACAGGTCATTACCGTAAACTACCTTATAACTCATGCAAAACTTTCTTATAATTTTACTCAAGTAGCTTTATGATAATCAAGTTCAGTAACCGACAACAGTGGAACTGGCTCCAGAGTTCATAGTTAACTCTAACTCACAACTGTGGAACTGGCTCCAGAGTTCATAGTTAACTCTAACTCACAACAGTGGAACTGGCTCCAGAGTTCATAGTTAACTCTAACTCACAACTGGAGAACTGGATCCTGAGTTCAGAGTTAACTCTAACTCACAACTGTGGAACTGGATCCTGAGTTCATAGTTAACACTAACTCACAACTGTGGAACTGGATCCTGAGTTCAGAGTAAACTCTAACTCACAACTGTGGAACTGGATCCTGAGTTCAGAGTAAACTCTAACTCACAACTGTGGAACTGGCTCCAGAGTTCATAGTTAACTCTAACTCACAACAGTGGAACTGGCTCCAGAGTTCATAGTTAACTCTAACTCACAACTGTGGAACTGGCTCCAGAGTTCATAGTTAACTCTAACTCACAACTGTGGAACTGGATTCTGAGTTCAGAGTAAACTCTAACTCACAACTGTGGAACTGGATCCTGAGTTCAGAGATAACTCTAACTCACAACTGTGGAACTGGATCCTGATTTCAGAGTTAACTCTAACTTACAACTGTTGCACCAGTTACAGACAGATAGAGCGTATAAATATCAAACTGTACCCTTGATATCACGGTGATCAATATTCAATGCTTTCAGATTCTCCACTGATTTCTCAATACATTCATTCACTGAACTCAGAATCTCGCATGGATTCTGTTCGACCCATCTGGAAAAAAAAATAAGAAAACAATTGAATTAGGACAGACGGACGACAAGCGATCCTGTGTTTGCCACTGAACTTAAGTTGTCAAATAGCCTTTCAAATATTCGGGTTGAAAAGTGCACTTCAATCGCGCCCAGGCGTCTCTGTGAGTAAAAAGTAGTTTTCTTGAGACCACCCACTTTGCTTCGTGCGCCCTCTGCCAGAATTCCCGGATCTGTCATACATCGCCAACAGAAAGTTTTTAAAAGACTATCAATTGAATTCAATTTCACCGGCACCAGTCAGTACTCAAACTCGTATCCCTACCCAACAACAGCGATGATAAGTTTGAACTTACCCCTCTTTAGGATAGATAAGTTTCAGTTCTGTTTGATGATAAGTCAGTAATTCAGCAGTAGAACTGTCGAATATCTACAATTAGAAATATATAAAACACTATTTTACACACAGACAGAGGATAGTCAGTAACCTGTCAGTGGTTTAGTTTCACGATGGGATATTTTCACAAAGCCCATCCGATTATAAAAAGCTTACCACCAACGATTACGTAACTAACTAAGTCGAGGACTAATTAGGAGGACAGGAGGACTAAAGTGGACGTGGTGGATGGAGGATGGATGGGGATGGACGGAGGGCGGTGCCCCTCAACAACAACACACTGCGCTCCTTTACCCAAATATCAAGACTCTTCAGCTCAGAATCTCAATCGGTAGATGTTAAAATGAGAGTTAACTTACTAAAACTCGACTGCTACTGGTGCCTTGATCAACCGCCGCTATCAAATTCCTACCACTAACGCCGCCACCGCCGCAATCAGCCGCCATCTTTATCACAAATACAGCCGAATAAAGTCTGGATTGAATTGAATCGCCGATGTTTCAGCTGAAAATTTTCCTCTTCGTAACCCTAGGGTTAGGGTTAGCCTGATACTGCTCAATGCGTTACAACAACTCTCGCTGGACACCAGTCCACCCGCCGAGGACTAAACCTCTTAACACGCACCTCAGCTAGCTACTCCAACGTTTACAGGCCACTTTAGAAATTGTTAACTCAGCAATTAACACGAAACGATAATCTATCATAATCTTGATTGCCATTGATAAACAATGAAGTGAGGATTAATCTTCAGCGGATTATTATTGTTTTGCTACTACAGATTGTTGATTCAATTGAAATTATCTTTTTCAAGGAATGTTATCGGGGATACCCATGACGTCATCGAGGACATCGGCTTCGACCGAGGGAAACCCCTCCCGTCAATGACAGATCAAGAGAAAATCGTGTTATTTTTGCGCTGTTTGTCGATCAAGTGCGTTTATTGAACGCGACAATCTTTCACAATCATCTGTAGTGTATAATCATGTGATCGTCGTTTTGAAATCGATTGAAAAATGATTTGGATGCGCAGCAGCAGGAATTAGAATTTAAATACAGAATTCAATTCTATTCTAAACACAGATTGCGGAAATGATGTTGAATGTTGTGTGATGTTTGAAGTTTTGTCGTGGTTTACAAGAAAAACTGGTCATTCCACAAAACAGAGCAGCAGTAGCAGCAGCACCTCCCCAACCCTGTCAACTCCCACCCCAACCCCGTCAAACCCTCCTCCAACCCAGTCACCTGCCACAGGTTGCTGTAAATCATTAATCTGCTCCGAGCAAACAACAATGAACGAAGACAGTAACAGTTGCTACGGAGATGATAATAGAATCGCTCGGGACGCTACAACAACAGTAGAGGAAAATGAGGAGGATTTTACATCATCATCAGCTTTATTAAAACCCGGACTGGGGATCGTTCCATCTCAACCACACCCTCCTCTTCCCAAAACTAGTCACCCGCCTACCCAAACTAGTCAGCCTCCTTCCCAAAATAGTCACCCTTCCCAAACTGCCTCCCCTCTTCAAAATAGTCACCCCCCTCCCCAAACTGGTCAGCCTCCCCAAACTAGTAACCCTCCTTCCCAAACTTATCACCCTCCCCAGCCTGGCCACCCTCCCCTTACTGGTCACCCTCCTCCAAAAACTGCCTCCCTTCTCCAAAACAGTCACCCTCCCCAAACTAGCCATCCTATTCCCCAGTCAGTCAGCCACCCCCCAGCTCCCCAGTCAGTCAGCCACCCCCCAGCTCCCCAGTCAGTCAGCCACCCCCCTGTTCCCCAGTCAGTCAGCCACCCCCCAGCTCCCCAGTCAGTCAGCCACCCCCCTGTTCCACAGTCAGTCAGCCACCCCCCAGCTCCCCAGTCAGTCAGCCACCCCCCTGCTCCCCAGTCAGTCAGCCACCCCCCAGCTCCCCCTGCTAGTATGTATCAGTATCTACAGCGAAGTTTATTTGATCGCACTATCTCGTCGAGTAGTGAAGAACTATCACTGGGTGATAGTTTTAATAGTATCACCAGCCCCGGTATGGAGTCCGTGCCGCCGCCACCGTGCGATAGTGTAGACGGCGTCGCTAACGACAGTCCCGTTAAAAAGGCTCGAGTTCAACACCAACACATGAGTATCCATAGCAACGGCGACAACAATGCCTTCATCAAACCGACGACGGATGAAATAAAAGATTTACCGATTATCAGATTCCACCCGGCGTCGACCGGGTTGAGGATGCTGACGAGTTTATCCGATACGGAAAGCGTTTGTAGCACTCCGAGTCCGGATACTCCGGCCGCCGGAGGAGGCGGAGGAGGCGGAAGTCTGCCCGGAGGATTCTACGATTTCACTAATTCATCGGTGAGAACTAAACGCGCAAAGATGAATCGCTATAGCGTCGAGGAGGTTCTCGACAATCTCGCGGTGAGGATTCCTCGTCTGTTCGAACGCAACGATTATAAACACGAATTCCTCGCCGATTTACAATTCGTTAAACGCAGAACGTCCTGGTCGCCGGACGAAACATTCCGTCTGAAAATAGCCGATAAACTCATCGAATTAAACATAGTCGATTTATTCATTAGAATCTGGAACTCGATTCACGACGACGACGAAGAGAATCGGGAGATTCACGAATCACCGGTCGGTTTAAAGAACATCGTTCAAATCGTGATTATTCTGTGGAATACGAGTGATATCTCGCGACAACTGTGTCGACAAATTACCGACAAGGGATGCCTACAATTAGGATTAATGGACTTGAAATCGGCTGAGTTCGCGTTACAGAAACTCGGTAATGATAACAAGTTGTATTACGTAAAAGGATTACTCGGAATAATGCACAACGTTTGTCGTCACGACGACGGGAATTCCCGGGAGGTATTCCGTAGCGCGGATGCGGTCGCCATTTTACAGTCCTATCTACCCGTCCGGTCTTTAGTGATACGTACTAAAGTTCTGCTGATATTATCGTACCTCCTCGACGAGACGGAAAACGATATTCTCAACGCCGACGATCAGAATATCTCGTTTTTTATCGATATTTTACGAGCGGCTCTGAATTCGGATTCTCATTTCAGTAAAGATTACGGGTTTCACGCGAGCGAGATCGTCGACGGTTTAAATCATCTCGCGGCTAACGACTCGAATAAAACACGTATCGTCGCTAACAACGCGTTACCGTTATACGTGCGCTTAATAGACGCCGGGTTAACGACTGTAGAGCAACATCTCGCCACCAGGGGGCTCTGGATACTAGCGTTTAATGATGATTGTAAGAAAGCGATTAAGATGCAATCCGGCTGTATGGAAGGTAAGTCATATATTCATCGATTCAGTTTTTAGTTTCGTCTCTCCTCCTACCTCCTCTCTTCTCTTTCCTCCTCTCTTCTCTTTCCTCCTTCCTTCTCTCATCTCTTCTCTTTCCTCCTTCATTCTCTCCTCTTTCCTCATTCATTCTCTCATCTTTCCTCTTTCCTCCTTCCTTCTCTCCTCTTTCCTCCTTCCTCCTCTCTTCTCTTTCCTCCTTCATTCTCTCATCTCTTCTCTTTCCTCCTTCCTTCTTTCATCTCTTCTCTTTCCTCCTTCCTTCTCTCCTGCACATCATGATCCATTTCCACAGTTTTTGAACTGAACTACTTTTCATGATGCATCATGGGAGAGAGGAGAGACAGGAAAGAGCAGAAACAGCGGCTCGGTCAAACGCCCAGTTCTATATTTTATTTCTGCTATGATTTTAATGTTGTTTTGGCTCTTTTCTTTCCTCCTTCCTCCTCTCTAATCTCTCCTCTTTCCTCCTTCCTTCTCTCCTGTGCCTCATGATCTGTAGTAACTGTCCTGAACCCCCCGGCCCCCCCCCCCCCCGGCCCCTGATACATGTTTTATTTCTGCTATAATTTCAAAATGTTGTTTTCAATCTTTTTCAGCTCTTCATCGTTTGTGGAAAACTCACACGGACGAGACGGTACGTCACGCGGCTCGTGGCGCCATCTGGGAGGTGAATGCTTCACATCGACAAATCAGCAGAACTATTGAATTACCGGGTTAGTATTGAATAGTTCCAACTACCGCGTATTGAATAGATCACAATTTATTAGTAGGAATCCGCCAATTAGGACCAAGTGTTGCTCTATTGTAATTTATCAAAGCAACTAGTGGATAACTCTTGAGATAATGACAATTAAAACTGTTTTTTACGTACAGGAGACTCTACCCATATCTGTCCATTCGCTAATCTATTCAAACCAGTAGAATGAAGATTTTCTATCTCTACTGTTAATTTGTCAATGTGAAAAAATCCGAAGATCTATACTGGTCTGAACTGGTAGCACTTTGTCTGTCCTGACACTACTGTACATTATGGTTATTATCCTTAACTCAATGTTGCAGGGTTCGATCTAAACACTTGTCCGATTGCCCGGGACAAGTATATTCTCATCAGGGCAAGTAGGTTATCATTATCACTAGTCCGCCGGGCTAGTGCAATTTTATGTCAGAAAACTTTTTTCCCACTCGATACAACTAACACCAATCGCACTGCCTGTGTAGGGTAAATAGTTTTTGGAGGGGACAAGCGAAATTTCAGATATGCTTGCCCCGGGCAAGTGGCTTTCATTCCTTAGATCGCACCCTGTGTTGTAAGCTGATAAATTGACTAAGGTTTAAATCTCTGAATCTTTTCACAATTTTTCAGCAAATTTATGTATTTTGTGAAATATTTTATTTGTAGAAGCTGCGTCTAATCATATAATGATCAGTTATCAATGGGATTCGAAACCTACGATGATTAAAGTTAAAGATCGTTTGAAACAAGCTAATTATAAAGTATGGATGGATATTGAACATATGAGTGAGTACACGTCACACCCTCCATTTACTCATTTTACTCGAGATCCCGAGATCACTTCGTTACTCGTTGTATTGTTGTCGTTTCGATTGTTTCCAGGCGGTTCTACGTTAGAAGCGATGGCGTTAGCTGTAGAGGGCGCTAGTGTAGTAATAGTGTGTATGTCGCAGAGATATAAAGACAGCCCCAGCTGTAGATCAGGTAACTCCCCCTCCCCCTATCTCTCCCCTCTCTCCCCTTCCCTCTCCTCCCCTCTTCCTCTCCCCTCTCTCTCTCCCTCTCCTCCCCTATCTCTCCCCTCTCTCTCCCCTCTCTCTCCCTCCCTCTTCCTCTCCCCTCTCCCTCCCTCCCTCCCTCCCTCTTCCTCTCCCCTCTCTCCTCTCTCTCCCCCTCCCCTTCCCTCTCCTCCCCATCTCATCTCTCTCTTCCCCTCCCCTTCCCTCTCCTCCCCTATCTCTCCTCTCTCCCTCCCTCTCCCTCCCTCCCCCTATCTCTCCCCCCTCTTTTACCACTTACAATCTCATCGAAATCGAGCTTATTTCAACTGAGTGTATTGTGCCGCCATCTGGTGTGTGCAGCCAGTACCTAATAGACATGCCTGCGAAATCTCTAAGTAAATGATTAGAAGCGATCATTAGCACTATTGAACTGTGAGACTACAAGGAAACATTTCATAATAAGTACTTACACTTTCATACCATAGTGCTGGAGATAATTCCAACTCGGTGCGGTGTATAATCGGCATAACGATATAGTGTGTCTACCTTGCAGTGCGGTGTATTGTCATGTCACTAATATATGCAACTGGAACTGACAACTAACTGAAAACTACACCGATACTGTACATCGCACCACCGGGTGAAAGCGATATAAAGTAGATTATACATCGCATATCAGGGTCCGATCTAAACATTTGTCCGATTGCCCGGGACAAGTATATTCTCATCAGGGCAAGTAGGTTATCATTATCACTAGTCCGCCCGGCTAGTGCAATTTTATGTCAGAAAACTTTTTTCCCACTCGATACAATGGATGATAGTGCCACCAATCAGACTGCCTGTGAAGGGCAAGTAGCTTTTGGAGGGGGCAAGCAAAATTTCAGATTTGCCTGCCCCTGGGCAAGTGGCTTTCATTCCTTAGATCGGACCCTGCATAGGGGGGTAAATACACTGAAAGTCTTTGCGACAGAACGGTATTGTAGCGTTATAGTTTGTTCACGTATTTACAGAGGCAGAATATACATATAGATTGAGGAAAGATGTGATACCTCTGAGGTTGCAGACTAACTACGATCCCGACGGCTGGTTAGGAATGATCGTCGGAACGAGGCTTTATTTCGATATCAGCGATTCCGATCTGTTTGAATCAGCGATGAGAGGGTTAATCAAAGAGCTCGGAGACCGCGGGAAAAATCATCTACAATCTGAAGAGTAAGACTCAATTCCGCCGCACATCTGAACACAGTAACCTGTTCCACAATTCTAAACTCAGTTCCACCAATCACAACTCAGTTCCACAGTTCTGAACTCAGTTCCACAGCTCCAGGATCCTGTTCCACAATTCTCAACTTAATTCCACAGATCTCAACTCAGTTCCACAGTTCCAGGAACCAGTTCCACAGATCTGAACCCATTTCCACAGTAACTGGGTCAAGTTCCTCAGTTCCTGGTCCCAGTTGCACAGTGTGCCAATGGGACTGGATGGTTCAGTTACTAGGACTGGGTTCATTCAGTAACTGTGAACTGGATGGTTCAGTTACTAGGACTGGGTTCATTCAGTAACTGTAGGACTGGATGGTTCAGTTACTAGGACTGGGTTCAGTCAGTAACTGTAGGACTGGATGGTTCAGTTACTAACACTGGGTTCATTCAGTAACTGTGAACTGGATGGTTCAGTTACTAGGACTGGGTTCATTCAGTAACTGTAGGACTGGATGGTTCAGTTACTAGGACTGGGTTCAGTCAGTAACTGTAGGACTGGATGGTTCAGTTACTAGGACTGGGTTCATTCAGTAACTGTAGGACTGGATGGTTCAGTTACTAGGACTGGGTTCAGTCAGTAACTGTAGGACTGGATGGTTCAGTTACTAGGACTGGGTTCATTCAGTAACTGTAGGACTGGATGGTTCAGTTACTAAGACTGGGTTCAGTCAGTAACTGTAGGACTGGATGGTTCAGTTACTAACACTGGGTTCATTCAGTAACTGTAGGACTGGTCTCACTGTTTTCCATGCTGCTCTCTGTGTTAGGATGAATTGTACATGTAATTGATTTTCAGAATTCAAGCCGATCGTCAGTGGTCCGTAGAGCGTAAAATAGCCGACGTACCGGATGGAGGTGTATTGTCATGGCAACAGTCAGACGTCCAGTTCTGGTTAGAACAGAACAACATGAAACAACACTGTGATAAGTGAGTACGGTAGTCATCACTTTTAAACTGTTTGTATTGTTGCAATTTTGAATTTAAGATGTTTTTATTGTTACAGTTTTGAATTTAAACCGTTTGTATTAGTTTTGAATTTAAACTGTTTGTATTGTTGTAGATTTGTAGATTATAACGGCGAGTTGCTATTGGAGATGAAGAGAATGCATCGCGATTGTCCATCATTCCTCTACGATAGTTTACAAAGAGAGATGGATTTCAAACTGAAAGACGTTCTCATTCTATCAGCAGCGCTTACTAAACTACCTACTTAATAAAAAACTAAAATCTGTCAGAACTGCTGGTATACTCATTGACAGCATAGAAATACAGCTCACTGGTCCCTTCCCTCAACCGAGCGACCAGCGGTTTCTGTTTGAGTTTAGAAAATGGAATTTAACTCACATTCAGTTGCGATGGTTTTAAGATTTGTGTTCAAGTTCAGTGATACAGTTAAAGTCCGTTATAATGTCACTGTTTGGACCAATGAAAAACAGGGTGTTATTGCGAATATGGCCTTATAAAGTCTATGAATTATAGACTGAAAAATGTTGGCGTTAAGGGTGAACAATGGCATTAAAAAGAATGACATGGCCTTATAACGTCTATGGTGTTATTGTGAATTGTATTTCCATTGAATTTTCATCAAATTGAGCAAATTCCATCTCTGAACAATGTTAAGAGTGAACACTGGCATTAAAAACGATGACAGCGTTTTAACGGGCTTTGACCATAACTTCAATTAGAAAACGAATTCAAGTTAACAGGAGTCGACTGAGGGTATGATTATTGCAATCAGTCCATCCTTACATAGCTATCTAGCTTTCATACTTAGATCAAAAGCTTCAACTTATGACGTAATGAACTTTTCCTTAAAATAGTGCAAATTGGTGCTTGGTGATATTAACATTGAGATTAGTGAAACTAGTGTTTACAGTACGAGTTTAATTAAAATAGTGTCAAATCATCGTTCATTTCTGTGAATATATCAACCATAGAATATGTGATATGAGTTTAACTGAAGTGTGAATGAATCTGTTGAATATATGTGTCATATCTTCGCTCATATTTGTGAATATATCAATCGTGAAGGGTAAAATGGCGTAAAAGAAATTCATCAGAGGCTGCAGTTGCTCAATTGTTGGTTAGAGAAAACCGATGGATAAATACCAAAGTAAGAATGAAGTTGTCACTGTGTCAACTATCCGCTCGTTAACTCTAACCAACTATTGAGCAACTGCAGCCCCAGGTTTCATGAAAAGCTTAAATGGAAAAGTTTGAATTGTTGTCCTCATCGAAAACGTGAAGTAACCACCAGCAGCAATTAAACCAAAAATTTGAGTAAAACTTTTTCGTGAAACCGGACCTCGGTAGAATGGTGGTTTCTTCCAAAACCGCCTGGTGCTACAAAAAACATATCGCAGAAATGAATCTCAAGGTTTTTTGAGAATCATTATAGCTTGAAATACCAGACATTTCGTCATGCATAAGTCAGGATCCAATTCCATTGTTGTCAGTTAAGATTTGACTTGAGTTGAAATATTTGTAATCATAAAACTCTGAGTTCTATGATGTTTTTTTATTGATTTTTAAATCTAACAGATGAATTTAGAATGGATCCTTTATGGTAATTATAATAGATGAACACGAGATCATCATGACAAACTGTGAAGTTACTCTCAAAACTGGGTTTATTTTAGTTACATTATTATGTTAATTAGAAAGTTGAATCTGTGTGGTGGGAACCTGACCGAGTGCAGAGCTGGGAAGATTCACTGATTCATTGAGTGAAGGGTTGGTTGTTGGTCAGTAACTGGAAGAAAATACCTTTATTGAATATATTTTGGACCCGATTGGTGAAATATGGTTTATTATAAGAAGTAACTGTCAAAATCCGGTTCATAATTCTTTACTTTATTAGTTTTTTTAGATGCATTTACTTTAACTTTTATGTTCAATTATAATTTAATGTCTTCATGTTCGTAATTTATTTGTTTTTAACTGTTTTGTTGTTAATGAAATCAAATAAAAAAAGAATGAAAAAAAGTTTCATTTACATAAAAGACATTTTTTGTATTCTAAATTGAGGTTAAGTACATCTAGCGTGGAAACATATTGTTAAACTTTCAAATCATGGAGTCAATTTTCTCTTTTTAACCCCTGATGGTATGTGCCATCAAAACTCTGAGCTAGGCCACTAGTGGAATGCTCTCTCAAGTCAAGTTGAAATAGACATTAAATATCATTTCAGTATATCATTATCATAATTGACACAATCGCTTATTACATTGTCCACAACTCTGATACGAGTCCCCTCTGGTTCATCCTCTATTCGGCATCTGGACCACTGAGAATTACTGTCACAATGGACGAGATGCAATGGACCGGGTTCGAACCTCAGACACCCATCAAATGCTGGAAATACTCGCATGCCACAGTAGAAAATGCCATCGGAGGCAGGTTATAACCGTCAAGTGCTGCCCCAGTATAAGCAAATAGCGGTGAACATGGGAACTAAATTATTATTCGCATGCCACAGTAAGATCATCGAGCCGTGTTGCAGATAGTTACCGTAAAGTGCTGCCACTATATAAAAGATTATCGACAATAGAACTATTATGCATGGGTGCTATTTATTGTTTAACCTACATCAGTGATCATTTGAAAAATCACTCTCGAATAATTACTCGAACCCTAGCCTAGCATCAGTGTTTATTCTCTTCTGACTCAGCATCCAGAATCTTCATGCGGGTTCATTTGATCCCGAGGGACCGACCCCTCTAACCATGTGGGCGCTTGTTTTTAGTGTGCCTTTCATGATGAGTGGCAATAGGTTCAAACCTGCGGTTGTAGGCTTAATTTGAATCTAGTACTAGAGTTTAAACATTGTGGATAAACTGTGTTTAACTCTAACTCACCAACTGTGGACTCATGGATTCTGCCGCGGAGTTCAGATTTAACTCTACAACTGTGGTGTCTGCCCGACTGAGTTCAGAGTTAACTCTACAACTGTGGTGTCTGCCCGACTGAGTTCAGAGTTAACTCTACAACTGTGGTGTCTGCCCGACTGAGTTCAGAGTTAACTCTACAACTGTGGTGTCTGCCCGACTGAGTTCAGAGTTAACTCTACAACTGTGGTGTCTGCCCGACTGAGTTCAGAGTTAACTCTACAACTGTGGTGTCTGCCCGACTGAGTTCAGAGTTAACTCTACAACTGTGGTGTCTGCCCGACTGAGTTCAGAGTTAACTCTACAACTGTGGTGTCTGCCCGACTGAGTTCAGAGTTAACTCTACAACTGTGCTGTCTGCCCGACTGAGTTCAGAGTTAACTCTAAAACTGTGGTGTCTGCCCGACTGAGTTCAGATTTAACTCTACAACTGTGGTGTCTGCCCGACTGAGTTCAGAGTTAACTCTACAACTGTGCTGTCTGCCCGACTGAGTTCAGAGTTAACTCTAAAACTGTGGTGTCTGCCCGACTGAGTTCAGATTTAACTCTACAACTGTGGTGTCTGCTCGAGTTCAGAGTTAACTCTAACTAATAAGCGCGTTCCTGATTCAGGAAAATAGAAAAAATAAAGTCTCGTTTTTTATGTCTGGGAAAAGTTTCTCATGGTCAAATATATATATATAGATACTGATAGAGAGACGACATAAAGTTGATAGTGTGATCATTAATTCAATATTTTCATCTTTATTCCTACTGATAAAATCACGTGTTTTCTGGTATATATATAACTGCGTGAGCTACCGACCCATCAAACCATTCTTACAGCTTCCGGTACCTTGGTCTCCTAGCGGCAACATGCGTAACTTCGTTCTCTGTGTTATTGTAGGTAAGTTCTTTTACTCATACGGTGACCAATCATTGATGGGTCCAAATCATTATTGGGGCCCAATCACTGAAGGTGTCAAGCCTGGTAATACAGAGGGGGTACAAGTCTAGGTTTAAGTTTTCGAGGGGTCAGTCACTTAGGGATTAAGTCATTGAAGGGTTGTTTTATTGAGGGGTTACCAGTCGTTGAGGGGTTAAGTCATTGAAGGGTTGTTTTATTGAGGGGTTACCAGTCGTTGAGGGGTTAAGTCATTGAGGGTTGTTTTATTGAGGGGTTACCAGTCGTTGAGGGGTTAAGTCATTGAGGGTTGTTCTATTGAGGGGTTACCAGTCGTTGAGGGGTTAAGTCATTGAAGGGTTCTTTTATTGAGGGGTACCAGTCGTACTGAGACAGGTTTACAAGTCGCTGATAGTATTTTTATTCATAGTTAATTTTTTTAATAATTTTTCGTCATTTTCCTGACGTGGTTTTCTGTTGATATAGTGCTATCAGTAGCGGTTTGTGTTCATGGATACGATTGGCCCGGAGCGGATAAGGTCAAAGAATCTTGTAAGAAAAACTTGTGCGACAAAAAGGAGAACAGCAAACAGTGCGTGAAGGATTGTCTGTACGCGGTGAGAACTCATCACGAATGCCAAGGTCACGACAACACTGATGATATAGTCTTCTGTACCGGAGGTCTCATCGTTACAAAGTTGAATAATGTTAGGAATAAACTCACCGCAAAACAATAAATAGAAATGGAGTTGCTGAAAATATTTCAGAAATAAAGATAACGATGAAAATTTAAATTAGAGAAATTTAGTTCGATATTGATTCTTTTGATGGTGCGGAGTGAATCCGGTAATTATCAGGGTTCGAACCCAGGACACCCTGTGCTTATCCTTTATTCTACGCCAAGTCAACTGGGAATCTGTTCCAGCAAGAATTCGGACCCAGGGACCGGTTCCTCAGTTGAGACTTAAGTCCAAAAATTGTCTTAAATCTTAAGACTGGTCTTAAGTTGTTACATTGGTTATAGAACTAAGATGGTCTAAAATTGGTCTTAAGTCTAAGCCATGACTATGGAACTGGGCTCAGGAAACCATTCTCACATGTTTTAATATTCCCAATAGATGGTGTGAAATGTAACGGGAATATATCGAAATAAGTTATCGATGCCGTAAGTCTACTCCATTCACAGGGTCTTTCATTTTACTTATCACAGGATAACAGTAAAACTAACTAGAATATACATATAAGAATGACTTACCTTCTGAGAGACAATGATATATAATCTATTCTTATTCGTCCTATTTATAATATTTTGTAAATCCTACTACTTTATATTGTAATTTAATGCGTAAATAAAATAATATAATATAATCTGCTTACCGTGTGACGTGTAAGGTTCTGAGATATTGCATTTAGTAATGACTGTTACATTTTACATCAAGGTACGATTGTTGAATTGTAAAATAGCTTTTGACCTTTGGTCTGAAAAACTGCTTTCCCTATTTTGTCGAAACGCCAATCTATTTGCTCAAGGAAACATTTTGGACATTTACTCTTAAGTGTTGGATTTAGTATTCGAGTATTGAAGAAATCTAAACTTACCCGATTCTAACGTACTGTTTATCACCAGATTTCCAATTTCATATCGATGATATAACGCACCGCCGTGAATAACCATCGAATTAGTGTTCACACTGTTTTTATCGAAGTTCAATGAGTTTAATGCTTTCTCGTTACAGTTACCGTCCACGCAAATCATCACGTTTAAATATTGTTCAGATTTATTTATCCTTAATTCGAAAAATGTTGGTGAGTTGAGGGTTAATCGTTCAGAACTGCAACATATTTGGGAGACTTCGGATAACTTTATCGTGTCCAAATAGCACAGCGATATATTTTTGCCAGCGCCACGCATACAGATACTCCCAGTAGGAAATTCGATAAATGTTTGCTGTCCCGGCCAACGGCGACTGAACAGTTTACAGGAAAAATAGAAATTAAACCAATTGAAATATACTGTCGGTTCAAAAGTCAGTTTATCTCTTTTTTTCAATCTCACGAATGAATTTTGTTTTGGCTGTGAACTGGAACTGCTTTTGCCGCTCCAGGTCCAAACGCCAGAATCAGTTTGTAAATATGTAGCATTAGAATCGGCTTCGCAATTTATAAATATTGTCATCAAAATCATCAGATACGCGACACATCGCGCGGGAGGCTTCCGTTTAGTGTCCGCGGTCATTTTTAGTTCGTGCCCGTTTCCCGTTCCGTGTGCGCTGTGTGTACCGTCTCGGTGTGCGCTGTGTGTACGGTCACGGTGTGCGCCGTGTTTACCGTCTCCTGGGTGGAACGTGGTTTCAACAACCGTTCCCACGGTCTCTGTGGACCCTGGAACCTCTCACTGTCAGTCTCGCTCTATTCTAAAGTAATTCACGCGGAGCTCAAAACTCAGGATGTTGTTGCCTGTACTTGTTATCTGTTTTCTGACAATATTCTTCCCTAAACACAAGAATTGATTGAAGTCGATGGATTTTGAATTAGTTGGGTTTGAATTTGAATGATTTTTTTAGATTTGATACCTATTGAATTTTCACTCAACGGTTTTCAAGAAATACTTCAAATGTAGCCGTGGGCATTGTTAAAAAAACCTATACTCTCTACTCTCGCACTCTCTCTCCCTCTCTCCTCTCGTTCTTGCTCTTCTCCTCTTTCCTCGGCCCTCCTCTCGTCTCTCTTCTCTCCGCTCGTTCTCCCTCTTCTCCTCTCTCCTCTCTCCTCGGCCCTCCTCTCTTTTCTCTTCGATAGGGAACCGATACAAAAACCGATGGCACAAGTATTGAAGACTTATTTCCTCACCGTAACTCCACTAAAACCAATAGATCACGTGATAGCCTGGAACTCAATTTCTCTAGAACCCGTGTCGGGATCCACTTTCTCACAAAGCACGTGACCCGGCCGCCGAATCCTGGTTCAGATATGTGATAGCTTTTAAACGGTTTTATTTCAATAAATATTTATCCTCGCATCCTCATCATGGCCAAAAACTATTCTATATATAGGTTAAGTATTTATTTGACACACAAGCTTTCGCTACTTATGTATCGAAGCTTCATCAGGTGAATCGGGGCTAGGAAGCTTCTGTTCATAGCGAAAGATACAATGTCTCATTAATGATGATAGAATTCGATGTCCACCAAAATATTTCAGAAATAAAGATATAAACGATGCATAATGAAATTGTAGCAATTAGTTCTATTCATTTTTTTAATCATATTATATGAAAAATAATATGATTTAGCAGCCAGCAGGGTTTGTGTTGGCGTGAGCTCCGGCGGGAGGAAATCAAACCCTGGCAAGCGAGGATAGCCTACTCTATTCACCACGAAGGTACAGAGCCGCAACTTTCAGCGACCTTGACACCAAACACGTGAACTATCTAGGTGCGCGAATGTTGTTATGACGTCATAATACTCTAAATAAACAACACCGCGCGGTCTCGCGATACGCGCGTGGAAGGATCTAAAATCTATTCTGCGAAGTATTTTAAATAATATTTATAAAAGAATCCATTTAAATACTATAATTAACATATAAAACATAAAATTAATTGAAAGCAACATCGCTGGAAGATTAGTTTTAAAACTTTGATTGGTGTCAATCATCAATTACCGCTAGTCAAAATGGCGGCCGTCATGATAAACAAGACGGAGAATTTTCTTTAACTGACTGGATCTGGTATAAAATGTAGTATTTCACATCACAAATGGCCCATGTCCGTTTAAAAGAATAACTGTACCGCACTCAAGGCACCAAGGTTGGAATATGGCTATGGATCATGATAAAATAGTGCGCTACGACCGATAAAATATCAGCTGTCGGTACTCGGTCATGCCATGGTACGTCAGCAGGCCTACTACTACTCTTCTGTCGCATCGAATCGGAACCTGATTCCCGAAGCAGCCAAGGTCCTAACGAGAAGAATAAACGAAACAAATGTAAGTGTCCTGCGCTCAATTCTACGGTGTCTAATTATCTTCAAGTGTCTACTCCATCCACACTTTAATGTAGTCTACAAAAACATGGACAAGCGATACTTTAGATTAGGTTCTCATCAAACAATCTACTGGGGGTTGAGTGTACGTGTAGGTAGTGTACTCACTGCTACTTATCTTATTTTTAGGAAACATTTTTGACAGACCACCGATCTACTAGTGAATGATTTTTCCATGGACCCGAAAAGTAGGCCTAGGCCTCTTAGAGTCGTAAGAAGGTAGGCTATTCATGTCATTTATTTACATAACTATGAAGTCTTTACATAAATTTCCACATGCAATTTTTTTATTTCAAATGCAATGTTTTTTTTTCAGAGAGTTCAGCCTGTTACAGGAACCTGAACAATGCTAATTTAGAGGTCAACTTGTGACTAGATAAGCCAGGTTTACAGGATTGGAGATGATAAAAAGTGAGTAGGCCTCACTGACTGAATGGTAAATACATCATCTGTAGTCATCGCTGCTGTATTGAATCATTTAACTTTCAGCAATCAATTCATTTTTTTGTTTGCTTTTATTCATCTTTAGGTGATGCAGATGTCAAGTACAAGGACATGAAGTTGAATCTTTAAACTGGGGATTGTCAAGATTTTACTTGTTTCCATCTTTTCACTTAGATGTTTGAATAAATCTAAACATATAAAAGAGCTTTTTTTCTTATGCGTATTCCTGAAGTCGTGAATTCCTATTCATTCCTAATATCAGAAGAAAATAAGAGAAGCTTCGTCTACACTTGCATCTTATACCGAGGTTATGCGTCTACACTAAGCTCGAAACACGGGTTGAATGCAAAAAGCCAGGTTTTTGAAAAAGGAGTTATATAACCTATTGATAATTGAACCTATGTTCACGAAAAACTCTACAGATGTGGATTCAGTTACTGGAGCTAAATTAAGTGTAGATGCAGCCCTGCAAACGCTGGGTTTATAGGAACCCGCATACTTTGAAACCCGGGTTCAACGAGCTGTAGACGTGGTAATATATATCGCAGTCAGAGAAAGAAGCAAATTGAAAGTACATCAATCTTTTATTTCCAACCTAAAACAATGAGACAGAAGGTTTGAATGCAACAAGCCATTTGAGCAATTGCGGTTACTAATTTGTAAAATGTATTGATATGATATGGAAGACCAACTGCTGAATTCCATGGGTACCATCAGAACCAAATGCACGCTACTTGCCATCTACCTGAAATAAACAAATGTCAATATTATGTTATAAACAAATAAATATGAAAAAAATGCAAATTTCTGCTTGATACAACTTACATTTGAATGGGAAAAATCGGTTATAAAATATCTGCTATGTCTGACAAATAACTGACGAATCCTATAAAACAAAAAATATATTATCTTTAAAATAAAATTAACAATTCAAAGATTTTTGGCAATCTTCCAATACAATATACATAGGTCCCTAGTAGGCCTACGCTAAACACTAACTGAGCCAGACAACCTGATATCCTTTCAAACAAAACTGAATTCGACATTAGATGTGAGATGCGTGAAAATGAGCCATAGGCTGCTTTTCCACGAGAAACAGATCAATCAAATTTATTTCCCTTTAGCCGTTTCCACAACAAGGGTGCGGCACTGTTGGACAGGACAGACACACATTTTCGAGTCAGTATTAATCAATTGTTTACTGTGACTGCGCAGTAATTAGTCAGAATTTTAAGGGAAATCCCCTACAAAAATCGCCCAACCACCCGAAGACCTGCACACAAATTTCTGTGTCAGAGCCAAAATTGAGGTAACGCCTGCGCTTTTACAACTTTCTCGTGGAAAATCCTAGTTTAGGCATATTACGCAACGAATTCAATATTTCCTTATGCCAAATGATTATTCTCATAATAGTCCTTCATTTCAGGATTCAATAAGTCTCAGTATGTGTTTTATAGAGTGTGGCACTAGTCCAATTACAATAATTTTCGAATTTGGTCCGCAGTTTACGATTAGGCCTAACTTGATGACGCAAATTCTAAGTCAACTCATAATAGGGAGTACACATTCTATATATCAAAATTGACAGGAGAACAAGATCTAATTACGTATGTTTTCAGATTTCGAATGAACCCAATTATATTCGAGTAAAAGTCATCAAAATTAATAAGGTAAAAACGCTAGCTCATAAAATTAGTTTTGAAGTAGTACGAGAAACTGGGAATATCTCACTTATTTCCAATGCCATATAGACATATAAGGTATCATTCGATTCGTTTTTAGATGGGTTTTAATACTATTGTGTATTTGGATGACTGAACTGTCTATTCTACCTTAAATTCTTCCAAATCTTTGAGATTTCGGAGGCCCAAAACCGGCAAAATGACAAAATTACTTCCTGGTTTTCAGCGCCGCCCTGGGAAATTAATATGGCGAAAGTTGAGAAAACTGGAACATAGCTAAACGCTAAAACACGTATATTTTCGTTTTAGATGTGGTTCGGTTCGAATCCCTAATACTTAATACCTTAAAACGTGACATTAGTCCGGGTGCCGTTCCGTATTCATTCAACACGCGCGCTCAACCGCGAAGCTATTTTTAGCGCAACAATCAATTTAACCAATAGAGACGCGCTACGTCATAACGTTCGACATGGTCGCATTTGCCTTTACTCGTACCGTCGTGTCACAGGGTCTTATCATTCTACTTACCACAAGATAAGAGTAAAACTGGACTGAATAACTTACCTTTGTTTGCGACTGTTTGTTACTATATTTTCCTCTCATTTACTTAACATTTTTTTTTAAATTGAATTATATATTTTCGCGCTGTTATTGATACTGAATTGAACACAACATTTAGATATCTTTTTAATCAGTTTCATTATCAAAACATGTATAAGGTATTTACAGCGTTTTTCGCCATTTACCTTAAGAATAGTTATCAATTACTATATAACATATATTTTATCATCTTTAAGCTTCGCCGCTAAGCTATTTTGTCTATTGTGCTATTTCTCGCTCACATTGTCTAAATTGTAGACCTTGAGTTTATCAAATAAACTGTAAACTGTAAACTGTTTGTTATCAAAATAAAATAGTTTACATTTACAAATCAGAAGACAAAATAGGTAAAGTGGGTTTCAGGTTGAAGATCGAAAAAAATGAAAATACAAAAATTGATATTATCAAATATTTCGTAATCAATAATTGTGATAATGATGATTTATCTGCACTTTGAATAAGATTAGAAAATTTAAAAATAGAAAATGCAATTATCGGCGAAATACATTGGGCTAACTTTGAGATTACAAAAATTGTCGATATAAAAAAAAATATTATCATTTTGTTTATTTAGAAAAAAATCAAAAGTGATAGTAAAATATTGAATCATTTAACTTCTTTAAAATATTTTCATTTTTTACCCTTTGGTCAGAAAAACCACTTTCCCTATTGCTCGTCGAAACGCCAAACTAAGTATTTGCGTTCAAGGAAAGTGTTGGATTTAGTACCGATTCTAACGTACTGTTTATCACCAGATTTCCAATTTCATATATATATAATATATTGCGCCTTTAATAACCATCGAATTAGTGTTCACATTGTTTTTGTTGAATTTCAATGAGTTGAATATGAAAGCTTTCTCGTTACAGTTACCGCCCACGCAAATCATCACGTTTAAATATTGTTCAGATTTATTTATCCTTAATTCGAAAAATGTTTTTGAATTGAGTGTAACTCGTTCAGAACTGCAAACTATTTGGGAATCTGGAGATAATCGTTTCGTGTCCGAATAGCACAGCGTCGAATCATTGAATCTGATGTAAATTCCTCCAGATGGAAATCTGATAAATGTATGTTTGTTTTCCTGGCCACCAATAGAGATCAGTTTGTAATTACAGGAAAAATAGAAATCAAACCAATTGAATTCTATTGTCGGTTCAAAAGTCAGTTTATCTTTATCCGAATTTTTGAATCTCACGAATGAATTTTGTTTTGGCTGTGAACTGGAACTGCTTTTGCCGCTCCAGGTCCAAACGCCAGAATCAGTTTGGGAATATGTAGCACTAGAATCGGCTTCGCAATTTATAAATATTGTCATGAAAATCATCAGACACGCGACACATCGCGCTGGAGGCTTCCATTTAGTGTCCGCAGTCATAGATTCGCGTTGTGTGTACATCATCAAATTCACGGACGGAAGGAGGCGGTCTCCGTGTGCGATGCTGTGTGTACGGTCTCCGTGTGCTCTGCTGTGTGTACGGTCTCCGTGTGCGCTGTTGTGTGCACCATCTGGAACGTGGTTTATAAACAGCCGCTCGCACGGTCTCTGTGGAACGAATCGGCACTGCACTGTCAGAAATCACCTGACTAATCACGCGGATGTTGCTCTCCCTCCCGGGCCCCTCCCATCTCCCCTCCCTCCCTTTACCTATCCCTCCCCTCGCTGGGGAACCGATTGATAAACCGATATGACAAGAGACAATTCAGTCTCCCCCTGACGGCACCCGCTAAAACCAAAGCGTGCAGCGGTGGCCAGTGCCGCCGGAACTGAAGAACCGCACCTTTCAATCAGTAGGCTGTTAAAAGGTTTATTTTCAATAATTATACGTTATCCTCACATCGACAACATGAAGTATAAACCAAAAAAATTAGTTTCAGCAGTTTAACAAGAATTTTAGAATGAGTCCGCCGGACCTCTGGTCGGTGTAATCTGTCATAGAATAATTCTATTCGGTAAATAGTTTGTATAGACATGCGAATAGTTAATTAGTTCACACATTTGCCGCTAGTGTAATGTATAGAGGCAGCACTAGACGGTTTGTATTTATACCCGCGCTTTTCCTACTGTGGCATGTGATGGTGAATCGTCCTGGTTCGAACCCGGATTTACTGATTGAGCGCGGTCCTAATGCTGATACTGAATAGATGATGTACAGGGGTGTACCGGGCTCGAACCCAGTAATTACTGATACTGATTCAGAGTGGTCCTGATGCTGTATAGCGGAGTGTACTGGGGTGTCTCTGGACGCCGGTTCGAACCCAGTAATTATTGACTGGTGATACCGATTCTGAGTGGCACTGATGCTGAATAGAGGATCTACAGTACAACAGGGGCGGGTGTCCCGGGTTCGAGCCCAGTAATTACTGATTCTGATTCAGAGTGGTCCTGATGCTGAAAATATGATGAGTGTCCCGGGTTCGAACCCAAATTACTGATATTCATTTAGAGTGGCGCTGATGCTGAACAGAGGATGTACAGGGGTGTCCCGGGTTCGAAGCCGATATTGACAGCAATTTCGAATTTTGATCTGATAAAATTCCTCGATGATTTGAAAACTCTTAAAATCATTCAGCGAATTTGAGAACGAGGAAAGACGAACAAAACGCAAACATACAGAATCGTTGCTTCTTTTTATTCCTAGAACAATGAATTGAATTTGTGGGTGAATTTTAGCTGGATATTTATTATATCATCAACAGTAACAATTACATGCACCAGAAACACTATATATACCATAGTAGAACTAACAGAACTAACAGAGCTGGTCAGAACTAACAGAGCTGGTCAGAGCTAACAGAACTGATAAGTGTCAGCAGCAGACTGGTGCAAACTGGATACATAATCAATAAGCGGAAATATGTTAAAGTTCACCGGTTGATCCGCTGTAGAACAGACCATTATTCATATATAGAAATATAATGCCATAGTTCGTTTGCCGTCAATGCTGGAGACTTAATCTACAAGATAATCCTAGTTTCATAGACATGAGTTAGACATTAAGACCAGTCCAAAGACAATCTTAGTTCTATAACCCATCTAACTTGAACTCAAATCAAACTCGATTTATGTTCTATGCTGTTCTGTCTGCGCCTGGTCTTAAGATTTAAGTCCACTTTTGGATTTAAGTCAATCTTAACGTATGTACAAAAGTGATCTTGAATCCTAAGACTGGTCTTAATTTGTTACGTAGATTGGCTATAGAATTAAGTTGGTCTGTGTGTCAGTAGCCTGACTATGGAACCCTGGATGTTCTATGTGCAGTGGTCAGAACACAAAGAAAAACAGTTTGGGTGATTTAAAGATTTGATCTCCACTTTAAACAGAATTACAATCTCACATTTCAGTGACCGCCACAAAATGGCGCCTAGAAACTGGAAACTTCTTTATTGACTGAAAATGTCTATCAATATGAAGAAATATTTCGGGTGGCTACTATACTATACAATGTACCAACCTGCGTCAGTCAAAAATGAAAATTCTAATATTTTTGATCGAGAGCTATGCGTGATGAGCTTTCCAGTGATATAAAATTTAAGGGGTATATAATTGAGTTGATAGCATTACAAGCCTTCAGACTGAAAGTAAAGTTTCATATGAAAATGATTACAAACAGTAGTAACCACCCTTCATCTCTGCCTAAAAAGATTCAATATAAACATTTTAAGTCAATTTTACAATTGTGGGACGTTTTATTACTAAATCATGGATATTTTGGTTTGAAACATAGAACAGATATACACAGAACATAGCAGCTTCACCGGGCTTTACTACCCCTCCACCCTTCAAAAATACACTACAGCTAATTATAATAATAATCACACTGATCGCGATTAAATTTACATAATTAACATACAGCAGCGATTAGTTAGATATTTAAGCATTATTATCATTATTATTAATCAATATTATCTCTTATTATTATCATCTATTATCACATGAGCTATTAAATATGTAACTTTACTGCAAGCGCCACCTACGCGTTTGAAACTAATTATAATTATAGCAATAATTATTACGATATATATTATAACATTATGAGATTTTCCTAGCCACGTTTGTGTCTCTAGTTAGATGCGATTAATTGTTGATTATACAGAGACTTGTTATTGATATTGTGGGAGTCAAAAATAATACAAATACTACAATTCATACAGGCAATATTGGATTTTGATGAAATCCAATATGGCCGCCGACCGTAATATGACACAGGTGTATTGATAGGTAGGGGGAGGGGAGTGGGGGGAGGGGAGTGGGGGGAGCGAGGGAGGATTCTAGAATTGCAGACAACCGGAGATGAGTTACTCAATATTAACTCATTGATGATATAAGGAAACGGTTACCATTAGTTACTACCATAAATACGCTCCATTCAGGAGGGGTTACAAAAACGGGAGGGAGGTAATGAGGGAGGTTTGGAGGTTAATAACTTTCCCATCATGAAACAAGAGTTTAAGAAAAGCAAGAACACATTAAACAAATGTAACTACAAATATAGACAATAATTAGATGAGAAATTGACAACGCGATAGCAGTATCCAGATAGCGGTACCCATCTGGATAGCGGTATCCAGATAGCGGTACCCATCTGGGTAGTGGTATCCAGATAGCGGTACCCATCTGGGTAGTGGTATCCAGATAGCGGTACCCATCTGGGTAGTGGTATCCAGATAGCTGTACCCGCCTGGATAGCGGTATCCAGATAGCAGTATCCAGATAGCGGTATCCATCTGGGTAGTGGTATCAGTACCCATCCGGGTAGCGGTATACCCATCTGGGTAGTGGTATACCCATCCCCGGTAGCGGTATACCCATCCTGGGTAGCGGTATCAGTACCCATCCGGGTAGCGGTATACCCATCTGGGTAGTGGTATACCCATCCCCGGTAGCGGTATACCCATCCTGGGTAGTGGTATCAGTACCCATCCCCGGTAGCGGTATACCCATCCTGGGTAGCGGTATACCCGTCTGGGTAGTGGTATCAGTACCCATCCGGGTAGCGGTATCAGTACCCGTCTGGGTAGCGGTATACCCATCCTGGGTAGTGGTATCAGTACCCATCCGGGTAGCGGTATACCCGTCTGGGTAGTGGTATCAGTACCCATCCGGGTAGCGGTATACCCGTCTGGGTAGTGGTATCAGTACCCGCCTGGGTAGCGGTATACCCGCCTGGGTAGCGGTATACCCGTCTGGGTGGCGGTATACCCGTCTGGGTGGCGGTATACCCGTCTGGGTAGCGGTATACCCATCTGGGTAGCGGTATACCCGTCTGGGTAGCGGTATCTCGATAGTATGTACAATACATAGTTAACCATGAGGTATTTATATGTATAGTATTATTATATTAATTATAACTGAATTAAGTTATAATTAATCAATCAATGCCTTTTAGTTTAAACAACCACCATGATGACCTTCGGTCCTGTGCGACCCCTGTCTGCTTGAACCCTGTACTGTGTAGCCTGGCACCTCACCTAACTTGGCCTGAACCCGTACAGGAGCTGCACTTTGCTCTGGGGAATCACCTGTACTGCGCCCTGGGGTACTGAATGACCCCTGTACTGGGCCTGAGGTACTGAACGACCCCTGTCCTGGGCCCAGATGACACATATCTAATTAATGCCCTATAATTGTTACATTTATAACAAAACATTTAGAACACTGAACTCATTGAAAACTGTTTTCAATTATCTTTCACGTTGAGTGGAAACAAAACTCATTCCTCACTCTGCGTGACCCTCACAGACGCATGAACCTCACTGCATGCAGAGAGGTTCCACAAGAACCTCCTCGAAATAACACCACTATGATTCGGGATTTTGAGAAATATTTCAAACCAAGTTTATCCTAAATGAACCCAAAAGACAATCAACTCATGAAACAAATTCACAATTTTACAGAAATTTTACAATTTTACAGATTCTGATTAATTCCTCGTTGGGAGAATTTGAAAAATGAAAAAGAAATAAATACCGTGTCTCCTCAAGTTAACAATGTTCGTGAAGTCGTTGAATTTGGATAAAACACTGAAATATTTACACAATCGTGATTTGTTTTAAAAAGAACACCATGATCTGATTCTACATTAACTGGATCCAGTTTTACAGTTTAGGATCCAGTTCCAAAGTTCTGGATCCAGTTCCAAAGTTCTGGATCCAATTCCACAGTTCTTAACCCAATTCCACAGTTCTGGATCCAATTCTACAGTTCTGGACTCAGTTCCACAGTTCTGGACCCAGTTCCACAGTTCTGGATCCAATTCCACAGTTCTGGATCCAATTCTACAGTTCTGGACTCAGTTCCACAGTTCTGGACCCAGTTCCACAGTTCTGGATCCAATTCCACAGTTCTTAACCCAGTTCCATAGTTCTGGATCCAATTCTACAGTTCTGGACTCAGTTCCACAGTTCTGGATCCAGTTCCACAGTTCTGGACTCAGTTCCACAGTTCTTAACCCAGTTCCACAGTTCTGGATCCAGTTCCACAGTTCTGGATCCAGTTCCACAGTTCTGGACTCAGTTCCACAGTTCTTAACCCAGTTCCACAGTTCTGGATCCAGTTCCACAGTTCTGGATCCAGTTCCACAGTTCTGGACTCAGTTCCACAGTTCTGGACTCAGTTCCACAGTTCTGGATCCAGTTCCACAGTTCTGGACTCAGTTCCACAGTTCTGGACTCAGTTCCACAGTTCTGAACCTAGTTCCACAGTTCTGGATCCAGTTCCACAGTTCTGGACTCAGTTCCACAGTTCTGGACTCAGTTCCACAGTTCTGGATCCAGTTCCACAGTTCTGGAACCAGTTGACTTATTATTTACAATACATCTATTTACAATACACCAATACATCTATCTACAATTGTTCATTTATTTACAGTTTTAGTCATACAACGCATTCTATAAAATAAAATTTCTGTCAATATGACATAAGTTTGGTCCACTCTGTATTTGACACTATTTCTATCACTGGGTAGACATCTGGGGTTGGAGGGGGAAACTCTGAGAGAAGGGAAACGAACATTTGGGGAGGAGGGCTGTCTGGGGGAGAGGCCGTCTTGGGAGAAGGGCAAAGTAGTTACATAATTTGTTCCAAACCCTTGAGTGAGAACACATCAGTGTATTATATTGTATATAATGAGTTATCTTACATTAGTGAAAAATATACAAACTAAACATCAGTGAAGTGAAGTGGTGGTTCACTTCCACAGTAGTGTGAATTAACATCTAACCTATAACCCGTTTGTTCATTAACGAGCTGTATAATTGATTAATCAATATGAGTTGGTGCTGGTGAATCGAGACCGGTTGTATTCGTACTATCGGCTTCAGTTTGTGTTACTGATGTTCTCACTAAACTCAACGGTAATTCATGACGACGCTGTACACCTACCCCTGACACAAGCGATGACGGCTGCACACCTACCCCTGATACAAGCGAGGAATGCTGAACATCCGCTCCTGACAATGACGACTGCTGTACACCTACGCCCGACTCCCCTGAAGGCTGTACACCTACCCCTGAAATAGTCGCTAGCTGTACACCTACCCCTGACTCGAGCAGCATCGGTCGCGTATACTGTGTCGCATCAGACGGTGATAATTGAACGGTTGCCACGGTAACATCAGATTGAGCGGTGGTCGCGAGTTCCGAGAGACATCTCAACTGGGCGCTAGCGGTCAGACGTACGTTGCCGTGACAACTATTACCAACCGGCTGGTTACCACTGGCGACAGGTTGGTTACTACCGGTAACAGAATGGTTGCTACCGGTAATGGTCGATGGTAGTGAATGAATAACGTCTGTCGTCGTCGCGGTGATATTTACCGGTAACCGTGACGACGCGATTGACGCTAACATCGGGAAACGACCTTGAAGATTTTCCGGCAGAGAAATTCTCGATGCGACGATCGACGGAACAACGCGATTGGTCGAAATCGTAACCAATGACGACGGAGACGACTCGGTGGACTGGTCGTCGACGTCGATATCGTCGCCGGGAGGTAATATAGATGGCGCCGGTGGTGTTCCGTCTTTACTCTTCTCGTGTTCTAGTACGTGTTCGACGAACAACGAGTGATCCCTAAAACACGTATTACAAGCCTGACACTCGTACAATTCTCCGTCCGTTTCCTGTTTAATATCCTCGTCCGACGTCTGATGCAGTTGAAGGTGAAGGTCGTACGAGTTTAAATATTTGAATATTTTACCGCAGGTGGCGCACGTGAATTCACCGGTATCGGTAACCGCGGCGACGTTACCTCCGTGCGCGTCGTGTATCGCGGTGTGCATGTCGAAACTCGATTGAAATCGGAATCGTTTATCGCACAATTTACAATCGTAGGAAACATCCGAGCGAAGTTCGCCTTCTTTCGGTATCGCGTGGCGACCTTTAATACGAGCCTGCGATTGGTGAACGCTCAGATATTTCTTAGAAGCGAACGCGCGACCGCATTCGCACACAAACGGTTTACTAGATGAATGTTGTCTGATGTGAACCGTTAGATCGCCTTTATACGTGTAAGTACGACCGCAGATACTGCATTTATACGGTTTCTGTTTCGTGTGAGAACGAATGTGTTCCATTAGTTTACTGAAATATTTGAAATGTTTCCCGCAGTATTCGCACGCTCGAACCTGAGTCTCGCCGGTCGACTCGTCTTTATATATATAATCCTGCGGAGAGATCGTTTTATGCGATTCCTCGTCGACGATAATCAATCCGTTTATCGTTTCTTTCGTCATCTGTCCGAGATCTAGTTCTTTAACGCGACCCGACGATCCGCAAACCAGTCCGGAGTCCGGCTCAGATTTTACGCCGCTGTCTAGCGTTTTCGATTCCGACGAGGAGTCCGACGATTTAACCGATTCCGAACGTTGGAAGATGGTGTATTGTTGCGATTGTTGCGCGGTCGCCGCCGGTGATAACGGGGTCAGTCGGTACGTCGTTCCGTATAAGCTGCGTACCGCGTCGTTAGGGGTTAACGGCGTTAACTGTTGTAATTGAGCGGCGGTTGCCGGGCGTAAAGGAGCGAGAGTAGTCAATCTAGCGGTAGTATTATCGTTAGAGTGGTCGCCTGACCCGTCGACCGGTATCGACTGATCGACCGGTTCTAACCCTTGCGCCTCGGTGATGGTCGTTAACCCTCGACTCGTCGGAACAATGGAAACCGGTAACGACCCGACCGTCGTTAGGTAATACTTTGGATACGCCGTCGCCGGTAACCGCGACAACGCGTTCAATTTATTGATCGATTCTGATTGTTGGTCGTCGTAATAACGCGCCGAGTCGTAACTAGACGTCGTGGTTACCATGCCGACGAGTGAGTTATTGACTCCCTCTGGTGAGAGAATGGCCGAACTATTGTGAATATTTCTTTCCAATTCGAGAACTTTATGAATGTTATTTTCAGCGGGAGTCGATGATGTCATCAGATCGTGAAGAGCTTGACGTACTCCTTGTTCGCATTTAACACCTACAGGTGGCGCCACTAACTCCGATTTATTCTCGGCGGATGTCATTAAACCGTAAACGGCATCACGTGACCCGGAACCACCCGCGGTCGGACTACAGAAACTCTGTAACATCTCTCGAATAACGGAGGATGATCCGGAGCCACCCACTCCACCGCCGAGCGAACCCTTACGCGATAAATCAGTCGGATGATTCTGATCGATGGTTGCCGTGACTACGACGTCGTGAGGTACTGGAGCCGGAGTAGCGGTACTGGCGGCTGAAGCGAGGGCGGAGAGACTCGGAGCGGATGCACTGTGACACAGTATCGCTCCTCCACCGTGACCTCGCGACGGTGGAGGAGGTGGAGAATGATCCACTAATCTTTCCACACTCTTCTCTCTTTTATATAAAAAACTACGCACTTTATCTTTCACATTTTGACCACTTGACTGTTGACCAGTTGACTGTTGACCCGTTGACTGCTGACTGGTCGACTGTTGACTCGTCGACTGATCACTCGACTCAGACAGACGTTTCTGATTGCGGTTGTCATGACGATGAAGCCTCTCGAGTATCTCTCGATGTTCGTGATGTAAATCATTAGGTAATACGACGTCGCTATGACGACGCTCTAACGGATTACGATATTGTTGTAGATCGTCGGGTAGAAGATTACGGTCGTCATGACGATGATGGTCGTCGACTCGTAGTACCATCGGCTGACCGATCAATTTAGATTTTAAAGTCTGCATATTCTGAATGTCAGTCGGAGGAGATCTGGAGCGCTCCAACATAACAGATCTGGATTGCTCCAGCGACGCAGATCTGGAGTGCTCCAGCGTAGATCTAGATTGCTCCAGAGGGGCAGATCTGGAGTGCTCCATGGCAGATCGAGAGGAGTGATCTGGTGCTGATCTGGAGGAGTGCTCCTGCGTGGATCCAGAGGAGTGCTCCGGATGAGTTTCGTCAGACATGTTAACTTTTTTAATCACTATTCTCGCGTTGCGTTGTACGTTCTGATAAATCTGCTCGGGATCGTGCTCTGAAGAGGAGTGCTCCGAGGAGGAATGCTCCGATGGGACAGGAGTCTGATAACAGCGTGACGACATGGATGAATCCGACTCGCGACGTCTCGGAGGTTCCGGAGGAGGTCTCATCTCGAGTAGGGATGGCTCCGATGAAAGTCTGCGCCGTTTAATCGGGTGGATGTAGTGTTTCGTTTCGCCGGGTTGTGTTAAACGTCGCGGTATTTCGACAATAGGTGGCATCTGATTCACCGGTGAGATTTTATCATCGTTAGTTCTAGCGAGAGATATAGGCGGCGCCACCGCTCGAGATAAGGACTGCTCCTGATAATAACCGGTCGTCGGGTTATTTACGAGCGATTGTTGCGACGACGATGAAAACACGGCTGCACTTTGAGTCCCGGACTGCGGTCCGGATCCGGAACCTTGCGCCGCTGGTTGTTGATACGACGCAGCACCACCAGGTGGCAGTAGTGTTTGACTGTTATTCCCATACGGTAGCGATGAGGGGGTACCACTATATAGCGGTTTGGATGAGAGGTTCTGGATCGTTAAAGGTTCAGCTTTACTCAATAATTGCGCGATTTGAATAGCGAATGTTGGATGAGAATCGGACGTGATACACAGAGTGCCTTCAATCTGTATCTGTGATTTATGGGGAACTTCTTTCGTACAAACTTGACAAATCACATCGGTCAACAGAGCCTTAACACGTTCCTTTACTTCCTGTATCATCCTGTCGGTCGGTATCTGCTCAAAATAATCATCATTATCAATTACAGGCTGATCATACAGTAGCTGATCACAGGGAGCACCTCAAAAATATTGATTAAAGATGGACTAGCTGATCATGTAGGGAGCATCTCAAAAGTATTGAAATAAGGACCAGATGATCATAGGGAGCATTTCAAAAATGTTGAAATATGGACCAGCTGATCATAGGGAGCATTTCAAAAATATTGATTATAGATGTACCAGTTGATCATGTAGGGAGCATCTCAAAAGTATCGAAATAAGGACCAGCTGATCATAGGGCGCATTTCAAAAATATTAAAATATGGACCAGCTGATCATATAGGGAGCGTCTCAAAAATATTGATTATAGCGTAGGGAACATCACAGAGAAAGTTTCTCTTCAATTGTTGAATTCTAACTCACAACTGCGGGTGGAACTGAGACAAATTTTTATTTTCTGGGTCAATGATATATCTCTAGGGATTGATTCTAGATATCGAGATTTTGTTAAACAATACCTTAAAATCACACAGGGTTATTTACATTTACAGGTCAGACTTCACGAGGAGGGAGTCCCTACAATCACTCTCTCTTTCTATCTTATTACAAACATCTTCAATGTCGACCTTCTTAAAAACAAAAAAATAAATAAATATTTAGAAAATGGTCACATGAATTTAAGAATTCAATTTCATTTCATCATAAATAAAAATTAATATGTTTTGTTGAAATGTCAATATATGAATAGTTGATATAATTTCTGGAATCAACTTTTAAACAACTACTATTTACAACAGTTAAGTGGTAATGTTTTTTAGTTTGACAGTTAGTTAGGAATGTCTAGTGTTGACCTAGATTCGGTCCTGTCTAAATATCTCCTTCCTGACAATTTTCCAAGATGGCGATCCTGGAAAATCTGACCTTTTCTAGGATTCGATGTAACCGTTCGTCGGAACAGGGTTTAATGCGATTTCTAACAATACCCGACCGTTCTACGGATCGTCGTGGTGATAACGGTTATCAATTCGAATCGATTAAGACAATTCTTACCGGTTTAATTCGAGTAAATTTCGACTCGATTCCACGAAGTGAGGAACATTATTTCCAGGCACTACCAGCGCGCTCTAATCCACCTCCTAACACAGGAGAACAGCAGGTGCCCGTTAATTTATTTTCGTTTTCAAATAAATCGGTTTTTTTGCGCTAATGCGAAATTTCTCAAGCTCGACTTTTCTAAAGGGTAATTTCCATCAACGTCGATTTCGCTGATGGGTTTAGGTTGTTGCGCGAGAGTTGTGTTGAGTTGCAAAACGTGTCAACATTACGTTTTCACTTCTCGGACATCGATGTGCCTGGAATCCGAGAAGTAATCACGTGACCAGAATAGATCGACGCGCTAGCCAGACGTCACGTGACCACGAGCTGATTTATAATACACGTCCGGCGGAGTGTTCGAATCCCATAAATAGTATATTCCTCGCTTGCCGTAGCTGCCTCCATTGCGAAAAAAAATATTTTCAAAGTATCAAAATTTGTATTTAAAACAGGGGAACAAGCAAATATTTCTGAGGTCTCTTTCAGAAACATTTTTTAACCGAAATCACATGTCTCGTAAAGTGCACGCGACTGCACTGGAAACGCTCGTAGACATGTTTCCGGTTCCGCGTTCCCCCGTGTGCGTGTGTGCGGCCGTGCGCGCACACGACACAGGGAAACGGAAACACATTTCTGTCATTTCCATGTTTCCGTGCAGTGTGCGGTGTGCGGTGTGCGGTGTGCGGTGTGCGGTGTGCGGTGTGCACTGTTTACACATTTTCCGTGCCACGTTTTAAACAAACTGCAAACGTTTTGAACGCATTAAAAAACTAAAATCCCAATGATGGAAACATTTATGTATGCCATGTAAATTTAAGTGCATGGTAAATTTACCCGACGGAACTGATTCAAATATCATTTCACTTATAAGTCTTCAAGTAGCTGTAGTGTCTACTGCGCTCGCGACGGCTGCAGGTGCCACAAATAATAATCATTCGGTATTTCCGATATTTTAGATTTGTTTAATTAGCGCGTGACGAAACGCAGGATTCTCTCGAGGACCGTGGCATGTGTTTTATGAAAAGGATACAATATTGTCAGTACTGGTAGTCACAACAGTACGGTGAACAGTCCATGTACGGTGCATGAAATTACTACAATCATCAAACAGATACAATCAAACGTAAGTTGAAATTAATTAATACTTTTCACAATAGGAAATACTCGATGTTAAAAGTTTATAAATCGGAAATGGATTGTTTTGATTTTACAATACATTTTTGAATATTTTTCTACTTCAATTTCTACAAATATACATATCACAACTGCGAAGAATTCGACATTTTTAGCTAAAAATTTTCTGGCGTCACGTCATCTTTGAAAATAAACTAATTTTAGAATTCTTCTTAAGTCAAACTAAACTATAAAACTGGATGCACTTAGCTGTCTCATTTCATGATGTTACTAAAACTTTAGAAATTTTTAGATTAACATTACAATTATATATTTCACACTGATTCGTGTTCCAGGCAAATAGAAGTTTTAGTTTTAAGGTAAATTTAAGTAATTCCATTATTGAATCAATTGTTTGAGTTAACAGCCGTAAACTCAGTCCGCGCTGGTGACGGCTAAAAAGCCTAGCTGCGGTCAGTTCGAAAAACTTTAATAAAATAGAATAATTTCAAAAATATGGTACCCTTAAGTTGTTACACGAAGAATTAAACTAAAATTTATACCCACCAAATCAACGCTGGATTTAGTTTTTTTTTCACGATCAAAAATGGAAAATTTTTTGTTAATTTGCCAATTTGAAGAAAATATCCAATTATCGAAGACTAAAATCAAAAATTTTGAGACCAAGATTTGATTTGATTTAACCAAAATCCCAAAACTGAGCACTCAAAACTTCTTTGATACCAACGTTATGATAAATTAAGTCTAGTTATTTTATGACGCAGCGTACTACCTGATTTAAGGTTAAATTAACACAATTAACATATGGACTGCATTCTAATTTTCATTTTATAAAAACCGTTACAATATATGTGAGACGATGTGCACAACGTCATCAATATTAGCGTTTCAATTCAACAATCACAACTTTTTTTCAACTAAATATATTTTCAACTCTTATTTCATATTTGATAAATTCTAATGATTATTTTTGAGAGGTAGTGGACTACGTCATCAATATATCGGGTCTAGACTGGTGGCGGGTCAATTCAATTCAATTGTCGATATAATTTCAAAACCAAAATAACTTCATTGATGCTTAATATTATATCTTATTTATATTATATTTTCTAATGTCGACAATTTTCAGAAGTATATCAGAAGTTATGTGTTATTTATAAAGGCGTCAATAAACTTTTAATAAAGTTTTCTTGTTATCATTGTCCAAATAATATAATGTGTATAATGTGTATGTGCTATCAACGAGAGTAACGTTTTATTCCGTTATATAGACGATGACGATGATGACGATGACGATGTTGAAGATGAATATTATTCTATCAGCGCTGTCCCTGTTACTGGCGTCATCCGCGACCGCAAACACCATCGATCTGAACGGTAAGAATCATAAACGCTTCTTATTAGAACGGGTTTGAAATGATGAGATAACGTTTCGGAATTGTATTTTTGGGCAGGGATGGATCCAGGTGTGGATCCAGTGGTGGATCCACGGGTGGATCCAGGGGTGGATCCAGACTTTGACTTTGGGAGTATGAAATGAAATGAAAAAGGGAAAGTTTCCACATCAAGCAAAAACAGGGGTCTGTAATGAATATAGAAGTTCCAGGGTACTCATACAGTTTCTAGACACTTGAGGGACAAACATATTGTAGGGAATCCCGGCACAAAACGAAAGATGAAGTCCGATAAATGTGTCCTATATAGCTGATCAGTGCGGGATTCTCTACTTCATCGCTACAACACGGAATGGTGTTTTTTCAATAGTTACTTGAGGGACATTTAAGGGAACATTAGCTGAATCTTGCGCCGCTGCAGACTGTTGCTGTCTTATTAGTCACAGGTGGAAAAAGTACCCTGAAAAAAATAATTCCATTGTATTTCGAACTCCTTGCGCTCCTGTCTGGATTAGCAATAAACATTCTAACGACCAGCTGGGGCGCACTCAGTTCAACAATTCTCGATTGGATTTTTACTTTTGTAGATTACAATTATATGTTCTTCAATTTAAAAAAGACTTCTGTAAATTCGGCAGGCGACCATCCGACTATATCTATACCACAGAGTTCTGTGTGTTCTACACTTCCATTTAGGATTTCAAATTTATCCCCTCTCTGTGCCGCTACCAACATTATGATATAGTAATGATAATAATAATATATGTCTTATATAGCGCTAAATCCAGCCAGGCTGCTCAGAGCGCTTTACATTTCGGTATCATTACCCCGGCCAATTTTCTACTCTAACATGTATCAGTCATCTCTCCCTGGGGAGAAGTAACACCGAGCTGCTAACAAACGCTCAGGAGTCATCTATCAGACCAGGTACCCATATATAACATATATAACTGTTGGGTTTATGAGACCAAGCAAGGGGGACAATCATCCCTATTTCAGAATCGAACCCTCGGAATGACCGGTGCGTTTTATAGGTGTACACCGAATAAGCATCAAATCATCAAATCAAACAAATCGAATTTAATCAGATAATTCCTTCATTCCTTCATTCCTTCCTGAATAATTAATTTCAAGATAAAAAAATGAACAATTTTGACTCGAATTTAGTTTGATTCAACCAACAACTGTCTAACTGGTTGCGGTAAAATAAAGTCAATACAACACTGATGAAATTGAAAACTGGTTATCATTTTAGAAATAATATGTTCCATTATCCATTGGCCTCAGCCGTACTGCAATATTCAAACACTACTTCGCATGAGCACCTGTCCACTTTGGGCCTCGATAATCAAACATATGTTTAACTTTTAAATAAACTTTCAGCACAAATGTTCCCCGGGTTTCTGTGAACAGTCTTTGAGCAACTGGCTCTTGACGTTTAGAATATACTTATTACTGTGTTATTGATGTTATTTCAACTGTAGCTAGGTTTCTATGTTTGTTGTTCAACTTCATTTTTCAATATGTTCAACAGAGTAAAATTGTTTGACTGTGGAACTGGGATATGGATTTCGATCTATTGAAAATTTGAACTAATTCTGAGTTAACTCTAACTCAAGACAACTGTGGAACTGGATCCAGAGTTCAGAGTTGACTCTAACTCACAACTGTAGAACTGGCTCCTGAGTTCAGGGTTAACTCTAACACACAACTGTGGAACTGGATCCTGAGTTCAGAGTTAACTCTAACTCACAACTGTGGAACTGGATCCTGAGTTCAGAGTAAACTCTAACTCACAACTGTGGAACTGGATCCTGAGTTCAGAGTAAACTCTAACTCACAACTGTTGAACTGGATCCTGAGTTCAGAGTTAACTCTAACTCACAACTGTGGAACTGGATCCTGAGTTCAGAGTAAACTCTAACTCACAACTGTTGAACTGGATCCTGAGTTCAGAGTTAACTCTAACTCACAACTGTTGAACTGGATCCTGAGTTCACAGTTAACTCTAACTCACAACTGTTGAACTGGATCCTGAGTTCAGAGATAACTCTAACTCACAACTGTTGAACTGGATCCTGAGTTCAGAGTTAACTCTAACTCACAACTGTTGAACTGGATCCTGAGTTCACAGTTAACTCTAACTCACAACTGTTGAACTGGATCCTGAGTTCATAGTTAACACTAACTCACAACTGTTGAACTGGATCCTGAGTTCAGAGTTAACTCTAACTCACAACTGTTGAACTGGATCCTGAGTTCAGAGATAACTCTAACTCACAACTGTTGAACTGGATCCTGAGTTCAGAGATAACTCTAACTCACAACTGTTGAACTGGATCCTGAGTTCAGAGATAACTCTAACTCACAACTGTTGAACTGGATCCTGAGTTCACAGTTAACTCTAACTCACAACTGTGGAACTGGATCCTGAGTTCACAGTTAACTCTAACTCACAACTGTTGAACTGGATCCTGAGTTCACAGTTAACTCTAACTCACAACTGTTGAACTGGATCCTGAGTTCAGAGTTAACTCTAACTCACAACTGGAGAACTGGATCCTGAGTTCAGAGATAACTCTAACTCACAACTGTGGAACTGGATCCTGAGTTCACAGTTAACTCTAACTCACAACTGTGGAACTGGATCCTGAGTTCACAGTTAACTCTAACTCACAACTGTGGAACTGGATCCTGAGTTCATAGTTAACACTAACTCACAACTGTGGAACTGGATCCTGAGTTCACAGTTAACTCTAACTCACAACTGTGGAACTGGATCCTGAGTTCAGAGTTAACTCTAACTCACAACTGTTGAACTGGATCCTGAGTTCATAGTTAACTCTAACTCACAACTGTGGAACTGGATCCTGAGTTCAGAGTTAACTCTAACTCACAACTGTGGTACCTGAGTTCACAGTTAACTCTAACTCACAACTGTGGAACTGGATCCTGAGTTCACAGTTAACTCTAACTCACAACTGTGGAACTGGCTCCAGAGTTCACAGTTAACTCTAACTCACAACTGTGGAACTGGATCCTCAGTATTATCAATCTATTATAAACTGTTATCTATATATTCATTAACATCGCAAAAATGTTATATGAAATAATATGATATAAAATCCCACACCATAAGAATAAACCTATAGTTAATTCATAAAAGCGATTGGGACGTCAGATATAGATAGACCTCGTGGAAACATTTCAGACTCCAAGAATATACTGCGGATTCTGTTTCTGAATTGACTCTCCTAACCTGATAATGGCTGTTAACAACCGAAACGTTCTGGTTTCATTCTGATAAATTCTACTGAAGACGACATTTATCTACAGGTGTCATGGATTAGATATTGTTATATTCGATCTATGAACATGTGTTCTGTTTTTTATTTCTAATTTTCAGTCTGCGCACGAAAGATGTCAATCGATGTGATATTCTTGATTGATATATGCGATAAAATCGATGCGGCCGGATACACAAGCATGAAAAACCTGATCAATTCAATGGGAGACGTTCTGTTAGAGAAATCATCGATGGGTCCGTTCGGAGTGCAGCTAGCAGTGGCGCAGTATTATTCCACTACGAAAAAAGCGGAACTGGCAATAAAACTGAATCAGTTCACCGACTTGGCTAGCTTCAAGGGAAAAGTGAACAGTTTGGTGAAAGATAGCGGAACGGTGTTGACTAAAGAAGAGACGAGACTGACAGACGTGGAAGAGGATGCATTGAGAGCAGTGAACGGAGCACGAGCCGCGGTTAACAAGTGAGATAGAAACCTGGGGCTGCAGGTGGTCAACAGTTGGTCAACGTTAACCGGTGGTCAACAGTTGGTCAACGTTAACCGGTGGTCAACAGTTGGTCAGAGTAAACCACTGGTCAACAGTTGGTCAACGTTAACCAGTGATCAACAGTTGGTCAGAGTGAACCAGTGATCAACAGTTGGTCAGAGTAAACCAGTGATCAACAGTTGGTCAGAGTAAACCAGTGATCAACAGTTGGTCAGAGTAAACCAGTGATCAACAGTTGGTCAGAGTAAACCAGTGATCAACAGTTGGTCAGAGTAAACCAGTGATCAACAGTTGGTCAGAGTAAACCAGTGATCAACAGTTGGTCAGAGTAAACCAGTGATCAACAGTTGGTCAGAGTAAACCAGTGGATATTTGACAAAGTGACTATTAAAAATTGATTGTCACAATCCGCCGGTTATCTTTAACCAACTTTTGAAAAACTGCAGCCTCGAAATATTCAAAATACAACCCCAACACTAATCCTTAAAACCATCAGGGGTGAAGAATGGAGCTCGGGCTTTTTCCAACAATATTCCAAATACCCATAACCCCCAGCCCTTACTCTACTTCCCCCAGTTTCAAAATATCTAAAAATCCAAAACCTAATAATTTTAACCTAACCATTAGCAGCGAACGCCCGCAAACCTTAACCAAGCAGGACTCGAACCGGTGACCTGCAGTATCCCAGCCGAGCTTGCTAACCACTAGACGATAGACCAGTAACGATAGGCGACGTTGTTAAGTCAGTCTGGTCAGTGTGGTGACCGGTGACCAGTCAGGTGTGGTGAGTGGTAACCAGTCAGGCGTGGTGACTGGTTACCAATCGTGTCAATCGTGTCAATCGTGTCAATCATTTTCTATTCACTGACAATCACATCCTTTATTTGAAGATTACTGATGTTCCAGTGACGAAACACCCCGAGTACGTGTTGTAAATAATATAAAATCCCTGCATGCTAAAAATAAAAAGAGTCTGAAATGTTACCTTATGAGCTAGTTTATTCAACGTTTCAACTATATCCTAATAGTTATCTTCAGGAATACTGTATTCCTTGAGCTAGTGTAGTTTATTCAACGTTTCAACTATATCCTAATAGTTATCTTCAGGAATACTGTATTCCTTGAGCTAGTGTAGTTTATTCAACGTTTCGACTATATCCTAATAGTCATCTTCAGCAATACTGTATTCCTTGAGCTAGTGTAGTTTATTCAACGTTTCGACTATATCCTAATAGTCATCTTCAGGAATACTGTATTCCTTGAACTAGTGTAGTTTATTCAACGTTTCGACTTTATCCTAATAGTTATCTTCAGGAATACTGTATCCCTTGAGCTAGTGTAGTTTATTCAACGTTTCGACTATATCCTAATAGTCATCTTCAGGAATACTGTATTCCTTGAACTAGTGTAGTTTATTCAACGTTTCGACTTTATCCTAATAGTCATCTTCAGGAATACTGTATTCCTTGAGCTAGTGTAGTTTATTCAACGTATCGACTTTATCCTAATAGTCATCTTCAGGAATACTGTATTCCTTGAGCTAGTGTAGTTTATTCAACGTTTCGACTATATCCTAATAGTCATCTTCAGGAATACTGTATTCCTTGAGCTAGTGTAGTTTATTCAACGTTTCGACTTTATCCTAATAGTCATCTTCAGGAATACTGTATTCCTTGAGCTAGTCTAGTTTATTCAACGTTTCGACTTTATCCTAATAGTCATCTTCAGGAATACTGTATTCCTTGAGCTAGTGTAGTTTATTCAACGTTTCGACTATATCCTAATAGTCACCTTCAGGAATACTGTATTCCTTGAGCTAGTGTAGTTTATTCAACGTTTCGACTATATCCTAATAGTCATCTTCAGGAATACTGTATTCCTTGAGCTAGTGTAGTTTATTCAACGTATCGACTTTATCCTAATAGTCATCTTCAGGAATACTGTATTCCTTGAGCTAGTGTAGTTTATTCAACGTTTCGACTTTAACCTAATAGTCATCTTCAGGAATACTGTATTCCTTGAGCTAGTGTAGTTTATTCAACGTTTCGACTTTATCCTAATAGTCATCTTCAGGAATACTGTATCCCTTGAGCTAGTGTAGTTTATTCAACGTTTCGACTATATCCTAATAGTCATCTTCAGGAATACTGTATTCCTTGAACTAGTGTAGTTTATTCAACGTTTCGACTTTATCCTAATAGTCATCTTCAGGAATACTGTATTCCTTGAGCTAGTGTAGTTTATTCAACGTATCGACTTTATCCTAATAGTCATCTTCAGGAATACTGTATTCCTTGAGCTAGTGTAGTTTATTCAACGTTTCGACTTTAACCTAATAGTCATCTTCAGGAATACTGTATTCCTTGAGCTAGTGTAGTTTATTCAACGTTTCGACTTTATCCTAATAGTCATCTTCAGGAATACTGTATTCCTTGAGCTAGTGTAGTTTATTCAACGTTTCGATTAGGTCTAATAGTCATCTTCAGGAATACTGTATTCCTTGAGCTAGTGTAGTTTATTCAACGTTTCGATTAGGTCTAATAGTCAGCTTCAGGCATCCTTTTCAGTATGGGGATCAGACAACACGGACTCACAGTGTTCCATCAATGGTTATAACGAGGACATCAGCAGTATTCCTGAAGATGACTATTAGAATAAACTAAACTAGCTCAAGGAAACATTTCAGACTTCATTTTATTCTTAATGTGCCGAGATTTTATATTATCTTTAAAACACGTATTCAGAATGTTTCATCCGAATAAGGACACAAGGAAACATTCCAGACTATAGCAGAAACCCGCAATCGATGGCATCTAAGTTTATTCTAACGATTGAATATATCTAAAACTGTTTATCTAACAGGGCAATAATTATAATCACGGATGGCTACAAGGACGCTACGGATGAGGCAGTGCCGCTGAGGGCTGCTGTTCTACAGGATCTGGGATATTACATCTACGCGGTAACTGTCGGCACCTATCCGAACACTGACCTGATAAATAAAATCACCAATTCGAAGGAGAACATTCTGAACGTTCCCTCCGCGACCGACGCCGAATTTAACAATATCAAAAATCAACTGCTACTAAAAACGTGCTCGGTCGGTAAGTACAGGCAGGTTGAAATTATCGAGAAAAAAAAATCATATATCATTAAATTATTGAACGTTTTGTAAATTCATTTAGACTTTTGTATTTTACCGATACAAATACTTTAAAGGTTTAAGCGCTATGTGTTTGTATTGAAATATTGATCCAGTTAATGTGCAATGTACACATTATATATTTGTAATTATATATATACATTCCTAAGATAAAGTCGGGGGTTGATTGCCTTGTGTCAGGGGGCTGCAGTTGCTAAAAAGGTTGGTTGAGGTTGAATATTGACATAGTCCCTTATTAAACTACGTGATTATTATGGTATCGATCTAACAGTTTAAAACTTTAACCAACCCTTTGCCATGTATAGCCTTAGTTTTACAGAATAGAATTTTACCTGAAGTTTATATTTCGATATAATTTATCAATTTCAAATTATTCTTTTTTTAAATTTTACAGCTGCCGCAGAATCAACATGTGAGTTTACAACGAATAATTCATAAAGAAAATACTAAAAAAATTCATAAAGAATGAATCATGAATATTTGATATTATCGATTAGTAGCTTGTTGAGAATTATAATGTCTAGATATCTAGAATGATTTTAAATCAAATTCGAGATCTTTTATTCTATCGGACCGGGGTTCCACAATTAGATGTGGCGAATCCAGAAATGTGGAACTGGATCCAGAACTGTAGAACTGAACTCAGAACTGTGGAACTGGGTTCAGAACTGTGGAACTGGGTTAAGAACTGTGGAACTGAACTCAGAACTGTGGAACTGGCTCCAGTACTGTAGTACTGAACTCAGAACTGTGGAACTGGGTTCAGAACTGTGGAACTGAACTCAGAACTGTGGAACTGGCTCCAGTACTGTAGTACTGAACTCAGAACTGTGGAGCTTGGTTCAGAACTGTGGAGCTTGCTTCAGACCTGTCGTACTGAACTCAGAACTGTGGAACTGGGTCCAGAACTGTGGAACTAGCTCCAGTACTGTGGAGCTTGGTTCACCCCTGTCGTACTGAACTCAGAACTGTGGAACTGGCTCCAGTACTGTAGAACTGAACTCAGAACTGTGGAGCTGGGTTCAGACCTGTCGTACTGAACCAGAACTGTGGAACTGGGTTCAGAACTGTGGAACTAGCTCCAGTACTGTAGTATTGAACCAGAACTGTGGAACTGGGTTCAGAACTGTGGAACTGAACTCAGAACTGTGGAACTGAACTCAGAACTGTGGAGCTGGGTTCAGACCTGTCGTACTGAACCAGAACTGTGGAACTGGGTTCAGAACTGTGGAACTAGCTCCAGTACTGTAGTACTGAACCAGAACTGTGGAACTGGGTTCAGAACTGTGGAACTGAACTCAGAACTGTGGAACTGAACTCAGAACTGTGGAGCTGGGTTCAGACCTGTCGTACTGAACTCAGAACTGTGGAGCTTGGTTCAGACCTGTCGTACTGAACTCAGAACTGTGGAGCTGGGTTCAGAACTGTGGAACTGAGTCCAATAATTGTGGAACTGGGACCGATCAACTAGTTTATATTTTGATCATCTCGTTGTCCTCTTTCAGTTTCATGTAAACCTGTTGACGTCATATTTGTTCTCGACCAATCGATATCGGCGGACAATCGTGTATACGCTCGCAGTTTCATCATACGAGTCATCAATGACGTCATCACTAATGTCGGACCAAACGGTGCACAAGTTGGTAGGTTTGTTACACCAGGGGGCAGTTGTAACGATTAAGTTAAACTTATATTTTTAGCTTAATTGGTGTTGGTTGAAATTCATGTTTTCGATAAGGACGAAACCATTCAAACTCAACCTTTGAAACTTCCCGAATCTCGACTGATTCCGACGAGAATTAGAAACAAATACGATTTTCTGTGTTAGAATCCTGGATGCCTTTCTATGAATATTCACGATGAAAATTGCACAGTATAATTATTTGATATTTTGTGATACAGGTTTGATAATGTATTTGATATTGTCTGATACAGGTTTGATAATGTATTTGATATTGTCTGATACAGGTTTGATAATGTATTTCATATTTTGAGATACAGGTTTGATAATGTATTTGATATTGTCTGATACAGGTTTGATAATGTATTTCATATTTTGGGATACAGGTTTGATAATGTATTTCATATTTTGAGATACAGGTTTGATAATGTATTTGATATTGTCTGATACAGGTTTGATAATGTATTTGATATTTTGGGATACAGGTTTGATAATGTATTTGATATTGTCTGATACAGGTTTGATAATGTATTTGATATTGTCTGATACAGGTTTGATAATGTATTTCATATTTTGAGATACAGGTTTGATAATGTATTTGATATTGTCTGATACAGGTTTGATAATGTATTTGATATTTTGGGATACAGGTTTGGTAATTTATGGTAACGCGATAAAAACAGTCTTCAATTTGAAAAACTTCACGACTAAAGCTGATTTAGTAAACGCAGTAAATGGAGAGGTAAATCAACAAATCATAAATTCTCTTAAATCAATTCGATTTATCAGATCCTCTTCAAGGGCCACCCAGTTTCTGGAAGTGGTTGTTTTCTCCGTCGCTTTAACGATCCTAGCCCATACCAACCTGTGGTGACATCAAATAATAAGGGACTTGATCAATATCACAAAAAAGAATTATTTACATCTCAAGGCGATAAACTGATTTTTGTAAAACTGGTTGAATTTAGAGAAACTTTGTAAGAATTGAATATATATCAATAAGTTTGTATTGTTTACAGTGGGCTGCAGTCGGTAAGTTCGGTTCTGATATCGGAGGTGGTTTACTGAGAGCTGTTGAGATATTTAAAACACCTGATCTCGGAGGTAGAACTGACGCTCAAAAACTTGTCATAATGACATTTGACGGTCAGGCTAAAAATGGCAATACGGTGAATATTACTTCATTAAAGTTTACGTTGATTTGTCGCTCATTTGAATAGATTATGCAAATTCATGTGAATAATTTATGCAAATTATATTCACGTTTAAGTTGACGGACGCGGCGAATAAACTAAAAGAATTGAAAGCGGTTCGGGTTGTGGTAGACATGAACGCAAGGCCGCCAGTACCTTTCCAAGATAAACAGTTAGCTGAGGCAGCAGGAATTGCAACTGTTACTGGTGGTGAAGGGTCCGATAGCGCTACTGGTAATCTAGCTGCTTATATCAACCCTCCGTCTAAAATCGAGTCCGTGGTCAGTCAAATCGAGGGTATCACAACATCTAAATTCTGTGGTAAGTTTTCTTTATTTTGACAATTATAATAGGGTTCAAGCCCAGGACATCCCTATATATTCTCTATACTATTTCTGCACCACTCTGAACCGGTATCAGTAATTACCGGGTTCGAACCAGGGACACCCCTGTACAACCTCTATTCAGCATCAGGACCAATCTGAATCAGTGTCAGTAATTACCGGGTTCGAACCCGGGACATCCTGTACATCCTCTATTCAGCATCAGGACCACTCTGAATCAGTGTCAGTAATTACTGGGTTCGAACCCGGGACACCCCTGTACATCCTCTATTCAGCATCAGGACCACTCTGAATAAGTGTCAGTAATTACTAGGTTTGAACCCGGGACACCCCTGTACATCCTCTATTCGTAGTTGGCATAATTCCAATATATGGCGAAATTATCCTTGTTCCATAGTTGAACTGGATACAGAATATTTGAAATTCATTCCATATTGTATTTTGTTTTGTCCGCAGTTGCGTCATGTAAACAACCGCTGGATGTTGTATTTGTATTCGATCAGTCGATCTCAGCAAGTAATAAACTACAGCACACTCTTAACTTTGTGAAAAGTCTCATCAATGACGTGTTCACTACAATTGGACCAAGCGGTGTTCAAGTCGGTAAGATTCACTCAATCCGTAAAGATGATCTCATTTTGATAAATCTCCAATTCCCTGCTGGAATTTATTAAGATGTTTCAATACTTAATTAGCAAAACCCACAGTTGATGATATAACAGTTTATTTCTGACAGTTTTAGAGGTTTGAACTATATTTCATCATCAGAGCAATGAAAATAATGATTATTTTCATTTCATTTCTCTCTGATGATGAGTTTAAGTCGAAACCGTGAAACTTTTAGAATAAACTGTTGTATCATCAACTGTGAATACATCAATCATTATCTGCTTGTTTCCTTTAAACTTCGGGACTCATTTTGTGTCTGTGATTTGTAGGTTTGATATTGTACGGAAATCAAGTAGCGAAACAATTTGATTTGAATAAGTACAAAACGAAAGCCGAATTGATAACAGCAATAACTACACCGGTCAGTTAGTGCATCATCTAAACTATCATCTCGGCCGTCTTAACTCTGTCTTCCTTTCTCTAGATCTCTCCCGCGCTACCTTCCCTTTCTCCCCTCCCTCCCTCCCTCCCTCCCTCCCTCCCTCCCTCCCTCCCTCCCCTCCCCTCCCTCCCTCCCTCCCTCCCTCCCTCCCTCCCTCCCTCCCTCCCTCCCTCCCTCCCTCCCTCCCTCCTCCTCTCCTCCTCTCTCTCTCTCTCTCTCTCTCTCTCTCTCTCTCTCTCTCTCTCTCTCTCTCTCTCTCTCTCTCTCTCTCTCTCTCTCTTTCCCTCTCCCTCACTCGTTGCCGTCTCTCTCATCTCCATTCTCTAGACTCCCACTTTCTCTCCCTGTCACTTTCCCCTATTCTGTTCAACCTTCTCCTCTTTACTACTTCCCTTCTTTACTCTCTCCTCATTCTCCTTATACCCCATCTCATCTTTCCTCTCCCATAACTCCGCTCACCGCTCTCCTCTCTCCTCACTCCTAAGCTCTTTAACTACATCATCCATTCCGAAATTCAGTCTACCAATACTCCAAAGTGAATTACATCTGTTTACATAATATTTTCTTGTAACAGGTGACTGCTAATACTGGTCAGTTCGGTTCAGCAGTCGGATCTGGTTTAGAGGAGGCGGTTTACCATGTTTAACGGAGGCAGAAAAGACGCTCGCAAACTTGTCGTAATTAACATTTGACGGTCAGGCTAAAGATGGTACTAAGGTGAATATTACTAAGAAATATATGTGTAAGACTAATCGATCAATGTTGACTCGCTAATTTGAATAGATTATGCAAATTCGTGTGAATAATTTATGCAAATGATATTCACGTTAAGTTGACGGACGCGGCGAATAAATTAAATGAAATGAAAGTGGTTCGGGTTGTGATTGATATTAATGAAAGGCCTCCAGTACCTTTTCAAGATAACAGTTAGCGCAAGCAGCTGGCATTAAAACTGTAACTGCTGGTGTAGGATCCGATAGCGTAACTGGTAGTTTCGCTGCATTTATCAACCCTCCTGATAAACTTACCGCGTTGGTTCCCAAAGGTAAAAGCACTCACAAGAGGTCAACTTTGTGGTAGGTTTTTCACAAGAGTGATTTCGGTTGTGTTTATTTCCATTTTATAAGTAATTCGCGCGCTCGTCGTTTCGTTACCAGTTCCACCACCTCCACCGGAAATCAAGTGTAAACCGCTGGATGTTGTATTTGTATTCGATCAGTCGATTTCGGCGAGTAATAAACTACAGCACACTCTAAACTTTGTGAAAAGTCTCATCAATGACGTGTTCACCACGATTGGACCAAGCGGTGTTCAAGTCGGTAAGATTCATTCAATCCGTAAAGATGATCTCATTTTGATAAGTCTCCAATTCCCTGCTGGAATTTATTAAGATGTTTCATACTTAATTAGCAAAACCCACAGTTGATGATATAACAGTTTATTCTGACAGTTTTAGAGGTTTAAACTATATTTCATCATCAGAGCAATGAAAATAATGATTATTTTCATTTTTATTTCTCTCTGATGATGAGTTTAAGTCGAAACCGTGAAACTGTTAGAATAAACTGTTGTATCATCAACTGTGAATACATCAATCGTTTATCTGTTTGTTTTCTTGTAAACTTTGGGACTCATTTTGTGTCTGTGATTTGTAGGTTTGATATTATACGGAAATCAAGTAGCGAAACAATTTGATTTGAATAAGTACAAAACGAAAGCCGAATGATAACAGCAATAACTACACCGGTCAGTTAGTGCATCATCTCCCTCCCTTCCCTCCCTCCTCCCTCCCTCCCTCCCTCCCTCCCTCCCTCCCTCCTCCCTCCCTCCCTCCCCTCTCTTCATGCTCGCCCTAATACCCTCTACCATTTCATCATCCTCATCATCGTTATTATCATCATCATCGATATCACTGACGGATGAAGGCCTAGTATAGGCCTATTTGTGTTCGTCATTTTACCATAGTTCTAATTCTTCTATCATCTCTTATCTCTTCATTCAGGTCATTGCTTAATTCTTTACCGATTCAATTTACTATATATATATACCTTACACCAATACCTTTTTATAATATATGTTTACATCTGTTATGTTGTAACAGGTGACTGCTAATACTGGCCAGTTCGGTTCAGCAGTCGGATCTGGTTTAGAGGAGGCGGTTACCATGTTTAACGGAGGCAGAAAAGACGCTCGCAAACTTGTCGTATTAACATTTGACGGTCAGGCTAAAGATGGGCACTAAGGTGAATATTACTAAGAAATATATGTGTAAGACTAATCGATCAATGTTGAATCGCTAATTTGAATAGATCATGCAAATTCGTGTGAATAATTTATGCAAATTATATTCACGTTTAAGTTGACGGACGCGGCGAATAAATTGAATGAAATGAAAGTGTTCGGGTTGTGATTGATATTAATGGAAAGGCCTCCAGTACCTTTTCAAGATAAACAGTTAGCGCAAGCAGCTGGCATTAAAACTGTAACTGCTGGTGTAGGATCCGATAGCGTAACTGGTAGTTTCGCTGCATTCATCAACCCTCCTGATAAACTTGCCGCGTTGGTTCCGAAAATGAAAACGCTCACAAGAGGTCAACTTTGTGGTAGGTTTTCGATAATCATGCATCTAATTCGTCTTCATTTATTTCACCACATCCAGCGCCATCTAGCGTTTAGAATACCACATTATTGGCCTTCCTCTATATCTTGTATTTCAGTGGCGCTACCTACTACCGGACAACCTGGACCAGTTGGACCACCGCCCAGTAAGTACACACCCTGGACCACGGTTCGACAGTTCTCCCGTTCCGATGGAAATGAACTGTGGGGCCGAATATCGGTTAACCGCACACTAGCGCACCTAGCGGATCCTCACGTGCCAGTGTGTGCAATTTCAAGTATACTCTGTTTCAGAATGCAGTAAAATCGACGTGTTGATAGGGTGCGACGCTTCCGGTAGTATCTCGGCTTCTGATTGGTCAGTTATGATGAAGATGGTGACAGAAACCGTTAAACTATTGTTCGGCGCTAAGAAAAATATACGTGTCGGATTTTACGCCTTCGCCGTTAAACCTAGTTTACTGGTTCCGTTAAGCAAAGGATTAAACGCGGCGGATGTGGAGAAGGTTATATCGGCAGATAAGGTACGTTATAAGCCGTTCCTAAATATTGTGACCTCTAATACTGCCAACAGTAATGTAATTTGGCTATCGCCATACTAGCCTATCCCCCTATGACATCATCACTTACCTACCATGTCCCTGATAAGAATATCCCAGTGAAGAATGGATCGTCTCTATATCCCCCAATGACATCATCATAACAAGTTGGATTCATCAATTTGAATTGATGATATTTTACATTCATATGAGTTTTACCTGAGGTGTATTCAGGCAGGGAGGGGGTCACGTGTACTAAGGGCCTTGGTGGATTATTTACGAATTTGTTGATATCATGCATTGGACTTGGATTTGAGTTAGATCATTGAGAATGAATCAACTTTAGATCATTGAAGATGAAAACTCAAACTTCTCAACTTCTATATATTGTAAATGTTTATCTCAGCCGCGAAGACTCGGATACGGAACTGCTACAAGTCGTATGTTACGCGATGCCTCCATTAACGGTTTCAATACTGATAACGGCGCGCGCAATGACAGCAGTAAAGTTATGATTGTTGTCTACGACGGAGTGTCAAGGTCGGCGAACTGGGTGAAGGCGGCAGCCGATGAGCTGGCAGCTAAAGGAGTGATGAACATAGCTGTCGCAACACCGGGAGTCGGCAATGCGAAGGAATTCGATTATATCGCCGGAAAAACTGGTAAGAGCGCGGGAGAGGGAGAGCCAGGAGAGGGGAGAGAGAGAGAGAGAGAGAGAGAGAGAGGGAGGGAGAGGGGATGGGAGGGGAGGGAGAGGGAGAGCCAGGAGAGGGAGAGCCAGGAGAGGGAGAGGGGGAGGGATAGCCAGGAAAGGGAGAGGCAGAGGGAGAGGGGGAGGGATAGCCAGGAGAGGGAGAGGGAGAGAGGGAAAGCTGGGAGAGGGAGAGAGGGAGAAGGAGAGGGGGATAGCCAGGAAAGGGAGAGGGAGATGGAGAGGGAGAGGGAGAGGGAGAGGGAGAGGGAGCGGGAGCGGGAGCGGGAGCGGGAGCGGGAGCGGGAGCGGGAGCGGGAGAGGGAGCGGGAGCGGGAGAGGGAGGCGGGAGCGGGAGCGGGAGCGGGAGCGGGAGCGGGAGGGGAGCGGGAGCGGGAGAGGGAGAGGAGAGGGAGAGGGAGAGGGAGAGGGAGAGGGAGAGGGAGAGGGAGAGGGAGAGGGAGAGGGAGAGAGAGAGGGAGAGGGAGAGGGAGAGGGGGGAGAGGGAGAGGGAGAGGGAGGAGGGAGAGGGAGAGGGAGAGGAGAGGTGATATTACCATACCCGATGAGTGTGAGACTTAAAAATGAGGCTGTTCTTTGTTTCAGGTGATAAATTTGTAAACAGCACCGCTGGCAAGAATAAATGGGACGGATATCCGGCTAAAATAGTTGAACTCGTTGATAAAGTTTGTTTCGAAATAAGTGAAAAATCGTTGTCCGATCTACTGTCACATTGTAACATTTGCAAACTATTTGAATATTGAACTTGAAATGAAATAAATGAATATCACAGATCCACAGATATCGGTGGGGGATTCATTCAGTGTTCATTTCATTGACCGTGTTTCTGTACCGTCTTGTGGGGTGACTGGCCTCAAGGGGGTGAATGTAATCACTTTCGGTGGGGTGCAATTCTTTGATCTGTGTAATGTTAACTTTTTGAAATTAACAAGTTTGCTTATTTCAACAAGTTAAATGGCCAGATTCACCCCGTTTTGGCCACAGTCACTCCTGCACGACGGTAGTTCTCTGAGCTCTCCACCCTGACAATTGATAGTTTGAATCCTGACAGTGACAGAGTTTCTTCTCTCAACTAGCCACACTAGGAGGGTTTGAATCCTGACAGTGACAGAGTTTCTTCTCTCAACTAGCCACACTAGGAGGGTTTGAATCCTGACAGTGACAGAGTTTCTTCTCTCAACTAGCCACACTAGGAGGGTTTGAATCCTATGTCGCATGCCATAGAAGGAATATAGATTTATGTGAAATCTTAACCGTCGTGTGCTGCCCCTATACATATCGTTGACGGTGAACGCGTGAACTAACTTATTACTCGCATGCCACAATAGGAACATTGTGCTGTAGGGTTAGTTCACACGATCGCCGCTTACGGTATATACAGAGACAGCACTTGACGGTCGAGATCTGTGACACCACTGACGGGTCGGATTGCGATTAGATAAAAGCTGACTGACACTACGAACATCGTCACAATTTGTTCTCATCGGAGTCAGCTTTCCACCTACTATGCAACCTTAGGCCTAACTTTTTAAGACAGATGAAATAAGTCAAAATCCATAGAAGCAACAACAGTACAAATCTCATTTTCTAATGAGTAATATATATCTATTAAGCGAACGTTTTCGGGAGTTACATTATCCCCTCTTCAGGCATAGCGTGAGTGATTAAATTTACATATCATACTGGTATTTATATAGAATTAGACGAAGCTAATTACAAACAATTTCAATGAGTGAAATTAGAAATGAAATTCAATGAGATGAAATAAGTGCTTCGGAATTGCTACAATCTGCGGTACCCGGATCGTAGACGACCATGAGATCAGTCACATGGTCGTCAGGGCACATATACACCTTCTTAATGTCACATGACTTTAATAAAATCACTCCTAGAATAAATACAATACAGGTCACGTGTACCGCGATACCGCGAGATAAGTTTAAATCACGTGGGTGTGAGTTTTTATTATAGGTCACGATATAAACGTTTATGGAAAAGATAAATATCTTCACTTGTTTTCTAATGAGTAATATATATATTTATCAAAGCGAACGTTTTCGGGAGATACCGAAAACATTCGCTATAATAAATATATATTACTCATTAGAAAATGATATTTGTGCTGTTTTTGCTTCTATGACTCTCTACCTAAGATCATCTTCACTTGTCTTGTGATAGCACCTACGAGAAATCTCGAGATATGTATAAATCACGTGGGTGTGTGTTTTTTATAGGTCACCATGTGCCCTGATTGGAGTCCAACCATAAATATAACTTCGGTGATAGCACCTGATAATTCTAATAGTTGTCTGTGGGTGTAAGCGTTGAAGTCGATCATGATGGTTGAGATATCATCGATTCAGTGGCGTGGATTATTAATAACGGTTTGTTTAATCCTGGTTTATCATCTACAAATATGCTCGTCGTCAAAAGATTGTTTATGGACGGGTGGATGCAAGTGTAAAATGAGCGACGGGAGTGGTTTTATTGATCTGTCATCAATTGACAGTAACAATCCTCATAAACCCGCGTAAGTCATTATTTTACTAGTTCATTGATACCCTACCAGGGGGAGTTATGAAGAGAGAATCCCACAATAATAACGGAAAAACAAAGTCCAAAAATGTAACCGAAGCTAGTGGTTTATTTAACGTTTCGACTTTATCCTATTAGCAAATGACTATTATTTGGAAAAAGTCGGGGTTGAACAAACTGCACTAGCTCAAGGAATACAGTATTCCTGAAGATGACTATCAGGATAAAGTCGAAACGTTGAATAAACTACACTAGCTCAAGGAATACAGTATTCCTGAAGATGACTATTAGGATAAAGTCGAAACGTTGAATAAACTACACTAGCTCAAGGAATACAGTATTCCTGAAGATGACTATTAGGATATAGTCGAAACGTTGAATAAACTACACTAGCTCAAGGAATACAGTATTCCTGAAGATGACTATTAGGATAAAGTCGAAACGTTGAATAAACTACACTAGCTCAAGGAATACAGTATTCCTGAAGATGACTATTAGGATATAGTCGAAACGTTGAATAAACTACACTAGCTCAAGGAATACAGTATTCCTGAAGATGACTATTAGGATAAAGTCGAAATGTTGAATAAACTACACTAGCTCAAGGAATACAGTATTCCTGAAGATGACTATTAGGATATAGTCGAAACGTTGAATAAACTACACTAGCTCAAGGAATACAGTATTCCTGAAGATAACTATTAGGATATAGTTGAAACGTTAAATAAACTACACATAGCTCAAGGAATACAGTATTCCTGAAGATGACTATTAGGTTAAAGTTGAAACGTTGAATAAACTACTAGCTCTGTACTTAAGCGGGGCGGGCTTGAAAGAACACAGGTCAAAATAGCATTTCAGCACATATAACGGTCCATTAGTCAACGAAAGACGCACGAAAAGTAGCCAGGACCTTTTTTTTCATTTTTAGATTTTCTGTTAAGAATGAGTTTGGGGACGCTACGTATTATTACAACCCGTGTACACCTTTCACGCTCGGTGATCTGTGTAAAGATGTTGTTGTAAGTAATTCTAATGTCCGTCTATTTCAACTTGACTTAAGAGCACATCAGGTGATATAGCTCAGTCAGTTTCGATGGTACTAATTAAAGTCTTATTAGCATCAGAAAGCACTGGCAGTTGATCTCGAGAACATTGATTTATAATCCATTTTAAACTGTATTGAAGGATATCCAAAAAGTCATCATTGAAAGGGGTTAGATAAAGAAAAGTGACTGCATGATTTGAATTTATAACAATATGTTTCCATGCCTATAAACCAAACTTCAATACAGTCAGGAATAGATTAAAATCAATGTTCTTGGTCAACTGCTTTTCACCATAAAAGGGAGCCCTTTCCTATCGAAAGAGGACAGATCCGGGATAAATCATTTGAGAATGAATTTCTGGTCCTAAATAAGACTTTGTACTACCAAGACTGACTGAACTAGGCCACTCGATGTGCTTTCAATTCAAATTGATATAGTTTCATTCTGTGACACAAAGCGCGTCCGATATTTCTCGACAGAATTGAAGAAAGATATCATTATTTTCAGGTTTGTGAACAAAGGAATTTTTATCTATTTGGTGAAGCGACAGCTCCTGCGTCCTGGGTGTACATCGAGGAAACTCAGAGGATCGTCCTAAAGTACTATAGTACATTGGGGTAGCTATATACCACTCCGTTATTTCCACTTACTATCCGCTATACTACTCCGTTATTTCCACTCACTATCCGCTATACCACTCCGTTATTTCCACTCACTTCCCGCTATACCACTCCGTTATTTCCACTCACTTCCCGCTATACTACTCCGTTATTTCCACTCACCATCCGCTATACCACTCCGTTATTTCCACTCACTTCCCGCTATACCACTCCGTTATTTCCACTCACCATCCGCTATACCACTCCGTTATTTCCACTCACTTCCCGCTATACCACTCCGTTATTTCCACTCACCATCCGCTATACCACTCCGTTATTTCCACTCACTTCCCGCTATACCACTCCGTTATTTCCACTCACTATCCGCTATACCACTCCGTTATTTCCACTCACTATCCGCTATACCACTCCGTTATTTCCACTCACTTCCCGCTATACCACTCCGTTATTTCCACTCACTATCCGCTATACCACTCCGTTATTTCCACTCACTATCCGCTATACCACTCCGTTATTTCCACTCACTATCCGCTATACCACTCCGTTATTTCCACTCACTATCCGCTATACCACTCCGTTATTTCCACTCACTATCCGCTATACCACTCCGTTATTTCCACTCACTATCCGCTATACCACTCCGTTATTTCCACTCACTTCCCGCTATACCACTCCGTTATTTCCACTCACTATCCGCTATACCACTCCGTTATTTCCACTCACTTTCCGCTATACCACTCCGTTATTTCCACTCACTATCCGCTATACCACTCCGTTATTTCCACTCACTTTCCGCTATACAACTCCGTTATTTCCACTCACTTTCCGCTTAATTCATCACTTTGAATTCTATAGTAATTTTCACGTTTCTTTTCGTGCAGGTTTTCCAGCACTGAAGTTACATTGATTTGTACAGATAGTCAATTCACCGAGCTGAACGTGATCGACGACGTCAAATTTCCTACTGTAAGTATGGAACAACGCTATCCATGGTTTTCTCGATTTTGTTGAAATAAGTAACGAGACGAGTAGTACTGTGTAGGTTCACTGTTTTTTGATACACGAGCTAAAAATAGCATTGTCGTTTATGGAAGAGGCCCGCGGCGTGTGAATTGCATAAAAACCTAAAGCATTTTAGAAAACTTAAATCTTCCAAACAGTTCTGATGTTGTAAAGAGTTTAGATGATCTTGTTACAGAAGATGGAATTGTCCGGTAAAAGTGTTTGTTTGCGAAAACAGGGGGCGTAGCGATGAACAAGAAAAGGCTTCATTTACGTAAGTAGGATGCAGTCTGCAACTGTAGAGTTAATTTAAGAGAAATACAGAGGTAAATTGAACTATTTGGAGATTATATCATTTTTACTTCATTTTCTAGGAACGCCGATGCCGTGGATGTTACCCTCATGGAAAGACGGTATATCTGACGCACCTAGGAGTTTTGCTGGAGCAATTTTAACCCTCCCATCGATTATTCAAATCATATGTATACATGATCTAATAAAACTTTGTAAATCTATAAATGAATGCTCCATAGGCTTTGATTTTCAAGGAATATCGGAGTCCCTCGGGGGCGCGGATCAAGCAGGGAGGCCCCGTCGAAAATCCCTGGCGGTGCCCTAATTTGAAAAGTCACTTTCCCAGCCGCAACAAATAAAACAGCTGCCCAGTATGTATAGAAAATGTTTTTCTAATGGTCAATCTCAGGGGCAGCACTTGACGCTCACGATCTGACCTGACTCAGTATTCCTACTTCGGTATGCGAGTAATTAGTTAGTTCGCAGTTTCACCGCTAATTTACTTTTAGGGGCAGCACTTGACGGTTAGCGAGAGATCCGACAGGTAAACCGTGGGTTCGAACTTGTTAGCATCGGAACTACTCAGACATACATACTTATAACGAAGCAGAGTGCTGGAGAAACTGGATGGCATTCATTAAACACTTTTGAAAAAATGATAAAATTTGTTTTTTTTGTAATTTTGAAATGAATCAATGATTTACAAGGATTTGCAACATGTCTAGTCTTTTTCTTCCGTCTCCGGTGATGTAATAGAACACGGTACAATCAAAGCGATCCGAGGCGAGGGTATGCCGCTCTACAAGAGTCCGTTCGAGAAAGGCAAACTGATCATCCACTTCGACGTGAAATTCCCGAAGAAAAATTTCCTATCGAAAGATCAAATCGAATCTCTAGAGAAGTGCGTCTGCCGCCTCGTACGGAGACGATCGTCTCTGACGGACGCCGAGGAACACAATCTGGACGATCGTCAACTCCGATTTTCGAACTATTTCCGGAATATAGTTCCGACTAATGGACATTCTGTTTCGTTTAGTTCGACTATAGTTAACCAACTCAGATAACCGAAGGTGGCCCTGGGTTCGTGAAAATGATTCACGGGACCGGCCGTGAAAAGCAGTTAATTTTACAGCAGGGCAGTGAAATGGGGGTGTTACTAAAAACTATGCGCACCGGTACTAAAACGAAGACCTATGCACTTTGAGGTTATTAAAACTATTCATGACTAAAAAGAAATCCAAGATACTCGAAATCATCACTTGGGGCGCTCTGTACCACCTCTGCCTGAAACGTTAATTGGTCGGTTTTCTCGGGTGCATATAGTCTTCGTTTTTAGTAGTGCTTCGTTTTAGTAACACTTGTTGCTTAACTAAAATGAATGACACATTTCAAAAACAATCATATTTATTCTCATACAACAATTATACAAAATGCCAGGTTTGTGCTCGAGGAATTATAACTTAAGTTCCTCAAACACGTGGACTTTCAAAAACAACTAGTCCAACCACCATAGGCGTATAAACTATAAACTAGAGTTTATACATCCATGGTCCAACCATAGACTCTAAAACAGAAACGTCTATGGCCCACAACCATGGACTCTTAAACCGTGAGTCCATGGCTCCCCGCACTAAAACCAGAGATAAACCTGGCCAAATACTCTGGAAAGCGTAGGATTAATCAATCTGATTTACATTCTTTACATCATTTTATTTCACATATCATATTATTAACTTTTAGCTTATTTTCTCAAATTTTAATAGTAATTTTATTTCTATTACTATGTATGAAATTGTACTAACTTAAAAACAAAGTTACATGTAAGGTATTTAGAAGTCTTTATCTACGATACATTTCCACTACAGCTGATTTATACAATTTGCATCAATAGGAAAATAACAAAAATACACAAAGAATTATGAACTTTGATCCATAAAAAAACTGAAAATTGAATTAGTCTGAAAGTCTAAGATTATGAATTTGACAATTCATGAGATCAGTAGATCAATATAACCGACACTTTGTTATATTTCATGAAATATGAATCTATCATGTCAATTTTTCAAATGACATCGATTGAGGACATCTCATTTATCAAGAAAAACCTCAACTTTATTCGATAGGACCTTAATAAAACAATGTTTTATGAACAATTGACATGAACATGTCGTTTTATCTCCACAACAACAATTATACCTAAATGACAGGTATTCATGTACTGGAGGAAGTGCGTCAGTCATTTACAAAAACGTGACCTGTATTTCAAAAAAGTCTCCAACATAAAAACATTATAACCGGAGATAAATCCACAAATTCAAACTGGAAAGCGTAAGATTAGATTAACTAAACAGTCTTAGATTTAATTTTCATTAACATTATTTTACAAGATAATTAGTTTTGCCACCTTTGCCTTGTATTTAAGAGGTTTCAAGACATTATCAAATTGGTTATTTTCTCAAATGTTACATTTAATGCAAAGTATTTTGGAGGTATTCTCTTCTATGCATTCAACAAGAGTATATAAATCGAGTACATAAATATTGTTCAACTGACAATTTGAATAGAGCTAGGGCAATTACTAATAACTAATGGCTTTGCTACAATTAAGTGAAGATTCAATAACTTACTTTTTGAGGTGCTTCTTGTGCAGATATTTCAGAACCCATATAGACATTGTTAAACCATGGTTTTAGAGTCCATAGCTAGAATAATCTACTGATTAATACTGTTCTTTTATCCTCATTTATCAAGAGACTGCTGCTCTATTTTGCTACTCTATTTTCCGTAAGGGCCTTAATGAAAATAGTATTTTATGAACCATTGATGAGCACCGCAGTATGAATGACGAAACATATATATCATTTTATTCTTTACACAACGATTATACCTCGCTAAATGAGTTATTCAAAAAACAGTTCAACATAAAACCTACAAATTCACTCACTCTGGAAAGTGTAAGGTAAACTAATTAATATTAGTTATTACAAGAAAAATAAAAACATTGCCAAAAATTTCCTCGTCTGAGAGATTTCTTTAATTATCAACTAGCTTATTTCACAAATGTTACATTTGAAACAAAGCAGGGTCTGATTTAAGCACTAGTCCAATTGCCCGGGACAAGTATATTTTCATTACGGCATGTAGGTTATCACAATCACTTGTCCACCGGGCTTGTGTAATTCTATGTCTCAAAGCGTTTATCCCACTCAATGCAAGGGATGATTGTGTCACAATTGGACTGCTCATGTAGGGCAAGTTGATTTTTGAGGGGGGGGAAGTGATATTGCATATGCTTGCCCCAAGGTCAAGTGGCATTTATTCCTTAGATCAAACCCTGCAAACTATGATAACTAGGAGAATTGACCAATTAGCACTGTATCCTCGAGTTGGCCTATCAAGAAACTGCTCGTTCTATTCTATGCTCCTGCTAATTAAATCAGTATTTTATGAACCGCTGAAAAGCACCACAGCGAAATTGTTGTTATAAAAATTAACAACTAAATGTTACAACATGAATGATGAAAATGTACATCGTTTTATTCACACAACAATAATATCTTAATCGAGGAATCATCATGCAAATTCCTAATTTCCAAACATGCGTTATGTGTTACAATAATAGTCACCAACATAGAGCATTAAAACTAGAGATGGAACATACAGATTCACTCTGGAAATCTCAGTATCAACTAATCATTACTTCCACTAGAAAACTAGAATTTTGCCTACTTAACCTTGTCTTAAAGATGTCCAAGTACCTTGGCATTAAATACTAAGTATTCTGATGTTTTTTTTTCTGGCAGCTTCGAAAACATCAACATAATCATACAATCGGTAAATAATCAATTATATCAATAACTTAAGTTTATAGCTGTTTTACATTCTTTCTAAAAAGTAAAATGTATGTACCAGATTTAAGATAGTAAGTCTACCCATGTATAACAATAAACAGTCACAGCAGTGATTGAGCGCGGCTAGTTGAAAGGACGGGTCGATCTTTCATCACAGTTATTCAAAGCATTCTATCATATCAGTTATTTTTTATGTGTGTTCGATTTAGTTAAGATGTATGGTTATTTGTTTTGTTCATTACAATAACCGAGTCCGATAGAATGCTTAAAACAACAACAGAAAAGATATCGGGTTTTCGCTATACTTAGGGAAGGTTGTTCGATAAATGAAGAACCTTGTTGATAAATATTTGAAAAAATGCCTATTCATGTAAATAGAGTATTAATTTGTTGTTTGTTTCTATTGTTGTTTATTATTTTTATCTATTTTCTAATATTATCTATTAATGTATATATATTTATGTACTTGTATTTTGTATTATTTACTACTTATTATTTATTGGGTTTTTTTTTATTTACTTTTTATCAATTTATGTACTTGTAGTTTGTATTATGTATTATTTATACTCCTCTATTTACAACTGCAGGCATTTTTTCACTGTAAAGTTCCTGGGCCCATTTTAGAAAAGCGCTACTGATTCACTGCCACTCGTTGATAATCATTATACACCCAATTTGAAGCCAAGTGATTATTCACAAGAGCCATCTCGTGATATAGATTTACCCATTACAATAAAAGAAGTTCAAACAGCTATAAACAATGTTAAAACGTTCAAAATTAGTCCTAGCTATAACTTGTTATTCCTAGCTTTACCTCTCAAATGTAAATAATGGTCTCCTTTCAAATAAAGCTTTTGATTTCAAATACGTAGCTATGATCATCTAACAGATTGATGGAGGCTCAAAATTAAAACTTGATGTGAAAATCGACATATACGATTCAATTTTGAAATCAGTAACGAGACCTACGAGTCCAAACAAGGCGCTCGACGCGACCATTTACCCCTAGTGACTAACCTAACTAGACTTCTCTATCAACCAAGGATCGAAGACCAATATCGTGAATTAATGGAGCTTAGCTTTTATTAGACTCTCACATTGCATTAAACATTATAAAATAATTTCCTTCAAAACACTATATCAGACTGGTTTGAAGGGTGATAAGTAAAAAAATCAATACTTTACTACAGAAATCCGCTATTGTCTTTGCCGCTCCTGGATCTCAGTATTTATAACATGCACTATTGTTTATGCTGCTCCTAATAAGATACACTATTGTCTTTGCTGCTTTTAAAACAGTGTTTATCCTGAATCAGTGTTTACGAGATAATCCATTAGCTTTGTCGCTCGAATCAAGATTCATTATAGTCTCTGCAGCTCCTGATAAGATGTTTTATAGAAATCAACCACCGTTTGTAGAAGAATCCATCGTTGAGTGATTAATCAGTTGCTGGCTCCTCAACTTCTAAAAATGGGTCGATCAGTATTCATCTACTTGTAGATTTTCTGATGAGTAGTTGATCTCAAGCTGGGTTTCTCCTTCGAGTTGAGCTGCAATAATTAAAAGAAGATATCCTGTAATGACCAAATATTTCAATAAGAATTAATCTTAATAATTTCATGAATATCAAGTTACCTTTTATGATTGCTGGGTTCGTTATCGGCGTGGATCATCTAAAGTTTGTTGGTTAATGAGTTCGATTCTGTTGGCTTAATCTGTGCACTGTTCAAATTGGTCGATTTTGGACGAGTAGTTGATCTCAAGCTGGGTTTTTTCGCATAGTTGAAATTTAGCTGCAATGATTAAAAGAAAATATTCTGTAATGACCAAATATTTCAATAAGAATTAATCGTAATGATTCCATGTATATCAAGTTACCTTTTATGATTGCTGGGTTCGTTATTGGCGATTATCCTATTAGTTGGTTGGTTAATGAATTCGATTCTGTTGGCCTCATCTGTGCCCTGCTCCAGTTGGTGGATTTGGACGAGTAGCTGATCTCAAGCTTGGTTCTTTTTGATAGCTGAAATTTAGCTGCAATGAAAGATATCCTGTAATGACAAAATATTTCATTTAGAATTAATCATAATGATTTCCATAAAAATAAACTTACATTTCAAGATTGATTGGTTGAGTATCGGTGACGATCTTCTGAGCTGGTTGGATTTTTCTGCGGGCGATTGGTAGATTTTGTTTGGTTGATTTGAGTTGGTGTCCCTTACAAACCCACCACACCTGCCGGGAGCGAAACAGGCGGGGTTTTTTCAAAATCAGAAATCGAAGTACAGATATAGTTGTGTGATCGGCGGTCGAGTTTACATAATTTTCTTTCTTTAAATCCAAGTAATTGCGAAATTCGGTTCCGGTTCATTCAAACAATCTTCCATCCAGTCAGAAAGCGACTGATTGGGGTTAACTTTTTTTTCTGCCTATTTTAATACATCGAGATTTTGGATATCTATATTACAAGGTTGAAGATCATTTTGTACATTTTATGACTAATCGATTAGTAGTTTGGCTAAAAAAATAGCAGAATCTTGTGAGCAGAAAATCCTTTCGAATATCACTGATCATAATTAATGTGTCAATTCACATATAAGATCGGCAATGTGGGCCGATACGTAGATTTTGATAATAGTCAATTATTAAATGATATTCATATGAAATTCAACTCATATTGTTATTCATCTATATTCTAGATATCTAAGCAATGGTTGATTATTATAGTTTAACAACAATTCAACTAAAGCATCTATAGTCATCTCTAGGAATACCAGAGTTACAACAAATTTAGTAATGCATAATCAATCTTATCAAATCGTTTTTGAACTGTTTTCTCTTCTATCTTCTTGAAATTCTTGATGTGTCTTTTATTGAAACCCAGGCCCATCATACAGTGCAAACCTGCTAGTAATATTGGCCTATATATATTTCGATTGTCAGCTAAACCATGTTCGTATTATCAAATTGACTTCATCGTCAGTTAATAAACTTAAGAGATGTTTTCTACCCACAGATGGTGACATCTGTACCCAGTAATTGGTATTCTAATCCATTTCATTAATTCTATATATTGCTCCTAATATATACAATGATTTTGTAATTATGATAATATAACTAACTGAAGAGTGAGTGCGCTGCCAGCATTGAGCACACTGATCCTATAAGTAACATGGTTCTACAGATTTAAGAAACCTCGAATCATTCGCACAACTCGACAAATCCAGAATTCTGCAAAGCCTTAAAGATTCAATAAATCCCACGCACTAGAGACAGAGTTAAAACATACCCAGTATTCTTTATATATCAATCAATATTAAATAAAACAGTTGTCTTATCAACCCCTATGGTTTAGATTTGAGCACTTTTGCCTTATATTAAGATGCTGAATTGGATACCAAATCAATTAGTTAATTGATAATGTCCTTAATGTCCTAGCTATAATTGAAATTGTCTCGGACAATATTTTATATGGGGCTTGAAATTTCTACACGAGAAGAATTTCAGATCCGGTACGAATTTGAATTAATCACTATTTGAACTGCTGATTTTGCATCAGAGCTTTTGATACCTAGCTTAACTAACCCAGAATCCCCCAAAACCTAACTGATTCAACAGATCCCACACACACATGTGGCCCAGTTAGACGCAGATGACATTGCACGATACAGTCGTCTCATCCACTGTGCAATTTTGAATAAGTTTCACTTATATTCATTACAATGAATTAATTTTAATTGAATTCTAGGTATCTAAGCGAACCATTAATTAGTAATCATACTAGCTATATTTTAATTGTCAGTGGAACAATATTTATATGGAGCCTGAAAATCTACATGAGTAGAATTTCAGATGTGGTGAATTCGTCACTATTTAAATTCATCAGAAATTAAAGATAAAAAAGCATATTTTTAGTGGTAAATTAGAAATTCCCTTAGCCGAATGGCTATATAATCTTTATTTCCCTTATATAGTACACTGTGTATAAGGACCAAAAGACCTTGTTATGACTGGACCTCCCTGGTGCGGTGCAAGACATGATGCTAGAAAATAGTTTGAAGGAGAGGGGTTAGTAAAAGAGAGCTATTAGCAAGAGGAATAAGACCTAAATTTAGGATATCCTGTCAGAATAAGGCTCTCAATCTGACATACACAGTGAAATTGAAATATTCCCCCTTCCAAATTCAGGAATGTATTTGTGCACAGATTTGTTTTATCTCCCTTCGATCGGAAGTAAATCTGCGTTAATACAGCTGTAAGAGACAATAGGTTCACTAGATACAGATAAATAAATGTGCTCAGATACACATGTATCAGCTTTAAATGTCCATGGACCTGAACTAAAAATATTTTCACATAACAATTGGATTTACCTTAATTGTAGATATCTAAGTAATACGTTAATGAGTAATTCAAGCAATATTCTAATTGTCAGTTAAACTATATCTATTATGCGTCACTCGACACACAGTATGGCTTTTAGATATTATTTGAATCAGTTAGGTTTCGGTAAATTTTGGCAATATTGAAGAGCATGACCAGTCGCCGTAAGTACGGCAGTTTGAGATGCAAGTACTGATCAGTCGATGAAACTGATTCAGATGTGCTCATACATATATCAGCTATATTTAATTTTCAGTTTAACGACATTTATATTATGGACCTGTATTACATATAGTTTTTGATCTTACATGAAATATTGATTGTGGAATCTTAATTATGGATATCTAAGCCATTTGTTAATGAGCAATTTGTCCTAGCTATATATATGATAATTGTCAGTTAATCAATAATCATAGCGTAAAACAAGGCACAAAGTATGGCTCTGGGGAATGATTTGGATCAATTTAAGCTTTGTTTCATTCTAGATTTGTCAAAGTGCTGAGACGTAATCATAGTTTCTAAAAGATCCACAGTCCATAGTTTACCCCATATTACACCAGATCTCGATAGAGCCCTAGACACTATTTTATAGATCTTTCCGCGGAGAAATTCATTAATGCAATGGGTAAAGCAGCACATAATATATACTGTGAAGTGCCTGAATGTTTATAAATGTATCAATATACTATTTGTAAAAAAATCTATTAACCAACGATAAGTTTAATTGATATATATCTTTACAGGTAAAGCCAGCCTTAATGTATACGGGGCCCTAAAATATCTACACCAGAAAAATTTGTCATCAAACATTATAAGATATTGAATGATTGCTAATATCTAAGCGATTGGTTGATTAGTAAATTGTCCTATCTCTATATCTTGATAGTCAGTTGAACAATAGTCGTATGAGGCCTGAAATATCTACGGTACATTCGGAAAATTTCAAATGTCACATAAGATAATGAATTTATCTTAATTGTACATACTTAAAAAAATCTGAATTAATAACTGACCAATATTCATTTTAATTATCAGCCAAAGTAGGCCTATAATTATTTTATACATATATATATATATATATAGTTATATTTCATTTTACTATCAACAATATACCGGCCACAGAGCCTCAATAAAGTAGTGCGGAGATGCCGAGCTTGACCAGCTCTATCCTTTCCAGTGCCTATGCATTTTGCTCCAGGTATGAAAAATCAACTTAGCTTTATGTCCCGGTATGTATGCATTCCTGTTGCTTATGCAGAATGAGGTCAAGACTGCCAGGTTCGGTTGCAGCAGGTCTTTCGGTGGTTGGTTTAATCAAGGTGGAGTCTTTTGTGGTCACTTCTGGTGGGTAGATTTTAGGTTGATATCAAGCTGGGCATTTCCAGATTAAGTTTAGCTGAAATGAGCAAAAGAATGATATTCTGTAGTTACACAATCCTTTCCATACATCGTAATTTACATGTGTATCAACTTAACTTTCAATATTGCTGAGTTCAGTGTTCTTTTTTCGGCATCGTCTTCTTTGTAGTCGCCTTCAGCATCTTCTTCTTCATCTTGGGAATCCTGAAATAAAAAAAAAGAGAAGAGCGATGAAAACCTGGTACGGAACAAAACTAATGTCCGAAAGCTTTACAGCTCTCCATCGCCGGTCACATGCCCAGAACACCAGACAATGAGCCAGCCAGGAATATACTGCCCTCTACACGCCCTCACACAGAACTCGAAAACCAGAATGACAACGCCTCACATTCCCCATCTAACTGCAGGGTGTACTGGGCGACGTCAGTAACTGACACACCTGTAAAATTGCACGAAACACAAATAGCGCAGTACAACCAGCTTGACCGGGTTGAGATTCAGGATCTCAACTAGCACCCAAAAGCGTGACAAGAGACTTCATCCACTGACCGAGGTTGTCACAAGGACACAATGAAACTAGCACTCACAAGCCGACGAGAGACTTCATCCACTGACCGAGGTTGTCACAAGGACACAATGAAAACTAGCACTCAAACTAGAAATCAAAGAGCGTGACAGTAGAATCATCCCTCAGCCGACTCAGAATACCAGAAACAAAGAGCGTGACAGTAGAATCATCCCTCATCCGGGTGGTCACAAGGACACAATGAATGCTAGTAGCGTGACAATCCAGTATAACCGCTCCACTTGTATCCCGCGCAATCCCACAGATATGCCCGTCATTGACATCACTCGGCACACTTTGTAGATAGGTGGGGGCAGTGAGGCCTCGTCATCCTGGTTTCCGTGTTCCGTATGAGGGCGTGTAGAGGGCAGAATTTCCTGACCGACTCTTTGTCTGAAATCCTCGACACATGACCGGCGAAGGAGAGCTGACGCTTTCGGACATTAGTTTTGTTCCAGCAAACGTTGAAATTCGACAGAGAAATCGGCCCTGAAAAATAAAACGGGTTAATTGCTGAAAAATAGAACGGATTAATAAACACGGAACAGTACAGGACAGCACAGAGACAAACAGTAACACATAAAACATAAAGACGTCGTTCCTCAGGAAGCAGGAACAGGAGCAGGAGCGGGAGCGCAGCGAAAATCGCCAGGAGGAGAATCCACGGTAGCATGTTCACAGTGTGAGTGTGCAGAGGTGAATGAGGCCTATGCTTGTGTACACCGTGGTCAGCCGGTGACGTATTCAATAGCGCGTATAAATGATATCAACAACTCTGAAAACCCGCAATTGTGTCTCTATTGTTGAATGGATTTACATTATGAGGTTCCACTGCCGGGTTGAATACGCACCAGTAGTCAGCTGAACAATATAGTGGAGGAACTTTAATAAGGCCATGAAATAAATTACTTGATTCCCAACAGCTACTTCCGAATTTATAAGCATCCGCCAGTTTTTTTTCTTAAATTCTAGAATAATTTATAAATTATACCAACCGATAGCACTTCCAGTTAAAGATTCACACCAACACAGGTCTTCCTATCATAGAAACCGCGTAAACATTTACTAATGAAATTAGTTTATTAGTCACGGACAGTTCATGCACCCCGAGATAACTACCTCACATGCACGAGGAAAGCGGTCTATTTGAGTCCTGGGGGAAAACCCACTAATACCATGTATTCACGATTATTCATCATTCTTACTGTTATCACAGAATCCCGTCAATAGACAGATTTTCATTAAAAAAAACTCCTCGATTCAATTGAGGGGAGATATATGAGGCATTTTTAATTACTTGGAGCACAGATCCTCTGAAATTCTGCCAAAAACTTCATGCTTACCACTCATAATTTAAAAAAAAAAACAAATTGTTTTCTTTAATTTTGATACTCAACTGGAGATTAAACGGTACATCGTCATGTAAATTTAGGAAAGTCCATATTAGAATTTCGTTTCTTGATGTTCCAATTTACTCTTATCCAAATTTTTGATTTTGGTCAGAGTATGGCGGTATCAAATCATGCGTACAGGGTCAGTCTGTCCATGAGGATACTAGTTGTGATAAGTCAGACAAGTCATGATTAGGCATTGATGCAATTCACTAAGTAAAAAACTGCCACCTGCCACTTTTTTCCACATTAAGTGTTAAATTCTACTTAAGCCTACAAAAATCCTCTGATAGAAGAAAAATAAACTCAAAAGAAAAACCATATAGTAAATGATAATAATGATATCGAGTTTATTAATAATCACAATGCAATAAAAGTGGTAATTTTCAATTTGCCTCGTGCAAATTCATACGCTCGCTGTTGTAATGTGGTCACATTTCTCTGGTGAAATTAATCCCTTAAGTTCCTAATCTTTGTTTCTTGGTGAAATAATGTACGTTGCATATTGACCCTCGCCATCAATGACTCTTGCCTTTCTTTCCTGCCACCTGAAATAATAAAAAGAAAGTATTTCTTAGTGGTTAATTATTGATGTCGAAAAGTCTGTAAAACATTCTTAGAATCTAGAAAATTATACAGCGGAACCTCGTTGCAACGAACTTCAGGGCACCAGAAAATCTGTTAGTTATAATTCGTTATATCAAGTGTGGAAATAATTGATATTGTCTTATCTGGAATGAAATTCTAGTTTTGTAATAACTGATAAATTGTTAAAACGAGGTTCCACTGTAAACAGAGTTCTACAGATGGTGAAAATATCTCAGAATTCATTGTCTCAATTCAGGTTGAAATTCCAAATAAATCCGTGACTGAAATATCTAATCATACGTGAAATAAACAATCACCAAATTTTACAAAACGTAAGTGGCCATAAGAAAAATGTAAATTTCAAAAATATCTTATCTGAATGGAGAAGTAAGGGGGAGCCTAACATCCACCAAATATCCTCATAAATCAACCCTTTCGGAAATTTGTCTATAAACTCTACTAGGGCAGGGAGAAATAATGACCTAAGAAACTCGGTTGTCTAAATTCAATATTAAACCTCATAAAAATCCTTTGAAAATGCGTTTTAATAAATTCAGGTTCTTCCTCCTCGGTTAAATAATAATCATCATCATCATTGTTATCATCATTTGCGTTGCCGCAGCAACCGCATCCACCGTCGGCATCGTCAGCGTCATTTATCTAAATTATGCGAAAATAAAGATCTTCACCAATGGAAATAACATCTGACGAAATCATCTTGAAAATAACATCTTCAAATTGATCTACGCTGGTCGACGAAAATAATAATCTTCAATCGTTAACGAAAACATCATCTTTTGAAATGATCTTGAAAATAACAATCTTAAAATCGATCAACACCGGGCGACGAAAAAAACAATCTTACGACGGGCGCCTTCGTCGCCATTTGAAACTTACTTGTTTGAAGTCGGACATGTTCATAGCCATCACAGGTGAACCGATAAATCCTAAATAGTTAATAACGGTCGTCTCTTCACCTCCTTGATTATCATTTACGAATATCTGGAAAATTAACATAATGTGTAGATAATTAACTCGAATAAAACTCAATGTCTCCAAAAATTCCGAAAAATCTTTGAATTAACGACAAGTAGACTGTGCTTCAGGTGAAAAACTAAATTGTGTTGAAATCAGCCTTTTCTAGAGTCAATCTTTAAAAGAATCTTAGAGAATCAATCTTTAACTTCCAATAAGCGACTAAATAAGACTTATAGAAATTCATTGAATTTGGCAGTTTTTTTTCAAACTCTTTCGAAGCAGCTGTAATTTTTCTATTTTTTTCGAATTTGAACTGTTACTGTTTTAACTGTTGAAATATGAGATGATTTTCATTCTCACCGAAACGGTGGAAAAATTTTTGAATTTGACGTATCGTAGCGGTATTAAAGTTCCTTCTTTTACATCGTCTGGGGTCAATCTGCGATCAAAAAGAAAAAAGATGAAAGAGACTCAGGAAGAGAGAGATGAGGAGACTCAAGGAGAGAGAGAGAGAGATGGGGAGACTCAGGGAGAGAGATTGGGGGAGGGGACAAACGTTTAAAACTTACTGTATTTTCTGAATTGCCTCCATACTCTCTGCCAAGTCCAAGTCTAAAGTTTGCGGTCGATTCGTGAAAAGTTTAATGGTTTTTGGTGCAGTTCCGTCTGAAAAATTCAGTTGAATAATTTGAGCTTGAATGTAAGGAGTTTTAAGGCAGAAACTTTCAAATTGTGAGGAAGTGTCTGCATCACTTTCATATCCCAACTACTGTAGACTCCTCATAAATGGGTACTGTTTATCTCAGTAAGCCGTTAATTCAGTGTTTTGTAAGCAAGTTTTATCCTCAGCACTACCTTAACTTGGCTTCTAATTCAGTATCTGGCCTACCCAGTAATTGGGTAATGAAAAATCCTGGTCCCAACTTTACAGATTTAGGCATAGTCTAATGTACAATTACAAACATTTCTATTGCCTATTTCTCAAAATTGAAGGAGTTTCAAGCTCCTTTTAACAGCTTTTTCAGTTTAAAAGGAGTTTTGAAGGTATCAAGGAGACATGGGGACCCTGTTTAAAGGAATCAAGGAGTCTTAGGGACGCTGGAGTCTCTTACCGTCTGGGCGTACATCTTTAACGAACGTAGTTTAACAGGTTGTGAGAATTCCAGGGAAATTATCAACTGTTCTTCGCAGTCCGATTGTAAATATCCGCCTTTAGGAGAGAGAGCGTGTTTCAACGTGTGATCGTCCGATTCGTTTAAACATTCCCAACGGTTCATCTGTATCATCTTAGATAAATCAATCCGTAAATATTCATGAGGTTCATTACAATATTTATGAGGTCTGTTTGAATATTCATGAGTTTAATCTTAAGTATTCATAATCGGCCAATCAGTTAACAGCTGAGGAATGAGACAGAGTCTACTGTTTTTCACAAACTCTTACTCAGTATTTGACGCCAACTCGGGGTAGAATTTTACAAGTATCAACTTTACCGCAGTAAGAGACAGAGTCTACTGTATTTCACAAACTCTTACTCAGTATTTGACACCAACTCGGGGTAGAATTTTACCAGTCTCAACTTTACCGCAGTAAGAGACAGAGTCTACTGTATTTCACAAACTCTTACTCAGTATTTGACACCAACTCGGGGTAGAATTTTACCGGTGTCAACTTTACCGCAGTAAGAGACAGAGTCTACTGTATTTCACAAACTCTTTCTCAGTATTTGACACCAACTCGGGGTAGAATTTTACCGATGTCAACTTTACCGCAGTAAAAGACAGAGTCTACTGTATTTCACAAACTCTTTCTCTCAGTATTTGACACCAACTGGGGATAGAATTTTACAAGTATCAACTTTACCGCAGTAAGAGACAGAGTCTACTGTATTTCACAAACTCATACGCAGTATTTGACACCAACTCGGGGTAGAATTTTACCGGTCTCAACTTTACCGCAGTAAGAGACAGAGTCTACTGTATTTCACAAACTCTTACTCAGTATTTGACACCAACTCGGGGTAGAATTTTACAAGTATCAACTTTACCGCAGTAAGAGACAGAGTCTACTGTATTTCACAAACTCTTACTCAGTATTTGACACCAACCCGGGGTAGAATTTTACCAGTCTCAACGTTACCGCAGTAAGAGACAGAGTCTACTGTATTTTACAAACTAACGTAGCCTTTGATGACAAGGGCGCCTCCTAAAAGCGCCAGATAAATCAACAAATACAAACAGATCCATTAGTACACAGAGGTTAAGTGATAGGGTTAAGGTTAAAGCAAATACGGCATATGTTTTTCTTGACCTCTCAATCAATTTGTAAATAGTTTATCAAAAGAGCCACCGATTGACGGAAAAATCGGAATGGATTTTTGTTTATTTTTTTGGTGGTGGCCCGGTCTGTCGGGCAACTTACCAGGTTGCGAAGAAATCTACAACGACCAGTTTTGAACCAGCGCAGTTCAGTTCAGCCTGAAATTCAGCATCATCGTTTAAATCTTTTAAATTACCAGATATCGCGGCTTCAGATCGATTTACCAATTCGCAATTCTTCGATATCCTATAGTAAAAACAAGAAATCCGAGAGTTTAGTTCATATATAAGCGCGTGAATTCAGGAGAAATCCACAGGGGTTTGGCGATGGGCTTGGATTTTATTTCCGGGTTGTTGATAATCTCGCGAGAATGGCGCTAAATATGAACTGCGAATAAATTCAAAATATCACGGAAATACCTTGTGTTTATATTGTTTATTTATCCGCTATAAAGTTCTGATAAACAATTGGTCGTTAAGAATCATTATCAGACGGTCGTCACGCTTTACTATATAAAATCACTTATTCGCAGTTCATATTTAGCGCCATTCTCGCGAGATTATCAACAACCCGGAAATAAAATCCAAGCCCATCGCCAAACCCCTGTGGGGAAATCCTGCTTATGGCTCATAGGCCAGCATCTTAGCTACGCATTGAAGTGGTTTTCGCCCCACATACCCAACCTAACTTTTGAAATAATCAAACCTTTAGAAAGGAGGGGTATCCCAGTACAGGTATGCCAGTACATCTAAGCCAAATATCTAAGGGAATCCCCCACCGTGTTTGGTACCCTTACTCCAAGCAAAAAAAGTCCAGGGATTCCCTTATTTCATCATCAATCTGTCCTCTCAGGATCAATGGATTTCATACACTACTGCTAGTATTCAAAGCTCTTACCAGAATAGCACCGTCAAGTGCTGCCCCTATACATATCGTAGACGGCGAATATATGAACTAATTCATTACTCGCGCGCCGCAGTAGGAAAATTGAACCATCATTTAGTTCACAAATTTACCGCTAATGATACGCATAGGGGCAGCACCTTACAGTAACAAATCCGACTGTATGTCAAGACTGAATAAGAATTGAAAAGATTCGTAATTAAGAGAGTCAGAGCCATCACGGGATTCACTCACTCACACTACCGATCACTATTTGGGGCTGCTCTTATTGGCGTTTCAAATTATACCCTCTGAAATTACATCCGTCATCTGCAACATTCCTGTACGGCCAAAATTCCTGTTTTAAACATGGGTCAGTGGTGCTGTAATCTTTTTCCTAAATTAATGATCAACTAAATAAATTACTTCATCTTCAAATCTATATCACCGAATAGGTCAACCCCTCATCACAATCTGAAATATTACAAAAAAAGAAACAGGCTTGGGGCAAATTAACAAGTCCCGTGAAGTAAAAAAAAGTGTTTGCGCTGCAGGACTCGAAACGGTGGTCTCTAGTACACCAGGCGGTCATTCTAACCACCAGACCATAGATCTGTGGTAATCACTTGGGTGTGTAATTTAGTCTCATATGTGATTTTCTATTTGTTCAGTTTGCTCAGAATCGATTTTCAGAATCTATCTTAAACAGTTTGTCAAACGGATTAAGTAAAACAGTTACTGGGGTAAACTGAGGACACATCATGGTGAATATTAATTGAATTTGCGTGTATTCGAACCAGATGGAATATTTTTGTGTCGTTGATCAGGTTCGAATCCCACCAGAAAATGATTTTCTAATCTTGGCGGGAATATTAGTACTTTTCATTGGTGAGGATCAGTGACGTCACACTGTCAGTATAAAAACCCAGGTCACCTGATCCCTCTTTCTTTCCAGTTACGCCATATTTTTCAGGTAAGCAAACATCATCCATTTTATTCGTTTCTTTCGATCGAACTTATTTATTAATCTTACTTGTAAATTTCATATAGACGTTAAAGGTTTCGCAAACGGTTGTATATTAGACAATTTCAAAAGTTCCGAAAGTACGAACTATTGAATATAGGTGTTTAATAATGACATTTCCCTTGTGACATTCTTTTTGCCCAAAATTATCCAAATTGTGTTTTTGATATTTAGAAATAAATTACAACATTTGATGTTCAATTTCGCTCTCGTAATAATGAAGACGTTATTGTGATTTTATTGTTGAAATTTTCGGAAGTATTTTTCTGGTGTTCAAACCTTGGCTTCGCGCTAAAGCGGCTAGTTGACATGCCTAGGTGTAATACACAGACAGCTCAGTCTATTCAACCGTGACTCGAATCCATAGAAACTTTTCATTCGGGAAGCGTCGCCAACTGACTTTGAAATTGAGATTAACTCGTGTGGCTTCTTTGAATATCGAATATTTGAATAATCGTGATAATTCTAATGTTGATTCATTAAATTATTTTTATTTCGATTTTTTTTGCTTGGTATCTATTGGTTAGGATATAAACTAGAGTTTGATGAAAATTCCTTAAAACTGGTCATTTTCGATTTAATTCTTGATTTTCATATAATGTCTTTTTTTACATTTCAGCAGCAGTAGCAGCAGTCATCAGTTAGCAGTCAGCAGTCAGCATTCAGCAGTCAGCAGTCATTGGTCATCAGTCATCAGTCAGCAGTCATTGGTCATCAGTCATCAGTTAGCAGTCAGCATTCAGCAGTCATTGGTCATCAGTCAGCAGTCAGCGGTCAGCGGTCAGCGGTCAGCGGTCAGCGGTCAGCGGTCAGCGGTCAGCGGTCATTGGTCATCAGTTAGCAGTCAGCAGTCATTGGTCATCAGTCAGCAGTTAGCAGTCAGCAGTCAGCAGTCATTGGTCATCAGTCATCAGTCAGCAGTCAGCAGTCAGCAGTCATTGGTCTTCAGTCATTGGTCATCAGTCAGCATTCAGCAGTCAGCAGTCTGCAGTCAGCAGTCTGCAGTCATTGGTCATCAGTCATCAGTCAGCAGTCAGCAGTCAGCAGTCAGCAGACAGCAGACAGCAGTAGGAGAAAATATAAAGAAAAAATAAAGATGTCAACTAAAACAGATTGTGGAAGCTGTTTGCACAGAGGTCCTGACCTTAGTGCTTTGTGAATTAGTAAGTTCAAACTCATGACAATCTCAAATACCTCATATCATTTCTGTTTGATGACTCCTTAATTAGGAAAGATATCATGAAATATTTCTTTTATACTTTTTAAATTTTCTCATTTTGAAGAACTTTTTTATTTCGATGAATTCTGCAATTTGCAATCGATAGCTAAATAAAATAAAATTGAATTGAATAGTGAGTAAGAGGCTCTGATGGATGAGAAATAACTCGAGGAAGTAAATTTATATCCGGATTCGATATCACGTTTCCGTCATTCAGAGGTCCTTTATATTAAATGCTGTTTCTGGTAAATAGAGAGAAAGTTAGTTTAGAAACTGTGTAGCCCTGAGTTGAATAATTCAACACTACAGAAAATTCACATTTTACTATTATTTTTGCTGCGCCAGCGCGCGTCAAAAGCAGAAGAAAAATCATAAATGTGCAAAGAAATTTTGATGATGGGCCAGCCGATATTTTGCCAATGCGGTATTATTCCTGTTAACGCACTATTTTACCATTGGTACGTTCTGATTGGCTAATTGACGCCGCGCATGCGCGACTTAGAAAATTCAAGGAAAGTGTGGAGAACAGAGTTAGAGAAAATAGTCCGATAATAGAGCGGGACACTAGACCATGCACCGGCTCACTGAAATCCAACCGTAAGTTTTAACTACATCACTCAACCTTACCCTAATCCTATAACTAGGGGTAAAACAGACCCTAAACCTCACCCTCACCGTAATGAGATGCAATACACCGAGATGTCGCCGGTGTCCACTCGTCCGAGAAACAACTGTTTGCCGCAGCCACAACAAAATGCACGGATCCGCAGCACAATTAATTGCGCGACCCGTGAAATAATATACTGCACCAAGTGCAACATGCTGTACGTCGGCCAAACCGGAATGTCTCTACGAGAACGCGTCACGCATCACGTCTCACGCATCAGAACGAAGAATTCGACTCCAGTCTCGGACCACTTCAACCAGGTCGACCACACCCACGAACACTTTCTGGTGTACGGTCTCCAACACCTACCAGGCTCGACGAGACCGATCCGCGAAGCAGCCGAACAAGACTGGATACGAGGACTCGACACGAACACGCCCCGAGGCATCAACGTCCCGTAGACCGCCTCACTACAACAATGGGATACCGGCAACACCAGATGGCGCAACAAAACACTGGGTTACTCGTGGTGAAAATCAGTTCATTATCAATGAAATTTGAACATTATTTTTTAACTTCCAAATCCGGAAATTATCAAACGAGTCACCGAATTGATATACAATTTCTTTTCTCTCTCAGTATATGGTATTGATTTCACTGAAAATTGATTTACTAATCAGAAAGTTTGACTCAAAGTTCATTGAAATGTAGAAGAAATTGAAGCGCGGTAACCCAGTTCCACTAGCGATCCTGGCGGATTATCGCTGAATCCTCGCTTCCCTCAGTAGCCTTGCCGGTATCCCATTAATTCATACTTTTCTTTACAGGGATAACATGTACCCGTGCACTAGCAGGGTCTCCAAACCTAATCCTTACCCTCTGCACCCCCCTAGGCCCTAACCCTATCGAAACCCTAACCCTAAACCCAATATAATGACTTTATTGTTACTTTTATTAGTTTGTATTATAATTTATAGCCGCATTGGTAAAATATCCACTATCTAAACAAGATTTTAGAATTTGGTGGTGTGCAACGGTTGCAGCCTCCAGCTTTGCTCATAAGAATATTTAGCATTATATTACGCATGGACATTATTTAGGCTTAATCCAGCTGAACTGGTTTTACATGGCTGCAGCTGTATTCATTGTGAATTATTCAACTGAAGGATCCAATATTCAAAATGTAAGTACTGACTATTTTGAAATATTTGATTAATAAAAAAAGGCCTATTTGAAAAAGGACTAGATTTTAAATATATTTCATTGTTTTCTGTTTAATGATATTCAGTTTCTATAAATAAAAAAATGTTTATTATTTATAGTAAAATGGTTTTTACCCCTGGTGGTTGTTTCTGAAGGTACAGCAGCGGACAGTGTCGTGTGAAATGGTTTGCACCCCTGGTGATTGTTTCTGAAGGTACAGCAGCGGGCAGTGTCGTGTGAAATGGTTTTTACCCCTGGTGGTTGTTTCTGAAGGTACAGCAGCGGGCAGTGTCGTGTGAAATGGTTTGCACCCCTGGTGGTTGTTTCTGAAGGTACAGCAGCGGACAGTGTCGTGTGAAATGGTTTGCACCCCTGGTGGTTGTTTCTGAAGGTACAGCAGCGGGCAGTGTCGTGTTAAATGGTTTGCACCCCTGGTCAGAAAAGAAAACCCTCTTGGAATTCTGCTGATAGTTATTATTTTTCTCCCTTTCGAGACAGCAAATGTTTAAACAAATGTATATCCTCTCAGATTCGACTACTAGCAGTTACAGGATGCTATAGATGTTGTTTCAGCGGTGCCACACATCATGTTCGAATCCCGACAATCCAATAATTTGGTTTTGTATAATTCCCTCAATCGTGATTAGCATGGCGCGGCTGATCAGAAAACCTGTTATCGCTGCCTTGCTGCTTTATTTGTTTGTGTTGTTATTTATATTGTAAAAAGTCAAGTCAATGATGTACGTAACAACATTTGTAATATTTTAGTCAGTATTTTTGGTTTGAAATACAATTTCGGAAAATATACCAGTATTTTTGTGGAAGATATGAGGAAAATTCTGGTTGATTATAACCTATTGTTTTGGTAGGTTATTTTACAAAACGTCCCCGGTATGCGCGCAGATGAAAGTTCATTAAGTATAATCTTGATTTGTTTCAATATCGAATTGGCGCATAGTACCCGTCTACGGATGGATGTATTGGATATAGTTATAAAAGTAAAACCGAGGCTATTGCTGACTTAATGCGTATGTGCCATTAAGCTTTAACTATATATGTAAAAAATAGTGTTTGGGTCCTATCGGATCTCGTTTGTTGCACCCTTGCACCCGCACTTCATTGTAAAGATACGTTTGCGAATAAATTTATATACATAAAATCTACACTGAAAGATTTCATTATCTGCCTCATTTATGACCTACTATACTGTTGACTAACAATATGATTATTACAGATAATGAGAGTGGTATAGTTGTATTTACAACAGCGTTAGAGAGTTGCCACCATCTCGTGCAATCAGCGACATGACAAATATGTGTCCAAACGTTCAACTGGCCCTTCGTTCATTCTTCCATCACATCACCTTCCATTAACTATCGTGAATATCTCCTACATTATTTTATAGGTTACTTTTGACAGATATGATAATTGTACGCGTAATATTCGTGACCCTTAATGCTTTTTTTTTCATTCCAGATTTGGATATTTTAACAGCAATACAGAGAAACAAGTGTGAAGCAGTCTGCCATCACAAAAGACAAGTGTGAAGCAGCCCGCGAAGTTCGTAACATCTTCGGAGCCTTCGTTGACAGGTGCGTTGACTCCCGTCGTGGGCCTGAGGAGCGAGCTCCTCCTTAACATGTTATTGTGCCACCTTTTGAGCTTGCTATTCCGCAGGAGGTGGTCTCTGCTCCTGTACACGTGGAGCAGGAGGTCGCTCCTGCCGACGTGGGGACCCCGACAGAGGCCCCACCGCTTCAGATGCCTGCATTGCGTCGGTCACCCCGTCATGGAGAAGGAATAACATGGAAAAGGAACAGCTATGTTTCACATAGTGCGATTCCTTAGGAAACTACAGATTGTTCAATGTTCCATGTTGCCCCCTCCCACAAATACTATGACGTTTATACGTCAAGTGTAAAACCATTATATCGTTATTAACCTATTTGTTTTTATAATTACAGAATTAAAGATTAATGTAATATGACGCGAAAACTTGAATGTCCTTCACATGTGATCAGAGGGATTGAAAATGGTTTACTCATACGGAATAGAAATATAGATATATCATGTGAGATTGCCTCGAAAAAAAATTGCGCAAGAAAGGAAACCACAGCAAAGACTACGGTAATCAATTTCATTACATTTCTAAGGTGTGAAAGTTCACTGGATCAGTGATCAATCCATGAATTTACGAGTTCTTAATTGAACATGCAAAAATCTGCAAAAATGCAATGATAAAGAATCTTGGATAAAAAAGAATAGAATATCTCGGATTAGAGAATTAGTCGTAATCACTTCAGTGATCAGGTTTTATTGATTGATGTTGATCTCTACTGATCCTAACGATCACCGGGATGAAGATTTGAGTTTAAGACACTTGTTAGATTAATCTGCATCTCTTGTTGAAATCAATAAGGTATATGAGAGAGGTCTGAGATATGAGAGAGGAGGTTAGGGAGGTATGAGAGTTTATGGAGATATGATAGAGGAGTTTAAGGAGATATGAGAGAGGAGTTTAATGAGATATGATAGAGGAGTTTAAGGAGATATGATAGAGGAGTTTAAGCACACGTCAGTTTAAGGCTGTTGAGAGTGAATTATCAATAGATTTAAGACATCTACGATGAAGTTGTTTTCAAGAGGTCGATTATTCATATAGCAGTTAATCAGATCAGGTTCTCAGGTGCTTCCTTGGTCCCCAAAAACTGCATAAGTTGTATCAAAGTATGTGACATACCGGTAACCTACTAATTTATTACATGAAAAGAGGCTACTTGTAGTTTCTCAGCCACTTTGCAATTATTGTTGTTAAGAGGTCACAAAATCCTACCAGCATCATTAATAGATTTCTACTGAATAGTTTGTGTTGTAATTTTTGTGGTTCCAGCTTTTTTTCACTTTCCGAGATAGAACACAATTCCTAAATTTTGAGTCCTTCAGCGCTTAAATTCCAATTTATTACAAATTTTAAGTTTCCTAATCTTAACTTTTCATAAATTTGAACTTTTCCTATTCTATTTCTTCTCGAAGATTTCATTCCAGTTCTCAAAATTATTTGCGGTTTTTGAATGTCTGCGAAATATCCTCAATTATTTTCCTGGTTTCGTTTTTATCATTGCCCAAAATCATATCTCATATGAATCATTATTACTATGATTGTATTCTTTCACTGATTGATTACAGGTCTCTTGGGGTTTGGTTCGATATTATGATTGATCAAGGTGATCCATCTAAAACTATTTCATCTGTATCAATTTTGAAATATTCATATCTGAACAATTTCATTGATACTTCTAAACTGGTAATTCTGAAAAAATTCTAAGAACAATTTTACACGTATCTTAAGACTATTCTAGAAACGTTTTAGATTATTTCAATTTTAATGTAAAACTATTTTATCTGAATTTTAATCAAGTATTTTATATCTGAATTTTAAACTATTTTATCTGAATTTTAAAATACCTGTGATATCTAAAAAGAATTTTATCTGAATTTTAATCTATTAAAGAAACTATTTTATATCTGAATTTTAAAATACCTGTGACATCTAAAAAGAATTTTATCTGAATTTTAATCTATTAAAGAAACTATTTTATATCTGAATTTTAAAATACCTGTGATATCTAAAAAAAATATTCTATCTGAATTTTAGTCTATCAAAGAAACTATTTTATATCTGAATTTTAAAATACCTATGATATCTAAAAACTATTTCATCTGAATATTATACTTACTATTCTTTTTTAAACTATTTCATTCATATATATTTTAAAAACTATTGAATTTGATTATATTTTAAAAACTATTTTATTTGTTTATATTTTAAAAACTATTTCATTTGTATATATTTTAAAAACTATTTCATTTGTTTATATGCTTTTAGAACAATGTTTTATTTGTATTTTAATACTAACTAAAATATCAATTTGATGAAATATTTTATATTTGACTATCACTGTGTATATTCGAACCCCAGTGATTTCATGAGAATGGAATAACTGAAGGTCCAGGTTTTATCACCGAATACTCTTTGACACAATTACGTGGTCCACAACACAGATATAAATAGTGGTTATATAAAAGGCCCATGTTGTATATAGTGCACGCATAAAGAGCTTTTACTCGTAGTTGATATAGGCTTAGGAAATGTGAAATGTGATTGAGAACTTTTTCTCATACTTTCTTTTCCTTTTTTCTTATAGTTTTTTTTTCAATTTTCTATCAGCAATAGAAAATCCACTCATTTTCAGTCGGTGTTTCACTTAAAAAAAACAGTCCAAGTGTATTTTTCATATGATAATTTCAGCGTCTCGACGTAAGAAATTGACGTAGATTATTGAAGCGTAGATTCAGAAAATCACAACTAGGTGGCGTGTCAGATTATTAGTTCATTGATATCAGATAGATATAATAGTAATATAACCACTTATAGTACAAACAATAACAACATACTTTATTTTCCTGCACAATACACAAATAGTAGTAAAGTCCAATACTATCTTTGAATTAGAATTTCCTCTAGCCTAAATGCTAGCGGTCATGTTATTAGTTTTATTAGACGTTATGTCGGCTTTTTCAAAACTTGTCTTTGAACGTAATGATAATCTATAGTATTTTTGGAAATGATATAAATCAACGCTAATTTGATGTCATCATAACAAAATATGTCGCTGAAAACATCATATAAAAAATACACTCGGATTTTCTTTTAGAATTTATTTCGTTCCATACAAAACCGTACTCAGTTCCACAGTTTGATTTGGATACAAGAATTTAAATGCATAAAATTGCACAACTGTTTAACTGGGATTTGTTAAATTGTGAGCATGACGTTTATAATTAATCACTAGTGTGTTTCAAGTTAGCCTTAGTTTAAAATAGTTAGTTTTGGTTTTTTTAATCAATTTTCACTGTTTTAAATTTAGTTCGTTCCAGTTGATTTAAGTGTAGTTTAGTTTAAGTTAAAGTTCGTTTAGGTCAAGTTGACTAAATTGTAACTAATGTAAGTAAAGTATAAACCTTTGATAAACTGAGGGTCAATTTATCTTATGATAAGTTACACTCAGGTTATTAATCAATAATCCCATTTGAGGTCTCATTATTTTATGCAGTTCAGAGATTTTCACCGAATAAAATAGTAACGTTTTAGAATGTGATGAACTGAGGGTAAATTCATCATTGTTGAAATTACTCTCAGGATCATCATTAAAACAATAAATGAACTGAGGTTAAATTCATCATTGTTGAAATCACTCTTAGGATCATCATTAAAACAATGAATGAACTGAGGGTAAATTCATCATTGTTGAAATAACTCTCATGATCATCATTAAAACAATGAATGAACTGAGGGTAGATTCATCATTGTTGAAATTATTCTCAGGATCATCATTAAAACAATGGATGAACTGAGAATGAATTCATCATTGTTGAAATCACTCTCAGGATCATCATTAAAACAATGAATGAACTGAGGGTAAATTCATCATTGTTGAAATAACTCTCATGATCATCATTAAAACAATGAATGAACTGAGGGTAAATTCATCATTGTTGAAATTATTCTCAGGATCATCATTAAAACAATAAATGAACTGAGGTTAAATTCATCATTGTTGAAATCACTCTCAGGATCATCATTAAAACAATAAATGAACTGAGGTTAAATTCATCATTGTTGAAATCACTCTCAGGATCATCGTTAAAACAATAAATGAACTGAGGTTAAATTCATCATTGTTGAAATCACTCTCAGGATCATCATTAAAACAATAAATGAACTGAGGTTAAATTCATCATTGTTGAAATAACTCTCAGGATCATCATTAAAACAATAAATGAACTGAGGGTAAATTCATCATTGTTGAAATCACTCTCAGGATCATCATTAAAACAATAAATGAACTGAGGTTAAATTCATCATTGTTGAAATCACTCTCAGGATCATCATTAAAACAATAAATGAACTGAGGTTAAATTCATCATTGTTGAAATAACTCTCAGGATCATCATTAAAACAATAAATGAACTGAGGGTAAATTCATCATTGTTGAAATCACTCTCAGGATCATCATTAAAACAATAAATGAACTGAGGGTAAATTCATCATTGTTGAAATCACTCTTAGGATCATCATTAAAACAATGAATGAACTGAGGGTAAATTCATCAGTGTTGAAATCACTCTCAGGATCATCATTAAAACAATAAATGAACTGAGGGTAAATTCATCATTGATGAAATCACTCTCAGGATCATCGTTAAAACAATGAATGAACTGAGGGTAAATTCATCATTGATGAAATCACTCTCAGGATCATCGTTAAAACAATGAATGAACTGAGGGTAAATTCATCATTGTTGAAATCACTCTCAGGATCATCGTTAAAACAATGAATGAACTGAGAATGAATTCATCATTGTTGAAATCACTGTCAGGATCATCATTAAAACAATGAATGAACTGAGGGTAAATTCATCAGTGTTGAAATTACTCTCAGTTCATTGCAAATATTTTAGCATTAACAGCAGTTTTAATTAATCCACTGTTTTCGTGTTATTGATAGTTACATCACAAGTTATAGAATAGATTGGGTTTTTTATTGTTGGATGAACTTGCAGTTAATTAGATTAATTGATAATGAAATTACTCCCAGGTCATTGAAACATAATATTTAATGTTATCTTAATTTTAAGGATCTAGGGTTTACTAAATTATAATTGAAAGAACCAATAGAATTTTAAATCAGTATATTTTACTTTTTCTTAGGTTTACTGTTTCTTAGGTTTACTGTTTCTTAGGTTTACTGTTTACCCCTTGTTTTTATATTTTCTCACTGCTTTCAAGGTTCTCTTACACATTTCATGCAGCTTTTTCATTCAATATCAATATCATCCTCACTTGCCAGGTTTAAATTGTCGTCTGCCGAAGCTCATGCCAACATAAAGCCTGCCTGCTAGCTCTTCATTGGTCTACTACATTGCTCAAGATTTCTTGGGTAGACTGGTTACCACTGAGCGGCCACCAGTCTATGTATTAAGTCAATCAGATGCGTTGTTTTTCACCGGCAGTTTCGCTACACATCTGATTGACTAGATATAAAGATTGGTAGCCGCTTAGCAGCAACCTGTCGACCAGTGATATCTTGGACAATGTAAGACACCAATGAAGGGTTTGTAACCAGGGTTTGTGTAAGCGTGAGTGCCGGTGGGCGACAATAAAACCCTGGTGATTGAGGATGTATCGATGTACATATCAACACACAAAAAGCCAACCATAATAGGCGGCATTATTAGTGGGAGGTGCACCTGGCCTAATATGCCGCGCGGTAAAAACCACTCTTTCTGTGGTTGTGTAGTACCAGTAATTGGTGATCATCGAGTGAGTGATTGGCCTGGCCCAGTTATTCCATTCCGAAATCACTTGGGTTCCCATTATGATTGACATATATATGATATTTCATCAAAATGATCGACACATTTTATCTGTGCTAACACTATACTTGTACGTATTGTAACTTTTTGAATAGCTTTTTATTTGTATATATATAATATTTCTTTTTAGATTTTTCATTGATTTTGAGTTCTATTTGTTTATATTTTTTAGATATCTGTCAAACTTTGGATTTTAATGATTATTTCAAATATAATCTTTTAAAAACCTTTTTAATTTTCTAAACTTCATAATATCTATACATCAAATCGAACTATTTTAGTGCAAATTTTGATATAGATTTAATTGATAATTAATATTTTTAATTCTATCGAATAATTTTAATATTCAAAACAACAGAATGAATGCATTCAATCTTAGTTTAATACTGATATCACTTGCTGCATCTATTGTTTTAACAAGATTTTAACCTATAAGTTTGGAGCATTGATATTATTTCATTGCATTAGTCTCGCCTCCTCATTTATGGCTGGTGGTTGATTTCAGATTTACAACTCCTGATTACATTAATATTAATTCAATGCTACGTTATGTTTTGTTAGTTTATCTCATATAAACGTTTTCAAAGATGACTTGTAGAATTAAAATTGCAGAGGTTGAAATAATTATAGAATTTTATAGAATTGTCTAAAATACCTAGTAACATATAAGTAGTATAGCTAGTGTTCCTCTGTTTACAAGTTGTCCTGTAGTACAACGTTAAACTGCCTCTTTTTAACAATACGTTTTATCCATACATTTTATCAGTGATTTTTATCTATTTGTCCTGTGGTATGACGTTAAACTGCCTCTTTTTAACCCCTTCTTTTTTTACCTCTATCCTTTCCCTTTCTACCTCTATCCTTTCCCTTTCTGTCTCTATCCTTTCCCCCTCTGTCTCTATCCTTTTCCTCTCTCTATCCTTTCCCTCTCTCTATCCTTTCCCTTTGTCTCTAACCCACTAACTCTCTTCCTCTTTCTCTAACCCACTAACTCTCTCCCTCTTTCTCTAACCCACTAACTCTCTCTTCCTCTCTCTCTAACCCACTAACTCTCTCCTCTCCTTTCTTCCTCTCACCGCTCTCCTTCCTCCCTTCTCTCTCCCTTCTCTCTCTCTCCACACTCTCCTCTCTCTCTCTCTCTTTCTCTCTCCTATCTCTCTCTTTCTCTCTCTTTCTCTCTGTCTTGTAAATATTGTAAATATGTAGATAGTAGTTTTTATTTCTCTTGTAAATATTGTAAATTTGTAAATAGTAGTTTTTATTTCTCTTGTAAATATTGTAAATTTGTGAATAGTAGTTTTTATTTTTCTTTTAAATATTGTAAATATGTAAATAGTAGTTTTTATTTTTCTTGTAGATATTGTAAATTTATAAATAGTAATCCATTTTTTTTATTAGTGTATATATATATATATTTATGATTTTAATTTTTTCTTTATATTATATTCCGGAATATTTTCTTTTTAAAACAATAATTTGTACTTTTTAAAGAAAACGTTTCAAATTTTCAAACTAAAGTATTTATTTTTTAATTGAAACTATTTTAGAGGCGATTTTAATCATTTTCATCGGAACACACTTTATTCAATACAACAAAATGAATGCATTCAATCTTGGTTTCAAACTATTACTTTTCACTTTTTACATACATTCGTAGCATTGATACCATTACATTAGATAAGTCCCTCCTCCTTTTGATTTAATATTTGAAAGAAGATTCTAGTTAAGCATATATTACTAAGCGATTTACATCGAAGGCATTTTGTCACAGGCAAAAGAGAATTTGTCAAGTAGTAAGGATTGGATTGATGTTGCTTCCTGTGATCTCTGATTGTTAGCTTGCAAGTGTATTTAACCATCACTTGTTTGTAAATGACTGTGCATACTTTCCCCTCACTGGTCGCTGTTCACTTCATTGGTTGCAGCTATGAACAATCATCTCATCGATTGTGCATACTTCCCCCTCACTGGTTGCAGTTCACTTCATTGGTTGCAGCTATGAACAATCATCTCATTGATTGTGCATACTTTCCCCTCACTGGTCGCTGTTCACTTCATTGGTTGCAGCTATGAACAATCATCTCATTGATTGTGCATACTTTCCCCTCACTGGTCGCTGTTCACTCCATTGGTTGCAGCTATGAACAATCATCTCATCGGTTGTGCATACTTTCCCCTCACTGGTTGCAGTTCACTTCATTGGTTGCAGCTATGAACAATCATCTCATTGGTTGTGCATACTTTCCCTCACTGGTTACAGTTCAATCCATTGGTTGCAGCTATGAACAATCATCTCATTGATTGTGCATACTTTCCCCTCATTGGTTGTAGTTTTCAGCTTAGGTTTGATGATGATAAATGCTGGTTTTATCAACGGCTCTACACGAGCAGTTGTCAAAATGTTCGAAGTCTTTGCCAGACTTCTTGTGGGTTCAATCTCTATAAGAAGACGCTTAAAGGGTTTCAATAGGAATACAGTTTGTTTACTCCAGCAACAGATGTTCAAAGTCTAGAAAAGACTTGATATTTGCATATGATTCCTCTCTTCTCTCCTCTCTCATGAATAAGACACAAATCTGTTGTTGACTGCTGAATCAATATTGATAGTAGCGAACGTTTAGTGTTCAGATATGATGAAAGTGTGTAAATTACTGCTAAATCAATTGGTGGTGATGAAAGTTTAGTGTTACAAAACACTGTGGGTGAATTACTGCTAAATCAATTGGTGGTGATGAAAGTTAAGTGTTACAAAACACTGTGGGTGAATTACTGCAAAATCAATTGGTAGTGATGAAAGTTAAGTGTTATAAAACATTGAAAGTGGGCGTCTTGAAACATTGATACGTGTACTTAAACAATGATAGATGTATTGAAACATTGATTTTAATGATTATTTAAACATTTTAAATATAATCTTAAAACTTTTTAATTTTCTAAACTTCATAGTATCTATTCATCAAATCTATTTCAGTTCAAATTTTGATATAGATTTAACTGATATTCAATATTTTTAATTCTATCGAATAATTTTAATATTCAAAACAACTGAATGAATGCATTCAATCTTAGTTTGATCCGGATATCACTTGTTGCATCTATTGTTTTAACAAGATTTTAACCTATAAGTTTGGAGCATTGATATTATTTCATTGCATTAGTCCCGCCTCCTCATTTATGGATGATGGTTGATTTCAGATTTACAGCTCCTGATTACATTAATATTAATTCAATGCTACGTTATGTTTTGTTAGTTTATCTCATATAAACGTTTTCAAAGATGACTTGTAGAATTAAAATTGCAGAGGTTGAAATAATTATAGAATTTTATAGAATTGTCTAAAATACCTAGTAACATATAAGTAGTATAGCTAGTGTTCCTCTGTTTACAAGTTGTCTAGTAGTACAACGTTAAACTGCCTCTTTTTAACAATACGTTTTATCCATACATTTTATCAGTGATTTTTATCTATTTGTCCTGTAGTACGACGTTAAACTGCCTCTTTTTAACAATACGTTTTATCCATACATTTTATCAGTGATTTTTATCTATTTGTCCTGTGGTACGACGTTAAACTGCCTCTTTTTAACCCCTTCTTTTTCTACCTCTATCCTTTCCCTTTCTACCTCTATCCTTTCCCTTTCTGTCTCTATCCTTTCCCTCTCTGTCTCTATCCTTTTCCTCTCTCTATCCTTTCCCTCTCTCTATCCTTTCCCTTTGTCTCTAACCCACTAACTCTCTTCCTCTTTCTCTAACCCACTAACTCTCTCCCTCTTTCTCTAACCCACTAACTCTCTCTTCCTCTCTCTCTAACCCACTAACTCTCTCCTCTCCTTTCTTCCTCTCACCGCTCTCCTTCCTCCCTTCTCTCTCCCTTCTCTCTCTCTCTCCACACTCTCCTCTCTCTCTTTCTCTCTCCTATCTCTCTCTTTCTCTCTCTTTCTCTCTGTCTTGTAAATATTGTAAATATGTAGATAGTAGTTTTTATTTCTCTTGTAAATATTGTAAATTTGTAAATAGTAGTTTTCATTTCTCTTGTAAATATTGTAAATTTGTAAATAGTAGTTTTTATTTTTCTTTTAAATATTGTAAATATGTAAATAGTAGTTTTTATTTTTCTTGTAGATATTGTAAATTTGTAAATAGTTATCCATTTTTTTTTATTAGTGTATATATATATATATATTTATGATTTTAATTTTTTCTGTATATTATATTCCGGAATATTTTCTTTTTAAAACAATTATTTGTACTTTTTAAAGAAAACGTTTTAAATTTTCAAACTAAAGTATTTATTTTTTAATTGAAACTATTTTAGAGGCGATTTTAATCATTTTCATCGGAACACACTTTATTCAATACAACAAAATGAATGCATTCAATCTTGGTTTCAAACTATTACTTTTCACTTTTTACATACATTCGTAGCATTGATACCATAACATTAAATTAGTCCCTCCTCCTTTTGATTTAATATTTGAAAGAAGATTCTAGTTAAGCATATATTACTAAGCGATTTACATCGAAGGCATTTTGTCACAGGCAAAAGAGAATTTGTCAAGAAATAAGGATTGGAGTGATGTTGCTTCCTGTGATCTCTGATCTGTTAGCTTGCAAGTGTATTTAACCATCACTTGTTTGTAAATGACTGTGCATACTTTCCCCTCACTGGTCGCTGTTCACTTCATTGGTTGCAGCTATGAACAATCATCTCATCGATTGTGCATACTTCCCCCTCACTGGTTGCAGTTCACTTCATTGGTTGCAGCTATGAACAATCATCTCATTGGTTGTGCATACTTTCCCTTACTGGTTACAGTTCAATCCATTGGTTGCAAGTATGAACAATCATCTCATCGATTGTGCATACTTTCCCCTCATTGGTTGTAGTTCACTTCATTGGTTGCAGCAATGAACAATCGTCTCATTGGTTGTGCATACTTTCCCTCACTGGTTACAGTTCAATCCATTGGTTGCAGCTATGAACAATCATCTCATTGATTGTGCATACTTTCCCCTCATTGGTTGTAGTTTTCAGCTTAGGTTTGATGATGATAAATGCTGGTTTTATCAACGGCTCTACACGAGCAGTTGTCAAAATGTTCGAAGTCTTTGCCAGACTTCTTGTGGGTTCAATCTCTATAAGAAGACGCTTAAAGGGTTTCAATAGGAATACAGTTTGTTTACTCCAGCAACAGATGTTCAAAGTCTAGAAAAGACTTGATATTTGCATATGATTCCTCTCTCTCCTCTCTCATGAATAAGACACAAATCTGTTGTTGACTGCTGAATCAATATTGATTGTAGCGAACGTTTAGTGTTCAGATATGATGAAAGTGTGTAAATTACTGCTAAATCAATTGGTGGTGATGAAAGTTTAGTGTTACAAAACACTGTGGGTGAATTACTGCTAAATCAATTGGTAGTGATGAAAGTTAAGTGTTAGAAAACACTGTGGGTAAATTACTGCAAAATCAATTGGTAGTGATGAAAGTTAAGTGTTAGAAAACACTGTGGGTGAATTACTGCAAAATCAATTGGTAGTGATGAAAGTTAAGTGTTAGAAAACACTGTGGGTAAATTACTGCAAAATCAATTGGTAGTGATGAAAGTTAAGTGTTAGAAAACACTGTGGGTGAATTACTGCTAAATCAATTGGTAGTGATGAAAGTTAAGTGTTATAAAACATTGAAAGTGGGCGTCTTGAAACATTGATACGTGTACTTAAACAATGATAGATGTATTGAAACATTGATTTTAATGATTATTTAAACATTTTAAATATAATCTTAAAACTTTTTAATTTTCTAAACTTCATAGTATCTATACATCAAATCTATTTCAGTTCAAATTTTGATAAAGATTTAACTGATATTCAATATTTTAATTCTATCGAATAATTTTAATATTCAAAACAACTGAATGAATGCATTCAATCTTAGTTTGATACTGATATCACTTGTTGCATCTATTGTTTTAACAAGATTTTAACCTATAAGTTTGGAGCATTGATATTATTTCATTGCATTAGTCCCGCCTCCTCATTTATGGCTGATGGTTGATTTCAGATTTACAGCTCCTGATTACATTAATATTAATTCAATGCTACGTTATGTTTTGTTAGTTTATCTCATATAAACGTTTTCAAAGATGACTTGTAGAATTAAAATTGCAGAGGTTGAAATAATTATAGAATTTTATAGAATTGTCTAAAATACCTAGTAACATATAAGTAGTATAGCTAGTGTTCCTCTGTTTACAAGTTGTCTAGTAGTACAACGTTAAACTGCCTCTTTTTAACAATACGTTTTATCCATACATTTTATCAGTGATTTTTATCTATTTGTCCTGTAGTACGACGTTAAACTGCCTCTTTTTAACAATACGTTTTATCCATACATTTTATCAGTGATTTTTATCTATTTGTCCTGTGGTACGACGTTAAACTGCCTCTTTTTAACCCCTTCTTTTTCTACCTCTATCCTTTCCCTTTCTACCTCTATCCTTTCCCTTTCTGTCTCTATCCTTTCCCTCTCTGTCTCTATCCTTTTCCTCTCTCTATCCTTTCCCTCTCTCTATCCTTTCCCTTTGTCTCTAACCCACTAACTCTCTTCCTCTTTCTCTAACCCACTAACTCTCTCCCTCTTTCTCTAACCCACTAACTCTCTCTTCCTCTCTCTCTAACCCACTAACTCTCTCCTCTCCTTTCTTCCTCTCACCGCTCTCCTTCCTCCCTTCTCTCTCCCTTCTCTCTCTCTCCACACTCTCCTCTCTCTCTCTCTTTCTCTCTCCTATCTCTCTCTTTCTCTCTCTTTCTCTTTGTCTTGTAAATATTGTAAATATGTAGATAGTAGTTTTTATTTCTCTTGTAAATATTGTAAATTTGTAAATAGTAGTTTTTATTTCTCTTGTAAATATTGTAAATATGTAAATAGTAGTTTTTATTTTTCTTGTAGATATTGTAAATTTGTAAATAGTAGTTTTTATTTCTCTCTTGTAAATATTGTAAATTTGTAAATAGTAGTTTTTATTTCTCTCTTGTAAATATTGTAAATTTGTAAATAGTAGTTTTTATTTCTCTTGTAAATATTGTAAATATGTAAATAGTAGTTTTTATTTTTCTTGTAGATATTGTAAATTTGTAAGTAGTAATCCATTTTTTTTATTAGTGTATATATATATATACATTCCGGAATATTTTCTTTTTTAAACAATTATTTGTACATTTTAAAGAAAACGTTTTAAATTTTCAAACTTAAAATATTTATTTTTTAGTTGAAACTATTTTAGAGGCGATTTTAATCATTTTCATCGGAACACACTTTATTCAATACAACAAGATGAATGCATTCAATCTTGGTTTAAAACTATTACTCTCTTTTTACATACATTCGTAACATTAGATTAGTCCCTCCTTTTGATTTAATATTTGAAAGAAGATTCTAGTTAAGCATATATTACTAAGCGTTCTACATCGAAAACATTTTGTCACAGGCTAAAGAGCATTTTATATTATATGTCAAGAAATAAGGATTGGATTGATGTTGCTTCCTGTGATCTCTGATCTGTTAGCTTGCAAGTGTATTTAACCATCACTTGTTTGTAAATGACTGTGCAAATTTTCCCCTCACTGGTCGCTGTTCACTCCATTGGTTGCAGCTATGAACAATCATCTCATTGATTGTGCATACTTTCCCCTCACTGGTTTGCGATATAATTCCCCCTCACTGGTTGCTGTTCACTCCATTGGTTGCAGCTATGAACAATCATCTCTTTTGATTGTGCATACTTTTCCCTCACTGGTTGCAGTTCATTCCATTGGTTGCAGCTATGAACAATCATCTCATTGATTGAGGATTCTTCCCCCTCACTGGTTGCAGTTCTCTCCATTGGTTGCAGCTATGAACAATCATCTCATTTATTGTGCATACTTTCCCCTCACTGGTTGCAGTTCACTCCATTGGTTGCAGCTATGAACAATCATCTCATTGATTGTGCATACTTTCCCCTCACTGGTTGTCACTTCATTCGTTGCAGCTATGAACAATCATCTCATTGATTGAGGATACTTCCCCCTCACTGGTTGCAGCTCACTCCATTGGTTGCAGCTATGAACAATCATCTCATTGATTGTGCATACTTCCCCCTCACTGGTTGCAGTTCACTCCATTGGTTGCAGCTATGAACAATCATCTCATTTATTGTGCATACTTTCCCCTCACTGGTTGCAGTTCACTCCATTGGTTGCAGCTATGAACAATCATCTCATTGATTGTGCATACTTTCCCCTCACTGGTTGCAGTTCATTCCATTGGTTGCAGCTATGAACAATCGTCTCATTGATTGAGCATACTTCCCCCTCACTGGTTGTCACTTCATTGGTTGCAGCTATGAACAATCATCTCATTGATTGTGCATACTTCCCCTCACTGGTTGCAGTTCACTCCATTGGTTGCAGCTATGAACAATCATCTCATTGATTGAGCATACTTCCCCCTCACTGGTTGCAGTTTGCTCAATTGGTTGCAGCTATGAACAATCATCTCATTGATTGTGCATACTTCCCCCTCACTGGTTGCAGTTCATTCCATTGGTTGCAGCTATGAACAATCATCTCATTGATTGTGCATACTTACCCCTCACTGGTTGTCACTTCATTGGTTGCTATGAGCTATGAACAATCATCTCATTGATTGTGCATACTTCCCCCTCACTGGTTGTCACTTCATTGGTTGCAGCTATGAACTATCATCTCATTGATTGTGCATGGGTAAATTACTGCAGAATCAACATCTCCTTCGAATGTAAAGACGAAATGTGACATTGACGAACAGTCAGTAACTTCAGGCGAGGCTGATATTGAGTTTTCTTCCTTTACCTTCTTCAAGTGTCAAAATAGATGTGACATTTACTGAATTGTTGGTGACAAACAACACTGATTGCTGCTTTAGTTGATTACGGGTTGTTGATTACTGCTGCATCTCAATGGCGTCGCTGATAACTGCCATAAACTACATCTCTCCTTTGGTGTAAGTGAAAATGTTAACATTCACATTTTCATCATTTCATTTGAATGTACAGTCACTCTGCGATATATCTTAAATCTTCAGTTGGTAGTTCCATGTATACTGGCAAATCGTGTACAGTTAAAATGGAAAATCGCAATTGAGCAAACATGATTAAGTATCACAATTTGCCAGCATCTGTATACATGGAACCACCACCCGAAGATTGACATATTTACGTAGCTATCACATGACAGCATCTTTGACTATATACAGTTAAAATGGTAAAACGCAATTGAGCAAACGTGATTAAGGATCACAATTTGCCAGCATCTGTACACATGGAACCACCACCCGAAGATTGGCATCTTTGACTATATACAGTTAAAATGGAAAATCGCAATTGAGCAAATGTGATGAGGTATCACAATTTCTATACAGAAAATGATTGGTGATGAAAGTTAAGTTAAAGAAAGTTAAGTGTTACAAAACACTGTGGGTGAATTACTGTTAAATCAAAAGTTGGTGATGAAAGTTAAGTGTAACAAAACACTGTGGGTGAATTACTGCTAAATCAAAAGTTGGTGATGAAAGTTAAGTGTTACAAAACACTGTTGGTGAATTACTGTTAAATCAAAAGTTGGTGATGAAAGTTAACTGTTACAAAACACTGTTGGTGAATTACTGTTAAATCAAAAGTTGGTGATGAAAGTTAAGTGTTACAAAACACTGTGGGTGAAATTCTGTTTAATCAATAGTTGGTGATGAAAGTTAAGTGTTACAAAACACTGTTGGTGAATTACTGTTTAATCAAAAGTTGGTGATGAAAGTTAAGTGTTACAAAACACTGTGGGTGAATTACTGTTTAAATTAAAAGTTGGTGATGAAAGTTAAGTGTTACAAAACACTGTGGGTGAATTACTGTTAAATCAAAAGTTGGTGATGAAAGTTAAGTGTTACAAAACACTGTGGGTGAATTACTGATTAATCAAAAGTTGGTGATGAAAGTTAAGTGTTAAAAACACTGTTGGTGAATTACTGTTAAATCAAAAGTTGGTGATGAAAGTTAAGTGTTACAAAACACTGTGGGTGAATTACTGTTAAATCAATTGTTGGTGATGAAAGTTAAGTGTTAAAAAACACTTTTGGTAAATTACTGCTAAATCAGTCAGTAGTGATAAATTAGTGATTAAATAAGTTAAATGTTACAAAACACTGTGGTTGAATTAGTAAGAAGTTTAGTGTTAAAATTTAAGTTTAATCCCTTCTCCTTCCCTTCTTGAATTGACAAGTAAATTCTGACATTAACTGAATTGTCAGTGACTTGTACTCCACTTAAGGAGTGATAAAATTGTCAGCATCTAAACTCTGATGATGAGGTTAACCAGTTTCTAAGTCTGTGAGCCGACAGTGTAAAAAACTGTTAGAATTCAAATTGTTTTAAACATCTTCAGAAAGATGGTTGATCATCGTAAACACTGGTGAAAACAATTGACATCTCAATTTGCACTTGACTTCCCACTTTGCACTTGACGTCTCACTATGCACTTGACGTCCCACTATGCACTTGACGTTTCACTTTGCACTTGACGTCTCACTTTGCACTTGATGTCTCACTTTGCACTTGACGTCTCACTTTGCACTTGCACCGACGCATCAATTGCACTAAACAGCACTGGCACACCCGCGGGTCCATGCGCATGGTAAGCAAATTGATCAGCATGCAGCATGCCATCTTTGTGTGTGGAAAGAATTTACAAACAGCTGTGAGTTTAAAATTAAGGAACATTAAGAAACGTATTATTTGTATCATTCCTTGTACAATCTCAAATAACGATGATGTAAAGAAAAATATAATAGCAATTTTATGATAGTAAAAATATCAAAATGTCAAATAGTTAAATATCAATTTGTAAAACAAGAGGAAAGAGGAAGATGAAAGTACCAGAAAGAGAAGTGTTGGATTGGTGTCTGTTGTCAGCAGAAATCTGAGGTACTCTACTGAGGAATCTCCACGCCCCAAACAGAGAGTTCAAGATGATACTGAAAGTTCCTGAGGTTCTGAGAAATTTCACTAAGTAAAGACTATAAATCAGGTATAGTATAAATTGCTATAAATTTCTTTGTTGATAAGAATGTTCTCAACTAGGACGGTAAGTTAGTATTACATGTATTTCATATTTCCCTGTTGTAGCGTGTATTGATTTGGTCATCAAGTACAAAATACCAAACGATTGACAGGAAACATTCAGGATTGTTCCAGTTACTGTTGAGAAATATTCAAGGTGTCACGAGTGTGAATCAACTATAAGTCAGGTAAATGTGTACTTGATATAAATTTCTTTGCAGGAACAGTCGACTCAAAGAAGATGGTTACTTTTATTTTATGTATTTTTGTTGTAGCCAGTGGACTGTTGTTGTTAGAGACGCTCAAAACCAGAGGAAAGGAAACATCAGAGTTCAGGAAGTGTTGAGCAAATTCCTCAAGGTCCGAGTCATGAATCTGAATTGACTATAAATCAGGTAAAATTGAAATTAGATGAATTTTGTTTTTATGAAGAGTCATGAATGAAAATCATAGTTTATATTTAGTACATTGTTGTTGTAGTTAGTATTGAGTTATTCGTCACACAATACCAGATATCAAGATGGAAACGATACCAATGATGCAGATCAATTTGTTCATGAAAAACCTAAGAGTCATGTGTCTGAATCTACTAAAAATCAGGTATAATCGAAATCTATTTTCAAGAAGAGCCTCAAAAATGATATCATTATTCATATTTTGTGTTTTGTCATTGTAGTTTTGAGCTTGTGGTTGGCTGTAGAATATCAGCTGACAGGAAAAGATCAAATCAGAGATGCTGACCATTTTCTCTGTCAATTCAGTGACTGTTACCACGAGTTATCGTAGTTCCAGAGATGCCGACCAATTTCTCCGTCAAATCGGAACTTTCAGTGTTTGTTACCGCACGTAGTTCCAGAGATGCCGACCAATTTCTCCGTCAAATCAGAACTTTCAGTGTTTGTTACCGCGAGTTATCGTAGTTCCAGAGATGCCGACCAATTTCTCCGTCAAATCAGAACTTTCAGTGTTTGTTACCGCGAGTTATCGTAGTTCCAGAGATGCCGACCAATTTCTCCGTCAAATCAGAACTTTCAGTCATTGTTACCACGAGTTAGCGCAGTTCCAGAGATGCCGACCAATTTCTCCGTCAAATCGGAACTTTCAGTGTTTGTTACCACGAGTTATCGTAGTTCCAGAGATGCCGACCAATTTCTCCGTCAAATCGGGACTTTCAGTGTTTGTTACCGCACGTTAACGTAGTTCCAGAGATGCCGACCAATTTCTCCGTCAAATCAGAACTTTCAGTGTTTGTTACCGCGAGTTAGCGTAGTTCCAGAGATGGCGAGGAATTTCTCCGTCAAAAAGCAGAGAGATATTTCACTGTTGAGGAATTCTCTGTGTTAATAATCATGACTTGTCATTTTAAGTTTATTTATCATAAGAGCTGATTGATAGCTTCAGTATAGGTTGAATGTAAATACAAATTGTACATCTATTGAAAAATAAATATGAATTGATGGTTTGATTGGCTGGATTGTTGTTGAATCTGATTGTGGGTTATCAATTACTGATTTGCTACGACTTGTTTTAAATGCATACATTTCAAGGAGCTTATTTTTGTTGTGTTGGTTAAATAATTTTGTAAATGATAATTGAGGACGTCAAACGTTGGTTTAGAGTTTTGTTACAGTGATTAATGTGAGCACTGTGAGATTGTACTCATAACTTTGCGTTTGTTTTTGTAAATACATTTATTTCTTTAAAATGATTGTTTTTGTGTTGCATCACATTCTGACGATGTTAAACTCTTAACTCAAGATACACAGTTTGCTCTTGACTTGTTTGATTATTATATTGATGAATACATTGATTTTATGGTGTTTGATTATCTGTTGAACTATTGTTTATGAATTCCAATTGAACTACTAACCACTAGTTGTTTTAACATCAGTATCATCAGTGGTCAGTTGTTCGCTACAAATTGTATGTGTTATTTTTTCTTTATATAATGTACGGTGGACTCTCTCTTAACTGGAATCATTTCAAGTCTTGTTACTTTTATCCTGGAGTTATCATTCTCCAAGCTTACATCGGACTAAACACATTGAACTATTTCATTGAAATTCTTTTATCTGCAGGTGACAATTATCACCTTGTCTTAATTGATTCGAGTTAGTCAAGTCTATTGTAGATAGATTCTTTTTTCTCTGGAAGTGAATTGAATGAAATGAGACGACAGTTGAACCTCATTGAACCCTCGATTCTGTTCAAGACAAAACCTGTTTATTACGATCAGATTTCCAGCAGGTCCCGGCAAATTTACATCGATCCTTATTTGGATAATACAACAATTTCACTTCGCCCATAATATTTGTAGTTAACTAAGGTTCCACTGTAAAATGAGGACTTCAAACCATTCTCACTGTTGTAGAGACTTTCTTTATTAAAGTTATCAGTCTGATTACTCCTAGATTATATTAATGCATGTATCAATCTGCAGCAGCTTGGCACTACCCTGAGGATACTACAGTGCCCACCCATACCCTTCGGACTTGTCACCTTCTACATAATCTGAAGTGATCTTGAAACACAGCTTGAACCATCCACCCCTTTCAGAATGTCTGGGGTCCAGGTTACAGATTGACACCTTTCACTACGACTCGGCTAGGAGTAATCGGACCGATCTTGTCCCATTACTCTAAGGTCTCGGAGACTTTCATGTATTTGACTATTTATGCAGCTACCAACCTGCATTTAGGACACTAATTCATCCTTTAATGGAATAATAATCAATTTGTCTTTTCTCAATTGTTTCCTTGAGTATATTCTGTACTACACTGAAAAATAACTGTACCCGGTACAAACTCCATCGATAGTTACTCTAGCTATTTCTGATCGGCCCTGATGCTGTTTAGAGGATGTACAGGGGTGTCCCGGGTTCGAACTCAGTAATTACTGATACTGATTCCGAGTGGTCCTGATGCTGTATAGAGAAGAACAGGAGTGTCCCGGGTTCGAACCTAGTAATTACTGACACTGATTCAGATTGGTCCTGATACTGAATAGAGGATGTACAGGGGTGCCCCGGGTTCGAACCCAGTAATTACTGACACTGATTCAGAGTGGTCCTGATGCTGAATAGAGGATGTACAGGGGTGTCCCGGATTCGAACTCAGTAATCACTGATATTGATTCAGAGTGGTCCTGGTGGAGGCCGGTGTCCCGAGAGGCATTTCCTTATGATTCCAATAAGAGTAAAGACAACGATGCAGTTAAAAGATAACGACAGTTGTAACGATTTGGAATATTAGTTTTTTTCTGAAATTAGAATTATTTAGACACGATTTGAATTGTTGAAGTCACGGATCCCAGACGCCGGATCATCGTGGCGTTACCACCTAACTTCTTTATTCAATATAGTATATTTGTATTGACTTTGACTGTACCGTGCTGCCACCGTTTCTAAAATCCAAGATGGCCGCGCCCACGAACCTGCGAAAAAAATAAGCATGGCGAAAGCGCAACTTGCTAATTAACATGTTTGACCTTATTTGACATGCATCGAGAATGTAAAATGGAGGATGGGCACCCGGTAACCAGTCTAGATAGAGACCGCTAACCAGTATAAAGAAGACAGAGACCGGTAACCAGTCTACATTCAGTATTCTTCTAGAGACCGCTAACCAGTCCGATTAAAATCAGGCTCTGGCGGCTTGCATCGAGCCGTATATTTGAATTGAATTGGGTTAATATTGCGCATGCGTAAAGAGTGTATTTCCGTATTTCCGTGTCTGATTCTCCTCTCAGAAGTGGATTTGTGTGGAATTGTGGAACTGTGTTGATATCTTTGATGTTGTCACGACATTCAAAGGTTTATCTTAAAAACGTTATTCGTCACACTGATGCCCATAACAAGGTAATCCGCCGTGCGGCCCCTCCCCTCGCTCTCCCTCCCGACCCGGCGCCGTCGCGTCATACCAAATCATCAAAGTCGCAAACGGCAACGCTGTAGTCAGTAACCTGTCTGTGGTTTAGTTTCACAATCGGATATTTTTGTATGAAATCTTTGTCAGCCAATTTGACTGACGAGTAATTTGCCTGGCATTTCATTGTCTCTTAAGATATCCGTCTAATTTTTGTTGTAATCGACGCACAACAGATTCGTAGTTTGTCTGATACCTATAACACCTCACCTGACGATCTTAATCCATGTGCAAATCGGCCGTAAAGTGAGAGTAAATTTCCGTCGGGTCAACAGCTGCCATTTTGAAAATTACTGGAGGTGCTGGCACCTGTGGACTGAGGCCAGGACAACAGCACAAACTAACGAAGCGAAACGACGAAATTGAAAAAAATTAAGAAATCAACACTTATTCACATTTTTCTTTTACCAGAATTTATTATAATATAATTTAATATGGAAAACCTGAAGATTTGAAATATAAGTTGGAAAACCATCAAAAATAAAAATTGTCGTTTCGTCTTGAAAGTTTTATATAAATCCTTGTAGGTCCCCTTGTCTTATCATGCCACATGTGCAATACAGAGAAATGGCGGCCAATGGCGAAATTGGTGGAGAAATTAATTAATTTCTCAAAATAATGTTGATTAACCACTCGAAACATACATAAAATTGGATTATTTCGAAAGGTACCTGTGTTAGATTGTGAATTAAGCCATTAATTGTGGACTGAAGTGAAAAGAAAGTATATTTTTGAAGTGTTACTTTTTTCAACCGTGTTTTGGTCCTTGTCATCCCTAACGTTGGTATAAGCCCATCCGATTATAAAAAGCTTACCACCAACGATTAGGTAACTAACTACAAACGCTGCTGACACTGAAGTGAACGCCAATCGGTTCCATCGATCCAGGCCAGAGCCTGCTCGGCCCTGACGCACTCGTCGACATAGGCATGTTTGATGTTGTTGGTAACGAAGTTAATATGTTGTTGGTTATTAAAAACCTATTCTCGCGTTGCATATTCGAAAATTTGTTTTCTAGTCCACCACCCCCTAAATCCACCTTGACTGTTGGTCAAAGCCAAACGTGTGGTTTTGAACCTGATGGCATCGAGACTCGACCCGACAAACAAGACTCGAACGCTTATTAGCCAATCAGATATCCCGTTTTATTTGAGCCCGGGATTTCCCAATTTATAGTTCTTCCGTGAAATTTACCTCAGCGATTATACAACGTGCGGACGGTCTAGTGTGGTTCAGTGAAGCGATGCCTATAGGTTCGAATCCCCGTCAGAGGGAGGAACATGGCAGAGTCAAACGTTGTCATCAGGTTCGAATCCCTGCCAGGGATCATGGATGAAGTGACATTTAAAATTATATCGGCATATTTTATAATCTCTTTATAATTGCGTTTCTAAAAATGGTTAAATTTGTCGATAGATAAATAAAATATTGAATTGTATTTAATTGAAGGTCGTTGAAGAAGACGAAATGTGGAAAGATCATCATAAACGTAAACATCATGGTCGTCACGGCGATAGGAGTCGTTCTCCTGCGTCCTCGGGGAGACTGTGGTCGCGATCGAGCGGCGGAGTGAGGTCGCGAGTCGACGAGGTTCCTCACACGTACATGGATCGTATTGTATCTCCGATATCTACGAAAAAACTCAGCGTCGCCAAAAACAATCGTCTCATCGCCCCCGACGACAAGTATGTATCTCGTATTGTTGCGTAATGTTTGACGAAATCTTCGTACGCTTTCTAGTACGACATTTAAAACAGCGAGGCAGAAAACCCTACTGATCTTCTTAGTTATTTGTGAACAGCTAATTTAATTGCGTTGAATGTAATATTTCATGGGGGGATAAATTCACCCTTCCAACCCCTTCTAATTTTGCGCAGAAAATTCAACAAACGAATGAATTCAGATGACCTGAAAATGGTCAGAAACCCCCCCCCCCCCTCCCCCCTTTTATACTAGATTAAGTTCTCAAGGGTGAGCCCCAAAGCCCGCTACAGTGGAACCTCGTAACAGTGAACTTCACTGGACCTGAAAATCTGTTTGTTATGAATATGATAGTTTGTTATATCCCAGTACGAAATTAATCGGATTGTCTTAATATCGTTGAATGCAAGTTTGTTAAGAGGTTCCACTCTACGATGACCTGTGGCGCTCGCGTGGCCAAATTTGCCCTTTTCTTGACAAATAAAGAGTTCACCCCTTCAAACAATCCTATAGATCCACCCTTGTATTAATCCACCAGTTTAGAACAGTAACATTTTAAGTTTGTAGTTGACTTTTATTAAACGCCCCTCAAATTGAATACCGGTAATTGTGGTCCTGGTGGAACGCTGATCGGTAAATAATTATATCTCTGATTTGTGTTTATTATTTTTGAAGGTGGGGTCATAGCGGTTTCGCCGAGTTATATCCTGAAGATTGTCCCGAATCTGACAGACCGGCGTCGTCGAACCAACAACAATCGGACGAACCGATAAAACATCGTCGTGCGCGCAAACGCTCGTCGTCGCCGCCGTCGAATTTCAACTCGGGTGCACCGGCGGCAGCGCCACCTCGTGGACGACGCCCGAAACATTTACAACAACCGTGGAACGATCGTATTCATAGCGCGTTCCGCGGCGTTGAGCCGAGCGAGAGAGAGAAAAAAGAGGAGAAACGTTTGAAGAGTAAAATAGTGATGAAAACTACGACAACGACGAAACAATCGCAAGAGTCGACGCCGGTGACACCAGCAGCAGCGGCGGATACTTCACGGGAACGAGGCGAACGTAAAGATCGTAATTATAGACGACAAAATAGAGATAAGAGTTTGGATAATGAGAAATCCCGGAAACAGAGCCAACAGTCCGGGGAACGTGGTGGTAGATCAGAGGAACGTGGTGGTAGATCGGAGGAACGTGGTGGTAGATCAGAGGAACGTAAAGATAGATCAGGGGAACGTAAAGATCGGTCAGGGGAACGTAGAGATCGGTCAGGGGAACGTAAAGATCAGTCAGAGGAACGTAGAGATTTGTCAGGGGAACGTAAAGATCGGTCAGAGGAACGTAAAGATCGTTCAGGGGAACGTAAAGATCGGTCAGAGGAACGTAAAGATCGTTCAGGGGAACGTAAAGATCGTTCAGGGGAACGTAAAGATCGTTCAGGGGAACTACGACGGTCTCTACGTAAACGTGATGACCGTTCACGGAGTTCCGATCGGAAAAAGACTGTCGATTCTTCCTCGAAATCGAGTAGTAACCGTGGCGATACAGGAGACCCCCCACGGAGTAAAACAACATCTCATCATCATCACGAACATCAAAAAACATCATCACAGATCAACAAGAAAACTGACGAAAATTCATTGAAAAATGGTGATAGTCATCACGACGACAATCGCCAAGGTGATAGTCGCCATGGCGATTCGTCTAAAGAGAAGAAACGGCGTATTGTTGCGCGTAGTCCGTCTCAGTCACCACCACCTTCTCCCCCTACCAGTCCTATAGCTTCTCCCCCTTCATCGCCGCAATCGAATATTCCAATCGAACGCAACAGTTCAAAGCGTAAACGATCTAAAAGTCCGCGGCAACATCGCAACAATCGGCAACAATTGAATAAACAATGTTTGTCAGCGGATGCATCATCAATGGCAACAAAACGTCTTGCGAGAACTGATAGTTTGTCGGAGGGTGAAATTATTGATTCAGAGGAGGAGCAGCTGAGAGCAGTAACTAATCTATCGGATATTACGTTACCTCCTCCCGCTGTGGCTCCTCCCGCTACTGTACCGATAGTGGCTCCACCTACACCTCAAATAGAGAAACACATCGCCGCCACGGAGCCCGTTGACACCATCGTCATAGCAGCGAAATCAGAAATCAATTTTACCGGTTTTAAAATCTCTGGTAAAACTAAAAAACTGAAATTGGATTGTAAATATTCGATAGAGAGCGACGAAGGGGAAGGAGGAGAGGGCGACTCGATAAAACAAAAACCATTAGATTCAACAACCGCAAAACAAGAAGAGATCACACCCGCAAAAAAAGAGATCACAACAGAAAAACAAGAGGAGTTAACACCAGCAAAACAAGAGTTTACAACAGCAAAACAAGAGTTACAACTCATGAAACAAGAGGAAGAGACAAAAGAGCCGAAAGTCTTGCAGCCGGAAAAACCGTCGAGACAAGAAATTCCTTCGAAAAAAGAGAATCTTTCTAGGGATAAATCCACGAAATCCGACGGTTCGACGTCGCGAAGACATAAAGATAAAACACTGGCGCCCCCGGCGGAGAAAACGAGAACTAGTAAAACATCGAAACAAGAAACGACGAAACAGAAGAAATCGAAATCGTCGGAAAAAGCGAAGAATAAAATTCACGATCGTCGCACGAAAAACAGGAAACGTAAACTGAGTTCGTCGAGTTCCAGTTCGAGTAGCAGCAGCAGCAGCAGCGGCAGCAGCAGCAGCAGCGGTAGTAGTTCAGATTCCAGTCAGTCGGATAGTTCAACACAACTGACTAAACCACGACCACCACAACCAGCAGCAGCAGCAGCATCCAAGAAAAAACAACGTCATTATTCATCATCATCTTCATCTTCTACATCCTCAGCAGCAGCATCTCCATCTCCTCGCAAAAAACATAAAACTCTTAAAAAACGATAGACGAACAGTTATAAACCGGCTACCGCCCGATAACATTGTTACTATGGTAATTGACTTGCTAATGCGGTTGTTGCTATCGACGATGGTTACTGCGGGTGATACGTCTACTGTTTTATATTTATCGCATTTATAAAGACAGATGGCTGCCGCAGGTTTAGTTCTATATTTCACCAGTAGATGGCTGCGGCGTGGTTTAGTTATATAATTATGTATATATATTTTTAATTCCTGCTCATCTTTGCTTTTTAACGTATTACGTGTAAATTTATTAATTGAATTCAAATGAAGATATTTTTTTTTAATGAAATTTTCCCTCACTTAATAACGGGTGAATGCAGTTTATTTGTGTGAACACTAGAGGTCACCGCTGGTCTTACTCTGTACAGTAACTGTATATCATGTACACAACTTGTACAAATTTGACGTATTTGTAAAATGTAAATGAAGTTTTAAATTAGGTCGATGTTAATTCGTACCGGGTGTATTGAGAATAGAATTCCAATACATTGTATCTCGATATCGGTATCGGATATAAGTGTCTCGATATCAGTATCCGATACAAGTATCATATCAGTATCCAATACAAATATCGAGACATCAATATCCGATACAAGTATCTCAATACCAATATCCGATATCTGGATGATGTGACTCTTTAGATAAATGAATAAATGTGACTCAACATTCATCAAATATCTTTTTAAGAGTTTGTTGTATTTTTTATAGTTACCTTAAGAGGATCCAGTAGAACATTATTACAACCAGATACAGCCGACCAGAGACTATTTTGCGTTACATATTCCTTGAATCCCTGACTGAGGTGGTTTGAGTGACAACTGGTCATTATCACACGAGTTGAATTGAAGTTGGAAATTCAGTCCATAACTCACAAACCACAGTGGAACTGACACAATGAACTTCAGGATCCTGTTCCACAGTAGTGAGTTTGGCTCCAATTAAATTAGTTCATTTTCGATCAACTCAACTCGGTCAAATCTTAACTGGGACCCGGAGACCAGCAGCAAACCGGACCGATAGTTCCATTATCGTACACTAGACGGCGTTGTCAATTCAACGAATACAAACGATTGTTGTAATTATTTTTGTAAAATGTGATAACAGATTTTTATTGAAGGCAACAGTAAGAGATGACATTCACTGCCTCGCGCCACATTAAATATATATACACACTACTACAGAATTAATCCAATCAAATTTATCTAATTAATTAAATACTCGTTAATAAGAATAATAAGGAGTGTCTGGATCGATGGCTTCTTGCTGCTGATTGGCCGCAGCATGCTGTTCCCGTTCAGCGGCCAATAGTTTTTCGTGTTTGGCTTGAGCCTCTTGTTGGTCGACGCCGATATCAACCTTCTGTAAATCGGGATCTGAATAGAGAAATAATCAAACGTTTAGATCGAGACAACATCTGTTTAAACAGACAATCCACGCGTGGTTCGAATGAGGTTTACTCAGAACTTTGTATTCAGAGATTCTCAGAAAATTAATCGTCTGCAAACACAATCTGGAACAACAGGGGCTGCAGTTGGTCAATAGTTGGTTCGAGTTGACCGGTTGATAGTCGATATAGTTACAATTGAAAGTTCATTGTTACTAAGGTATTTATCAGGAAATGGTCGAGATTTTTTTTCTAGGGAGAAATTCCATTTTCTATGTATACAACAGATGTTAAGACACAACCTCCTTCAAAGAGCCCCCATCCCCTGAAACGCGTTTCATAAATTTGGAACAGCATCTCTTAAATACTAAATGTATTTTTACCTGTGAAGTTAAATACAGGGAATTTAGTCATATCCTGTCCGGTCGCCTGATACGCTTTTTCTATTTTACTCAATTCAGCGTTCAGGTTTTTTTCTACGTCCGGAGTGACATCAACCATAGCGCCACCTGCCGACCTAAAAAAATAAAACAACAATACACATTACAGTTACCATAGAAACAGCCGACGTACGTTAGTTACGTCCGATACGTACTTGCTAGCTTTTCCGTATTCGCGGATTTTGTCGACGAATAATTTCTGAATCGGGTCCATGTCCGTTTTCTGGTACGTCGCCGCGGTTACGCCGATGTTTCGTTTCATCGTTACCGTGACTACGCGGTGTACCTGGCGTAAATTGTTGATTACGACTTTTCCCAACATGATTGAAACCTATAACAACAGAGCGAGAGAACGATGATAACTGAACGAGGGTCACACAGACTAGAATCAGTGGATTCTCTGTGGATTTCAGTTGGGATTTTGCAGCCATTTTTGAATCATGAATCCCGATCGAACCGGTAGGATAAACTCAATGAATATCTCCTCGATCGATTTCGTCAGTAAAATTGATCCGTTTATGACAAATAATCGGCGATTTATGAGTTTTATTACCTGAATTTGGAGGCAGCAATGCGGAAATAACCTTGTAGTGCGTCGATTTACCGAGAGAGCGGCGCCACAGTACGGCACAGAGCTTTTTAACCCACTTGTTTTATCAACCGTTTCTAAAGTATTTTTTTCGCTACCGTTTCCTGAATTCGATTCATCGTTTTATAATTGTGTATTCTGATATGATATGTTAACATGGTTGTGATCACAAAAAAATCAAAAAAATTCAAATTTGTGGTCTAAATTCAATACAAATTTCTTTTTATTGATACGGATTACCAATTTGTGATAAGACAATAAGATAGTCGAATTTGATGAATCAGTATCATTTAAGAAAATGACAGTCCATAGCTTCACAAAATTGTATAAGAATGATATTCCTAAAATTGACCAGGGTCCTCTCCGCCCTAGAGGTCCAGTCCTGGGATTTAATCATCCTCGTTAAGAAATATCCACAAAACATTTTTGAATACAAAAGATTTTATTTCACGAAACGATTTTATATTTGATGATTACAGGAAAAACTACAAATGATAGAAGTGAATACACAGAACACATGGATAAATACAAACATGAGATCTCACTCACACTGAGGGGAAACCTCAGATCCATGAGGATAGACCTCAAGAGCCAGGGGACCACAGACTCATGAGGACAAACACCTCACATTCTCAGGAGACCTCAGAACCAGGGGGACCTCAGACTCATGAGGACACCTCAGATTCTCAGGGACCTCAGAGCAAGAGGAGACCTCAGATTCAGGAGGAGACCTCCAAACCTTGGAGACCTCAGACCCATGAGGACACCTCAGAGCCAGAGGAGACCTCAGAGCCAGGAGACCTCAGATTCAAGAGACCACAGAGCCAGAGGAGACCTCAGATACAGTAGGAGACCTCAGATACAGGAGACCTCAGATTCAGGAGGAGACCTCAGAGCCAGGGGGACCTCAGATTCAGGAGACCTCAGATACAGGAGGAGACCTCAGATTCTGGAGGAGACCTCAGAACCACTGGACACTGATATCAAATCAAGCATCACCTCCACCAGGAGCGGTAGGGTTCTCATTATTACTAGGTGGAGCTACTGGTTCAATCGATTGTTGATCAGTTTTCAGGGGTGGTTCATCAGTGACAGGTGGAGCCGTCTGTTGTACAGCAGGTGCTGCTGCTGCTGCTGCTGCTACTGGTGGTTCGCTCACTTCCATAGGTTCTGCAGGGGCTGGAGCAGTCGTGGCAGGTGAGGATTGTTCTGTGCCATCTGCTGCTGGTTTACTATCAGTGCTGCCCTCTTCAGACTGAAATCATAATTACACGAACCAATTAATGAGTTCGAAGAGTAAAGGAGAGAAGAGCCATTAGAAAAACAATTTACCTTGGATTCAGATTTGACGGGTTGCTCACCAGTAGGGGGCGCTGTAGTGGCTAAAAATATAAATATAAATCAGTTACAGATATCCACAATCTCGATTTCGGTTAAAGTTTGAAACTTCCGGCATCGGAAACCGTGGAATTCAGAACAGATTTTTATCCTCAAGTCAAACCTGTTTAGTATGGTAGGTCTTCTGCACTAACGGGTAAAAAAAAGTATGACTTCACGTGGAGCGCCCTCTATTGCTTACCGGTGGTAGTAGAATCGGTGTGTTGCGTAGGTGATGGTTCGTTCACGGTCGCTACAGTCTCGTCTTGTGTATCCATCGGTTGTTCCGCGCTTTCATTCTTCACAACGGTATCGCCATCTATCGGTGCTGTATCTTCACTAGGTTTACTTTCAGACGCTTCCTGGAAATCATTTCGTTAACAAATTCTGTTATAGGTCCTACAAATTTCCCTGACGCTTGACCAGAAATTGTCTGATTAAATTTTAAGATATCCTCAGTGAGGGCAGTTTCTTATCAGGAGGTTCCTAGACTAGGCACTAGACGAGTGGCCCTAGTAGTGCCACTCGTCACCAGCAAAAACAACAAGACAACCAAAAATCAAATTGCCTGATTAAATTATAAGATATTCTCAGTGTTTCTTAACAAGAGGTTCCTTGTGTCACTCATCACCAGCAAGAGAACAAGACACCAAAAATTCAAATTCCCTGATAAAATTATAAGATATCTTCAGTATTTCTTATCAAGAGGTTCCTTGTGTCACTCGTCACCAGCAAGAACAACTAGACACCAAAAATTCAAATTCCCTGATCAAATTATAAGATATCCTCAGTGGGGTTGTTCCTTATCAAGAGGTTCCTTGTGTCACTCATCACCAGCAAGAACAACTAGACATCAAAAATTCTAATTCCCTGATTTCGGAATTCGCAGATATTTCCCCATTCTTTTTAGACTAAACGAAAAATTTAAAAAATCATTGTTTTCCCCAACAACATCAAATCTACCTTTTCTTTCTTCTCATTTTCCTCTTTCATCCTTTGCTGTTCTTCTTCCTCTAGTTTCCTCCTTCGTTCTTCCTCCTCAGCGGCGCGTTGTTTCTCCTCTTCAGCCTGCTTCGCCAATAACTCTTGACGTTCTTTGATCATCTGTTGTTGCCGTAGTAACAGATCGTCTCGTGCCTTCAGGACCATGTTTTTGAACATTGCGTCCGTTATTTCAGGTTTATTCGAACACAACTGCAAAAAATAACACGTCAAAATTTATTATTAAAATTTTCATGAGTGTTTTATTTATGAGACACATTTTGTCCGTTCCTGAGGCAGGATTCGTTTCACCTTTACTCCTTCCCCCAGGAGGTTGTATTTTTACCAGATTGCAGTAACCCCTGGCCCTAGGGGTTCATCTCTTGTCTCCGTTCCATGATGCTTGATTTTTTGCGAGGTTGCACTTTCCTCTCTACTATCTCCTAGACCTAGGGGTATCGAGTACCCCCAGGTCTAGGAGATAGGAGGAGTAACCCCTCCTATCTCCTAGACTTAGGGGTTCTCCTCTATTCAAGGCATATGTCGTTAATCTTGACTCCATTTCCTGGTCCAAGTCCCCTAGGGATGCTAGTTTTGTAAATTCCAGTTAAAGGGTTTACTGACCCACCCCTCCCCTGGTGTTCCCAGTTTTACCCCCCCCCCCCTGGTGTTCCCAGTTTACCCCCCCCCCCCCCCGGTGTTCCCAGTTTTACCCCCTCCCTTGGTGTTCCCAGTTTTACCCGAATCTAAATTACCTTTTTAAGTTCACCGTGAAACTCTTCGCTGGAATCGACAAATTTACGTTTCTTCGTTTCGTGTTTCTCTTCGATGTCCTGAAGTTCGTCTTCGAGTTTTTTCTGATGTTTCTGAAGAGATTGAACCTGTTTACGGAGTACGTCTAACCGACTTGTCGTGACGACTGTTCTCACGTCCGGTACGCAACTCTCGCTGAATATTTCGTTGATTAAACGATGGTTTCTATGGTAACGACTTGCGGAGATATGTTTCACCGAAAATCCCTCGTCATTATCTACAAATGAAACGCGAATCGTTATCAGTGCTGCCCTCTGGTGTTACGTTGACAATACTTAGCACAGTCAATACTGAGTGCTACCACCCGCGACAGGTTCCAGTTAAGTCAAAAAACAGTCTTAAGACTTTAGTTGTTAGATTGGCTATAGAGATCTGGAGCCAGATGCATAGTCACGACTTGGACTTAAAACTAATCTTAAGAATTAAGACCACTTTTGGACTTAAGTCACAACTGTGCAATTGAACCAGGGGTTAAACACAACTGGCGGATAGATTCCATAGTAGTAACGATGAACTTCTAATTGTCCAAATATCAACTATCCACTGGTTAATTCTAACCAGCTTTTGAGCAACAGCAGCCATGATTACGGAACTGGCCCATAGTGTTCGGTTTATTGACAGTGCTGCCCCCTAGTGACTAATTACCATCATCATCGTCTGCCGGTTGAATACTAATACGAGATTCTTGTTGTTGCTGTTTAGAACCTCTTCCTCGTCTTTGTTCTTCCTCTTCTTCCATCACTTCCAAAACTGCAAAATTACACGTCAGAAAGAAAAAACTTCAGAATAGTAAAACCCGACCTGCGCATTCAAACACCCCTCATGTCCCGCATCTCTATCCCTCATCTCTGTCCCTCATCTCCGCTTGAGGTTCATTCAATCCCTCTCTAAGGGCGGCCGCTTTTAAGGCTAAACAAAAATGATACCTCGTTTCTCCGCAGCGGCCGGGTCATTTTTGTAAAATATGATAAAATTTATAAACAGTTCATTTCTATAGCGGCCGGGTCTGTTACGGTAAAATTGATCACGATTTTAAAAAAAAGTAATGTAAAGGGTAGATAGGCGGCCGGCCGGGTCAACATTTAAGCTCAGCAGAGCGGAGAAACAAGGTATCAATTTTTTTTAGCCTAATTGACTAGCTTTTTTCCCTGACATAGTTTTCACTGACTTGATCTGCTAAGAATCCAATCAATTAACAGTCAAATACATAATACAAAGATGAAATGATTTTACACGCAAGCATTCTCAACAAATATTCCTGACTTTTACCTCATTTTTAGCTTTTTCTTTTTACAAAATTCCCTGACTTTTTTAAAGATCCAACTGAAGCTTCAACCGTTTTTAATTTGTGAACTCAGTAGAATTCAATAGAAAATTTGTTATATTTTCAACCGAGATTTTATGAATTTTGAAACTTACGTTTGCCTTTAGCAGCGACCCACGCCTGATAGGCCGGTGAATGCTGGTAAGCTTTCATATTCTCAGCATATTGCGTCTGAAATAGAATAACATTTAAACTTCAAACCCCTTAAATTCATCGGTTAAACACAGTTGTGAGTTCAGACTGACTTCAACTCATTACGAGGCAAACTGAACCCAGACCCACAAAAAGAATTATCTCTTAAATCTATTTAATTTCCTCAATTCACTTCAGCTTAAATTGTTTAAGAGTTTTAATCATTTTTGTAAAACTTGGCGCAGGACTATAGAACTGGATACACGGAATATCAATCTGCCTGGACTATACAAACATTTCTATGTATCAAATATTGCCTGGCGTATAGCGACATGTTGATCTCTCTCTCTCCTCTCACACTATACTTCACTTCCTCGTTTTAAAATTAACACTTTATTAGTCACATGTTACACTCATTATCATAGTACAACAGTCGGCCATGGCACAATTTACTGATTTCAAAAAGGAAGAAATTTGAATTGATTTCTGAACGAAACTTTTAACAGATGTACAACTGATGCACTGTTTGATGATGTCATAGGGGGATTCAGGAAGCACAGTGGATCTTTATATCAAACAGGTTATAGTAGGTATTTCGATCTCGTAGGGTGATTTTGTGGACAGCCTGAAACTGGTGTATATCAGTGCACCGGTTTGATGATGTCATAGGGGGAATTGCATCGACAGCTAGGATTGGGTCACAGTACCAGCTTGATGATGTCATAGGGGGATTTATGGAGTTTATCGGAAGAGTCTATTTCACAGCATCAGTTCGATGATGTCATAAAGGGATTTATGGAGTTTAATGGAAGAGTCTATATCAGTTTGATGATGTCATAGGGGGAATTTTACCTTCTCAGCGTCGTATTCGTCCATGTATTCTTGTTTTTCACTCTCCGGAAGTTCTCTCCACATTTGACCAATGATTTTTCCGATTTCCCACAATTTTAATTCGGGGTTCGAAGCCTTCACTTGATCCCATATTTTTCGACTGTATCTCATATACGGCATCAGGGGTTTATCCGGGGCTTTCGGAGGTTTCGGGATCCGTGAATCCTGAAATATTTTACGGTCAATCTGCGCCCATAAAATATTCAAAACACAACATATTCATTAGATACAAGACAAACTTGAATCGATATTTTTTTTTTAGAATATTTTTTCGAACAAATGAATACGGATTGAGATATTTTTAGTAGAAACTGACCATGACTGTGTTACGAACACTCGATGATTTAGAGCCTGAACCTTTAACGGGGTTAAACGCTGGGTGACCATGGCTACTCGTAATAAACGGCGTCGATCCCGATGTTACTCCCAGCGGTCGGTAACGAGCTGTAAATAATCAACAATATATCAATTAAAACATTTTTGCTTTTTCGTTGAAGTTTCTCGTTGAGAAAACAAAAGTAAGAATTAGATTAAAATATCCTCTATTGGTGAAATAAGATTCATGGGAAAACATTAATTTCTGATAGTACTTTGAAGCACAGATACTGAAATATTCAATCTTCATTTGGAATTCATCCTTTATCTGAATTCAAACTGCGGCTCCCGAGGGGAACTTGTCAAATATTTTTGAGTGCCTTCAAATTGTCTTTTTGGACATCAAAGTGCCTTTTAGTGATGGAACAACTTCGTCAAATGTGGCCTCCCTGGGTCAGCCCCCGAACCCGCTTTATCTAAAAGTAAATCCTTAAAATCTGAAAGTTAAAGCCGCCCAACGAGAGGGGGGTTCAGCATGATACTTACACGAAGGGTAGCTGCCCAATGAGGGAGCCCGGTAGTTTGGTAGAGACATCTTGTAAGCCACAACCACTCAAACACAATCTCTTACTGATCACTGTCAAAACTGAAATGAATCGAATGAATGAATGAAGCATTTTCTTCACACATTTGATTTATCAAATCCAGTTTCTGACATCAAGATGTTTAAGGGAGGTTTTGATTGGTGTTTTATCAATCCAGAATTCACTTCTGGCGCATTTGTTTCCACCAGAATACACTCCTATGCCTATTCTGGAATAGTTTAATCTGTAAACCTTAAAGAAGCGGCACTTAAAAACTGAACAGATTATGAACAGACTACCATTTTATTTCATGTTGACATTCTCAGGTATAAAATGAACTCAGTTTAAAAGGATTCGAGTTTAAATAATTCAACTCTTTTCAGTTCAATATTTTAATGATTTATTTAACGAATTTTTTCACGTATTTTCAGCAGATTTTAGTAAATAAAGCGGCTTACCTTTGTCCGCGGTTTCACTAACTACCGCCTGTAAACAGCCCGACACATCACCTGCGAGTGCGAGTTGGAGGCGGCGGCGAAATCAATCACTGGACAACTAGACAATCTACAGATGAACAGACAGCGGCGTCGCGTCCACTCGCGGCACGAACCAGCACCAGCACAGTCTTTACAACTGTTTTGATGGGAGAAAAGTAGGAAATAAAAATCCGTCAAAATGTCGAACGCCGCTTTAGACATCCGTTTAAAAAAGGTCAATAAAATCTACCACGAAGGGGTAAGTTAAATCTTTAGTTTGAAATCAAATTTTATCAATTCGATCAAAGGGTAAACCGTGAATCTGCTTTAAAAGTGAGTTCTTGCTTAGTCTGTGCTCACAACGTTCACTCGTTGAGATGTCAATTCTCTGTTTATTATCGGTTAAGACGATATTTTGAGTTGTTTGATAATGATCCGGTGTAAGATAGATCGCGTAGATTTAATGATTGATAACTATGTTTGTTGAATGTTTTATTATTAGGAGATTTTGACTGGTTTTGTTGTTATAACGAGTAAAGGTGAACTTCAACACCAGGGAATCACGTTAACCGTCGATGGTAAAGTCGATCTTCAACTCAGCGCTAAAAGTGTCGGGCTGTTTGAAGCATTCTATAATTCATTAAAGGTAAATGACATTGTCATTTGGATAAGTCGTCACTTTAACTGAAGTTATCTCTACTTTTTTGGGTCTCAATTTGTATTTCTAATTCAAAATTTAATTCACTAAGTCTAAGTCCTCATTTGGATAAGTCGTCACATTTAACTGAAGTCATCTCTACTATTGAGTCTCAATTTGTATTTCTAATGCAATTTACTAAGTGTAAATCAACATCAAGATAGTCCCATTGCATCATTTTAAGGTGAAATTTTCTTTTGAAAATATCCGATCGTTGGTTCAGTAACTAGAATTGACCGTTTAGTGTTTTACTTGCAGCCGATACAGTTGATGATAGTAAACATGGAGATTGCGAAACCGGGTCGTCTGCCGTCCGGTCGAACTGAGATACCGTTTGAAATACCGGTTAAAGGTAAAACCGGGCGCAAGCTGTACGAGACGTATCACGGTGTATTTGTTAATATACAGGTTAGATATCACTCCCTCTCTACCTCCCCCTAAACATCCTCTCCCTCTAAACAACCTTCTAAGCAACCTCTCCCTGCCTCCCTCTCTACCTCAGTGAGGATTCCCGGTGTAAATCTAGCCTCCCTCTCTACCTCAGTGAGGATTCCCGGTGTAAATCTAACCCCGCACCACCCTCTTCCCTTAAATACCCGACCCCTTTTAAGACACCAATCTTTCTAAACACCCTCTCCCTGCCTCCCTCTCTACATCCCCCCTAAACACCCTCTTCCCTAAAACACCCACCCCAAGACACCACTCCCTCTAAACACCCTCTCCCTGCCTCCCTCTTCAACACCCCTCTCCCTCTGCACCCCTCCCCTAAAAAAACTCCCCATACCCCTCCCCCTTTTCCCCTATGTCATCTCTCCCCAAACGACCCTTCCTACATCCCTCTTTTAACGACCTCTCCCTGCCTCCCTTTAAAACGCTCCCCGACCTCCATCTCCCCGTCCCATATAACAGTCTCTCCGCTCGCCATTTAATTCAATCATCCAGATACTGATTTAATGATTTATTATAATTGTGTTGTTTTACAGTATTTGATTAGAGTTGATATGAAACGATCGTTGTTAAATAAAGATCTACAAAAACAATGTGAATTCATCGTGGAAATGAACGATGCCGAGGGACAAGAGAAAGCTGTTTCTAAACCTTTACAATTCAATATTACACCGAGCACTTTACAGAATGTCAAAGATGTAAGTGGTTTATGGGGTCATTCATTTATTACGTACGCATTAGGGGAGGGGGAGGTGTCAGTGCAATTGTGTACTGTAATGCTTTATGGATATGAAAAATGGCTGATTTTGCGTACAGAGGGGGAGGGGGGGTTGAGAAATCTCTGCTGACTTTGGGATCATTTATTCATTACGTACGCATTAGGGGAGGGGGAGGGGTCAGTGCTATTGCGTACTGTAATGCTTAATGTATATGAAAAATGGCCCATTTCGCGACCGGAGGGGGAGGGGGGTTGAAAAATTCAAATTTTATGCATATTTAATGCCTGATATTTAATGACTGATCCCTATGGAAATAATCCAACATTTGTGATTTAACATTTCACTGAAAACTCAGTTAACTTAATCTTCAGTTAGGGAACATCTCAAAATTTCAATAGTTCCGTCAATTAGAATAACTGTCTAATTGGTTTTACACCATTGGTTTTTACCCAACCCCCTTCTGCGAGTTATTCTAATTGAAGTAACTATCAAAATTTTGAGATGCTCCCTTAACAACTGTAAAACTGGATCTTACTCCCAGTTTCTGATTACTGACTATAAACCACAATTTAAATTACTTTTTCAGAAATACAATATTCCACGGTTTAAGGTTACCGGTAAATTGGACGCGACAATTTGTAAAATAAATGAGCCTTTCACCGGAGATGTAAGTAACGAGGGAATTATTACTGGACACAGTTACACAGGTCGTGGGTTGTACATTTTTTCAAAACTAAACTAACAATATGTAACTAGAATCTGTTCTTTTTCGACTTGTTGACATAATTATTGTTCAAATATGACCTGTTCGTTGACGATGATTATTGTTCGAATTTGACCTGTTTTCAGTTAGTTGTTGAAAGTTGCGAAGCCCCGATAAAATCAGTTGAACTGCAGCTGGTCCGTGTTGAGACGTGCGGCTGTGCGGAGGGTTACGCTAAAGACTGTAATAACTACCGTAACAAACTTAGTAAACTTATCCGTAACCGTTCGAATTGTTGCTATATTCTTTTCGTTTCCATAGCGACGGAGATTCAGAATATTCAGATCGCCGAGGGAGACGTGTGTCGTAATCTGACGATTCCTATTTATATGATATTCCCGAGACTTTTCACGAGTCCAACGCTTCACACTCCAAACTTCAAAGTCGGTTAGTTTTTCCGTTTTAGAAGCTGAATTCCAGGGTTTATTGTTAAACATTTTGGTCGAGCGAATCATTACAATTATTTCTTCTCTATTTTCAGAATTTGAATGTAACATTGTGATTGTTTTCCATGACGACCACTTGATAACTGAGAATTTTCCGATTAAGATCACACGGTTTTAGTAGAATTCAGCTGCAGCAGCGGCGACTCGCGGCAGTGTATCAAATTATTCCTAGTCCTGTGCTTTCTATGATAAAATGAGTGCTAAAAATAGAATATCAATATATTGTTGAATGTAAAATATTGTAAATATGTAATTATCGAATAAAAATCTTTATTACAAATTTAAAGAATTAGTTCCGTGTTTATATGGGATTCGAACCTGCTGGAAAGGTTCAGTGTCGGTTATTGATACAAGGTGGCAGTAATGTCGAGTTTGTTTTGATGACGTTGTGAGGAACGCGAGGTCGTGTGTAAAGAAGGGTTTGTTATTTATTTACACCAGAGCTGCTCGTGTAGTAGGCGGCAGAAAGATGAGGTTAACTGTAAGGATATATCAGAGCGCTGCTCAAACTGTGAAACTGTTGGATTATTATTCACAGTTTCATCCGTCGTCGCTTTCTATGAAACAGTTTATTGATTTCGGTGAGTTCGAATCCTGATTTTCTAAATTTCTCTGTTTTCAATCTTTTCTGGCTCGATAGAGTCCATTCTATATCATCATATTTACTATTTGTACGCGAGTGGTTCTCTTAAATGTAATCAGGTCAATTTAATTAATTCTAACTGGGTCAAGATCCCAGCATCCTCTTGTATTTTGTATCTTGGAAATTTACCAACAAATTGGATGCGGATAGCTTTAGTGTGTCAAGGTCATTCAGGGGTGTGTACGTAAACGCGGCTCAGTGATTGGCCGGTCTGGTATTTGCGCGGCTCTGTGATTGGTTGGTAAGGTGGAGGTGTAAACAGCTGTAAACATGTGTGACATTGAAAATATAAATATTTTCTAAGAATTCCGCAATTCTCATCACATGCCCTGCTATTTATTTAGTGATTTCGCAATTGACCTAAGTTTCAACCTGAAAAAATCTTTAAGGTGACTTTCAGTTGTTAAAAACATCCCCCTTGCCAAACAATATTTGGTGATTACTAAAAACCAACCTTAATGTATAATGTTTTTTTTTTTCAATTTATTGGTTAAGAACCTTGCAGTGTTTGAGGTAGGCCTACCAAACGAACAACATTTTTCTCAATAGGCCTACTTTCAAATCACCTTGACTTTAAACTACTAGAAATCAGGTTTAATATTGAACCCACACCACTGTAGAATTGGATCCAGAGTTAAATTTAACCCACACAACTGTGGAACTGGGTCCAGAGTCAAGTTATACCCAGCAGCTGAAGAATTATGGGTTCAGAGATTTAATTAAACACACACAACTGTGGAACCAGGTTTAGAGTCAACTGTGAAACTAGGTTCAGAGTCAAATTAAAACCACACACCTGTGAGACTGGGTCCAGAGTCAACTGTGAAACTAGGTTCAGAGTCAAATTAAAACCACACACCTGTGAGACTGGGTCCAGAGTCAACTGTGAAACTAGGTTCAGAGTCAAATTAAAACCACACACCTGTGAGACTGGGTCCAGAGTCAACTGTGGAACTGGATCAAATCAAACCTGAACAAACAAACATATTAATTCTGGTTTGAATCAGTTGTAAAATGTGTGTCAGACATATTGAGCTGAAATTGAGGTCACCTATTTTTAATGATTGCAATATAGGCAATTTACTATTGCTGGATGTTGCTTGAACGCCCCAAACCGACACCCCCTACCCACATTGACCTCGTGTGAATAAACTTTACCACAGGGCCGGATAAGATCAACTCAGAGATCTTATGTTATCCAAACCTTTGAAATGACACATTTTGTTCTAAAAGATCCTACTCTATCATCATCCATTCATTCACTCTCGATATTTTCGATATTTTGTAACCTGAGAGAACAGATAATGAGATTATTGATCTATCGTCGATATTCAATTATTGATCTGAGATTGATAAATCGATTTCCACATTCGTGATGATGTTGGCTTTGAGGAAGAACCATAGTGCCCCTACCACTCACTGATTCCTTACAAACTTCTATACGAAAATTACTTTCGATGATGTTTGAAACTCCTTATTGTTTGAGCAAAATGTCAGAAACTACTTTAAAGCTATTTCGATTTAGCAATAAGCAATTTAGATACTTTAGTTGTTCATAGGCTAGGCCTAAATCAGTACAGTTGTAACCAGGATCTTTTTATTATCCAATTAGGTGGTTACCTAATTAGAAACATAGTTAAGTAGTGTGTAGGATAAAAATTAATTCTCACAATTCTCACCGAATTGCAAATTAGTCTGCAGAGACAGACAATACTGCAGTTCAGTAGACCTGTTAATACAGACACCTTGAAATATGATATTTCTCCTATAAAACTCCTCGAATATCCTGGGGCTGGTTGTATAGTCAGAGCTTAGGCTTAAGACCAGTCTAAGACCAACTTAGTTCTATAGCCAATCGAACAATTTACGACCTGACTTAAGAGTTAAGGCCACTTTTGGTATTTGAATATCTGGGAATGACTTATCTGAGGGTCTCTGAACTAACAACAAGACCTGTACAATACATGTACATATGTACGTACATGTACATGAGATGACAAGCCTAATGGCAAATAAGGATTCCACGACAAGTGCAGATCCACCATGAGTTGGAAAGAACAGTGATATCTATTATAAATGATTTCTGAATTTGCAGGCTCTAAATACGCATGCGAGAAAACATCGTTTCTGTTTTTACGTAAAGAAGTTCCGGTTCGTTTGGCGAATATCATGAAAGAAATCAACCTGCTTCCCGAACAGCTGATCAATATGCCGTCAGTTGAAATGGTTGAAAGCTGGTGAGTCATTAATGTTTGATAAAAATATTGTTTGAATAAGTTTATTTGTCATTTCGCGCAGTTTTACTATTATATTATTCAAAACTTTTAGATAATAACATTTGAATGATTTTAACGTTTTTAAAAGAGCTATTTTCAGGCTCCTGGGAGTGGTCTATGAAAAGGGAATGGGTCAATTGAAGGCCATTCATGGAGTGGGCTCTAAATCCTTAAATCATGATTCTTGAATGTCATCAGTCATTAGTTATCAGTCATTAGTTATCATCGGCAGATCAAAGATACAAGTTCACTTTCACAGTTCTTAAAATCTACTGACTATAACATGGTTCCTAAAGCCCCTCAAATCCCTCAAAAAACCCCTCAAATTCCAAAATCCATTTTTGAGGGTACAAAATCCCTCAAATTCTGAGTTTTAGCCCTTGGCCCCTCAAAATCCCCTAAAATTCTGACAATTGTATCTCTCAGAGAATTTTGTATCACCTATTTCTGAAGTACCTTTCTTTAAACATTCTTTCAATGTAGGCCCCTACATCATGAATTGTGATGTGAGACAGATTGAATTATGCATTGTGTTGTTTGTTGATAATCACATTTTTTACCAGGCATCCTTATAATAAGGATGCCTGGTAAATGTAGATTCAGGATTACTGGCTTAAACATGACGATTAAAGTCCTTGAATCGAGAGTCAAAAAAGCCCTTGAAAGTTAAATGAGATTGTTCATGGACACTATGAACCCTGAGTAGTAACTTTCGCCCAGGCCAGGCCTGTAGGCAGAGTGGGTTACTGTTTGGCTGATAGTGCCCTTTTACTGAAATATACTGATAATATTCATTTAAACCCCTTTACTTCTTTACCTTGAAACCACGAAAGGGCACTTTCACATAGACACAGGGCACCCTTTCCATAAAAATAGCACTTTCATTGACGTTAAAGGGCAGTTTCCATGATGGAACCAGAAAGCGCCCTTTTATATCAAAAAACCCCCACTCTCTAAATCCTGCCTACAAGCCTGCAAGTTGAATACCGGTCTAACTTATCCCTGGGTTTGCATTAGATTTTTTTAGGTCCGATGGAACTATTTCAAATTATTTCAATTATATCTGAATCGATTCCAATAAATGAAATGATTTAAATGAAAACTAGTTTATAGAAATGCTTTGTGTTTTTAACACACAGCTGATACATTGTTTATTTAACATTTGGGTTAAGAAATGAACTCAAAATGCGTCACCTTAGCGCAATATCATCTAATCAAAATACTAGACATTTTTATAACGTGGACTGATGCCAGAAATTTCTAATCGCTGTGAAAAATATATCTGAGCCGTTTGAAGAGTTAGCTCTCAATACTGCTGGTTAACTCAATATAACTCATTTAAATTAGGAGAATAATTGAGAGTTCCTAGAATTCATCTCACTCCATCCTAAATGTTCCACACCATCCCTCTTCAAATGATAGAAGCTCCTTCAGACCAAACCCCAAACCTTGTGTTATACTTTCACTGATAGATCCTGCATCATCAGAAAACTTTCCTCTCCTCCTAGAATCCCACCCCATCGGAACTCAGGAAAGACTAGGATCTCACCCCAAATGCTCCACCTCAAGCCCTCCTTGATTGCCTCCCCAGGCCTTCCATTTTAATTTTATTGTCACTGGTAGCTCCTAATGTAGATCCTACGTACATAATGAGATCCTTATCAGAAAACTCCCCCTCCCCTCCTGTACCCCCCTTCCCTCCTGAACCCCCCTCCTGGACCCATCGTTAAACGCAGTATCCTCTGTTTATTAAATGTCTCTATTTTTATTTCAGGTATCGTCAAAGTTTCGAAGAAGTTTTGAATTTCGAGGACGCGAATCCTGACGATCCGAACACATTATCAGAGTGAGTTCCCCCTCTCCCTCCCCCTCTCCCCATCTCTCCTTCCTCCCTCCCCTCTCTCTCCCTCCTCCTCTCTCCCATTTAAAAGGTATCTCTGTTTTTTTTTCTCGTTAGATTTTGTGATGCGTTAATGAAGATCAGGAACCGACACGTGAACGTTGTCGAAACTATGGCTCTAGTAAGTTATATTCAAACTCATTTATCAAAAACCACGATGAAAATCTTAGAATACAGAGCTGCATTGTGTGGTGCGGGGTACAGAGTCTGCTCTGATTGGATGCAGATAGTTTGAGGGTCCAGGCTGAGTTTGAAACGTCTGGGCCACGAGGGGTGAATGGTCCAGGCTGAAGCGGGACCCGGAGAGACAAAGGGTTGCTGGGTACAGAATGAGCGAGGTTCATAAATTATTGACCAAATTGAATCTAAATCCTATTTATCCTATCCTACTCTACAGTAATGAGGGTACACATCACATGAACCATGGACTCTCACTTGTACCTTGGACTCTGGAGTCCAATGGTGTTAATAATGGACTCTTACAGTCAACAGTTTTTGTTTTAGAGTCCATGGTTTGACTGATAAACTCTCGACTGCGGATGTATATCTATTTTTAACTATACCTCGTAGTGGAAATCTACTGTTAAATACTGACTGAATGTCTGTCAAATTATTGAATCGAGTTTGATTATCTAAATTACGGACTTTATTTGAGTGATTAATACTCGATATATCAAATACCTGTGGACATTTACTTCAAGTTCTACAGATAGCTAAAGCTTGCTGTTAAAACTGGGTGACTGAGTTACACATACTGCTGCAGCTGTGGTGTGTTATAAATAACACTAGTGCTGCTCATACTAACACTTGCTGTAATGTGTACAGTGCAGAAAAAAAAACAGTGTAAAACAGTGCAACATGTGATATAAAAAACAACTAACAATTTAATGTGAATCTACCTGAACAAAACTCATTCACTCATCATTGTTGTAATGATCTTTTTATATGAGGCTTTTATATTGATAACTTATCCAATAATATACTGAATCCGATATATGATAGGCTGTAATTGATGATAATATTATTTGATATATTTCAGGGTGTGATTGAGATGATATTTGATATATTTCAGGGTGTAATTGAGCTGATAATATTTGATATATTTCAGGGTGTAATTGAGATGATATTTGATATATTTCAGGGTGTAATTGAGATGATAATATTTGATATATTTCAGGGTGTAATTGAGCTGATATTTGATATATTTCAGGGTGTAATTGAGATGAGAGACAGTTACGGTCGGGACCACGTCGTAGAAAATCAAGTTCAATATTTCTTAGATCGATTTTACATGAGCAGAATCAGTATCAGAATGCTGATCAATCAACACAGTAAGTATTCACTGTATCTGACCTGTATCACACAGTAAGTATTCACTGTATCTGACCTGTATCACACAGTAAGTATTCACTGTATCTGACCTGTATCACACAGTAAGTATTCACTGTATCTGACCTGTATCACACAGTAAGTATTCACTGTATCTGACCTGTATCACACAGTAAGTATTCACTGTATCTGACCTGTATCACACAGTAAGTATTCACTGTATCTGACCTGTATCACACACAGTCACCAAATCAATTAGCTTATGAGAGCTGTTATAAAATAGGAGAATGGCCATTTGCCCAGACTCTCTACATAACAGTCAAAAACTGCGTTAGCCTTCTGTGACTCAATGAATCTGGAGCCTTGAAGCTGCTTGTATTTGAGAATAGTTTCTAATGATTTCGACCAGCAGTCAGTTAATACCGCCGTAGGTCAAGGTCTGAGCTCTTGTATCAGTTCTGGGGAAAAATAGATACGGTATTACGTGCGCAAACAAACCTTGACCTTCTGTTCTGTTTATTTGAAAAATATTCCGCGTAAATAATTCAACGATTGAACTTTGAAATTTCACATGAAATGTTTTTAAAAGGTTTATGCGCGATTACTGATATTTGTCATTGTGTCGATAACATTGTCTCAAATTAGAACTCGTACCAAAAGTGTTTAGCTATGAAACGTGACCCGTACCGCCTAGTTGTGAGTTTAATTGACAACACAAAAAGGTTTAAAGTTTAAGTGGAACTTGTATTTTCCAGTTGAGATATGGACGACCTGCTGTGATTACATTACTCGGTTTAATGTATCAACTGGGAATATAGGGGTGTAGGGAGGGAGTAAAAGGGGAGTTGTTTGTTTTGGTTGTGTTTCTGCGGTCACTTTAACATTGGCAATCATATCATCGATGTTATTATTATTCGACGATATTAAGAGTGTTTTTAATCTTACGGACAGCAATAGAATGTTTGTTGTTGTTGAAGTGCTTTTAAATATGAATACACCAACATAAGATATAATTGAAATTCTTAGATATAACTATATTCAGTATTGTCTATGGTTAATGTCTTTCTTTTCAAATTAGATAATGAAAATTGATTCATTCAAAAATACTTTTCTCTGAATCAACTTCAGTGAAATAAGACTTTTTGACAAATCGTTCGATGAAGTGTAAAATGGATCGATGTTGTTTTAGTTCAGTCTGTGCTAGTCAATTCAACACTTATAACTGGTTTAATTCTACTACTGAATGTAATTATTGTCCTTTCAAACTATATGAAAAAATGTTATTAGTTTCACCTGTTTATAGGGTATATAAAAACTGCAGTTTGATAATTCTCAGGATCACACACCGATCAATATCTATATTTATTAATAATTGTGGGGTGTTTATATTTTGTAGCTCTAATATTTGGTAGCAGTTTAACCGGTCACCATCGCCATATAGGATGTATAGATCCGCACTGTGATGTCGTATCAGTTGTAGAAGGTACGTATCGTATCGTATCGTATCGTATTGACAAAACTCTTGAGAGGGGTTTGGAGGTCCAAGTAAATTCTAAGCATTGTAGCCAATGTTAGTAATATTTCATATAACAAAGTCACTGAAAATTTTCTATGACAAAAATAGTGGAAGTTGGGATCTTGTGGCGAGGTGCGTTTGCGCCCAGGAATCATGAGAATTCAGTTGTACAGTTATCAGTGATCATTGTTTGTTTTTGTTGTGATAGTGTGGGTTGTTATTAGTAGTCGAATAAAACAACTTTAATCGCGTGTAAACTGTAGATACATGAATAAGTCTCACCTTGGAGTGAATTCAAATGATTACTCCAAGGTCCCATCATAGAATTTTCTATGATAACAGTTTATTGAAATGAAACCACAACATTTTGGCTGTAGACTAAACAGCTATCATCAGGTGGAATGTGACCAGAAACAGAAGAACTTCTGTTTACGCTTCAATTTCTGGTCACATTCCACCTGTTAGGGAACAGCAGAAACGTGGTTTCATTTTGATAAATTCTATCATAAATTCGAATTGTGCTATTTCTTCATGTATTGAAATGTAGTCTGGATTCTATAATGTATCTCTCTCTATTTTTACAGATGCGTTTGATAATGCACGTTTTCTATGTGATCAGTATTATCTAGCTTCACCTGAAATAGAAATACAATGTCATAACGGTAATAAAAATATCTTTATTTCTCATCTCTACGCTAAACCCCCTGCTCTAGGGGGGGGATACCCATATCAGGGTTCTTACGTGGATCAGAGAATCCAGATTTAGTTCTCCCTGCAGAGAAAATCAGGCATTTTTGAGTCCTTTGAAAATCAGGGAAAAGTCTGGGAATTTGTGACGAGTGGCACAAGGAACCTCTTGATAAGAAACAACCCTCACTGAGGATATCTTATAATTTAATCAGGAAATTTGAATTTTTGGTGTCTTGTTGTTCTGAGTGTCACAAGGAACCTCTTGATAAGAAACAGCCCCCACTGAGAATATCCTATAATTTAATCAAGGAATTTTTGGTAGGATCAAGGAAAATATTAGAATCTTGAATTCTCTGATCGATAAGTACCCTGCTACAGGTAACCCTCAGCTGTAGGTGGACCCCCTGTTTGCCTGTATTAATGTATGTGTGATATTTACAGCATTACAACCTGAAGTTCCGATTCACATGGTTTACGTTCCGTCACATCTCTATCACATGCTGTTTGAATTATTCAAGGTAACTCATTTCTGATCGATATATCATTCTATGAGATTTTTCATGATATTATCGTAATATTTACCAGCAGAATTTTGACGTATAGTTTATATGAATGTTTATTTACTAACGACGCCGTGGTTTTCCTATAGAATGCGATGAGAGCAGTGGTTGAATACCACGGTACAGCCAGTGACGATTATCCTAAACTTAAAGTAATGGTTTGCAAAGGCAAAGAAGATCTCACAATAAAGGTAAAAAATAATCTCTTGTTGTTTCCTGCTTGGCCCCTTTGTGCTCGACCCCCTGCCTCAATTCTAGGTATAACATCTATAACAGTCGGATATATTTGATATGTCTGACGTCTATAGCGCGCAGCAGTTCATCTAGAGGTTTCTCATTTTTCTGCCGTGAATGATTAGTTTTTCTGAGAATGTAATTGTATGTATTTGTTTGGCCGGGCTTTCGCTTTTGTTTCGTTGTAATCCTGAAGATGGCAGCACTTGCTGGAGTATGAATTGATTTTATATTTTCAGCTCTCCGATCAAGGAGGAGGTATATCCAGGAATAATATAGATAAACTATTTAACTATATGTATTCAACAGCTCCACAACCGGACACAAGTGGCTCCACCTCCGCTCCACTTGTAAGTTTAGTTACCGATGAATTGTGCAATTAATTTTTGTCAAATTTTGATATCCGCCACTGTCTTTGGTGGAGAATGGAAAGCACAGGGGCTCGTCATGAGAGCTGGGGGTCCAAAATCAAAGATTTGACCCAGATTGGTAACAGGATACTGGGTCAAATCATTGATTTTGGACCCCAGCTCTCATGACAAGCCCCTGTGATGGAAAGTGGATTACGGCAACTATTTTAGAGTAGTTTCTTCTCTTTCCAAAAGCTGAACTTCTCACAAAAATATCAAAATCCGAAGAATTTCTTGTTCATTTTTCGATTTTTGAATTCAAATTACTCTCAATTTTTGTAAAAACTTCTACAAGAAGAGATATCTAAGTAGCCTTAGGGATCATTCATTTATTATGTACCCATTAAATTTGAATTTTTCAACCCCCCTCCCCCTCTGTACGCAAAATCGGCCATTTTTTCATATACATAAAGCATTACAGTACGCAATTGCACTGACCCCCTCCCCCTCCCCTAATGCATACGTAATAAACGAATGATCCCTTATCCTGTTACTGACCATCAGTTTAATTATTGTCATGAATTCTGAATTGTCGTGTGTTTAACAATTTCAGGCAGGTTATGGATACGGTTTGCCATTATCGAGACTTTACGCTAAATACTTCCAAGGAGACATAATACTCAGTTCAATGGAGGGCTACGGCACTGATGCGCTTATATACTTAAAGGTAATCAGTTTGCTTTGATTGCGACATCGCATGGAATTGTTGTGAAGTAGCTGAATTTCTGCAGATCTCAATCATTTTCTGAATGGTCTTACTTTACCTTCAACCCGAAAAAGGTTTTAATCGGGATCAATATGATTTCTGTCAGTTTTCTAATTGTAATGAAGAGATAGTTCTATAAACTCGTAAGTCTATAATCTCAGTATAAAACTGGTCAAATATCTGTCAGTTTTCTGTTTGTAATGAAGAGAACTGGGGCTGGTTCCATAGTCATGGCTTAGACTTGAGACCAGTCTAAGACTATCTTGGTTCTATAGCCTATCTAACAGCTTAAGACCACTTTCAAGATTTAAGACCACTTTTTGGACTTCAGTCTCGACTATGGAACTGCTCTATAAGACTGTCGCTTCAACTATAAGCCTATAATCTCAGTATCAAACTGGTCAAACATCTGTCAGTTTTCTATGTGTAATGAAGAGAGATGCTCTATAAGACTGTGTCGCTTCAACTATAAGTGTATAACCTCAATATTGAGCAAATTTCTATTTCATAGATGCGCCATTGTTGCTAGGAATGACTTCGCCACCAGGGGGCCATATTTGATACTCAAAATAACCCCTATTGTTAACATTAAATAATAACAGAATCTAACTGTGGAATAAACTGATTCTATGTCTATAAATGTCAGCAGTTAAATGAGTGGATCGGTAATCTGTGTTTATTACTAATTATTGTAGGTTTTCCCTGCAGAAGCGAACGAACTGTTACCGATTTATAATAAAACATCTTATAAACAATATCAACACGGAATACCGGTAGCTGATTGGTCGAATCCGTCGCATACGACTGGATTACACGCCGTGCTGAACTTTCCGACGCATCCTTCGCACACGAGACGTGGATATCATACGTCACTGCGCCATCTATTAACCCAATCACGAACTGCTGCTAAATCTCGCGACGACAAAAACGTATGATCGCGATCTCATGAATTAATTTAATGCGTTGATGAATTGTGATTTTATAAAGTGTTGAATGAATCGATTGCTATGAGTTCGTACTGTAACAGAGTTTGAATATTTATTGAATATTTCTCCGCGAGAGGTTTCACCTCATTTCAGATAATTACCTCCTCATCATTGAGGTAAGTATATACGAGAGGTAAAACAGTGGATTCAGATTAATTATCTACGATAAATCAAAAAAACTGCTGTTACTGCGAGTTAATTTGAATTGTCGGTTTTATTTCTGATTGTTTTATTGGAAAACATTTGTAAATAGTTTATTCTTCTGTATTATTACCTGTGATAATACACCATGGATAATCCGAGTTAATCCTGCGGATAATCCGAGCTAATCCTCCAGATAATCCCTTAGTTACATCAGTATCCAGTTCCACAGTTCTGAGTTAAGATTTGACTCAGATTTAATTCATTGAAAATGAACTAGTTTTAACTCAGAGTTAACTCTAACTCACGACTATGGAACTGGATCCTGGATGCTGCTGAATCAACCAATCCTCCCTAGAAAAACTACTTAAATATTCAAATTTAATTTTACTCATAAAATATGCTTCAGTTTAAATTTCATTACATGTATATGCTTATTGAGTTATAGGATTGATGGGTAGTTGATATTAAGTGATATGTAATCAAAAATGCGTTCTATCCGCCTTGTTTAACAGGATATCAATGATATTAGATTAGATTTCAATGATATCGGATGAGATATCGATTATATTTAGCGATCTATTCAGTCTCTATTCAGTGATATTTGATATATCGTGATGTTTCAAATATCATCACCGTAATATATTATTTCCTAAATTCAGTTAATTTACAAAGACTAATGTTTATCCTATACCGGTAGTTCACAGTATAATCCTATGTGTGTTTGCTTAGGGATCATTCATTTATTACATACGCATAAAATTTGAATTTTCAACCCCCTCCCCCTCACTACGCAAAGCGGCCATTTTTTCATATACATTAAGCATTACAGTACGCAATTGCACTGACCCCTCCCCCTCCCTTAATGCGTACGTAATAAATGAATGATCCCTTATAAAACAAACACAAAATGTATTGTAAAAATAGGTTATTAACCGAGACCAGGACGCAGGGAATAAGAAATGACTTCAGGAGGAAAATATTACAGGAGGACAAAGAAATGAAAAGGGTATATATTATACTGTTAAACAGGTATTGAGTGCCCTCTAAAAGCCTCAGGGGAAAATTAAGTGATCCAGTGCATTTTGTGCGAATTCCCGAGGTATTACATAAAAAGAGAAATCTATAAGACAAATGTCCACAAACAGGAGGTAGGGAGTGTGAGGGGAGGGGAGGGGAGGAGGTAGGGAGTTTGAGGGAGGTGGGGAGTGCGAGGGGAGGGGTTGGTTGTAGTGTTAATATTTCATAGTGTAAAATGATTGTTTGATAAACAAATAAAAATGAAATCACTGTAAATAAATATCAAAGGAGCTTTAAAAATGCTTCGACTTTAGATGATTTGAAATCTGAATTATTTATGTCTTTAAAAACAAAATAAAAGACGGAGGGTTCGGATTTTATTTTTAGTTGCTGGAAAAATTTCAAAAGTGTTAATGAGAATTTACTGCCATGGAAACATAGTGGAATCCAGTTAGTGGAATCTACATTCCACTTTTGAGTTCATAGTGGAATCTTTTTATTCCACTCCTGAGTTCTGAGTGTTCTACGTGATCATTAACTCTTTTGTTATGGACAATCTCTGATATTTAAAGTATTTAGGAATAAATTCAAGATGTTATCATAAAAATATCACTTGCTGTTTTACTTCATTAGTTATCATCTTTTGTGTTAATTCAAATTGGAAGGTTTCGGTCAGTTTCACTCCTGAGTTGGTTAAAGATAACCGGTGGTGGACAAATACCATCAGGTTACAATTCTGGGTCCAGTTGCTCAAAGATTTGTTACAGATTACCGGTGGACAAATACCATAGCAACAATGAAATTTCAATTGTCTCTATGTTACTATGAACAGACCGATCAGGGCCACAAACATCTGGATCCGGTTCCACAGTTGTGGGTTAGAGTTAACTCCGAGTTAAGATTAGTTCATTTTCAATGTTTTAACTCGGGGTCAAATCTTAACTCACAACTGTGGAACTGGGTCCTAATCTTCAAGCTCTTATGTTAACTTCCACAGGGTCCAGTTCCACAGTTCTGAGTTAAGATTTAACCCTGGGTTAATACATTGAAAATGAACTAACTTTAACTCAGAGTTAACTCTAACTCACAACTGTGGAACTGGGTCCTGGTTATCAACTTTTCAGCAAAAGCAGCCCCCAAAGTTTTTTACTTGACGAAGTATCCATTGATTAGTCAAGAAATCGAAGAAAACGAAGGAGATGGAATTTGACGTCTCTGATTCTACTAGCCATTTTCAATAACGAATCTAATTTTCCTTTTTTTCCTACGTATTTGTGAACAATTTTATTTCATTCGGTACAATAAAGTTAATGCATATTTGAATTGAATAAGCTCTGGTAAGCGAGTATAAATTCTGCTCTCCGAGATGACTCCACAATTCAATTCAAACATTTATTGCTCCGTTCATATCCATAAGAATTGACTCTACATATCTCGATAATTGGTTTAGTTAAACATGTCTGGATTAATTGAAGATTGCTTTAAGTATTACAACACGAGGAATCTGTACAGCGTTTTAGGAATCGAGTCGGATTCAGATGAATCTCAAGGTAAGAATCCAGATTCCCGCCCGTTCTCGCTAGATGGCAGCAGTTGACGGTAGTGGCGCTAATTTTGACAGCTCTCGGGTTATTTATTTTTTTCAGTAAAGAAAGGATACCGGCGTGTATCTCTGAAGGTTCACCCGGATCGCGTAGAACCCGAGCAGCAACAAGAAGCAACTTTAAAATTTCAAATTCTCGGCAAAGTTTATTCGATTCTATCTGATAAGGAGAAGAGGGCAGTTTACGATGAAACAGGTCAGTAGTGGCCGCAAACCCCCCTCTGTAATTGTATTCTATTCTAATTCTCAGTGAGTCTACTTGAGATATGTGAATAAATTGTGATTATGTTGAATTATGATTATGTTAAAGCCATAAAGTGTCATCCTCACTTGCCAGAGGTTGATTGCCTCATGCCAACACAAACCCTGGTTTAGTATTAGTGAAGATGTTATTTATGGGTAAGAGTGCAGATCCGCACCTCTCGTGATTGACGCAATCTACTGAATGACAGAATCCTGGCTAAAATCTTTCTTGTGAAGATATCTTAAATTAACCAATGGCAATGCTGAATGAATTGCTGATGACATTTTGAATCTGAAACAATGATGTTTAATGTAAGTGATTGAACGGTTTACGCGGAGAGGTGCGGATCTGCACTTTTACCAATGTTATGTAGTATTTAGTGTGTTGGTTAGACGTAAAGGGAAGCAGGCTGGATGATTATTTTGAACTATAGACTGTTAAGTCGTTGATGAGTGATTGTTGATGTTGTATATTTAAAGGAGAAGTCGTCGGTGACGATGAATTTAACGATGAACAAAAAAATCGAGATTGGAACAAATACTGGAGACAACTATTCAGCGTTGTAACCGTTGATGATATCGTCAACTATGAACGTAATTATAAAGGTAAATGATATATACTGAACTCCAGTTCCACAGTTCTAGACCTAGTTCCACAGTTACTGAACTCCAGTTCCACAGTTCTGATCCCAGTTCCACAGTTACTGAACTCCAGTTCCACAGTAACTGAACTCCAGTTCCACAGTTCTAGACCTAGTTCCACAGTTCGGAACTCCAGTTCCACAGTTCTGATCCCAGTTCCACAGTTACTGAACTCCAGTTCCACAGTTTTGAACCCAGTTCCACAGTTCTGAACCCAGTTCCACAGTTCTGAACCTTGTTCCACAGTTCTGAACCCAGTTCCAGAGTTCTGAACCTAGTTCCACAGTTCTGGACTCAGTTCCACAGTTCTGGATCCAGTTCCACAGTTCTGGAGACAATTCCATAATTCTGGAGCCGGTTCCACAGTTCAGGACTCAGTTTGTAATATGTTTGTCTATTTTTAGAATCAGATGAAGAACTCGCTGATTTGAAAGAAGCATATTTGAAATATGAAGGAGATATGGATAAAATAATGCAGTGTGTTTTATGTGCGAACGTTATTGATGATGAACCAAGACTGACTGAAATTCTAAATAATCTCATCAAATCACAGGAAATTCCAGATTTCCCAAAATTCTCGAAAGAAACGACAAAGAAAAAAGAAAGAAGAAAAAGAAAGGTAGAAAAATCTAGTAATAAACTCCGACTGAAGGTTTCAAATTATTTATCTTTTGTAGAATTTTTTAAATTGTGGATAAATTTTAATTGAATCTGAGTAGAAATCTGGCATCGCTGTCCAAACGCACACTAGTGACACCTGGTTGATCCTCACTTGCCACAAGTGGAAACCTCTATTGCCGCAGTAGTTGATGTCTTACTGTACACTAAAGACACCTGGTGGATCCTCACTTGCCACATGTGGAACCTCTATTGCCGCAGTAGTTGCTACTGCACACTAGTAACACCTGGTGGATCCTCACTTGCCACAAGTGGAATCCATTGATGTCCTACTGCACACTAGTGACACCTGGTGCAAACTCACTTGTCACAAGCGATATCCTACTGTACACTAGTGACACCTGGTGGATCCTCACTTGCCACTTAATTTTTCTATTTTGAATATTCCAGGCTGAGAAGGAGGCGAAGGAGTTGAAAAAGGAGCTAGGAGACGATTCCGCGGCAACAGGCAACAATAGTCTGACGTCTCTGATAAAACAACGTCAGAAATCGCGTGAAAGCGAAATGAACGATTTCTTCTCACATTTAGAACAAAAATACGCGAATCAAAAACCAACTAAAAATAAATCAAAAAAGAGTAAAAAATAAAAATGTTTCGAATGATTAACAAATTCTTACTCATTGTGTTCAGATCTGTAAATTCATTCATTCATTTCTATGATTATATTTTGCAATAAAGTGATAATAAAATGGTATCGTTATTCTGTATGTAAAACCAGTTGTTTATTAGTTATTTCTGATTTGTTGATCAGTTATGAAGGATTCACATTATCTCTCTGGGAGTAAGGTCCGAGGTGCTGATCAGTGATGAGACTCGTACATTCAGACTCGCTTTATAAGTGTAAGTCGTCATTTGTATAAGTCGTCACATTACTGAAGTCATCTCTATTTTTTAGTCTCAATTTGTATTTCTAATTCAATTTACTAAGTGTAAGTCATCATTTGTATCTAAGTCGTCACATTACTGAAGTCATCTCTATTTTTTGGTCTCGTTTGTATTTCTTATTGAATTGATTAAGTGTAAGTCACCAATATAATGATCTGCATCACGACACGCAAAATCCTCCAGTTTTGCTGTAGGTTTTTGCAGCAAGAGGAACGGATGGGGTTCATGGACCTTTGTTATACGTATAGGTGAGAGGTGGAGAGGACAGGTCGTTCGGAGACCGCCTAAAATGTATTGAGGAGATTACGAATCCATTTAGTGGTTTCTAGAAGGATTTTTGGAATATCTACCGATATCGATTCGTATTGGAATATTGCATTACAATACGTGATGCTAGAATTCCATAATTTTCGACGAGTTTTTGTTAACTGAAAGTGGATTCAAGTTCCATCCGTCAACTAGAACTGAACAAACAAAAAAAACCCGCACTCGAATATCTAGTATATCTAGTAACCGATTCTGTTCTGGTATATAAAACAGCCTCCACCTCTCACAGGACTAGAACCATCTGCATCTGATTATCCCGTTATTTAAGTCACGTAAGTTGAATATAAATTTCGTAATTACCTGACGGCATCAATGTTTCTGATCAGGTCTTATTCAACGCATCCGAGTCCGAAAAGTTTCCTTTAAGCAACATTTCGACTTTATTCTAATAGTCGACGAGGAATATCTCGATATTTTCGTTCTCTGTGTGGGATTTTTATCGAGTTAGGCCTATTTAACACGGTGGACTCGGAGAGTGTTTCAACAATCGTATCGGTTTTATTGCAGGTTCTTGAAAACCGCGATAGCTAAAAATGATTGGTAAGTTACGAAGGCAGAGCAGCGTATAATACACTATTTCAGGGAGAGGTTCGCCCCCAAAATATAGGGTATATAAAGAACGCAGCAGTTCTTGTACCATCCTCCAGAATCCCCTGGAATGTATCGAATCATTAACGATCTGAATTTAGTGTTTTGATGATGAGTTCGGGAATAGCGAACGAACCCCCTAAATTCGGGTCAAGATTTTTGCGAAATTTTGATACAATTTTCACGTTTTTTTTGGGGGGGGGGGGGGGGAAATGAAACAGTACAAGTAGTTGTGAATATATTATTATTGAATATTGGAGATAGATATTATAAATCTGACGTTGTAGAAATTATAAAATGCGATGATGTTTAAGTTCATGGTGAAATAAGTGTATTTTCTCGGCACGGGTTTGTTGTCTATAACTCGGAAAGAACATACATTTAAAATTTGAGTTGACAGCGAAAATCATATACTTTCGATGATTTCTGTAAATAAATATATTTGATCTGATTTGATTTATTAGTTAATGTATAAATGTGTATTTCAGACGATTTGATTTATTAGGTGATTGTACATGTATTAAACGTAAGTTTATATTTGAAGGTAATGTGTATAAATTCGCTGTTCCGCTGTGCGTGATGTTGGCCTCAGTCTGGGCGATGGTCACCGCCGCCGCCGCCGCCGCCGTCGAGGATGAAAAAGAACTGGAGATGGAAACCCGTCGCACTGGCCTCAGTGCTTAATTACGGATTCTGGATCTAATTCAAGAATTCTGATCGGGGGACCAAGCGCGCTGGTCTTAGAAAACTTCTATCGTCCTCTTTATCTAATCATTAATTGTTTTGATTTATTCTCATTAAATTATTCTCTTCGTTTTATTCGGAAAGAACAATGGAAAACATTTCCTCATTAAAGATTTCTGTGACGACAATTTCGAAATAAACTACTATAAAGCCCAAGGAAACATTCAGGGGTGGATTTAGGGCGTTGTCTCGGGGGTCCGGGCCCCTCTCTACCCATCGAGACTGCCCCTTTCGTCAAGACTTAGAACTCCATTCCGAGATTGCATATTTTCGCACATTTCTTCAAAAATATCTAAACAACGACGAAGGTGGAAGGAACCCCGGTGGCCTATGACATGATTGCTCGATCTGAAAAATGCCTTAACCCTTAGAACCATCAGGAGCAAAGAATTGAGCTCGGGCTTCTTTTAACACTATTCCTGAAAATGAAAAATTAAAAAAAATTCCTCGGAGATGGAGGACGCAGCTCGGACTGCTGACTGACCCCAAACATCGCACGCTAAAACCCTAACCCTGACCAGAGTCGAACCCGCGACCTCCAGCATGCCAGCCGAGCTTGCCAACCACTAGACCATAGACCAGTAGCGATTGGTGTAGTCTTTGAGTTAGTCTGTTCAGTCTGGTGGTGACTGGTGACCAGTCAGCTGTGAGTTGACCAGTCAGGCATGGTGGCTGGTCACCAGTCACTTTGTGAGAGCTGGTTGTCGATCATTTTCTATTCATTGGCAATAATTCCTTTATTCCATAGCAGCTATTGATCCGATATTTCATTATTTTATCAAAAACCGCATCTTTCAGCGCAAATCAGAAAATAAAACAAAAAACGATTATAAAAAACCAAAGATTTAGAATCAGAAGATGATATAAAATCCCTGCACACTAAGAATAAAAAGAGTCTGATTTTATATTATATTTACAACACGGACTCAAAGTGTTTCATCAATGGTTATAATGAAGACAACATCAGTATTCCTGAAGATGACTATTTAGGATAAGGTCGAAACGTTGAATAAACTACACTAGCTCAAGGAATACAGTATTCCTGAAGATGACTATTAGGATAAAGTCGAAACGTTGAATAAACTACACTAGCTCAAGGAATACAGTATTCCTGAAGATGACTATTAGGATATAGTCGAAACGTTGAATAAACTACACTAGCTCAAGGAATACAGTATTCCTGAAGATGACTATTAGGATAAAGTCGAAACGTTGAATAAACTACACTAGCTCAATGAAACATCGCAGACTCAGTATTCCGAAGATGACTATTAGGATTGTAGGCTAAGGAAATGCTTGAGTCTTTATTGTACACTAAATTAAAAACGTCCTTGCGGAAGGGGTTCGCTTAAAGTAAATGCAGCTATTTAAGGGCCATGGGGGGCGGTTCCAAAGACAGGGCATAGGCTTAAGGCCGGTCTAAGACAAACTTAGTTCTATAGCCAATCTAACAACTAAGACCAGTTTTGTGAATTGAGACCGCTTTTGGACAAGTCGTGACTATGGAACTGGCCCCAGGAGTCATTAACGCGTGTACTCTTCAATCATACGGATTGGTACGACTATTTCATCGTGCGGTCCCTCTCCTCCTGTTCTCGATTTCTCCAACTCATACGCCTCGTAACCGTTAGCGACGTTATTGATCATGAATTCAAACAGTCCCGACCACGCTTCGTGTATCTCGCTCGTGTACGAGTGACCCAATACGTTTTCCCACGTGTACAAAACGCTCTTTTTAAATTCTTTCAAATAGCTGGGATGAAACGCGTTGATCAGTCCGTGTTTAGCTCCGAGCGGGATCAGACGATTTAAGGCCGTCTCGTCCAGTCTGTAGATATTCGTTACTACGTCGTTGATGAGAGTCATGAAGTTCGCCGAATGGGCGCGGAACACGGAATTCTGGTATAACTCGTCACCTGTCAGCGATCTGCAGAAATAAAGCTTTTTTATATCGCTTTGTTGCAAATGAGATATGAATTTTACATGAATGAAAAGTGGAGATTCCCAAGGTTTGAATGTTGCCAAAGTTATTCATCTATCGACCAGGGGCCGGTTTCATGTAAAAGTTTAAGCTTAAATCAGTTAAGTTTGAATTGTTGTCCTCATTGAAAACATGAAGTAACCAAATGGCAATTGCACCAAAAATTTTAGTAAAAAAATTTTCGTGAAACTGGAACCCTATGATTACGATAAAACACGCATCACAAATAGTTATAAAAATAGGGGAAAAATGACCCAACAATTTATAGTGTAATAGCTTAAATGGATTTTTTATTGGAGATTTGATTTTTCCATGGTTCATAGCTGAGGACTATGAATTTGTATATATTGCCTTGTAGATAGAAGAACTATTATCAAAGGCGCTATAACAGAAACAGGTCGCGCGGCGACTTGAGAGCAGAGATACCTTGAGTTGACGGGATTTGGGAGGTAGGGAATGCCACATGATCGGTGGCAAATATGGCTATTGCATGTCCACCAACTCAAGACACGATCTTAACAACTTACCGAAACGAGAAGGAATTCTTTATTTCCGGGCTGTTTGCAAACATATGCATGAATATCTTACAGCCAGTATCGACCGCTTGACGATGTTGACTAAAAGTCGGCCACGTTTTCTGAATGATTTCGATTTGAAAATCTCCTAAAACGTCTGCAGAATTTTGTTGATTATGGCGTCGTGAACTGTACCATTCTAACGGCACATCGTACATTGAATTACACATACCCATAATTGCTCTTCACAGCCCTGGAATCATGGAATCTGATAAATATATCGACTAAAAAAACATAAAAATGGTAAACACGATTTTTAACCCTTTTAGTAGCCCAATTTCAAAATACCCATGAATTGAATTACAGGCAGCCAACAAAGGATCAACACAATATGATAACCGGTCAATTAATTGAAAAAAGTCTCGGGAGGTATAACTGTAACGGACACACCAGTTTAACAAGGGGGACACCAAGTACGTATCAAACCAATCAACAAGATAGGGGGAAAATTCGATTCCTATCATTTCCAATGTGTTTTAAACTAATTCATAAGCATACGTTTGATTTAGACCTACAAATTCGGAACTATAACTGAACTAATTTTAAGATAAACACCCACTTTATACAGATTTAAAAGTTTTAAAAATCGAGAATTTATTCAATCCAAATATCAATAAGACACGACGTTTCGATCTCACACCTGACGATGATCTCTATTGTGAGATCGAAACGTCATCTGTATATAGCGATAAAGTGGGTTTCTGTCTTATAATCTGATCCCCGAGTTTGAGTGTGGTTATACTGAACTGATTCTATCTCAGAGATATAACTCCAAAACGGACGACATGGATTGAACTATAAATATTCTATTGAAATCAAACTAACACCTGGACCCATAGTTTCACGAAAATGTTAAACTAAAATTTTTTGTGTAATTGCTATTGGTTACTTCATGTTTTCAATGAGGACAACAATTCAAACTTAACCGTTTTAAGCTTAAACTTTTTTTTGTGAAACTGGGCCCTGATATCATTTCCACAGATAACTATTCGACTTTATTCACTTACCACTCTCTGAGGCCCCTCCTCAATTCTCTCGAATTGAAGTTTCCAGTTACAGTTTCCAGTTTTTCCAACGCTTAGTTATGAACAGTTAGTCTCACTGGATGCCTTCTGTATCGACTGCATCGACTCCGACGATTGATTTGAGATAGAATGCCAGGGGGAGGGGGTGGGGGTGAGGATCCAGACACCTATTGATAACTGAGGAAATTAAAATAATCATTCGGGCGGGAAGTACACATTCATAAGTATGACCTCAACAGAACAGGAAAAATATCAACTGTTAATTAATTAGGTATTTTATATCGATCTGATCGTTGTGTGATGTGTATGTGATGATTATGTTACAGTATCGGATTGTATCGGTTTCAGCGGCCAGAAACAAACGGCATCGAACATCATCAGTATCTGCCATGTATGCGACCATGGGTGGGTATTCAGGGCATATATGGAGGGGTAGCACCTAATGAAAAGTGCAATAATTATATACCGAGGAACTATTTCTAAATACACGAAGAATATAGCATAAGAATGTTTTACTGGTATGACATAACACGGCAAGCGCCCGCCCTGTCTCACTACACCGTCCGGTGCTGCCGCTATGCTCAACATTAGCGGATTTTTCAGACACTGACGTGAATCGACTCTGGCAATCAAGGGGGAGTCTACTGCCAGAGTCAGTTCGTGTTAGTTTATGCAAAATCCGCTAATGTCGATCATAGCGGCAGCACCGTACTGTCCAGGACAAACACTAGGTACAGTCTCCAGGGCCCAGTTTCACAAAAGAGTTTAACTCAAATTTTTGGAGTAATCGCTATTGGTTACTTCATGTTTTCAATGAGGACAACAATTCAAACTTAACCGTTTTAAGCTTTAACTTTTTCGTGAAACTGGACCCAGGGCATCCTCGCTTACCAGGGCTCCGGTATCACTCCCGAACTCGCTTCCGCCAGCTTCAGCGAACAGCTTTAGCGTAGTGGGTTCGAATCCCTTGACGAGTGAAGGTCTCCAGGGCAAACATCTGGTACTATCTCCAGGGCAAACATCTGGTACTGTCTCCAGGACAAACATTACAATCAGTCCCCAGGACAAACACGCATGCCGATAGCTATGATCCTAATACATCCACGTTTCGGGGATCTATTAAGCTCTTTATCGCTTTTTATTGCTACTAAAACAACATAATTGCTTTATGATGACAGCTATCGAGAGATAAAGCTAGACAGCAGCCATAATACATCGAGTCATTTTAGATTGCGCGGGGTGTGACAAGGTGGCCAAGTCAGCCAATCACTGATCGCTGTTCTATTCAAACCACAAATTCCTTTAATAAGTTCATAAATTTGTAAAAAAAAACTTCTCGAACATGAGGACGATATACCGCGTTTAGTGTCAGACTAAAAAGGATTCACCATTGTTAATTCATAAATCGACCACACTGTCCAATTCAAACTTCTCGAATATGAGAAAGAGTCATCACAAGTGATAAAAGTCAATATCATTTATTCGAAGAAAACTCATGGTAGAAACAACGATGAAATAAACAAAGCAGGGCCAAGCCCAAAGGGCTGCATTTGAATCAACCTTTGATTGTTACTAAAAACTTCGTGAAACGATTGATAGGTTTTAACGTGAATCATATATATTTCCATACAACAATTATACAAAATCCAGATTAAGTTCCTCAACCACGATGACTGTATTTCAAAAAAGACCAACCATAATGGACGTATAAACTATAAACTAGGAAAATTTACTCATGTTCATCAAACTCTACTCTATTTTACGATAGGACCTTAATTAAATCGCTATCACATGAACAACTGAATTCTATACAAGGGTGAACAAGTTACTAATAACCAAACTATTACGCAATTGAAGAGTTATAACATGATGATGAACATGTATGTCGTTCTTATGACAAATTTGATACGCTGCTGCTAAATGACAGGTATTATACTATAAGACAGGTATAAGAATTCATATAAGTTCCTCATGAACAAACACGTGAACTGTATTGCAAAAACAGTTCAACATAAAAGCATTAGTCTGAGAGATAAAACCTAGAATTCACTCTAAAAAGCTTAAGATTAACAAATCCATCTTTAATTTCATTTTAATTGACATTATTAATTGACAAGAAAAATATAATTTTGCAAACTTTGCCTCGTCTTAACTTGAAGATTTTCAAACATAATACATTCGCTTGAAATAAGTATTCTGACTTTTTGGCCAAGTCATGATTTTTAAAACATCATTAAAATCCAAAAATGAGAATATTACGCATATTAACTTTTTTATTGCGTCTAAAAGTCTAAAATTTTATGTCGACATATTTTCGCGCATACAACTCTTTAAAATACTGACTACTTAAGGTTCAGGCTAAGCACATTATTTCACACTAAGGAAATATGAAATGAACCACTATTTCTAAGATTGGTTGATAAAAGACTAAAAGACCAATTCATCCAGGTTCATATGTCATTATTATCACAAATCATTAAAAGCTATGCTCAACTAAGTATCAAAAATTATCTGAAGTTCCCAATATCATGTTGATATTATATCTCTGTTAAGGCGCAACTCAACCGACCTATGAGTCGTAACAAGGCGGTTGACGCAATCATTTCAACAGTGTCACCAACCTAACTTAACTAATCTAACAAAGATCAAAATCATGCAGCAGATTTTATGGGACTAGGAAGGAACTTAAATCAGATTACAAAACAGAATGACTGTATACAAATTCATTAGTCTTCACGAAAATTTCATCCAATCAATTTAAAGTATTTGGATGGGATTTTATTGAAATATTCAAACGTGAATAGTTCCTTCTCAGGCAACAGGCCCCTAATTATCCTAACTTCAATTTCATTGAATAAATCATACTCTGTTCTACCACTACCAACAAGTAGACTGTAATCTGGCAGATTTCGTGAACTACATTTCTGACTAGACCAGTTTGTACAAGTGTGAAGTGTAAAAATAAATCAGTACTTTACTACACTTTGAAGTCCACTATTGTCTCTGTTGCTCCTTAGTGTTTATAAGATGCATTAGCTGCTCATCAAGTGTTTATAAGAGGCACTAGCTGCTCCTCGAGTGCTTATAAGATTCACTAGCTGCTCCTCGAGTGTTTATAAGATGACTAGCTACTCCGGAATCAGTGTTTATAAGATGACTAGCTACTCCGGAATCAGTGTTTATAAGATGACTAGCTACTCCGGAATCAGTGTTTATAAGATGACTAGCTACTCCGGAATCAGTGTTTATAAGATGACTAGCTACTCCGGAATCAGTGTTTATAAGATACACTATTGTCTCTGCTGCTCCTGGATCAGTGTTTTTAAGATGCGCTATTGTCCATGCTGCTCCTCGAGTGTTTATAAGATCCGCTACTGTTGCTCCTGAATCATAATGTTGGTAGAAATCCACCATCTTGTTGAAGAAATCCATCGTTGGGTCGTAACTCGCTGCTGCTGGCTCCACAACTTCTCATCTGGACGTCTGCAGTTTTCATCGGCATCAGTAGTCGTCTACTTTTGGTTGTCGTTTACCAAGCGATGACCATTATTTCTAGGATAGAGTTTTTCTGAAATAAGTTAAGAAGAACATCCTTTGAGGCAGACGATCCTAACAAGCATTGATTATAATTTATACGTTAATTTGAATTATACGGGCTGCCATGTTTTTTGTAGGGGCAAAATTCATCGAAATTGTTTGCCGCTTAAGGCCACAATAATTAATAGTAGTTCAGCGGCATAAATACATCACTGTTTAAGTGACAATAGAATATGAGGCTGGATATAAAATCAGCTGTACGTGTTAATTGACATGTGTATCAACTTAACTTTCTTAAGATTGCCGAGCATCCTTTTTTCATCGTCCTGTGGTGTCTACGTCATCTTCTTAATCATGGTGGGCCTGTTCAGATTAAGTTTACCTAAAATGAGAAAAAGAACAACATTCTGTAGTCACACAATTGTCTGATTAATTGTAATTATTATTATTAATAATAATAATAATAATGACATGTGTATCAACTTAACTTTTTCAAGATTGCTGAGTTCAGTATCGTCTTGTTGTAGCATCCTTTCATCGTCATCTTCTGTCCTCTTCGGCGGCGTCGTCGTCTTCTGGGGGAGTCCTGAAATGAAAAAAAAGAACAGAGATGAAAACCTGGTACGGAACAAAACTAATGTCCGAAAGCGTTGGCTCCCCGGCGCCGGTCAGGTGCAGAGGATAACAGAAAAAGAGTCAGCCAGGAATTTGCTGCCCTCTACACGCCCTCACACAGAACGCAAAAACCTGAATGGCAACGCCTCACGTCCACCATCAAACCACAGGGTGTACTGGGCGACGTCAGTAACTGACAAACCTGTAAGATTGCACGAAATACAAATAGCGCAGTACAACCAGCTTGACCGGGTTGAGATTCAGGATCTCAACTAGCACCCAAAAGCGTGACAAGAGACTTCATCCACTGACCGAGGTTGTCACAAGGACACAATGAAACTAGCACTCACAAGCCGACAAGAGACTTCATCCACTGACCGGGGTTGTCACAAGGACACAATGAAAACTAGCACTTAAACTAGAAATCAAAGAGCGTGACAGTAGAATCATCCCTCAGCCGACTCAGAATACCAGAAACAAAGAGCGTGACAGTAGAATCATCCCTCATCCGGGCGGTCACAAGGACACAATGAATGCTAGTAGCGTGACAGTCCAGTATAACCACTCCATTTTTACCCCGAACATCCGACAGATTTGCCCGTCATTGACGTCGTTCAGCACACACTGCAGTAAGATAATGAACGTGAAGCAGTTGTCGTCCTGGTTTTCGTGTTCCGTATGAGGGCGTGTAGAGGGCAGCATTTCCTGACCGACTCTTTTTCTGACATCATCTGCACATGACCGGCGAAGGAGCCGACGCTTTCGGACATTAGTTTTGTTCCATAGTACGTTGAAAATCGACAGATAGATCGGCCCTGAAAAATAAAACGGATTATACGCTGAAAAAAAGAACGGGTTAATAAACACGGAACAGCACACGACAGCACACGGACGGACAGTAACACATAAAACATAAAGACGTCGTTCTTTAAATGGAAAGAACCAGCTAGTAGAGCGCAGCGTAATCGCGAGGATGATCGCGAGGATGATCGCCAGGATGATCGCCAGGATGATCGCCAGGATGAACGCCAGGATATTCGAAATCATGTCTGCACAGGGTGAAGATCAAGAGATGAATGACCGGCTTAGTGATTCTACTCACTGTCGACCGGTGGCGTATTTCAATATTGACCAATCGGCAACCGCGCTGTTGTCTCTGGTCGTTGAAAGGATTTACATCGAAGTGTACAGATCGTTCCGCTGTTGCACACGCAGGGCGATCGTGACGTCACCTCTGTAATACATCCGGCATATAGACCGGGCACACGGGTACCATTGAATATTGATCTATAGAAATATCTCTAAACATTTCGAATTGTCGAAGTTACCGCATGATAAAACACTGACGCGACGTCACCGTTATACACCCGGCATATGGAATAAACTTGATCGAAAACTAATAGCAAACAATTTGAATCCCCTGCTCCTATGCTGCAATGCCGCCATGAAAATAAATTGGTCGTTTTCAGAAACCCTTGGTTGCAACGAAGTTTGTTTATCACTTACCGACGGTTATGCACGTAATAAAATATAAAAACCAACTTAATTATATAAAATGAACGTAAATTTCCTCAAATTGTGAACTGGCCCGAGTACTGCCTCGGCCGGTCCGCATACGTGAAACGCCTCAAGTTTATCAATCATCTTTATTTTTCCCAAAAAATCATACAATAATCGGGGTTTTTTGAATGAATGTTAGGGGCACTCGGTGTAATTCATTCAATATTTGATTATATTTGAAATCAGCAAGGGCTGACAAGGCGCAGCCAACTGGGAGAGGCACCGATTATTCATAATATCGACGAGACAAATTATCCTTTCTCGCATCGAACTTTAACTATGTATTGTTGAAATCGGAGCCGTTCGGTCAAAAGGACGGACTACCTGGCTCGCAGCACCAGCGGGAATCCTTACTAATAGTACCTATTGGGGTCAAAAACTTCGAGCCCCTGTGAGCTCAAGGAAATTTTTCGGACTTAACGTTATTTTCTTGTTATTATTGTGGGATTTTCTACTTATCATGGCCACAACACAGGGGGTTATTCTGCCAGTTAGCCACTGAACATTTACTTGAACTATAAACTTGAGTTAAACAACTTACACAATGCGAGACAATATTTTCAGTTATAAAAAAACTTTATTTTACAAATTATACACATTAATAAACGCATTACATTCGTTTTATGAGTTCCACTCTAATGAGTGGAATCAAGTGGAACTTCCACTCGAATTAAACATGTACCCGATATAGATAGTTATTTTCTATTAGGAAAGAAAACAAAATAACAGACAAGGTATATAACTGTTTATATAGGTACCAAGCTTACTGGTTATTTGCTATTCAAGTTGAACAAAATTTAAATCATCGATTTTTATATCACGATGAAACAAAATCTAAAATAACGTGCAATTAACATAACTTGTTATAAGTAAACTTAACTCGATTAAACTAAAACTGGTGCTGGTTGCATGGTCATGATGTGATCTTAAGTTGTTAGATTGGCTATGTAGAAATAAGTTGGTCTTAGAGTGGTCTTAAGTATAAACCATGACTATACAATTGATCCCTGATTAGAATTAAGTGAATTACAAATGATTACATGTATAGAGCTTGCAGCAGTAGCAGCAGCAGCAGCAACAGCAGCAGCAGCAGGAACGGTTCCTATGATTCATGAGACAGATACAAATTTTCGTTTTCATTTATGAAGGCTTTCACTAATTATTTCTTACACATTTTTCCTATTTTCGTTGTACAGTGTTTACCATTGAGACAGTATTCATTATCGTTAAAATGTTTACAGTTAAGATTGAAATATGTTTAAAACTAGAAGAATACTTTTGATAAATAATCATAAAATGAAAGAATTGTGGAAGATTTTATAGACAGATGAACTTTTAATCAATGAGCAGTTTGTCTTTCAAAAATAGACGGAAATCAGCTCCACAATTGACTCACAAGTTACATCCAAAGTCAGACTCTAGAACTGTGGAACTGAGTTGAGAACTGTGTCCATAACTGTGAAACTGATTCTGAATTGTGGAAATGGGTTCTGAACTGTGGAATTAGGTTCAGTTGAGGAAGTGGATACTGAACTGTACGACTGGGTACAGAACTGTGGAAGTGGATACAGAACTGTACGACTGGGTACAGAACTGTGGAAGTGGATACAGAACTGTAAGACTGGGTACAGAACTGCGGAAGTGGATACTGAACTGTAAGACTGGGTACAGAACTGTGGAAGTGGATACTGAACTGTAAGACTGGGTACAGAACTGTGGAAGTGGATACTGAAGTGTAAGACTGGGTACAGAACTGTGGAAGTGGATACTGAAGTGTAAGACTGGGTACATAAATGTGGAATTGGATCAAGAACTGTGGAAGTGGATCAAGAACTGTGGAAGTGGATCAAGAACTGTGGAAGTGGATTCAGAACTGTGGAAGTGGATCAAGAACTGTGGAAGTGGATCAACAACTGTGGAAGTGGACACATTCAGCAGTATAACGTGTATATTCACATGTTTATAGAGTGAATACACTTGTCACAGTTTAACATCACGTCCGGATTGTAACATTCAACTTGAACTGTACAAAACTGAAATTTATATTTCTGTTGTAGAATTCCGGTCGCTTGATTCAAAATCTGATCATAATCGCAACCACTGACTACAAAATACAAATTACAACAATCGTTTCAGTTACCAGTAATCGCATTTATTAAACAATTCCCGCTTACAGATCCAATGCATATTCTATCCCAGGGTCCGATCTAAACATTTGTCCGATTGCCCGGGACAAGTATATTCTCATCAGGGCAAGTAGGTTATCATTATCACTTTTTCCCCAGGCTAGTGCAATTTTATGTCACAATTCCCATTCGATACAACGGATTTCTTAACGCATTTCGTTTTCACGATAAAATGGAAAATTTTTCAGAAAAGGAATCATAGCGCCACCAATTGGACTGCCTGTGTAGGGCAAGTAGCTTTTGGAGGGGGCAAGTGAAATTTCAGATATGCTTGCCCCCGGGCAAGTGGCTTTCATTCCTTAGATCGCACCCTGTGTCTAATGTATTTCTAACTGTTATTTAAATTATTACAGCTGAACTGGCTTAATCCGGATCGGCTTAAGTTAACCCAGATTTTGGTCCAATCCGGACAAAAATGACAGTCTATTTTTCTAATCCGGATTTCCTGTAAACCGGATGAATTTTGTTGGTCCCAAATGATCCGAATTAACTGGATTTGACTATTTCTCATTCATAATTCAAATGTATCGTCTAACGACCCGTATTGTTACTATATGTTGCTAGGTAACGTACCTACAGCTACGTGTACGGCTACAGCGAATTGATCAATAGATAACGACCACACGTGCAGACTATGAGCCATTTTAACTCCGCTGATCTTTTCCAACGAAGTCTTAACTTTTTTCACCGAAATTGACTTTGGTACTCCTTGAAAATAAATATAAACGGTTACTATCCTGATATTTCAAGTGCCCAGGGGCTGGTTACATAGTCATGGCTTAGACTTAAGACCAGTCTAAGACCAACTTAGTTCAATAGCTAATCTAACAACTTAAGACCAGTCTTAAGATTTGAGACCACTTTTGGACTTAAGTCTCGACTGTGCAACTGGCCCCTGGTGAGATTGCAGGAATCAAAAACAGGCCCTGGCGAGTGGGGGATTGAAGCATAGGCCCTAGCAAGCGAAGGAATCAAATAACAGACCCTGGTGAGTGAGGGAATCAAAGAAAATACCCTAACAAGCGAGGGAATTGAAGAACAGACCCTGGCAAGCAAAGAAATCAAATAACACACCCTGGTGAGTTAGGGAATCAAAGAAAAGGCCCTGGCAAGCGAGGGAATTGAAGAACAGACCCTGGCAAGCAAAGGAATCAAATAACAGACCCTGGTGAGTGAGGGAATCAAAGAAAAGGCCCTGGCAAGCGAGGGAATTGAAGAACAGACCCTGGCAAGCAAAGGAATCATCGTAGAACGAGCCCTGGTAAATGAGGGAATTGAAGAACAGTCTGTGGCAAGCGAGGGTATTAGAACGTACCTTCCATGATGACGGTTATAACATCTCTGAGAACAGTTAAAGTTGTTATCAGCACCAATATCGAAAACAAAAACGTACAAATCGGATCAGCTATTTTAGCACCGGGCTGAAAATAATTCAACACGTAAAATTTCATTTATCGAAACCCGATTCCGAAAATTCAAGATAAATCGAAATGCATTTTAAACTTTAAGAAGTAGAATTTAATCGATAATATTTTTCACAACTATTTCCTGGCTCCGATATTTCTACTCGTGAACTTACGACAAATTTGATAATATAAGCAGCAATGAGGACTCCGATACTCTGAATCAGATCACCGATAACGTGGATAAACGCAGCTCTCACGTTTATATTCTTCTGACTAGGGGCGCCACCGTGACTGTGACCGGTAGCGCCACCGTGGCTGTGACCGGTAGCGCCACCGTGGCTGTGACCGGTAGCGCCACCGTGGCTGTGAACGTGACCAAACGATGTAGGATGATGACAAGCGCATAATTCGGAATGTAAAACAACTCCCATACTGAAATTATAAACAACCCGTGACTAACTACAGCTGGGGCCAGTTGTTCAATAGTTAGAGATTCGCGGATAAATGTCATAGTTACAATTTAAATTGTATTGTTATCGACCGATTAATTGTCTCGGCCCAGCGCTATGACAAACTTGCGGAATACTCGCTTATCGTTGTCATTGGGAAACGACTTAACATACGAATGATGACATTGAAAATTGAATCGAAGGAAATTGAGACTCAAAAATAGAGATAACTTATGCGAAAACTTATACAAATATTGCCTTAAAGACTGTATTATCAAGAATAGATAGTTGTATACATCTATAGTTGCTGGCATCAGTAATTTTTCTCAATCTAGTATGTTATATCTGGTATCAAAAAGATGGCAGATTTAATACAATAGACTTCAGTAGTTTAGCTACGGATTGCCTCAAATCATCGCCTACCCCATCGGACAATTAGTTTTCTTCATCAATTCATTGTGATAACAGCTAATCCCTGCTCCGAACTACCCCAGAATTTGCACACCTTGAAAAGAATGACCTATTCTTGACTTAGGCAGATTGCGTAGGATCTGAGGCAAGCGCTGAGTCTACTGTAACCGCATTTTAATGTTGTTATATTAATTGTAAAAGAACGTACATTATATTAAAGGCGACTCCACATCCTGAGGTTATCAACATGTCATCGGCGTTGATTTCGTAATCTCTATTGATAAACCGGAGTACAGCGAGATAGACGAGAATACCAGTTACAATCCAGATTATCAATACACTCACTAACGCTCCTAATACCTCTACAAATAAATCATAGATTACAACTTACTACGAAATCTCATCTTAAACGTTCGATTGCTAAGATATGAATCTGCTGCCTGGACCCTGCACCCCTACAGCCTAGACCCTGCACCCCCTCAGCCTGGACCCTGCACCCCTACAGACTAGACCCTGCACCCCCTCAGCCTCGACCCTGCACCCCTACAGCCTAGACCCTGCACCCCCTCAGCCTGAACTCTGCACCCCTCAGCCTGGACCCTGAACCCCTCTCAGCCTGAACCCTGCACCCCTCAGCCGGGACCCAGCACCCCTCAGCCTGGGAGCTATATCCCATCAGGCTGGACCTATAGGCATTAGACATTTTATCAGCACACTTTCAAAAACTGATCATCTATACTTCACGTGTGTTCAGTGCTTCACCTGAGACATTTTTAATTGAAAATGAACTACAAACACCAGATATTAGACATTTTATCAGCACACTTTCAAAAACTGATCGTCAATAATTGACTCTGAGAGTGAATGTTTTAGAATGCAGATTCATACCTATATCTAAGATTGATTATCTCGTAGATATCACTATACAAAGGATAATAACTAAACAACGGCTTACACTACAATACGTACCTGCTCTTCGGAATCCAAACGTATGTTTAACGCTTGCTGTTTTATTTGCGATGAATAGAGCGAATAAACTGATTATAAAACTGCATAAATCGCTGGCTAAATGGGTGGCATCAGTGATCAGTGCTAAACTATTAGCGTAAACACCACCTGTAAATATATAACATATACATCAGTTAGTGGAAACACAGCAGTCATTGTTAGGGGACAATTATAATACATTATTTTAATCTTTAACAAAGAACTGTGGAACTCAGTCCAGAACTGTGGAAATGGGTCCTGAAGTGTAGAACTGGGTCCTGAACCGTGGAACTGGGTTCAGAATTGTGGAACTAGGTTCTGAACTGTGTCACTGGATCCAGAACTGGGTTGAGAACTATGGATTGGAACTTGGTCTAGAAATGTTGAACTGGATTCATATCTGTGAGTCCAGAACTGTGGAACTAAGTCCAGAAGTGAGGAACTCAAACTGAATCCAGTCTGGATTGTAACTTACCAATTATTTCTCCAATCATGAAAGCGAGGCATAAAACAGAAACAGCTATGAGTTGATTACGAGCGAGTTTATCAGAACGGCGCTCAGCCTCTGAACCGGTCCAGCGAGGATGAGGATGGCAATGATCAACTTCTATATAATCATCGTCAGAATCTTCATCTTCATCTTTATCGTCTTCCAGTAACAACGAGTCATCATCGTCACCGCTACCTGCCAACAACGGTCGTCGTTGATGTTGTTGTATTGTTGTATGGTTGCGTAGTAACAGTACGTCGTCAGCGTTGTGACAATATTCCTGTTCTCGGTCCGACGCGCCCCTACCCTCTCCCTCCCCCGCCGCTGCTGCAGGTCCCCCGATCACTAATCTCGGACTTCCTAAACCGATTTCAAACTCTTGATCTCGAAGAAGTTCGTTTTCCGATGAGTTCAGTTTTTGCATCTGATTATTTTTCCGTGGTCGAGAAGTTGGAGGAGGGGGTAGATATACTACTGGCTCCCCAGCAGCAGCAGCAGCAGCAGCAGCAGATCTCCCTCCACCACCTCCACCGACCCCGTCACTGTCAGCGCACCTGGCGTTGTCATCCTCATCACCTCTCCTCCTCTCACTCATCATCTCCTGGTGACTGATGATCAAACTGCGCTGATTGAAATTACAAACCTTTGTTCGTTAAATCTACATCGGCACTTTTAAAATTAAGTTTTCTTTAAGTTGCCAATAAATGTATATTTGTATTGCTATTTATTTCCGGGTACGGAACGGTACATTTCGTCCTCGATTTTTAGAGAAAGTTCTGCAATTTTTTTCTTTCGATAATCATCTGTATGAATTTTCTGTTTGAGTTGAGAAAGATTTATCTCTTTCCAAAATGGAAAATATCGTCTTGTAAAAATTAAAATTGCTTTTATCGGGACAAATAAAGTTTGCGTTGAATTGAAAATAAATTTCTCACTATTATACGAAACGTCGACAAAGTCATTTGTGAAAAAAATATCTAAAAAGTGAATTGAAACTATAAGTCTTTATGTTAAAATGTAAAGTAAAGTAAAAATATCGGGTTTGTAGTGAAAAAAGATAAGGAAATTGCTGTATTTGAATGGACGTTTCAGTAGAAAGTTTTACATTCACGCAACGGAAGAGACGTGAATCCATTGGTTGACGTGAAGCCGCTTCACGTGACGCGACCCGGCGCTGTTTCACGTGTATGACCCGGCACCGCGTATAGCTTCACGTCTCATAGCCGCCGCCATCTTTACTAGAGATAGTGGCTTTATGCACACGGTTCTAAGGTTCAGCAGCGCCAAGTAGAGTTAATACCGCCAGTTTTAATACTACGGAGACTTTTAGAAACATCAGCAACAGCAGCAGCGAAACAGGGAAAGAACCAGAGAGAACTACTGATCAGGAATATTAGAAAAACTGACTCAAGGTAAGAGGGCATCGAATCGAATCACAGGCTTCCGTGCGTGGTATGTCCCGAGTGTGTGAGATTATGAATGAATGAATGAAAATGTGAATCATTGACTGGGACTGACTGAGGTTAGTGAGCACTGTTCGTGTCCTGATCCATCGGTCATGCTAGTAACAGGCTAGCCGGCGCCCGGTCAGTCAGACACGGCCAGGTGACTCACAATAACTACTTTCTACAACAATAATGGCAGGGTTGCAAGTCATGGGAAACCTAGACATGAAAAGCAAAATTTAAACAACACAGTACAGTTCCCACAGAGGGAGGGAGATTGGGAAACACTTTTGGGAATTTTGAAATAATGATTCCCATTTTGGAAATATTTGGGAAATTTTCCTAAAATCAGGGGAATATTTGGGAAGTATTTTGGGCAATTTTCTTCAGCGAAGCGAGTTCCCTTGAATAAACCGGTCACCATTAAAATGTCAACTGTAGTATGATGTTATCAGTTCTTTCTATGAAAGCAATTGAAAAATAACCTGGGAAAAACCTGGGAATGTTTTTTGAAACTGGGAACCATGAAACAAAGAAAATTAAAATATTGTTTGTATAGGCTTTTTATATGATGGTCAGAAATCCTTCAAGTTAGGGACCTTTAAGGTAACGCTAGCTACAGGCCTGAGATATGATGATGAAACCCCTCGGTGTTTGAGGAGTGTCATAAAGATAGCAGTTGTAGTAATAGATTATAGTTTCTGTCAATTGTCATGTTTGATTTGATAACAATAAATATAAAATCCATATGAAATGAATATGTGATAAACTGGTGATATTTTACCACCTTGCTCTACTATACAGATCTACTGATAATAACCATTGATAGATAAAAATTTGAGTCTGGTGTAGTCGTAATCATAATATTGAATTCTGAGTCTGAAATGTTTCCTCGAGCTATATTCGATATAAGCGAAAGTTCATAAAAATTAGTCTTTATGAATGTTTGATATAAGCAACTTCAGCCACAACTGAATAACAGGTATCACTGGATCTTTGACCAAGGTGATATCTGAATCCAGGTTGTTAGAATGATTTCCTTGAACAGAAGAAAAAGAGTCTCGAAATGTTTTATTGAGCTAGTGTAGTTTGTTCGATTAGTGCTTTCAATTTTATCCTAATAGTCAGTAATGCTTCTAGTGTTAGTTATAAGAAAAAAATGGCATATATATTTGATATTATCAGTTGCTGATAAACATCACCTGCCTTTTAGTATTGATATATCACCAGAACTCTGATGATTTATCGATAAAATTTATCAGTAATGAATAAACAAAAATTTCAACCCAAATAAAAATGTCATGATTAATTTCACATATAAGTAAATGTGTGGGTGGGTGGGATTGAAATGTGAAGATTTTGTGGTCAAATAAAGTTCATCGAATTAATATATAGTTCTTAAAGTACGTTTGAAACCACTTCATACACAATTGATATGAATAATCGATATTTTTATGCAGATTTTTCTAGCTCTAAGTACGTATAACCCTATTATGTTGTACCCCCTTTTATCCATTGATGGTGACTATTGATTTTTAAAAATTAGGTACAAAGGTTCATAAGATGGTAACAAACTAAACCAAATTTATTGATACAAATGATCACCAGGATAATGATACCGCTCCGTATCAGTTGAAATCTAACTAATGAGAAATGTTACCTGATTATCAAGTTATCGATAGTTATGTGAATGGATCAGTGTGTATCATGTCCTCTATTCTGGTCATTATTCCACGGGCGATTGACCACTGGTCATCCACACACACACACGGGTGATTGACCACTGGTCATCCACACACACGGGTGATTGACCACTGGTCATCCACACTTATCCACCGGTGTAACGCGTAGAAAATTAGCTGCATCATTAAACATGTTACTGCATTACATGATACAACCACCATTCATCTGTAAGCTATCTATAATAAAACTGTTTATCACTCTGAACTTACTATCTCTCCTATCTTTCTCTTACCTTCTCTCTTACCCTCTCTCTCACCTTATATTGTCTTTGGTGCCCCCTCTTTTTCTTCCTTTTCTCCCCGCCTCCTCTCCCACTCTCACCTCTTTCTACCCCCTCTCCTCCCCCTTCTCTACCCACTCTCCTCTCCCACTCCTCCCTTCTCCCACTCCCCCCTCTTCTCCCACTCCTCCCTTCTCTCCCCTCTCCCATTCTCCTCTCACCTCTCTCTACCCCCTTCTCCCCCTTCTCTACCCACTCTCCTCTCCCACTCCTCCCTTCTCCCCCTCTCCCACTCCCCCCTCTTCTCCCACTCCTCCCTTCTCTCCCCTCTCCCATTCTCCTCTCACCTCTCTCTACCCCCTCCTCCCCCTTCTCTACCCACTCGCATCTCCCACTCCCCCCTCTTCTCCCACTCCTCCCTTCTCTCCCCTCTCCCATTCTCCTCTCCCTTCTCTCTACCCCTTTCTCTCCAACTCGCCCCTCTCTCTCTACCCCCTCTCCTCCCACTCCTCCCTTCTCCCCCTCTCTACCCCTCTCCCACTCCCCCCTCTTCTCCCACTCCTCCCTTCTCTCCCCTCTCCCATTCTCCTCTCCCTTCTCTCTACCCCTTTCTCCTCTCCCACTCGCCCCTCTCTCTACCCCCTCTCCTGTCTCTATTTACATTAAGTCTAACATGTTCGAGCCTGTAACAGTTAAAGTGTGTTTAAGTGACAAACAATGTACCTGTACTGATGTAAATATTGTCAATGACATTTCATCAATTTAAACGGTCTTTATTTTTGAATATTGGATTTTAGATAGAATATTTGTACTGTGTAGATGTGGTAGTTGTAGAGCTGCAGGCAGCTGACTGTAGATAGAATAACAAGTCGTTTCAGTACAAATACATATTAGTGTCATCATCATTCTGTTGGTTGTTAGAGATGAAATATAGAATAGGCATTTGACTTGTTAGATTCTAAGAAATTCAATTGTAAGATGAATTTCTTAATTTCATTGAGGTTTAAAGTTATCTTATATCACTCATAGAAGGCTTTAAATAAGTGTGTACGAAAGTACCGCAGATCACACAACTATTATCTGTACTTCGATTTCCGATTTCAATAAAAAAACACCCTGTTTCACTCCTAGCAGGTATGACTGGTAGGTTTGTAACGGACACCAAATCAAAGTAAATCAAATGAATAGCAGCGTCAATCCCTATTATAAGGGTTTGTAGTACACATGAAGGAAATGACAACTTTGAGAATTTATTTATTTTTTATGTACAACTTTTAAGGTTGAATATATTTAAAATTCCCCCCAAAGTAGAAATCCCCTGGTCTTTATTCTGTATATCAATTTAATCATTTAGAAAAGGATTGAAATTTTTCAAACATTGATCTCGTCACTAGCAAAAGTATTTTATTGTCGTTTCGAAGAGATTTTAAAATTTAATTTGAAGTTTGGTTAGGTGTTAGTTTAAGCAGTGTCAGGTATCATCGAGCAGTCCTCGCGCATTCCTTAACAGACAACCTGTTAATTCTACCGGAAATACCTAGAATAAATCCACGCGTATAAAAAAATACTGTTACAATAAACAACAATGGTCGTCGCTACGTAGAATAACAGGTATTTTAACTGGAAATACATGATTCATAGCTGTAGGGATGATCGCGGCCCGGGTGGTGCCCCCGCTGAGGCCCCGCGGGTCAATAGGGTGTCTCCTAGACTCGGCTAATACTCAGTTTGCGAATCGACCACGTGTGAAATTGTTTTATTAATTCCTAGTTTAATTTACCGGAAAAAAACGAATATAAAAATGATTTGTTTGTCTGTGTATGTGTGGAATTATTGTGAGTTGTCAGTTTGTACGGTTTAAGACTCATGAGGTGTTTAAGGAGCAGATCGGTAGCTTCCTCTCCCTCTATACACCTCTCGTGGTTTATTGAGAGGAGTTTGAAAAGGGGTGAGGAGGGAGGATAGGTATGGGAGGGAGGATAGTTTGAGGAGTAGGGGGATTGGTTGGGGAGGGGGATAGGTCGGAGGGGGATGGGTCAAAGGAGGGGGGATAGGTTGCAGAGGGGGATATGTTTTGGATAGGTCGGTGGAGGGGGATAGGTTGGAGGAAGGTCGGAGTAGGGGATATCTACACAGGAATCTCATGTGAATTCTCTCTCATCCAGTTGTATACTTTTTATCGTCTCTTATCAATCACTGCTTATCTTGTTTTTGATTGTAGGAATATCAGATAGTTACAACAGTAGCAGCAGCAGCAGCAGTCTCAGCCTCAGCCTCCTTCATCAGTCAGTTCAGTGTTGGTGATGTTTCCTGTTAGAAGCTAACACTCTCTCAGTCTGTTGTAACAATGTGTAACCACACGACGACCACGAGACGAATTTGCGTTTTATGCGTTTTATTTTGTTCGTTTTTCAACACGAATTTTCACACGTGTCGCGCCGCCAACAATGATCACGATCATCACCACGGCGACGGCGAACAAGAGAAATTCCTCGAGTTGATTTTCGCGAAATACGGAAAGGACGGAAAAATAACGTTCGAAGGTTTCGAACATTTGATGGCGAGTTTAGGTTTGGGGAATATTAAAATAGCGCACGGAATCAACGAGCATTTTAAAAACGACGGACGTTTTACCGAGTTTCACGAGACTCATATTCACAAAGACGACGACGAGGAGAAAAAAGAGGAGTCGAATGATCACGTGGATCACGATCACGATCACGGCGATCATAAAGCGGAGAAAACAAGCGCCAAAAATCTGATAAACGGTGAAAATAATATCGGTGAAAATCGACGTGATATCGATAAACTGCGACACGTGGATTTAAAACAACAACAGCAGCGCGTTAGACGTAGTTCTAGACGCAACAATTCAGTTACCGTGGCAACAATATCGTCGCCATCGGTTACGACTCATTCCGCGACGTCGTCAACGGTTACGACTCCTCAATCTGTGACGTCATCGCGAGGATTTAATAATAAAACTTCAACAATCGTCGAAACTTCAACAATGCGAACTATCCGATCTGTTACCGATAGCGACCGTCACGTAACGTTAGCGACGGAACCGTTAGAACCGGTACAAGTGAATCAGATAGATATCAATCAGGTCAGTAATAACTCAGGGGGGGATGGAGGGCTTAGTGGGGTGTAGGGGGGTAAGAGGGGGGAGAGATGGGATGAAACAGGGGGGCCAGGGATGAATAATAAACACAGTTCATTGTCAACTCTCCAAAGCGCTGAGACGTGTTTTACTTATAAATGCAAAACGTGCTATTAACGAAGAACTAACAAAGTGATGGATTTTGACTTGTGGTCTAAAAAGTCTTAAGACTTGTGGTATCCCAAATTATTTTTTGACAAATGCGTTTTATGCCAATATTAGTAATACTGTCTGAATGAACAAAATGTGATGGATGAAGGATTGAGGTTTTTAATGGTAAGCGTCACCAACAAGAAATGTGTTTATATTTTCCTCAGTCAGTGTTCTACCGGTGTGAACCGGTGAACTAGTGTTACAGATTATTTATACCTAGTGTTACAGATTATTTATACCGCGCCTTGGACATCATAAATTTAATCATTTAAATCGTAATCACTTATTTCTGTGATCTGTCTGTCAGTATTCTGTGATCACTTATTTCTGTGATCTGTCCATCAGTATTATATGAATGTAATCAGTGTGGATCAGATTGTTGAGTCACGTGTTATCGCTTGACTCCTGGGAGTCATAATTAATTCACCCTTAATCGCTAGACATTTAACTATGTATAATACATCGTAATACATTGTAATACAGTGTAATACATTGTAATACAATGTTTGTAATACAATGTTTGTGATACATTGTAATACAATGTTTGTGATACATTGTAATACAATGTTTGTGATACATTGTAATACAATGTTTGTAATACATTGTAACGATATTGGTAGAATTTGTGTTCGTAAATTTAGATGAAAATATCTGTGACAATCTGACAATCATCAGGGGAAATTCAAACTGTTCAGACATCAGTAATCAGACACTATCAACCCCCCTTTTCCCCCTCCTCCCTCCCCTCTCCCCAGCAGGATGAATGACAGATATTTTACCCATTGATTGATTCCAAATGAACATTGAATTTGATTCTGGACACCTCTCACTTAGTTGCACTCTCCTCCACTCTGACATCCTTCCTCCCTTCACAATAGTCTAGAATTATTTTTATTAATTCTCAATCTAGGATTAACAGTAATGAGTATGGATACTATATTGTGTTGTGTTAAAGCCTTGTCGAGGATTATCACTGATTTGTCAGTGGCATCTGTTTTGCCTGCAGTATTTCACACACTCAAATCTCATCTCTCTTCCATATTCATATTGTATTCATACAACATACTTATAATATTGATCGGAGGATTCAGAATTCAGAAATTGGCCCACAGGGACTTAGCTAGGGTACTTCCGGGCCCACATGGACTTAGCTAGGGTACTTCAGGGCCCACAGAGACTAAGCTAGGGTACTTCAGGGCCCACAGGGACTTACCTAGGGTACTTCAGGGCCCACAGGGACTTACCTGCAAGGTACTCTGAGGGCCCACAGGGACTTACCTGCAGGGTACTCTGAGGGCTCACAGGGACTTACCTGCAGGGTACTCTAAGGGCTCACAGGGACTTACCTGCAGGGTACTCTGAGGGCTCACAGGGACTTACCTGGAGTACTCCTGGACTCATAGGAACTCTTTCAGGTACAGTCTGACTCACAAGGGTTCCTCAAATCTAATTTATTTAATTCCATAAAAATGGATAGATCTAAAGTGATTAGAATTGTAGTCGGCAGTGAATCTAATAAAGAGGGAGTGGGGGGAGGGGAGTGGGGGGGGTTCTGTTAGCTCATAGGCTTCCTCAAATAAAACACCTCTAATCAAATCAATCTGCAATGAAATTTTCAAGTCTCACAAATTATCACACGTCTTAACATCGCAATGAAACAATCATCGCTGGTTGCCGTCGACGATTAGCCGTGAGGATTGTTGGATTGATTGTTACCGTGTGATGTGTCGTCTGTTTGTCGTCGTCGTCGCCGCCGGCAACAGCTCTCTTCACATTCTATATTCATTGATTTATTACCGGCAAAAAAATCTGTCTGCACCAAAATATACTGTCTGTTTCATTTAGACAGATCAATGGACAGTGGACAGAACGTACTGTGTGGTGTTGGTGGACAGTAGACCGCAAAGTTGGACAGTCAGTAGACAGCTCGTTTAGACAAAATCTGAAGACAGCACGGATAGGCTATAGTTGGACCAAAGTAGACAGTATGGTTGGACAGAATGAAGTAGACAGCATGATTGGAGGATAGACAGTACTGCTGGACAGAATGAAATAGACAGCATGTTTGGACAGAATAAAGTAGACAGCATGGTTGGACAGTAGACAGCATGGTTGGACAGTAGACAGCCTGGTTGGACAGTCAGAAGACAGTATGTTTGGACAGAATGAAGTAGAAGTTGGACAGTCAGTAGACAGCATGTTTGGACAGTAGACAGTACCGTTGGACAGAATGAGGTAGACAGAACCGTTGGACAGAATAAAGTCGACAGATCGTCATGTTGTCGTTCTATTGATTCTCAGATCACACAAAACACTGAATATCAAACATCTCGAGACAAGGAGAAAAGTTTGTGACAAAAGTTCACTGAAAGTTCTTATCGATTTCAGATAACCTTACTCAGCTGAACCTCCCCTCCCCGGGGGGTCTTACTCAGCCTCAGCCGGTATCACCCATTGGGAGGTTTATTCAGCTTATTTCCCGACGGGGGGGGGGGGGGGGGATGAGTTGTCTAGCTCTCTTCAGTCAGGTTTCACGTATGAAGATGAACAAAATTAATAAACAACTTTCTGTGGAATTGGGTGCTGTACATTTCCTCATCAACTCCTCTCCCTCACTCCCCACCCTCCCTCCCTCCTCCCTCTCTCCCCTTTCCTCTCTTCCCCTGTGTCGGATATGTCTTTGTTTGCAGGTGACAATTATTTCAGATATTTTCACACAATGGATATTTGATAGTAAACTGTCCCTAGCGGTCTCTCTCTCCCCCTCTCCTCTCTCCTCTCCTATCTCCTCTCCCTCTCCTCTCTCCCTCTCTCCTCCTCACTCAGCCTTTCCCTCATTGTTTAATTGGCATGTATATATAGGCTTTCTAGGGAAAATCTTTATGATTACAAAGTTTTTTGAAACTATTTTATTGAAACTGATTTTCAGGATTCTTTTTAAATGAATAAAACATTTTCTGTTTTTATTTCCGGTTTGAGGAATTTTTGAAATAGACAGAAATCAGAATCCGGAATATATCAACTGAAATCTCATTTACATAAATTCTTCCATAAAATTGTTTCAAAATTCTTCGTATAGAAGTAAATGAAAGCTGTGTAATATGAGATCATTTGGATCACAGTAAGTGGATCCAGTTCCACAGTTCCAGACTCATCACTCCAGTCCCACAATCCAGGGGCCGGTTGCTCAAAAGTTGGTTAAAGATTACCAGCAGATAAATACCATAGTAACAATGAACTTTTAATTGTCACTATGTCAACTATCCACTGGATAACTCTAAACAACTTTTGAGCAACTGGCCCCAGGACTCCAGTTTCACAGTTCTGTATCCAGTTCCACAAATCAGCACTCAGTTCCACAGTTCAGGACTCCAGTTCCACAGTGGATACAGTTACTGTTATAACGATCAATAATTCATTCAAATTGTCATCAAGATCGTCATCGGTTACATAACAATGATAGCGGTTTACTCATCCATCCAATCATTACTAATGAATAATTCTATTATTGACCACTATTACTACTGCTACTGACCACTACTGGTCATTATTGACCACTATTGACCACTATTGATTTCCTGGTTTCAAATTGTTTCATTGAGATCTGATATCTTAATTTAGGTTTTATTTAAACCCATTTCCTCTTTCTCCCTCTTCTCTCATTTATCTTCACTTCATTCTTTCTCTCATCCTCTCTCATCCTCTCTCATTCTCTCTCTCATTCTCTCATCCTCGCTCATTCTCTCATCCTCTCTTTCATTATCTTTCTATCTCAGTTGATGATGTTTTATGACTGCAATGCTGAAAGGTCTATGATACTGTTAGAAGTTTTTATGGTTCTCACTAAGACTGTCCTCGCAGATTTTATAGGCTGAACTCAGTGATAGCGCTGACAGAAAGATATATACTGAAATACATTACTATCATGATACACAGTGTGGTCCATAGCAAGACAAATACATGAAATACTTCCTTGATATCATAATTAATTTTCACGTGACATTTTAATTGTGTCATCCTGGAAGAACTGTATACAAAGTAACGTTAAATAAGGTTGATACAAAGTATTGAAGAATTAAGTCGATACAAAGTATTGAGGAATTAAGTTGATACAAAGTATTGAAGAATTAAGTTGATACAAAGTATTGAAGAATTAAGTTGATACAAAGTATTGAAGAATTAAGTTGATACAAAGTATTGAAGAATTAAGTTGATACAAAGTATTGAAGAATTAAGTTGATACAAAGTATTGAAGAATTAAGTTGATACAAAGTATTGAAGAATTAAGTTGATACAAAGTATTGAAGAATTAAGTTGATACAAAGTATTGAAGAATTAAGTTGATACAAAGTATTGAAGAATTAAGTTGATACAAAGTATTGAGGAATTAAGTTGATACAAAGTATTGAAGAATTAAGTTGATACAAAGTATTGAAGAATTAAGTTGATACAAAGTATGAAAATAGATACCGAAGTATGAATAATAAGATTAATGGTGACGAATAATGATTTATTAGTAATAAATTGTAGTAATGCTGATTGTGATGATGAAGTTTATAGTGATTGATATCGGATGAAGATTTTATCAGTTTCCTAAACATCTATATATCTCAATTAATATAATGACTCTGTTCATACTGGACTACAGCTATAGACTTCACTACCCCAGAAATATTCTCAAAATAATTATTTCACATTCAATAGCTAGCATTTTTAGGTTTAATCCCAGTGATTAAAAGTCTATCTATTGTGTTAGTTAGAATGTGTGAGTTATGTTTGGCACCCGTATGTTCAGTACTCACTGGTCACACACTAATCGTCACAGGGTATGTTTGTATAAATGTGAAGTGGTCACAGTGAAGTGCTGTGAGAATGTCACATGTTGGTCTTCATTTTATCAATAAAATGATGGCTTGAATTCTGGCTTTATATGATTCAGCTCTATGGATCAAGAATGGGTTTTCTCTGGGCTCTCCAGCCCCGACAATTGATAGTTTGAATCCTGACAGCGACAGAGTTTCTTTCTGTAGTTCTTCTCCGAGCTCTCCACCCCCGACAATTGATAGTTTGAATCCTGACAGTGACAGATTTTCTTTCTGTAGTTCTTCTCCGAGCTCTCCACCCCCGACAATTGATAGTTTGAATCCTGACAGTGACAGAGTTTCTTTCTGTAGTTCTTCTCTGAGCTCTCCACCCCTGACAATTGATAGTTTGAATCCTGACAGTGACAGAGTTTCTTTCTGTAGTTCTTCTCTGAGCTCTCCACCCCTGACAATTGATAGTTTGAATCCTGACAGTGACAGAGTTTCTCTCTGTAGTTCTTCTCTGAGCTCTCCACCCCCGACAATTGATAGTTTGAATCCTGACAGTGACAGAATTTCTTTCTGTAGTTCTTCTCTGAGCTCTCCAGCCCCGACAATTGATAGTTTGAATCCTGACAGTGACAGATTTTCTTTCTGTAGTTCTTCTCCGAGCTCTCCACCCCCGACAATTGATAGTTTGAATCCTGACAGTGACAGAGTTTCTATCTGTAGTTCTTCTCCGAGCTCTCCACACCCGACAATTGATAGTTTGAATCCTGACAGTGACAGAGTTTCTTTCTGTAGTTCTTCTCTGAGCTCTCCACCCCCGACAATTGATAGTTTGAATCCTGACAGTGACAGAGTTTCTTTCTGTAGTTCTCTGAGCTCTCCAGCCCCGACAATTGATAGTTTGAATCCTGACAGTGACAGAGTTTCTTTCTGTAGTTCTTCTCTGAGCTCTCCAGCCCCGACAGTTGATAGTTTGAATCCTGACAGTGACAGAGTTTCTATCTGTAGTTCTTCTCTGAGCTCTCGACCCCCGACAATTGATAGTTTGAATCCTGACAGTGACAGAGTTTCTTTCTGTAGTTCTTCTCTGAGCTCTCGACCCCTGACAATTGATAGTTTGAATCCTGACAGTGACAGAGTTTCTTTCTGTAGTTCTTCTCTGAGCTCTCCACCCCCGACAATTGATAGTTTGAATCCTGACAGTGACAGATTTTCTTTCTGTAGTTCTTCTCTGAGCTCTCCACACCCGACAATTGATAGTTTGAATCCTGACAGTGACAGAGTTTCTTTCTGTAGTTCTTCTCTGAGCTCTCCACCCCCGACAATTGATAGTTTGAATGCTGACAGTAACAGAGTTTCTTTCTGTAGTTCTTCTCTGAGCTCTCCACCCCTGACAATTGACATTTTGAATCCTGACAGTGACAGAGTTTCTTTCTGTAGTTCTTCTCTGAGCTCTCCACCCCCGACAATTGATAGTTTGAATCCTGACAGTGACAGAGTTTCTTTCTGTAGTTCTTCTCTGAGCTCTCCACCCCTGACAATTGATAGTTTGAATCCTGACAGTGACAGAGTTTCTATCTGTAGTTCTTCTCTGAGCTCTCCACCCCCGACAATTGATAGTTTGAATGCTGACAGTAACAGAGTTTCTTTCTGTAGTTCTTCTCTGAGCTCTCCAGCCCCGACAGTTGATAGTTTGAATCCTGACAGTGACAGAGTTTCTTTCTGTAGTTCTTCTCTGAGCTCTCCACCCCCGACAATTGATAGTTTGAATCCTGACAGTGACAGAGTTTCTTTCTGTGGTTCTTCTCTGAGCCCTTCCCCCCAAACAATCTAGTTTGAATCCTGACAGTGACAGATTCGACAGTGAGGGGATGCTGATTTATATCAATGACAGTTTGATGATGATTTGGTATCAATGTAAATTTAGATTGATAGTCACTTGCCAGTGTTAGTTTCACCAGCAGGTAATAATTGATGCATGAATTAACTGTGATGTTCTTGTTATCGAGATCTCGTTTCATCTATTTTTTTGATATATGAATCTCAGATATTTATTACTATAACGTTGTGAAATCACAGTTTTCACATTTCACTTCCTGTATATTTAGAGTTCATTGATTCATTCATTAATCCTAATCCTAATCCAACCGTGCTGTTAATCCTCATTAACGAGGATTATTTGTGTAGTTATTACCATTTGTTATGAATGATGATTTAACATCTCTCCCTCTCTCTCTCCCTCCTCTCTCTCTCCCCTCTCTCCTCTCTCCCCTCTCTCCCCCTCTCTCTCCCCTCTCCCCTCTCCCTCTCTCCCTCTCTGTAAGCTGGGTGTGGTGTTCCGTGCTGCTACTGTTAGAGAAATATTAAAGATATTAAATTTCACACATATCTTAATACGTTTCATCGTCGAGAAACGTATTGATAAGATGAAATGAGATGGAGGTGAGATAGGAGAGGAGGAGAGATAGGAGGAGAGGAGGTGAGATAGGAGAGGAGAAGGAGAGATAGGAGGAGAGGTGAGATAGGAGAGGAGAAGGAGAGGAGAGATAGGAGAGGAGAGGAGAAGAGATAGGAGGAGAGTAGGAGAGATAGGAGGAGAGGAGGAGGAGAGATAGGAGGTGAGATAGGAGAGGAGAGATAGGAGAGAATATATATAATTTTATTCGGACCACAATTGTTTTCTGTAATCAGGAAAGTAATTGACTAATAAATCTAATGTGTTACACATATATTATATACGGACTCCAACTGAATTAAACCGGGCCCTTTATGATTACTGACTGATTGAACAATTAGTTTGACCCCGATTTCCCAGTTGTATGACAAGTGTAAATTAGGCAGAGACCGTTGTCGTCGAGACTAACTGGCCGTTCTATTACCGGTTGCCTCGGTTACGTAGCTCGGAGCGAGTGCCTCTTTTCGGGTGTAACTGTGGCTCACATCGATTTCGCTGTTGAGAAAAAAAAATATAGTTATAACCGATATTTTAAACGGTAGAAATATAAAACCAAACCGATAATATTACAGCTCGTCGTGATTGAGTATACAGTATGTGTATATAGGGGGGAGGGGGAGAGGGGAGGGAGAGGGGGGTTACAACGCAACGTGAATCTAACACTTCATATGAAAATATGTGAAGCGCATTTTGACCTATTATAATATCGTGTATATATTCTGAGACTGGTATATATATATATATATATATATATATATATATATATATATATATATATATATATATATATATATATATATATATACATATACATATATATATATGTGAGTATTGTCAATATTCAGACTGTATTATCTTATATTCATTCAATGCATATTTGTCTCGGTATTCGGTTAAAAACCGGTAGGTTTGAATTTTCAAACGGCTATTATACGAAGAGCCTATAGTGTAACAGCGTGTTGTCTGGTTCCCACGCACACCGCGAGGTCTAATTCTATACTCGATGATGATTTTTAAATTTGAAACGCAATCTTTGAAGATTTCATTGAAATAACTGACTGCATTTTAGGAGTCAGTGATTAAATTGTCGATATAGTTCAGTCTGTTATGACGAGACACTTGTGCTGCTGCTGCTGTTGCTGCTGCCGCTGCTGCTAATAATGAGTTTGATTAATTACTGACTGTAGAATTCACTAATTAATGAATCATTTATGAATTCACTGATTTTATCGTCACGCGAACAACTTTTACTATAGTAATGAAACCTGACACTCAGTTATAGTCCTCCGCCTCTCCCCCCTGACAAATGTGGGGATTCAATTTAATTGAAAACCACTTTTTCCACCACTACTTCTTCTCTCCCCCTGTGTCTCCTTTCCCCTCTCTACCCCCCTGACAATTGTGGGATTCCACTTTACTGCATGCCACCTCTTTCTCTCCCCCTCCACTGCCTCTTCCCCTCTCTCTCTCTCTCTCTCTCTCTCTCTCTCTCTCTCTCTCTCTCTCTCTCTCTCTCTCTCTCTCTCTCCCTCTCTCCCTCTCTCTCTCTCTCTCTCTCTCTCTCTCTCTCTCTCTCTCTCTCTCCCTCTCCCTCTCCCTCTCCCTCTCCCTCTCCCTCTCCCTCTCCCTCTCCCTCTCCCTCTCCCTCTCCCTTTCCCTCTCCCTCTCCCTCTCCCTCTCAATCTAGTTAATTTAATTATTCAGATGAATGTATGAAATAATTACACTTTCACTACGACAGACAACGCGAGGCACAGTCTCTCCCACTCTCTCCCACTCTCTCCCACTCTCTCCCACTCTCTCCCACACTCTCACAGTCAGTCAGTTTATCTACGAGTGATTGATATATTGTGAGATTAATATCTTTTGTGGTTTCAGATCTAATATTTGCAGCAGTTAATAAAAGAGAGAAAGACAGATAAAGGGAGATAGAGAGATAGAGAGGGGAAACATAGATAGACTGATAGATAGATATAAGACAGAGGAGGAGGAGGAAGTTATTTTATATCTGAATTGATTGATAAACTGAAATTGATCAAGCCACCAGAGTGAGACAGAGAGAGTGACATTGGAAGAGAGAGTTAGAGGATGAGGCAGGGGTGGAGAGTTAGAGAGGAGAGGAGAGGAGAGGAGAGGAGAGGAGAGGAGAGGAGAGGAGAGGAGAGGGAGAGTGAGGAGAGGAGAGGGAGGAGGAGAGTGAGGAGGAGAGTGAGGAAAGGAGAGGAGAGAAGACAATGGAGAGGAGAGGGAGAGTGAGGAGAGGAGAGAGAGAGAGGAGACAAGGGAGAGATAGAGTAGTATGCCTAGAAGAGTAGAAGTTTCAGCTATTTTCCTGCAGCCATCACAGAAATTATTATCTAGTTCTTATAGCAGTGAAAAGTGTAACCTGCACAAACCAGGCAATTATAAAAACTACTAATGTTACATAACGAGACCAGATTGATAATAAACGTGTTAGACATATTGAAAACAGATCATCAAATATCATCTAAATATACTCTTCAGTTTTACACACGGCAAACAAACATCCTGACTTCAGAATTCCTGTAAAAACCACCACCTAACAGTAATGTGAATATCTAAGCCTATGAGAGTACTTAGTTCACCCCCTCTCACTCTCACTCTCACCCTCTCTCTCAAACTCTCTCTGAGATTGATAACTCAATTTACAGCAGCAGTTCTGTTACAAGTAACACGTATAACATGTAGCTGTTAATCATATTACTGATCTCACTCTCCCTCTCCCTCATACCCTCAATATCTACATCTGATTTACTCATTTCTCACTTGCCTTTGATCTTTTGTATAAAATGTTCTAGAATCTGGTGAGAACAAGGCTGTCGAAATATCGTACTGCGCCTCCCCTCCCCCCCCGACCCGGCCCCAGCCAGTATCGGGGTAGTTTGATAGTAGTGAGTTTGATTTATTGATCATTATTGTGATTGAGACGAGAAGGAGATTGTTGTTTGAGATTTGATTTGTTCATCCTCAATTTATCATTATTTAATTATGTCTGATGCACAAGCAGCTGCAGCTGCATCAGCTCCAGCATCATCTGTATCAGCTCCAGCATCAAACCCATCATCAATAGCAGTGAGCTGACTGACTGACTAGACTGACTGACTTGTAGTTCCATGCCATACTGAAAGCTGTGGATACACCACCTGCCCCTCACCTGCCCCTCACCTGCCCCTCACCACCTTTGTTTATTGATGATTGAAATGTCAAATAAGACACTTGTAATTACATCATAACGAGGTTTACTGTTAACGAGGCTAATAAACAGTGTACAGCTGCTGCTGCTGCTGCTGCTGCGGCTGCTGTGGCTGCATGTACTCTTAGATATCAGTACAAAATTTACTATGAATCAATATAAAAATTATTTATTGGAATGTGACAAATTACTGAAATTGGAACAAATTTGATGTTCTTGTGGTGTAAATGTCAGAAGTGAAAGATGGATTGATGGATTTTTAGAGACAGTTTTAAACCAGTGGTAGCAGGTCTCATCACGGTTCATGGTGGCCACAGTCTATTGGTCTCCTTTCCCTTAATTGGGGCAAAAAGAAACGTCAAACCCGCTAATAAGGCCCTGAGTGGAGCTCGGAGGGTTGATGGAAAATTGATTGATTTGATTGATTGATTGATTGATATTTATTGTATTCGTTATTTCAGTGTTTAACAGTGACACAGATATTGAACACGTATAAACTACACGAGATTGATGGCATCAATGAAAGTGCATTCCTGAAACTATGTCCAGCGATAGTCTATCAATTAGATTTACACGCCTGCCCGAAATCACACGGGTGTCAACTCAGTCGTACAGCGCCACCTTACGATCATATATTACACGATCACGGCGATCACGGTGATCACGATTACGTTAATAAAACAGCTGTTGAGAACGGTTGGAATATATTGAACATTCCGTTAGCAGGTAAGACATTCACACAGATAAAGAATGAATCCGTTAAACATCAGGACACTTCAGGGTTCAGAGTCCTACAGAGTTCCTAGTACCATAGAGTCCTACAGGAGTCCTAGTACCATAGAGTCCTACGAGAGTCCTAGTACCATAGAGTCCTACGAGAGTCCTAGTACCATAGAGTCCTACAGGAGTCCTAGTACCATAGAGTCCTACGAGAGTCCTAGTACCATAGAGTCCTACGGGAGTCCTAGAATGGTGGAGTCCTGCAGAATAGTATCATGGAGTTTATGATACCGTGATACTCGTAATACCGCGCTATAAAAAAGAACTGCTTCCATCAGATTACTATATTTCATCTGTTTGTGAAGATTTGTCTCTCAGTTAAAGATTTGTGTGTTTTTGCACAAAGCTCTCAATCGGGTTCGGATTAACTGAAACATGAATCTTCGTGAAAACTGTCTCTTCTCTCTCTCTCTTGTCTATTCTTTCTTCCGCGGTCTCAAGGACACAACGTACTGCACAGACACTGTGAGACATTGGTTTGATTTACAACCTGCAGAGAAACTATTATTTCACATATATCTCCATATAAAACAACCATACAACAAAATAGGTCTGATACTGAGGGTCTGATACTGAGGGTCTGATACTGAGGGTCTGATAGCAGGGCTATGATAGCAGGGCACTGATACCGAGGGTCTGATAGCAGGGCACTGATACTGAGGGTCTGATACTGAGGGTCTGATACTGAGGGTCTGATAGCAGGGCACTGATACTGAGGGTCTGATACTGGGGCACTGGTACTGAGGATCTGATACTGAGGGTCTGATACCACCAAGGAATTGATACCAGGGCACTGCTGAGGCACTGATACCAAGGCTCTGATACCGAGGGTCTGATACCAGGGCACTGCTGAGGCACTGATACCAAGGCTCTGATACTGGTTGTCTGATACCAGGGCACTGCTGAGGCACTGATACCAAGGCTCTGATACTGGTTGTACCGAGGGTTGTGGATTCTTAAATAATCTATGGATGGTCGAAATGGAATGAATGAATTGAAAGTGTACATTTCTCTGTACAGTTCCCCAACCCATCCACCCTCGAACAGTCTCAACAAGTAATCTACTGCACTCACTTCCCAGGGGTTGCACTCATCTCTTTGTTTTCTTAAATGTTAATCAATTGTCTGTAACAATATGCACTCGATACAGAAACAGTAAGCGCTCCGTTGATCACAGTGTTACACAGCAATCACAGTGTTACACAGCGATCACAGTGTTACACAGCGATCACAGTGTTACACAGCGATCACAGTGTTACACAGCGATCACAGTGTTACACAGCGATCACAGTGTTACACAGCGATCACAGTGTTACACAGCGATCACAGAGTTACACAGCGATCACAGTGTTACACAGCGATCACAGAGTTACACAGCGATCACAGTGATCACAGTGCGTTCATCATAGATATCAATTTTATAGTAGTGTAGCTTCCTCAATTACCAGGGCTAGTCTCTCATGGTTGATTTTATAAAACGACGTTTAAAATCAACGCGATGCTGGTGTTAATCGCTATTCGGGTAAAATTCTGAGAATTTTTGTCCCGCCGTTAAATTCTGAGAATTTTTGTCCCGCCGTTATCTCCATAGTAACTATACATTTCGTTGTTAATACGAGAAATTCTCAGAATTTTCAGAATTTATTCCAGTGTTCGATGTGTAGGGTAGAATTGTGCGAATCTTATTCCATAAGTGCTCCTGCATGGGTACTCCTTAACAGGTCCTCCTGCATGGGTCCTCCTTAACAGGTCCTCCTTCATGGGTCTCCTTAACAGGTCCTCCTTCATAGCTCCTCAACGGCTGGTCCTCCTAAAATGCTCCAGCTCCTTGTTGTATACTCTATTCTGTATCATATTTATCTTGAAAATTAATTTTTTAATTGCATTGAAAAAGTAAAAAAAAACTTCAGAGCAAGTTGAGATAAACCAATTAACGACAAACATGAATTTACTTTTTAACTAAGTTCTACCTATTGATGGATGGACCGACCGGGGCGGACCGACGTGAATATTCATTTGACCCGGCAGTCATAGTGCGGTCACCGTCGAGACTAAACCGAGAATTAATTTACGATGAATCAAGTGGATCTGTCAAGACACAATTGGTTACCACGGAAATATGCATGAAACTCGTCGCTCCCGTCGGCAACGGTTACCGTCGACGACGGTCGTCGGGTATTCATGGAAATTACGTCGAATTGTTGGCGGTGATTTCATCGAAATCAGCGACGATTTAGCGTCGAAAATACGAGACAATTACGCGTGATATCTGCGTAAATTGGTGCTGAGAACGGACTGTAACTGACTGTACCATCAAACACACGTACAATTCACGGCCGTATAAAATTAGGAGTGAATTGTGAGCAGGTGCTCGACGAACGTACTTATATATCATTCTTCCTCTTCGCTCTCCTCTCTCTCTTCCTCGTTTCGTATAAATTGCCGTGATTTTATTCGCTTTTTTTTCGTGGTCATCAATTCAGTTTTCTGACAATTTGCGGCGGCTCGAAGCGAATCCATAAATTCGATGACTTTCTTCGTTCTCGTTATTAGCTTCATCAATCGTTACAGAAATCTCGATTACGAGTAAAATACGACGAACGTCGTTTGCTTCTTCTTTTTCTCGGACGAAAGATTAATGGGAAAAGATGAAATTTCTATCGGCAAAATATGGAAAAATAAATGTGTGAAATTTTGAAAATCTTGTTTGCAGAAAATTATTTTCTTTCTGTTAAACATTTCGAGGCACTTATGCATATTTGCTTCTATCTTCAGAGCTGCTGCAAAGTGTTCCTAATATTCAGTATTAGTTAGTATTTTATAATGAGAGATACTGATTAGATTTATTTGATGCGTATTCAGAAATATGAAAGACATTAATACTGATGGTCTGACTGTTGATTACCGATTAATTGAACATTTTCTTTCATATTTCAATGAAATCTTACTGAAAAAAATTCAATTTGTTACTGATAGCAGTTTTTAGAGGTTGGCAGCTCTTGAAGTTCTCCTCTCCATTTAGGCCTTGAACTTGTGAGTGCGTCAATTCTAGAGACCACGACGGTGTCTTTGTTACATGTCATCACAGTGTCTAATAAACACTGTTTAATCATTGTCAAGTGATCTGAGTTTCTCTCTACATATAAATAATATTCATACATCACCGGATTCAGAAATATCCGCAGATTCTTACAGTCCGTTCTCAATGGATTAAAACGAGAAGATTGATGATGATAATGAATATTATTACCACCGAACGAACGACCGACCGAACGTTTAAAGATAAATGTTTTTGAAGGATGATGAGTTTCTGTCACTGACTCATACTGTTACAACTCAGTTTATATTATCTGTCCTGACTTGTAAATGAACCACCATTCTCCCCCTCTCCCTCTCCCCCCTGATACGGAATTGACCTAAACTATGAGATAAAGATTTGATGTATTAGTCAGTCTGATCACATGGTTGACCTTCATGCCCCTCCCCTTTCACTCACATTGTATTCTATTGTGGGTTAAATGTCCTCCCTCTCACCTCCTCTCACCCCTCACTCTATCCCCCTCACCTCTCACCCTCACCTCTCCCCCTCACCCTCACCTCCACCTCTCCCCTCACCTCTTCCCTCACCTCTCACCCTCTCCCCTCACCTCTCACCCTCTCCCCCTCACCTCCCCCTCACCACTCACCCTCTCACCACTCCCCCTCTCCCCCTCTCCCCTCACCTCTCCCCCTCACCACTCACCCTCACCTCTCCCATCACCTCTCACCCTCTCCCCCTCACCTCTCCCCTCACCTCTCCCCCTCACCACTCCCCCTCACCTCTCCCCTCACCTCTCCCATCACCTCTCCCCCTCTCCCCCTCACCTCTCCCCTCACCTCTCCCCCTCACCACTCCCCCTCACCTCTCCCCTCACCTCTCCCCTCACCTCTCCCATCACCTCTCACCACTCCCCCTCTCCCCTCTCCCCTCACCTCTCCCCCTCACCAATCCCCCTCACCTCTCCCCTCACCTCTCCCATCACCTCTCACCACTCCCCCTCTCCACCTCTCCCCTCACCTCTCCCCCTCACCACTCCCCCTCACCTCTCCCATCACCTCTCACCCTCTCCCCCTCACCTCTCCCCTCACCTCTCCCCCTCACCACTCCCCTCACCTCTCCCATCACCTCTCACCACTCCCCCTCTCCCCCTCTCCCCTCACCTCTCCCCCTCACCACTCACCCTCACCTCTCCCCTCACCTCTCCCATCACCTCTCCCCTCACCTCTCCCCCTCACCACTCACCCTCACCTCTCCCATCACCTCTCACCCTCTCCCCCTCACCTCTCCCCTCACCTCTCCCCTCACCTCACCCCCTCACCACTCCCCCTCACCTCTCCCCTCACCTCTCCCCTCACCTCTCCCCCTCACCACTCACCCTCACCTCTCCCCCTCTCACCCTCAATCTCTCAGAAACTGTTCACTATTCAAGATCTACTGCATTTTTTGTTCTCTCCTCGGACTCTGCTATATACCGTGATTTAGTGTTTTCTATCATGGTAAATTGGTTACGATCAGCCGGCGGACTGTCCGTTGTGTAATTGTATCTGTTTCTGTGAGACACGAGAGACGCGTGTTGAATTAGCTCAATTCATTCCATCGTAAACTCTCTCCCTCCCTCCCCCTCCCCTCCCTCCCTCCCTCTCCCCTCCCTCCCGACAGCTACCTCCTACCCAGTCGGCCACTTCTCAGGAAAAGTTAAGGAATTTTCTTTTCTTTAAAAAGTCAAGGAATTTTATAAAAAAGGAAAAAATCAGAAAAGTCGAGGAAATTTGTTATGAATTTTAGATCATGTGTAAAATCAAACAGTTTCTGTCTATGTCTTACATATTTGACTGTGTTAATTCATCGGATTCTTAGCAGATCAAGTCAGGGAAAACAATAGGTGCATGTCAAGGAATAGTCTGGGGGAAAAGCTTGTCAATTAAATGAGGCCACTTCAAAAATAAAAAAAAGAATATCTGACAAGATCATTCATGGAGTGTTAGGAGACGGGGTCCAAAATTGGTCACTACTTCCTATCCATGTAATGCTTAAATTATCACGCACACGAGGCCCAGTAAACATGGGCACCGTTTATAAATCGTTTTCATTCATTGACTTTTTTGTCGCAGACTTTTACAAAAGTGATTTTATTTGTCAGTCACAGTTAGTGATACTGAGTCACAGTCCTTCAACACAAAAACACAGCAATTAGATTCGATTTTCCTCGTGGTCACCCCCTCATCCCTCTCGTCTCTTTCCTCGCTCCTTTCTGTTGCCGTTAGCGATGCTGAACAGCTGCTTGTTCTCTGTAGCTGCAGGGATGCTGTAAGGATGCTGACAAAACATCAATAGATTTCGCATAATTGGTTTTCTCTGGTGACAGCTTTTGATTGATGTTTGGAGAAAGTGGTCAAAAAGAGATGACCATCGGTCAGCGCTGAGAGACAAGGATGGCCATCGGTCAGTGTTGAGAGACAAGGATGACCATCGGTCATTGTTGAGAAAAGGATGGCCATCAAATTCACAAACATTCAAATGTTGTAGAATTTGTCGGCATAATTTTATAACTTTCATATTTACTACATCATTGCCCTCTCTCTTTCCGGCTCATCAGGCTCCCCACTCCTCAGCCTCCCCACTCCTCAGCCTCCCCACTCCCCTTCTCCCCTCTCAGCTCATCTCGTGAATGTTTTGTCACAGACAGTAATTTATCTGATCTCAAACGAGTGCAAAGGATTATCTTGGATTTATCTCAGTATTGAACACAAACCGGGATCCATTCTCATAAATCACATCCTCTACTCCGCTGCACCACCGCCGAGCACTAGCGCTGAGCACCACTGCTGAGCACAGCACCACCGCTGAGCACAGCACCACCGCCGAGCACTAGCGCTGAGCACCACCGCTGAGCACAGCACCACCACTGAGCACTAGCACCGAGCACCAGCACCGAGCACTAGCGCCGAGCACCACCGCCGAGTTATTGTCTCATTAGCATTTCTGTCCTAAACAAAGACCAACAATTGAAGAGTAGATTTTAGAACTTAGGCCGTTTTGATGAAGATAAGATATTTTTCTTCAAGGAAAAAATACGTGTGAAATTTTGTATGAATCTGATTTTCGTGATGATTTAAGATGCGATGTTTAGTTGTATAACTGTCGACTAGAGGCACAGGAACCCCCAACACCCCCTCCCCCCTATATCTAACCCTGTTCTTCTGTCTCACATTCATTCATATTTCCCCGTTAGATTTTCATAGAAAATTGTTTCTCACCTTCTGATAATAGAAGTGTATCATATGTAAACGTGTGATATACGTGTTATATGAAGAGGCTGATGGATAATTTATAGTGTGCTGATTTTACTCACTGCACTTTTACTGATAACTACTTGACAACAGTAATTAATAGACACTTATACTGACTAACTATAACATACTCCTCAGTGAGAGAGAGGCAGGGGGGAGAGAGAGGGGGAAGGGAGGGAGCGAGAGAGAGAGGGGAGGGAGGGAGGGGGGGTAGTAAACACAGTAATGGAAGAGGCAGTATCAGTTTCAGAATCTCACATATGTCTAGATTTTCTGTTGCCCTTCAGAAAAATAACGAAATATCAACTTAACTTGAACTCTATTAACCGACCAGCAATAAGCCCAAAGCCTTCCTAATCCATCAAACGACATAATATCTGAGCTAACTTGCGACAATAGTTAAAGATTATTAGGAGGTTTTTTGGAAAAGCCATTTGGTTTTTGACTTTTCTGAATTAAGATAGAAATAACTATGTACGATGTTGAGTGGGTAGGCTGTGGCTAGCTAGCGTCATTTGTCACAGATATTTTAGAAAGTTCTTTGATAAGTTGTTTGGTGAAATATATCATTGCGTATTGATTTAGTGAATATCAGCCTGCAGATACAATCGCAAACTCCTCTCTTATTCTAAACAGATACATTTTATTGGTTCCGCTTGTGAAGGAGATACCTGATAACTTTGTGTTGTAAGATGGTTTGATTCGTTGTTTAAGGGATTTTCTGGCTGACCAGTTTAACATTGTGCATATTAAATCAACTTCTCATTGTTGTTACAAATAAATTCTGAAATAGAAATTTATTTGAAGAACTTTCATTTGTTTACACAAGTCACCTGACCTAGTGTAAGGTCTGTGATTGGTCATTCTCAATGATTCTACCAGTCACATTACTTGGATTTTGGCAGACTACCCATTGGTCAACATGACCTAGGGTCAAGATTTCGATTGGTTTCCACTCCAGGGTTATGAATATGTATGTGACTGGTCACCTGACCTAGGGAAAGGGTTAGAAGTGGTGACTGGTGTCCAGGTCCCATGATCACATGACCTAGGGTTAGGGTTAGAAGTGGTGACTGGTATCCAGGTCACCTGATCTAGGGTAATGAATATGTATGAGACTGGTCACCTGACGTGGTGTAAGGGCTGTGATTGGCTGTGGGTTAGGGTTAGAGGTATCAGGCTCTGAATGACACAGACTTGTAAACACTGATCATACACAATACACTGAGACTGATTACAAATATATATAACTGAAAGTTGTTGAATATTAAATCAATTTCTAAAGTAGTTGAGGCATTCTCTGCTTAAACCACTTATTAACCCTTTAATTGTACACTCCCCTCCTCAATCTCTCCTCTCAACCTCACCCTATTCTCTACCTCTCTCAACCTCTCTCTACTCTATCTCACTCTCCACTCCCTCCCCTCCCCCTCTCTCAAATCCCTACTCGAACTGCAGCTTTATCGGTTAATACTTAATAACAGGTGCTAAAGCTAGCGAAACAATTGATAATTTTCACAATATTCGCCGCCACTCCTCCACCTACAAGATTTGATTAGTAACAGTTATTATTGTTGCAATTAAGATAGTTCAAACGCCCCCATATCTCGGTTGCTGACCCGTAGATATTATTATATGCAATTAAACATGTAGGAAATTACTGTGAATTATATCCGAAGAATTCCCAACTGTATTTCATAATTGAAGTCGAAATGTTTTACACCCTGGGACTTTCCGGACTCCCGAGACTCATTCGAAATGAATAGATTTATGGAGTCTTTATAGTAATTGAACGGGGAATAGTTATTCTAAAGTTGTTGATGTTGATGAATCGTTGTTATTATTATTCAGTTTTAAGACTGTAGAATTAGATCCGTAGCCTCAGCTTCGTAGAATATTGATGAAACGTTTCAATTACAAAAAAGTAATTTACAGAAATAGTTAACGTTGTATTGTATACAAACTGTAAAACATCACTGTCATATTATATATAAGTTTTAATTTATTTAATACATGATTTGATATTTTTCAGTATGGGGTTGGAGTTCGTTATCGGTACTAGTGATCAGTCTTGTCGGGTTGCTAGGCGTCGCTATTGTTCCCGTCATGCGAAAAGTTTTCTACAATCATCTCATACAGTTCTTGGTGGCGCTAGCGGTCGGCTCGTTAGCGGGTGACGCTATGTTACATCTTCTACCTCATGTAAGTATTCATTCGTGGAGCACCGTAACCTCCAAAATACAACTGTGGGGCACCATAACCTCCAAAATATAACTGTGGGGCACGGTAACCTCCAAAATACAACTGTGGGGCACCGTAACCTCCAAAATATAACTGTGGGGCACCGTAACCTCCAAAATACAACTGTGGGGCACCGTAACCTCCAAAATATAACTGTGGGGCACCATTACCTCCAAAATATAAATGTGGAGCACCATAACCTCCAAAATATAACTGTGGGGCACCGTAACCTCCAAAATATAACTGTGGGGCACCGTAACCTCCAAAATATAACTGTGGGGCACCGTAACCTCCAAAATATAACTGTGGGGCACCGTAACCTCCAAAATATAACTGTGGGGCACCGTAACCTCCAAAATATAACTGTGGGGCACCATTACCTCCAAAATATAAATGTGGAGCACCATAACCTCCAAAATATAACTGTGGGGCACCGTAACCTCCAAAATATAACTGTGGGGCACCGTAACCTCCAAAATATAACTGTGGGGCACCATTACCTCCAAAATATAAATGTGGAGCACCATAACCTCCAAAATATAACTGTGGGGCACCGTAACCTCCAAAATATAACTGTGGGGCACCGTAACCTCCAAAATATAACTGTGGGGCACCATTACCTCCAAAATATAAATGTGGAGCACCATAACCTCCAAAATATAACTGTGGGGCACCGTAACCTCCAAAATATAACTGTGGGGCACCGTAACCTCCAAAATATAACTGTGGGGCACCGTAACCTCCAAAATACATTTGTGGAGCACCATATCCACCAAAACACGACTGTGGTGCACCATATCCACCAAATGGAGTGGTAAAACTTTCTTCTAGCAATAGCAATTGCATACTTATTACTTATTTATTTACCAAAAGCCAAATTTCATTTAAACCAGATCTAAACTATTCTAAATAAAACCGTTCATCAAATCAGTGGTTTGTTTATATATTTCCAGTCTATAGCTGGTGGACATAGTCACGGTGATGACAGTGATCACGGAGATCATAGTGATCACGGTGATCACAGTCATGGTGAAGAGGATGATCATTTAGCTGGAGTTTGGAAGGGTCTGATCGGTCTCAGCGGTATTTATATATTCTTCCTCGTTGAGAGAATCATGGCTATTGTTAATAACAGAAAAATTAGACGAAAAAACAAGGTAATTATTATTATTATTATTATTATTATTATTATTATTATTATTATTATTATTATTATTATTATTGCTGATGGTATTATTATTATAATTCAGTCAGTCCAGAGGCTGAGAGCAATTTTATGAATTAAGTTTCACAGTTCTGGACTCAGTTTCACAGTTCTTTGAGTTAACCCTTTCAGTGCGGTGTATAAATCGGTGATGGATTTTGCTAGTACACCGCACTGCGATGTATTGATGTAATTAGTAATTATCTCTATTGAAAGAGTATATATAGTGAATAGTGAAATACTAGTAACTAACGATACACCGCGCCGCGGTGTAGACGCACTATAGCGCTATTCCCGTTGTTCAACACACTAGGGTGGAATTTTTAAAAATTTTCAAATCACCTCCAGCACCATAGGGTATTTATTAATCAGCACTGAAAGGATTAAAATATCAGTATAATTTTACTGAGAAATTTGTCGCGTTTGTGGTGAAAAGCCTTACAAAATTCCAGTTTGATAAAACTGAGAACCTTGTGTGTAACATGTAAAGCCTCACAATACTCCCGATATCTAACAACAGAATCATTTAATAACGTTGCTAGTCGTAAAACTACTCCGACGATATTTAAAACTCTGTTAACCGTATAAAGTTTCTCGCCGTAATTTCATGTCTTTCGTTTCGTTTTTTCCGTAGCAACATCGGAAGAAATTCCGCACGCCGAACACGCGGAGTAACGTGATCGGCGATCGACTGTGTAATCATAGCGTTCTTTATAAATCATGTGAGGACGTTGTGTTAGTCATGCATAATAACAAAGGTAAGTCCTACGATAAGTTATTTGATAAGTCTCTGAAATGGTAGCGAGCGGATGATATTAATACGCGATATGGATGAGAAGTGCATGCGATGAAACGGGCGCTGTATCGCGGTGTTTTTTAGTTCCTAGCAGCGGTGCTAGGTGGCGCTCGTACGCATGAACGGTTTAAAAGTGCATGAGATTCAGTCCCCTTGAACCGATCAGCATGAGCGGTCCAGTTTTATAGAAAATAAGTTTAACTTTAAGCTAAAACTGTTTCGTGAAACTGGACCTGGGCCCAGTTTCACAAAAAAGTTTAAGCCTAAAACGGTTAAGTTTGAATTGTTGTCCTCATTGAAAACATGAAGTAACCAATGAAAAATTACACCAAAAATTTGAGTTTAACTCTTTTGTGAAACTGGGCCCAGTGCCCGGTACCGCAGTTGTGAGTTAGAATGAGTTTTATCTCTCAGTAACTGTGGAATCGGGTCCTGGTTGTCAATTAATTCATTGAACCTATAGAAACAAGATGAAAAACTTCCGAAAAAAAGATGTTGATTTGCATGAAATGTTGCTTTAGGCAAATATTAATTGTTGTAAAAGTAAATTATCACTTTGCCCCCTCCCCCAGACAGCCCCCCCCCCCGATGCCGGTTTATGAGAGAGGGTTATGAGACGTAGTATTTATAATATCTATTGTCTAGTAACAGCAGAATTAGACGGAGCTGGTTCATCATTTACCGGATCAACAACCGACCGCGACGATCAACGATTAATTTCATCTGAAGATTATTGTGAGTGAGACGTTCGATCAAAATCTGTCTACAATATATCTCTACAATATAATATCTACAATAGCGGCACACAGTGGATCAGATCAAAATATGAGAGAGATAGAGACTTATCTGTATGAGGGAGAGGTATCTCTGAGCTATCAATAAATTCCATACAGACTCAGTTTCTGAGACACCAACAATCTCAATCTAAACAATTATTCCTGTTTCGTACGTTTCATGTGGAATCCTTCCACCCATCTTCACAGCTTATTTGAATAAACTGGTGGAACACACGTGGAAGGATTCCACGTGGAACTTTGAGAAATAAACAGCGACAGTTGTTAAGATTGAGATTGTGCATTTCTCTAAATGATAGGTATCTGATACCTTTGATACTACATGTATCTGATACTTTTGATATAACATGTATCTGTATATCACTCTACAAACAGCTCTCATATTTTGTATCAGTTTCACACAGCTACTAATCAGCACTGCTTATACCTGTCAGGGGGGTTTAAGGGGGAGGTGTTCCGTTTCTCTGGGGAGGGAGGGAGGGAGGGAGGGAGGGAGGGAGGGAGGGAGGGAGGGAGGGAGGGAGGGAGGGAGGGAGGGAGGGAGGGAGGGAGGGAGGGAGGGAGGGAGGGAGGGAGGGAGGGAGGGAGGTAGGGAGGGTTAGGGTGGGGACAAGGAGGTAGACAGTGTCCCGCCCTGGTATGTAATTACTGCTAACAGTAAGCTGCTGAGAGCTGTGGTAACCACTCAGGTAGAGATTCAGCAGGTGTTCTCTTAATCCCCCCTCCCTCTCCACTCTCCACTCCCCTCTCCACTCCCCTCCACTCTGCTGCATGTGTGGTCTGTATTGTTAATAGTTCTGTCAGTCGGATGCCATTGTTTGAAATATATGTTAGTTAACCGTTTAGTGCTCGCAATGATTTTAACTAATTTCTAATCAACACAAACTAATGATTAATAATCTCATACTGAAATTATGATTGAATACAATAGATTCCGCTCAAGTCAGACCTTTTGGGACGGTAAAAATGTGTCATTATTCTCTGAGGGTGACAGTATCCTAGTTACCTATAGCCTAGGTGATTGTATCCTAAGCGACTGTATCCTAGGTAACGGTATCCTAGGTGACATTTTATATTCCGATTGTTGAATGTATGTTGGTTTTTGATTTCAGCGTTGAAAGGGTTAGCCAGCGGTGTCGGAGGTCACGGGTCGAACAGGGTTCACTGCGCTAATGGTGACCTGGATGAAGCGAGTCAGATGACTCAATTTACCGATGACGTGATAGACTCAGAGGCAACAACGCCCAAACATCACGGGCACGGGCACGGGCATAGTCATGGTGAAGTACCTACTACAATATCAGCAGTAGCGTGGATGGTTATATTAGGAGATGGTTTACACAATTTCAGCGATGGTTTAGCTATAGGTTTGTATTCTATATTTCTATTGCTTTTCAATGAGGACAACAATTACAACTTAAATGATTTTAAAATCTGCCCATCTGTCTGTCCTTCTGTCTGTCAGACTTTCCATCTGTCTGTTTGTCTATCTGTCTGTTTGTCTATCTGTCTGTTTGTCTATCTGTCTGTCTGTCCATCTGTCTGTCTGTCTATCTGTCCGTAGTGACAGTTCTAGCACCAGACCAGTATAATACTGTCTGTCTGGCTGTCTGCCTGTGTGTCTGTGGTGCCCCAAAATATCTCCTTTATTTTCAAACATCAGTTTATTTATATTCTACACCCTGATGTTTTATGAATGAATGAATGAATGTTTAAGTCATTCAACTTATAAACACCTATAGCATATGATTTGAATACAGTCAGTGATCAGTTCACTCAAGTGTCAATAATACACTTGGGCCCACCCACTACATACAGGTCACCTGACCTAGTATAAGGGTTTTGATTGGCTGTGATGTCATTGCTTGCTGGACCTTGGGTTATGAATATGTATAAACCCACTGGTCACCTGACCTAGGGTTAGGGTTAGTAGTGGTGACTGGTGTCCAGGTCACATGACCTAGGGTTAGGGTTTGATTGGCTGTGTGATGTTGTGATGTCACCGTGAGATGTCAGCTGACCTAGGGTTAGGGTTTGATTGGCTGTGTGATGTTGTGAGGTGTCAGCTCATAGCTGTGAAACAAAAGTTGTCTGCAATTATAGATTTCTGTAAATCGTTGAGCAAATGAAACTGGTAAACATTGGGTGAAACTGTAGAGTATATATTTAGATTGCTGATGAGGAGTTTGTATATATGTTTTCTGTAGATTGTAGTTAAATGGAAGTTCAATCAGGGAATCCATGCACATAGAATCCTTACCAAACTTCTGTAGATTGTAGTTAAATGGAGGTTCAATCAAGGAATCCATACACAGAGAATCCTTACCAAACTTAACTAAACTCACATTTATTGCGCTAGCGGTGCCTCATATACCCTCCATATATTCTAAAATGCTTTACTCTCACACCTATTGATAAGTCTTCATATTCTATTATTCATACTCTTAATATTTGTTTATTTTGTTTCTGTGGGCTTATTATGTGCATATTTCTTCTGTGGATAGCTTTTTTTTGATACATTATAATACCTGATGAGACTGAAGTGCTCTTTGACTCTGGCGAAATCAACAGTGCTGTACAAGTTGTAGAAATATATTATTTTCAGGGATGAATTTTGTTATATTGATGGCTTGAATGAAAGGATTTATTTGTTTTTTGTTTTAATAGGAGCAGCGTTTGCTAACGGTATTACCGGTGGACTCAGTACGTCTATAGCAGTATTCTGTCATGAGCTTCCACACGAATTAGGTTCGTATACATCCCCTCCTCGCCTCCTCGCAACCCCCTGAGTTCACACGGGCTGCTGTTGTCCGTCTAGAAAACTACCTGACGTTGATAAAATACTCTTAACCGCTGTCAAAAGTTACTGCTATGTTAAAAGAACTACTTCATATTGCGAAGTAGAATTTTCACATTATCTAATCATACAGCGGATAAAGCACTTAATTATTTTCTGTTCAGCCACTCAAACTGAAACCTGTAATTCTCATGCGCGGACTATGTTATATATAATTTCAGGTGATTTCGCTGTTTTATTGAACGCCGGAATGTCCGTAAAACAAGCTCTCGTTTATAACATTGTGTCTTCCGTATTGTGTTTCATCGGTATGATAATAGGTGTCTCCATCGGTAACATCAGCACCGCTAGTTTGTGGATATTCGCGCTGGCTGGTGGAATGTTTTTATACATCGCGCTCGTTGATATGGTAAGCACGATTACTGATGCTTCGAGTATTAGTTATCATTTCTAAAATATCCCATAACTTACCGGATAATAATGATAGAATAGAAAAGTTAGTTCAGCAGTTCTAGGTTATAATACATGTTTGTAACTACCGCACCAATGGAATGAACTACAGTACAAGTTCTTTATAAAACCAGCGCTGTTTGGACAAGTTTAAACAATGGTATTCTCCATTGAATTTGATTGGGGGTAAACCTGTTGTCTGAAATATGTCTACATTAAGAGTGAGGGGTGGCATTAAAAAGGATGTTATAATGAACTTTGACTGTAATTCTACCTTTAAAAGACAAACATAACTTATAACTGATTAGGACTCTCTCTCTCTCTCTTTCTCCTGTCCTCCTTTCTCTCCCATATCCTCTCTTTAATCCTTCCTCTTCCCCTTCCTCTCTCATCTCTCTTCTTCCCCTCTCTTCTCGCCTCTCTCCCATATCCTCTCTAATCCTTCCTCATCCCCTTCCTCTCTCCCCTCTCTCCTCGCCTCTTTCTACTATCCTCTCTATCCCCCTTCCTCTCCTTTCCTCTAATCCTCTCCCTTTCTCCCTCTCTCCTCTCTCTCATAACTAATGAGTAGGATTCAGTTCCATAATTGAACTTTGAATAAATTTGAACTGTCACAGCGCTGTTAGTCTACAGGTTTTATACGGTAACTTTAACCATGTGTGTTTGTTTATTACTATTTACAGCTTCCAGAAATGGCTGCGGCGAGTGAGCACGAACAGCACGCGGTGGCGTTTCTCGTTTTACAGAATTTCGGAATATTTATAGGAGTAGGAATTATGTTATTGATAGCGATCTACGAAGACGATATTCGAGTGAATTTTGAATTATGATAGTTTCAACTACGACTTCAACCAGGATCAAAACTATTCTCACATAAAAAAGAACAAATAATTATAATCATGATCACTGAATTTTTAAAAATGTATGAGTTTTTTTTATTTTGGCCACAAAATTCAATTTGGACGTGGTTAACTGGTTAACTCCTGGTTAACTTTGTGAAGTGGTTAACTCTTAGGTGTGGTTAATTGGGTCAGTGCGTGATTAATTCAGGTGGTTAACTGGTCAATGCGTGTTTAACACTTGAGGTGGTGTGAACTCCTGTCTTATAATGTGGCCTTTATATCCTTACATATTCATACATTTACTGAACTACAAAAACAATGTATAAAAACAACAGTAGATATATATTTTATATACGATATAACATTATCCTCATCAATCAATACTTAGATCAATACTCCACCTGACATGTGTTACATGTACCTGTAACATGTACATTCTTGTGTATATGTATCTCTATATAATATCTCTCCTGAAGCAAGTAAGGAAGTTGTTGGTTGTGATATTAGCATTTACTGAGATCTAACATCATTTAAATCCCGGTTCCTTTTCTATTTTTAAGTTATTTCTCGTTCGATTCGAGTTTTATTTGTAATTAACTGATTTTTCGGCTGGTGTCGAATTAATTCCCGCTTGATTTTTTTTTTGTATTACAGGGCCGATCTAAACACTTGTCCGATTGCCCAGGTCAAGTATATTATCGTAAGGGCAAGTAGGTTATTATTATCACTTGTCCCCCGGGCTATTGCAATCTAATGTCGCCCGGGCAAGTGGCTCTTATTCCTTAGATCAGACCCTGTGTTATGTTCAAAAAGGGTAAAAATATTACGTTCAAACTATTAAAGTGATGATTTTCTCATTGACAAGATCCGAATGGCGACTTTCATATATCAGACTGAATTGGAAATACAAATTTGGACTGAAAGATTTGAGTCAACTTCAGTAGTCTTATCCAAATGATGACTTTAACAAGTTTGACTATAATAATGGCTTATTAGTTTAATTCCAGGAGATGAAATCTAAATGCGTGTGTCAAAATTACTCCATAATGCTGAGGGATCATTGATTTATTACGTACGCATTAAGGGAGGGGGAGGGGTCAGTGCAATTGTGTACTGTTACACTTAATTTATATGAAAAAATGGCCGATTTTGCGTACAGAGGGGGTGGGGGGGTTGAAAAATTTGAAATTTTATGCGTACGTAATAAATGAATGATTCCTTTGATTTGGAGAGGGAGGGGGAAGAAAGGTTGGCAATCGGTATGAATTTAGGCTAAAAAGAAATGATACCTTGTTTCCGCTAATCGGTCGGGTCGTTTTGTAAACTGCAATAACATTTGTAATCAGTTCATTTTCTATATCTGCGGGATCTGTTGTTGTTAGCTTGTTGATTAATTATTTAAGTAATGTACAGGATAGATAGGCGGCCGCGGTCGGGTCAACTTTTAAACTCAGCAGAAACGAGAAACAAGTTATCAATTTTTTTTAGAGTATGTATCTGTATGGCCCCTGAATATTATAGATCTGAAGCTTCATTTATCTTTTATTCCTTCATTTATGTTTGTGTATAATATGCTGTAGTGGCATTTAAAATCTCAAACCCGATAGATCGTTAAACATTCCTAGTCCAGGAGTTGCTGCCATCTGGTGGTAAATTATGGAACTACCGAACCCCGTATCTCAAATCAACTATGAAACTATTTAATGAATAATTATTATTCGAAACGATATTTGTTTTTTGAGCTTTTGTTTGTTTGTTTGTTTGTTGTTTTTTTTAAATATTTTTTGTACAGAACTGTTTACAACTAAAAACTGAAAACATTGGCAAGCTGTATAACTGTATAAGGTACATTTAAAACGCTTCCCGGGTCCGTGTAGGATGTTCGCTCAGCTCACACTAAACGTTCCCTGTTGGTTTGAAATATTCAAATGTGTTTGAAATATCAAATGATCAAACATATTTTACCGGTACTTATAAAAATATATAGAAATAGATAGAAACTACGGACGTGTTTACACCGAGTGATGATGATTATATCAGGATTTATAAAAGTGATTTTCTCAGGAACAATACCACCATCTTTCTTAAGTGTCTTGAGACAGAGCAGTTCAGTAGGGAGCGCTCTAAAGGGTAGGGGTAGGGTTTGTATCCTATCGGTGTAAACTGTACAAATGATTACCTCAGTCCACCACTTGGTCGTTATCAAACTTTGTCAGTTTCCACTCTACACAAAAATAATTTTGTGTTTTCAAAATGCGAAATGTCAGTGGATGAAATCCCCTCCTACTCTCAAACTCTTGAGATCTGATCCCCTCAGACTCCTGAGATCTGGAACCGGTCCCCCTCAGACTTCTGAGATCTGGAACCGGTTCCCCTCAAACTCTTGAGATCTGATCCCCTCAGACTCCTGAGATCTGGAACCGGTTCCCCTCAAATTCTTGAGATCTGATCCCCTCAGACTCCTGAGATCTGGAACCGGCCCCCCTCAGACCCCTGAGATCCGATCCCATCAGACTCGTGAGATCACGACCCCTGGACCTCCTCGGACTCCTGAGATCTGGAACCGGTTCCCCTCAAACTCTTGAGATCTGATCCCCCTCAGACTCCTGAGATCTGGAACCGGCCCCCTCAGACTACTGAGATCCGATCCCATCAGACTCGTGAGATCACGACCCCTGGACCTCCTCGGACTCGTGAGATTTATAAGGCTTGAACCTCCGTTTTTCTCGAGTGAGTTATTGATTGTGATATTGTATCTGTGAAATATTGTTTTAAATTTCGCCGGAAAAAAAAAACAAAGTTCAGATTTTGACGGAAAAATTACGCGATTTTTGTTTCGCGCATTTTATCAACAAGTCGTAATCATTAATCGGATTCGATTGGAAAATTTTGAGAAAAGTTTTAACGATTGAATTATTTTTATCAGATTCGATTCCAAGTTCCGGTGTTGATGTAAATACTTACAAAACTCGTAGTAGAGATGATAATCAGGGGATTTCTTTTTATTATAATTAATCAATAAATACTTAATTCAAACTAATTGAATAATCAATATTATTGATATTGTGATAATTATTATTGTAAGTAAGAGCTGTACATGTGTAGAAGTAGTATTGTAATGCGTTGTATGTGATGACTGTAACTTGTCTCAGTTAATTATTATTATTATTAATATTATTATTATTAATATTATTATTATTAATATTATTATTAAGTATCATACAGTGATATATTATATGATATTCTGGAGGAATAAAACAAGATTTTCATAAACGTAGATATAAAGAAATAAGTGCATTTTGTTCTCTTTCCTTCTCGGTGCTGCTGTTGCAGATAGGACTCGGGCTAAATGGATCGCACTCTTTTCCCGAAATCTTCACCAAAAATCGCCTCATTGTTGGTTGAAACCTGATGGTGTTAAAACGAGAAAGAAATCCCACAATAAATTCAGCCAAAAATGAAAAGTTCTTTAGTAAAATGATTATATTCCAAGCAACGTTTCGGCTAAATGCTATTATTAGCCATTATCAGGCGTACTGATTGACTTATACCAACCTTCCCATTTCTGACTCATTAAACAAAAGCTGCAGACAGGTTACTCATGGTTCCTAGGTCTAGAAACACCTTCAGTGATGGACACAGGGGTTCCGGATACCCACCCTCCCAAACACCTTCAGTGATGGATACCGGGGTTCCGGATACCCACCCTCCCAAACACCTTCAGTGATGGATACCGGGGTTCCGGATACCCACCCTCCCAAACACCTTCAGTGATGGATACCGGGGTTCCGGATACCCGCCCTCCCAATTGAGGTTGCCCTATTTTCGATAAGAGAGAATTGGTTTAAACCTATAAATTTTACATTCATTTTCTCGGAAATTGCCTTTTTTCCAGTAGATTTCCTCAAAATATCTCACCCCTGATGGTGGAATCCGACTTGAGATATGCCCTTTCATTCCCAAGCAGCCATCCAATCTTCCCAGATTCCACCCCTTCCGTGTCACTTATTTCCAAAAACTACGGTGGATGATCTTAGGGAAAATAAGGGAATGAGTGCCCCTTTTATTTATTGGATTTGTTAGGTCACCTTTCAAACCACACCAGCCACACCTACCGAGGACGAGACAGGGTGTTAGTAGATTCGGATGAAGGTGGATGTGAGTGGATTTAAACTAGTTTATAGTGGATGTAAGTGGATATAAACCTTTGACTATTACTGTGTATATCTTAGCTATAGTACACGTGTAACGGTGCAGTGGGAGTGAACGCCGTTATCGGGAACAGCCTGAATTGTTACGGGAAGCATTGGAAGACGCACTGCTCGCTCGCAGTTCGCTCGATTCACGACGGATTTAACCTCATATTTTCATCCGATACCCGACATAAGTTCGCATACAGCTGACCAGTAGCAGGGACCGCTGTACTGACCGATACAGGAGTCTATCGTGAGTTTCTGAAAGGCGGTAGACCAGGTAAGTTGAATTTGGTGTTTCACCTCACAAGTGTAATGTGAATCACACGCACTACACACTAGCTGTCTATGTCTATGTACACTGTTTCTATGCGTACAATATGAGAAACTCTACACGCATTTTACTAATCGTTTCGATATTTAGGTCATCGTTTAAATAAATACCGAATACTTTACCCTGCCTCACCGGGTGTTTTAGAGTTCACATTTTATACCTGGTTTCTAACAGTTGAACTTCAAATATTTTTTCAACATCAGACATAAGTTAATCCTTTGATTTGAATAATTATCCGGATTAGGGCTAGTTGCTGGTCTAAAATCTTAAACGCTATCATACCGGCATGTAGGGGCTTCAATTGCTCAGCTATGAATGATTCAAGTCAGGAATGAATCTTTTGTGGCAACTTTCTCCAGAAAGTTTTTAAAAATTACAAACATAAAGGGTTGTAAATCAGTTTGATTTTTCATGAACAGTCCCTTTGTAATGTGATATGTTCAGGTGTTTATTGAGAATATCTTTTCGTGTGAATATAAAGGAATGGTTTTAGTTGGAACTCGTTGTGGTCAGACACACTACATACAGCATAGTGAACTCATTCAGTAGGCCTACACTGCATAGATTATATACATCGCAGGTTTTTGTAAAGACGACCCAAGACATAGTTTATAATCTGTCTAATGTCTATAATAAAGACATAGTTTATAATCTTATTCATTCTAAATGTGTCAAAAGTTTTGAATAAACAGGATATGTTTAATTATCGACTAGGCGTATGATACTAAGGGCTGTCAGTTCTATTGAAAAATTAGATGCATTTAGGTTGAAATTAGCAATGAAAATTTGTTCAAAACTTCACCGTTTTATAAACAAAAGTTTTAGGGAGAATATTCTAAGGTCATCACTCCCCCTGGATCTGCCATTGTTACTAAAGTCATCTCTATTTTTTAGTCCCAATCTATATTTCTTAACTAAGTGTAAGCCATTATTTGGATAAGTTGTCACATTACTGAAGTCATCTCTATTTTTGAGTCTCAATTTGTGTTTCTAATTCAATTTACTAAGTGTGTAAGTCATCATTTGGATAAGTCGTCACATTACTGAAGTCATCTCTATTTTTGAGTCTCAATTTGTATTTCTAATTCAATTTACTAAGTGTGTAAGTCATCATTTGGATAAGTCGTCACATTTCTGAAGTCATCTCTATTTTTGAGTCTCAATTTGTATTTCTAATTCAATTTACTAAGTGTAAGTCATCATTTAGATAAGTTTCACTGTAGTTCTTGTTTTTGTAAAGACAAGGAGAGACAATGATTTGAGTAAATGATTTCTTTCAAGAACTCAAGAGTTCCCTGAATGACAGTATTCATTGGTAAAACGTATATAATCAAACAATAGTTCTCGTGAAAGTAAATTCTAGATTTTAGGTCAAAAAGCAGCAATTGAGATTTGATAATGGGGAGAGGGGTCGACTTCACTTTGAATTGAACAAATATAATTAACCCAGATAATACAAGTACGTATTATCAATAACTGTTCTTTGATTCTTTAAAGCTTATCTCTGTTACTTATCAAATAGATCTTATCCTATATATTTTGTGTGTGCGTGAATTTTTTTTCCAAAAAATCAGTTTTCAGTTGTAAACAAACTCTGGAATATATAGTAAGTGAATAGAATAAAATTGGCTTAGTTTCAAATGTCATTTGCGTAGTTATGTTATGGCTCAGGTTTAGAACATTTAAGTTCTTGTCAATCTCACAACATAAGACCAGTCTTAAGATTTACCGTAAGACCACTATCGGACTTTGTAAGTCACGACTGTCCAGTTGTTATTTCAAGTATTGTCTAACTCATATCTCAAGAAGTGAACAGTAATTTTTGATAATATGTGATGGTTGTTAGGTTACAGAATTTCACTTAATTTGGCACAGTCTCAAAAGTTGTTATATCAAATTACCCGGTATTGTCAATGACTATGACATGTCTAAATTCAGATCAAAAGGGAATTAATTTAGGACACGGTATGATGATCACCGGCCGTGATTGAACCACCAGGTCCCAGACTCCCAGTTGCCAGGTCTGCACCTACTTCAGGGACCGTAAAGAAAAAATTGAAAAATTGATATTAATTTCATATGGAATAAGTCATTCTGTCTGAAATGCTGCCTGTATTATTAGACATGGCATCATTCTCTTGTTTCAATCGATAAAAGGAGAATCTTATTTACGCTGACTGTGGCATGTGAGTAGTCCGTACACCTGGGAAGAGATCAGTCTCTTATTCTCGCTCGCTATCTTGTCCAGGTCGCCATGGAAACTGGTATTAACTCTCGCGGATCTGTCGTTGTCGACGGCGACGCAGTGAGAGAGCAGACGTATGAAGGTGTTGAAGATGAGTTGAGGAGGAAACTGAGGCAGACGGCAACGCGGGGGGGGGGGGGAGGCTGCTGTTTAACCTGGCTGGATCAGAGACAGGTTCCATAATCGAGACCTAATTCTGAAATTGGTCTTAAATCTTTAGATTGTGTTAGACTTGTCTTTATTGTAAGCCATGTCTATAGAATCGAACGGAGGACTTAGATTTAAGTCTAACTTCACTTGATCGACAGTCATTCGGAACAGTTATATGTTTTAAGGTGATTCAGAGACTAAGTCTGAGTCCTGGGCCCGGTTGCACAATCTTAAATCTTGAGACTGGTCTTAAGATTGGCTATAGAACTAAGTTGGTTTTAGACTGGTCTTAAATCTAAGCCATAACTATGCAACCAGCCCCTGGGGCAGTTTGGCCGGTTTCATAGTCATGACTCAAGTCAAAAAGTGGTCTTGTTAGATCGGTTTTAGACTAGTCTTAAATGGAAGCTCTGCGTAGTGCAAGTTTTCCTATGAATGCATACCGTAATGTTTCTATTGACAAAGTTGATGAGGATTTCCACCGGTCTTATATCATATCACTCTCTAAATACCGGTAATTGTTTTTAGTGAGAAGGCGGAAAGCAAATAAAATGTTTAAAAATAAAAACAAACAGACTATTGAATGAAGTGTCGAATATGTTGAATTAATCATGTTTTTTTTACCGGAGCTGTCCTATTTTTATTATCACCGCACAAAAAAACTGATTCCAGGTACTAGATTTTTCAGGTAAAATTTGCTACAACGCGTGGTTTTGTTTGTACCGGTAGTCGTCGATGTCACGTGTGAATTAGAAACCAGTTATACACACGCACATATAGACCTAATGATTACTGAATAATGAATAGGTTTTAAAACGAAATGTATTTCTATTAGAATTCAATTGAACAACGTTGAACCTAAATTGAAGGAAATAAAGATATGATGTATTAATGATTGAAACATGTCTTATATTAAAAACGGCATGTCGGGACGTATGCACGGGTGGTACGTACGGGACGTATGGACGGGTGGTACGTCAGGGACGTACACTCTGGTTTATACAGCCATGCTATAAACTTAGGGAAATATTTAATTAAACTGTTAAACATTTGATGAAACACTCCCTGAGTCTGTTGTGTAACGATGATATAAAATCCCTGCACACTAAGAAGTAAATAAGAGTCTGAAATGTTTCCTTTGAGCTTGTGTCATTTATTCAACGTTTTCACTATATCCTACATCTTCAGAAATACTGTAATAATAAAAAAACTATTATCCGTTTAAACAAAGAGATTTTATGAAGATGTGATTCAAACTAGGAGGTAATATGCATGATTAAACTTATCATATCTAACATCAGTCGCTCGGTTGTAGATATATATCTCTATTATTTGTTAACACAGTATTTGGTTGTGCTTAGTAGATTCTAAATAGAACAGGGGTTCCCAGGAGTCCGGTGACTCTCAAAGCTGAAACTTTGTGGTTTAGAGTCTTTATATTTATGCAAGCAAGAGAGTCTATGAGTTAATAACATTTCGAAGGAAAAAGGACAAGCACCTTCCGTATAAAGGCACCCTATCCCACACCTCGCCCCTCCCCTTACTATTGTAAGACAGTTAACCGACTTTAAAGAATGAAATTGGTTTAGTTTGGTCGCAATATTCAAATAACAGTCGTATGTGACTGTGCAAAAACCTGTCAAACGGTAAATAATCAAATTTCCTAGAATCGAATTCATATCAGACACTGAAACAGATAGCAGATAAGAATATCTTGTAATTGACTTATTATTTCGATAAAGTAAAGAAGATTTCGAGACTAAAAATGTGTGTTGAGGATTATTGTGGGTTTGGCAATTGTCCACGCTGGTGCAGTGCTGCGTAATGTCTCATTCATTCAGCTCAGATCGGAACTATCCAGCGCCGAGTACTGACATACACAACACTCTCTCGGATTATTATAGTTTACTCATTGATCATAACGCTTTATTCTGCTTAAAAGGTAAAATAATGATATGAAAATTTAAACTTTCTAAACAAATCTATTTTCATATTGATGATTTTCAGCAGATCATTGACTTGAGTCATGAGTAAATTGATCGCAATTTTTGTTTTAAATCTTTTCTCTATTTAATAAACATAAAGCGCAAAGATTATTACACTTAAAATATTACGCTTTATAACAAAATGCTTCGTAACTTTTTTCATAAACTTTAAAGTTTTCAATGATTTCCATTTGTTTCGGTGAAGCAAGAAGGAATTTGTCAACACATTTAGATGATCGAGCTTAAAAATGTTGCGCTACATAAGAAAATGATTCATTACTTTTTTCATGTTAAGAGTTTTTGAAAAACGATATATCAAAGCAAGAAATCAACAGTATTTTGTATTTTGTAAATACGAATCACCCGGGCACCACCTTTGTTTTACAAACTATTTTCTTTACGCCTGTTTTGTGTTGGAGATTTTCAATTATTTCACTTTATTGATGTCTGAAATCTCAAAGAAATGTCAGGAGCTAAGATTTCAGTTGTGGGATTTTTATAAAGTTTTTTTAGTTTACTTATATCAAGTGTCAAAGATTTTTATCGATTTCACTTAATTTGATAATAATAATAATAATAGTAATGAAAATAATTTATTATCTAAAAATCTCAAAGAAATATTTCTGAAATGTAATGTTTTAGTTGCGAAAGCTTCGATCTCAAATCTCTTTACAAAATATGTATATATTTCCTAAAAAGGGAGTTCATCATGCACCTGTATTTAAACACACTCACATTGTATATATATATATATATATATATATATTTTCAGTGATGATATCGCAACAATGGCGAAGTTAGCATCTGTTTATCTATTGTTATTACTGGGACCGTTACCGTGGATACTGTGTGATCAGCAGCATCAACTCGGCGGTCAAACGATTGGTTCCGACGGTCAACCGCGACCGAGAACCATCGAGGAAGAGGAACAATACTTTTTGAAGTTGATCTTCGAGAAATACGGCCACGGCGGAAAAATCAGCTTCGAGGGATTCGAACATTTACTGGAGAGTTTAGGACTGGCGCGATTACTGATCGACGATCACGATATTCACGATCATAAACAGGACGGACGATTTAAAGAGTTTCATCCGACTCATTCTCATTCCTCGCAACTTAATAAAACCGCCGACGATAACAATACCGTTACCACGACTACTGATAATAACGATCATCACGATCACCACGACGACGATCATGATCATAAAACTACTCCGATCGTTGATCACAACAACGATGATCATGATCATAAAACTCCGATAGTTGATCACCACGACGAATCGCGACACGAGGATGATCACGATCATAAAACTACTCCGATCGTAGATCACCACGACGACAAATCGCGACACGTTGATGATCACGATCACGCGGGTAATCACGAGATGGATAAGCCTGTCGCGGCGCCGGACTTAAACTCGGACCCGGTGCGAGTTAAAGACGATTCAAAACGCGAAAATGAGAATGAAAACGAAGATGAAACGTTAGAGGAATCGAGTATTGTGGAGCCGTCATCGTCGTCGGCGGCGACCAACGATTCCGATCGCTCGGAAACGACGTCGCATAAAAAACGACATCGAGATCATCGGAAAAATAAGAGCAAAAATAAGAAAAAAAAGAAAAAGAAGAAAAAAACGACGACGACGCAGAAGAAGAAAACGGACTTAAAATCGGAACAGACGCCGAATAGTGATCGTAACAGGCACAAGAGGGCACTTCCGCTAGAACAACCTAAAATGGTAAGTGTGAATTTAGAAGCTATAAACTGGTGCTGAGACGGTCCCCGGTTAATTGCTGCAGCGTAATGATTATGAGATGTCCCCGTGTAATTAATGATTAATGTGTTTGATAAGTGAAGTTTGACCCTCTCTCTCCTCCGACCCGTCGCCTGACGACCCCTTGAGAGCGGTTTATACAATTATAAAGTGATGCGTAATTTGAGTAATTAGTGGAATTAGTTCTGAATGCGGGGGAGGCTCGTATCCCTCCCCCTCCCATAGGGGGAGCTGTATACCACTCATCCCCTCCCATAGGGGGAGCTGTATACCACTCATCCCCCCGTCCCATAGGGGGAGCTGAATACCACTCATCCCCTCCCATAGGGGGAGCTGTATACCACTCATCCCCCGTCCCACAGGGGGAGCTGAATACCACTCATCCCCTTCCACAGGGGGAGCTGAATACCACTCATCCCCTCCACAGGGGAGCTATACACCACTCACCCGTTCTCCCCATCCACAGGGAGGACTGTAGGGACTCTCACTGTCTTCCCCTCATTCCTCTCTCTCTCTCTCACTCAACTCTCATCCTGTTTGATATTTCCTTTCTCAGAATTAGCGAATATCAAATTCTTGGAATGAAAAACAAAGTTAAAATCAGTGGTTTTATTTGAAGTGTTAGAGCTCCTACTGTGAATAGCTTCCACCCCTCAGTAAATAGTAACGTGATCCGATCGGTTTAGGTTACTTCGACAGACCACCGAGGTTTTTAAGAGGTTTTTAAGAGGTATATCTAGTTGTAAGGAGGTTAAGAGTCGTATTGAATTGTATTATTTTATCAGTAGAGATTAGATGTTTAATGAGGTGTGTATAAGAATCATTCAGAGATTACCCTTATTCAACTCATATTACTACTAGATACTTCACTTCTGAAAATAAGCTCACCTGTTATAGGACTCTCGCTATATCACGTGTATATCGTTAGGACTCTCGCTATATCACGTGTATATCGTTAGGACTCTCGCTATATCACGTGTATATCGTTAGGACTCTCGCTATATCACGTGTATATCGTTAGGACTCTCGCTATATCACGTGTATATCGTTAGGACTCTCGCTATATCACGTGTATATCGTTAGGACTCTCGCTATATCGTATATATGTCATTTAGGGCTCTTGATATATCATGTGTAGGTTTTGAATTATTCATCATTCGTAGAATTTGTGAAATTATGGATAGATTTTAACTGAATCTGACAAGAAATCTGAAATAGTGCCACCTGGTATTTGAAATGCAGGAAATGTATTTGTTTTTATCAATGATAGTGATACATACGGGTGTGTAGGTGATGGGGGGAGGGGGAGTGGGGTGCAGCTGATATTGATATATTTATAATTATGTTTTCTGTCCAGGGGTTTGAGAACCGAAACAAGTGACTGAGAAACTCAATCACTAAAACCTCTCCCTAAGATATAGTTCACTAAGTTCATTGATATCGAGTTGATATTTATTATTTATCGTCCATTTATTTAGGAATATTTTCTTTTTTCAATATCAGGATTGAATGAAGGCTGATATTTCATTTTGATGTTAGAATTGAACCTATTAATAATATATTGAAACTAGCTGTGACTGGTGTAAGCAGCGCCTGTGAGACCAGTGTATTATCAGTTACCTGAAATATAACTGTGATCTCATCTCTCTCTCACTCACTCTCTCTCACTCACTCTCACTCACTCACTCTCTCCCTCCCTCTCTCTCTCTCTCTCTCCCTCCCTCTCTCTCTCTCTCTCACTCACTTTTTCTATATCTCTTGATAATCTAAAAATCAATAGAGAATTCTCGAAATCACGTCAGCATTGACAACAGTAAAGTCGTTACCACGGCGACACTTCTAGTATTGTTGATTGAATCTGGTGGGAATGACTGCCGTAGGTGGGGGGGATGTTAGAGGGATGACAAGGGAGAGGGAGGACGTCTGGTATGGTGAGGACGTAATTTGTTCTGTGAATTGCGAATCAGTGCCAGCCCGTTGAATTATCTAGTCTGGTTCTCAATGAGGGATTTTTTTGTTCAGTTTTTTTTGTGGTTGCCTTGTATTAACAACTTGCTTAGGAAATGTTATTGACTATGAATGAAAGGACTGTGATATATAATGCGAGCCCGACAGACGGCCCGACCGACCGCCCGACTGACAGACGGCCCGCCCGACCGCATGATTGAGTTCTATGTAAAACTATGTTCATTTTCACCTTTCCACAAAAGAACAATTTAACCAGAAAATTAGCGCTAGATTAGAATGAGAACTATTATCAGTGTATTCAGGAATCTCTGTCTAACGCTGTTTATTGTGCTGGAATTCATTTGTGAATATTAACTACCTGGAACTAAAGCAACTTTAAACACAACACCCTGTTTGACTGTTTAAATACCGGTAGTTCTAGTGACATTTCATACTTCATACACCAGTTTAGATTGTGGATAATATATTCAGTAGATTCATGAGGGCATAGACTTATTGGCTCTTGAGTGCTTCACAACGTGGTTATAACTATGGGGCTATAGACCCAGGGCTTACTGTTAGAAACTGCGGTACTAGGCCCAGGGTATCAGGACTGGGCTCACTATTAGAAACTGCGGTACTAGGCCCGGGGTATCGGGACTGGGCTCACTGTTAGAAACTGCGGTACTAGGCCCAGGGTATCGGGACTGCGCTCACTGTTAGAAACTGCGGTACTAGGCCCAGGGTATCAGGACTGGGCTCACTGTTAGAAACTGCGGTCCTAGGCCCAGGGTATCAGGACTGGGCTCACTGTTAGAAACTGCGGTACTAGGCCCAGGGTATCAGGACTGGGCTCACTGTTAGAAACTGCGATACTAGGCCCAGGGTATCAGGACTGGGCTCACTGTTAGAAACTGCGGTACTAGGCCCAGGGTATCGGGACTGGGCTCACTGTTAGAAACTGCGGTACTAGGCCCAGGGTATCGGGACTGGGCTCACTGTTAGAAACTGCGGTACTAGGCCCAGGGTATCAGGACTGCGCTCACTGTTAGAAACTGCGGTACTAGGCCCAGGGTATCAGGACTGGGCTCACTGTTAGAAACTGCGGTCCTAGGCCCAGAGTATCAGGACTGCGCTCACTGTTAGAAACTGCGGTACTAGGCCCAGGGTATCGGGACTGGGCTCACTGTTAGAAACTGCGGTACTAGGCCCAGGGTATCGGGACTGGGCTCACTGTTAGAAACTGCGGTACTAGGCCCAGGGTATCGGGACTGGGCTCACTGTTAGAAACTGCGGTCCTAGGCCCAGGGTATCGGGACTGGGCTCACTGTTAGAAACTGCGGTACTAGGCCCAGGGTATCGGGACTGGGCTCACTGTTAGAAACTGCGGTACTAGGCCCAGGGTATCGGGACTGGGCTCACTGTTAGAAACTGCGGTACTAGGCCCAGGGTATCGGGACTGGGCTCACTGTTAGAAACTGCGGTACTAGGCCCAGGGTATCGGGACTGGGCTCACTGTTAGAAACTGCGGTACTAGGCCCAGGGTATCGGGACTGGGCTCACTGTTAGAAACTGCGGTACTAGGCCCAGGGTATCGGGACTGGGCTCACTGTTAGAAACTGCGGTACTAGGCCCAGGGTATCGGGACTGGGCTCACTGTTAGAAACTGCGGTACTAGGCCCAGGGTATCGGGACTGGGCTCACTGTTAGAAACTGCGGTACTAGGCCCAGGGTATCGGGACTGGGCTCACTGTTAGAAACTGCGGTACTAGGCCCAGGGTATCGGGACTGGGCTCACTGTTAGAAACTGCGGTACTAGGCCCAGGGTATCGGGACTGGGCTCACTGTTAGAAACTGCGGTACTAGGCCCAGGGTATCGGGACTGGGCTCACTGTTAGAAACTGCGATACTAGGCCCAGGGTATCGGGACTGGGCTCACTGTTAGAAACTGCGGTACTAGGCCCAGGGTATTGGGACTGGGCTCACTGTTAGAAACTGCGGTACTAGGCCCAGGGTATCGGGACTGGGCTCACTGTTAGAAACTGCGGTACTAGGCCCAGGGTATTGGGACTGGGCTCACTATTAGAAACTGCGGTACTAGGCCCAGGGTATCGGGACTGGGCTCACTGTTAGAAACTGCGGTACTAGGCCCAGGGTATCAGGACTGCGCTCACTGTTAGAAACTGCGGTACTAGGCCCAGGGTATCAGGACTGGGCTCACTGTTAGAAACTGCGGTACTAGGCCCAGGGTATCAGGACTGGGCTCACTGTTAGAAACTGCGGTACTAGGCCCAGGGTATCGGGACTAGGCTCACTGTTAGAAACTGCGATACTAGGCCCAGGGTATCAGGACTGGGCTCACTGTTAGAAACTGCGGTACTAGGCCCATGGTATCAGGACTGGGCTCACTGTTAGAAATTGCGGTACTAGGCCCAGGGTATCGGGACTGGGCTCACTGTTAGAAACTGCGATACTAGGCCCAGGGTATCGGGACTGGGCTCACTGTTAGAAACTGCGGTACTAGGCCCAGGGTATCAGGACTGGGCTCACTGTTAGATACTGCGGTACTAGGCCCAATTGAGAATGCAGTCAGGCAGCGACGTACAGTCAGGGGAAGGCGCACACTAGCAAACGGCGGTGAAGAAATTAGTCACGCTGCGTTGTTCATTTGGCGGCAAATGTTAGAAATTTGACGTGGTTGCCGTCGACGACGGTGATTGATTCACTGATGAATTATTCATGAACCAGTTGAGAATATTAGCCAATAAATCTGCTCTATCTATCACAGTCTACGCATACTAATCACCGGCCGCCGCCACCGATACAGTCCGTTTATACTATAAACATTGATCACTTTTTATTTCACTGCTAGACAACTATTAACATTATGTGTGAATTTATTTCTAAACGGAGTATAGTATAGTTTGACTATTGATTTCATTGATAATAATATATCATGTCTGATGTACTTTTAACTTGTCCTCCTTCCCCTTATCATCTTTCCTCCTGTCTCCTTCCTCCGTCGTTCTCCCTTTCCCTTTCCTCTCTCCCACTTCTCTCTTTTCTCTTTTTCTCCCTATTTTCCTGTCTCTCTCCTCTCTCCTTGTTCTCCTCTCTCCCTCATCTCTCCCTCCTCTCTCCCTCCTCTCTCCCTCATCTCTCCTCTGAGATAATATAAATCATGTCTGATGTACTTTTAACTTGCCCCATCCCCCTTATCCTCTCCCTTTCCTCTATCTCTCCTCTCTCTCCTCTCCCCCTCTCAGCACTCTCCCCCTCTCAGCACTCTCCCCCTCTCAGCTCCCCCTCTCCCTTATCTCCCCCTCTCCCCTCTCCCTTATCTCCCCCTCTCAGTTTTCTCCCCCTCCCCTCTCCTCTCAACTCTCTCCCTCTCTTAGGTCTCTCTCAGCTCTCCCGCTCCCCTCTCTCTCCCCCTCCCCTCTCTCCCCCTTCTCTCTCTCTCTGAGATACCTTTCCGTGCTTGAAACACTAAATTCTTTGCGACAAAACAAATAATACGATAGAGAGAGTAGCGTGTCTCCGTAGCAACGAGTAATTCTCTCTCGGGATTCTGCGGAACAATATCGTGACGGCGACGACGACCGACCCGACACTTCTGACAAAAACACATGATATTTTGATCACGTTTATTGTAGCAGTGAATGGAAGGTCCCTCGAGCCTCCACTGCTGCTGCTGCTGCTGCTGCTGCCGCTGCTGCCGCTGCTGCTGCCGCTGCTGCTGCTGCCGATGCCGATGCTGCTGCTGCAGCCGATGCTGTCAGTCATTATGTGGCATCGTTAGGAATTTCAAATACGTTTGAAATATGAATTCTATTGAGAATATCAAAACGTGAAAATTCTCTTCGATATATCGGTCATTAGTAAAAATGGGTTCAGTTAAACGTACTTTGGTTCTGTAAAATCCACAATTACCTATCGGAGGGTTCGTATATATATTTCCGATGAATATGTTCTGATACTAAGAGATTATTTACGGAAATACTATGAGACGTTTTCAAAATTTAGGTTGTGGGTTTTGGTACTTGTAAACCGCTGGAGTTGGACCCAGGGCATTTGTTAACTACTGCAGTCGTGTCCAAAAGTGGTCTTAAATTTCAAGACTGGTCTTAAGTTGTTAGATTGGCTATAGAACTAAGTTGGTCTTAGACGGGTCTTAAGTCTAAGCCATGACTATGCAACCGGCCCCTGGAGTTTGTACAGGGCATTTGTAAACTACTGGAGGTATATGGAACTTGTACTGGAGATATAATACCCGATCCCTCAGTACTCTGAGGAGTTAATGTCAGATCATGAGATAAGAATACTAATCATGTTTTTTACTGTGACTGTCAAATAGTTAACACAATCACATTAATGTGTCTGCGCTGCTGCTGCTGCTGCTGCTGCTGCTGCTGCTGCTGCTGCTGCTGCTGCTGCTGCTGCTGCTGCTGCTGCTGCTGCTGCTGCTGCTGCTGCTGCTGCTGCTGCTGCTGCTGCTGCTGCTGCTGCTGCTGCTGCTGCTGCTGCTGCTGCTGCTGCTGCTGCTGCTGCTGCTGCTGCTGCTGCTGCTGCTGCTGCTGCTGCTGCTGCTGCTGCTGCTGCTGCTGCTGCTGCTGCTGCTGCTGCTGCTGCTGCTGCTGCTGCTGCTGCTGCTGCTGCTGCTGCTGCTGCTGCTGCTGCTGCTGCTGCTGCTGCTGCTGCTGCTGCTGCTGCTGCTGCTGCTGCTGCTGCTGCTGCTGCTGCTGCTCATGGATGCTGTAATCCTCTTACAGACATTACATCTCATTGTCTCATCAGTTGTAAGAGCACATTTTACTAAATAGTAGCTTCATTACCCGTTTAATTAACTTCTATTGATCATTAGTATCGATAAAGCTGAACTAATTGAACTTCAATTGCGGCTTTCGTGACTGTGAAATTATTTCACCTTTAATTTTATTTTGATTGTTGATTATCAATAGAATTTGAGTAGTTTGTTATGAGATTTCACAAATTTTCACGTAGGGAAAATGGAATAGGCTTAGTTTCTGAGAATTCTCACAATAAACGTTTACATAGATGATTGAAACCTGTAAATCATTTGAAAAATGTCCCCCCCCCCACAAATGATGAGAAACTAAGAGATTAGTGACGTTTATACTCATTTCTATCAGACATCAATAATAATAAATAGCCATTTTCAAAACTAAGAGAGTAGTGACCTGTTTAGACTCAATTCTATGAGACATTTTCAAAAACTAAGAGAGTAGTGACGTTTAGACTCAATTCTATGAGACATTTTCAAAAACTAAGAGAGTAGTGACGTTTAGACTCAATTCGATGAACCATTTTCAAAAACTAAGGGAGTAGTGACGTTTAGACTCAATTCTATGAGACATTTTCAAAAACTAAGAGAGTAGTGACGTTTAGACTCAATTCTTTGAGACATTTTCAGAAACTAAGAGAGTAGTGACGTTTAGACTCAATTCTATGAGACATTTTCAGGAAGGCTCCTTCAATTCAGTGTAAACGTCACAACTGTATATATTAGATATGTATAATGCAGGGTTGTTTATGTTTTATTTCATGCGGTGCTGATATAATAATAATATGTCATTAATAGGTGACACATATTTAAATATGTGCGGTTATTGTTGATAGTGTCAAACGATATAGAAAGAGAGTTCTATTGCTTGGAAAAATACCAGTAGAACTAGCAGCGGACGGTCGCCGGGTCGAGCTGTGCGTGAGTGATCACACATTCCACATAACCCGTCCGTCCGTCCGTCGTGTGCAGACAACTTCATAAACTGTGCGCAAACTTCAACTTGTTTTCGATGTTTTTAAAGAAGCCAATTAGATATCAATAGAAGAGAATTAACCGTGAATATAGTCGTAATGAGTTTGATTCAAGTTCGAGGACAATAGTCTGAATGAGGTTACGACACGGAACAACTCCCAGTGCAAACATAGACCCCCTTTATTTCTAACCGGGGTTAGACAAATAGATCTGATATTTATGTTTTCTCAAAGGCAAAAATCTAATTTTGATTAGCTGAAATATTCGGTCAATTTCAGCTAATCATCACGTGTATATTGTTTGTGTCGTCGGAGGTCGTATACTATGTTTGTAGATTCTGTATTTAAGTCAGGATCTTATTATCTCAGGGATCTATTAGTTGAAACATGTTTTCCCCGACCCGGCGAGGGCGGATCTGGACGAAAGCACCAGCAGCGTGGCCGAGTTCTTCTTGCAATTTTCGCTTGCCCTTTCGAAAAACAGATGGAATTTTCACAGGGAACTGTTTACGATAATTCCGATGACAATCCTGAAAATTCTGATAATAATTCTGATAGTACTGATGATAATTCTGATAATAATCCTATCGATAATTTCGATGATAATTCTAATGATAATTGTAAATGATAATGAATGTTTTGCAGGGTTTTGATGCAAGTGCCGAGGTATGTTTAAACACACCTCTCTCTCTCTTTCTCTTTCTCTATTTGTCCGTGTATTTATTGTGTTTAAGTCAGTTGTTTCTGCAGCCTTTAGTCACCGTGTTCATTCATTCGTTCGTTTGTTCGCTAAGAAGTTGCTGATTATTTTGTGAATTAGCTTAGATTTTGTTAGTATCTTTGTTGTGTTCTTATTGACCCCCACCTCCCTGCTCCTACCTCCCCACGCCTCCAGTAGTTCTCAGCCCGGGGGGATCAGTCACTGTAGAAATTATTTTTTTATGTTTGCATGATGGATATTTCCGATAGGTTCCTCAGATCCCCTTGAACCCCCCCCCCCTCACTTCATTAGCTCCTACCCCCACCTCTCAGTAAAAAACGTTTTTTTTAGTTCCTTTCTAGTCAGTAGATGTGTAGATTGATGGGGGGAGGGGAAGGGGAGGGGGATGAACTCCCCTTCTCCTGTTCTCTCAATACGCCCACTCCCACTGTCTTTGTTTTGGCTGATGTTAGATTATTTAATGCTGTACTGCAGTAATCTATAGTTATCAATGACAAATAACATTGTAGATAATATGTATGTAATTGTGACAGTGTTATGAATATGAGTGGAATGTGAGAGTGTTTATTGCTGCTGTAGCTGTAGCTGTTAGTTCTATAAACAGTTGTGTCTTAATTCAACTGATTTATAGCTATTATATACATTCATTCTCTTCGTGAATGTCATTTCACTCATTTATCAACATTTTTCTAAAGTCTAAAGTCATAGGTTAAAATCACACAGTGTATCCATGTGTTGTACTGATAAATACAGCTGGCTAGTCTCCAGGTCACATGACCTAGAGCTCGGGCTTTGATTGGCTGTGATATCACATGTTAGGGCTATGAATATTGATAGACCATCCACTGGTCACATGACCTAGGGTTGGTGACTAGTGCCCAGGTCACATGACCTAGAAGTAAGGTTCTAATTGGTTGTGGCCTAGAGCAGGCTGGTACACCTATATTCCAGCAGGGTGGCCGCTGACCTTGAAATAGGTTCTGGAGGGATTCAAATATATCATGAAAACTCTGGAAATTTGATAAATTTCCCCTAAATCCTGAAAACCTCAGGGAATTTGGATAAGGCTATTGTAGTAAAGGAGCTTATGTTCTGAATGTTGGTCACATATTTCTTCATAAATACGTGATTTGTGAGAAATGAATAAATTGTAAGAATTTAGACCAAAAAAATTCTCCATCCACCTTCTAAATACTGTTGTGATTTTTCAAAACGGGGGCTTAAAGCTTCACACAAAATTAGTGACCCTTATTATTAGTTTGATAAGTTTAAATAGTCAGATAGGCTTAAATATCAACTGTGTGGGTAGTTATTATAGCATTGTGTTAATCGGAAAATATTGAGCCAATTTCTGGAAACAATTTACATATTGTTTACATGTCCATTTATTCATGGTTTTATATTTAATCTAATTAAGACAAGCCGCGCCGCAAAGAATGATTTCATCGATAACCGAATTCTGATTTATTATGACATAAAAATCATGTGTCGATCCATTTAAACTATCGACAACAGAACGTTGGAAATGTTAGAAATTTAATGATCTGCCTTTAATAAATGAGGGCTCCACCCTTACATTATACCCCTGTACATACACTGTATGTACACTGTATAGTGTACACCTGTGTGTGTGTGTACAGTGTATTGATTGTCATTTATAAAGCACAGTTTCACATATTGTGTTCGTTTCCCATGTCATATATACATATATATATATATATATATATATATATATATATATATATATTAACCCTGTGTTTGTCAGTACGCAGCATGCTGGCTTCATGTGTATGTATGTTACTGAGAATGTTCACTGCTGTTGCTTCATCAAGATTTCGTTCATACGTTTTTTTGTGCCTATAAATCGAATCATAGCTTTCAATAATAGATATCTTAGGGTTACCCCTAGAACAGCGTGAATATCTGGAGGTAACTAGTTACTGTATGCAGAGGTAACTGGTTGCTGTATCTGACGATAACTGGACACTGTATCTGGGGGTAATGGGTTACTGTATCTGAAGATAACTGGCTACTGTATCTGAAGATAACTGGTTACTGTATCTGAAGATAACTGGCTACTGTATCTGAAGATAACTGGCTACTATATCTGAAGATAACTGGCTACTGTATCTGAAGATAACTGGTTACTGTATCTGAAGATAACTGGTTACTGTATCTAAAGATAATTGGTTACTGTATCTGAAGATAACTGGTTACTGTATCTGAAGATAACTGGTTACTGTATCTAAAGATAATTGGTTACTGTATCTAAAGATAATTGGTTACTGTATCTGAAGATAACTGGTTACTGTATCTAAAGATAATTGGTTACTGTATCTAAAGATAATTGGTTACTGTATCTGAAGATAACTGGTTACTGTATCTGAAGATAACTGGTTACTGTATCTAAAGATAATTGGTTACTGTATCTGAAGATAATTGGTTACTGTATCTGAAGATAATTGGTTACTGTATCTGAAGATAACTGGTTACTGTATCTGAAGATAACTGGTTACTGTATCTGAAGATAACTGGTTACTGTATCTGAAGATAACTGGTTACCGTATCCGGAGGTAATCATTATGTCACTGATTATTCCAGCAATTGCCACTTCCTGTCAGTAACAGACAGGGAGGTTAATAGAATCTCAGCTCCCGTGTCGCGCCACGGTGCCGCAGGCTGTCTGATAATCCAATCCTCGTATCGTTATCGGTTACCAGAACCGCTGTGACAACAATGACAATACAGGACGGCTGTGAGCGGTGAAATCACAGCTATTACTATGACAACAGTCTTATCAGCTGTGATAACGACATCAAACACCGACAACAATCAGTCTCGACGCGTCGCTATAGGAATTGTGAATTTTGATAGTTAGAATAAACGTAGATATTTTTGTATATTTTCAGTGTTTGACTCCTCTGCAGTTACTATCAGCGTATCATCTGAAATTTCAAAAAGGTCTCAGTCAATACGAGTTTCTGAAACTGTGTCCAGCTATCGTATATCAACTCGATATTCACGTGTGCAATGAAAGGTATTACTATCAGGTATGTATCAAATCCATTAATGATATCTCTGATATATCACATCCCCCCCTTCTCTCTCGAGATTTCGACTCCATCACCGATGATTATTCCTGTAGTAACTCTCATCTCATTGTTTATTCAAATCGAGATAAATCTCACAGAATTGTTGCCGCTAATATTCGTTGTGTTTTTATTTTTAAGGATTGTTTTCATCAGAAACAAATCGAACATTTGAAATTATTTCACAAACATCGAAATTCAAGTCAGTCGTCGGATCATCACAATCATAACCATGGCGACGATGATGACGATGACGGGCATCATGGGAAACCGATTGCTGTACCGTTTGATATTTCTAAAATCCCGGCTCGAGGTTTGTGCATCGATTCGATTAGTTCGTATTTCTGCCCGTAGATGTCACCGGTAATCGCATGTTTTCTATTTATAGTTTGGGGATTTGCGTCGCTAGCCGTAACAGTGATCAGTCTTGTCGGGTTGCTAGGCGTCGCAATTGTGCCGATTATGCAGAAAGTTTTCTACAATCATCTGATAATGTTCTTGGTGGCGCTAGCGGTCGGCTCGTTAACCGGGGACGCCATGTTACATCTATTACCTCATGTAAGTTATAATTTAACTATCTTTAACTGTTTTCGTGCTGACCCTAAAGTGTTGATGTAATTTGAAAATGTTCTTTAAATTCCAGCCCAGTTTGTTGAAATACAGGCATACCACTATTATTTGTGTACACCGCGGTGCGGTGTAGGTGCGGTGTATCATTATTTTCCAATATTCCGCTGTTTGACGGGTGGTGCCATCTTTCAATGTAGAATAAAAACTATTAACATCGATACACCGCGATGCGGTGTACTAACAAACTACATCTCTGATTAATACATTGCACTGCGGTGTAGATTCACTGAAAGGGTTAGGAAAAATGAAACTCAGATTCGCGGCCTAGTTTAACAGTTGTCAGTTGAAATTTGACTCTTAGATTTAAACTAATTCGAAACAAACTTAAGTCAAACTTTAACAAAGAACTGTAAAACCGAGTTTTATGATAACATTCAAGCTTAAGACAGCCTCCCGTTAAATAAAATGATAAATATGATTTTATCTTTACACCACGCAGGCGATCGCGACTGCGTCTGAAAATCACAGCCACGATTCAGAAGGTGAAGGTCATAGTAAGGACGGCGTATATAAAGGATTAGTCGTTCTGTCGGGAATTTATTTCTTCTTCCTCGCCGAGAGATTTATGAATATAATATCTGATAAAAGACGCAGGAAAAAAACAACAAAGGTTTGTACCAAAAAAACAGGCCTCACTTCGAAAACTGTCACCCTCAGTTCTCAAACTGTCACCCTCACTTCGAAAACTGGACCCAGTTTCCTGACTAAGTTAAGTTATGTCTAACTAAATTTCCCGCAATTTTTTCAGTTTTCAAACTATTTCAAAATTTCTAATTTAAGTATGATTTTTAAGTTAAAATTAGTTCATTTACCAATTTTTTCCAATGTTAGCTGAAGACTTTGGAACTGGGTCCAGTAACTGTGGAACAGGGTCTAGAACTTTTAGAACTGGGTTCAGAATTGTGGAACTGGGTACAGTTATTTAGGAACAGGGTCCAAAATTGTCGAACTGGATCTTAATCTTTTTTAGTAGATTCACTTTGGAATCATAACGCTTGAGAAGAGTCTCCCGATATTTAAACAATAATAGCAGAATCATCATTTCGATTTTAAACAGATTCTTCGAAATCAACGATGAAATGAATATTTTACCTGATTATAGTGAAACACAGTTTTTAAAATGTGTTTTTTTTTTTTCAGAAACGTAAAATTCGCGTCAAAGATCGAAACGGAATCGGAAAGAAACTCTCAGAATACGGATCTGAATTACAATCCAGCGAGAACGTCGTCATGGTTCTTAATCCATCTAAAGGTACGTTTGAACCCCTCGTAAACCCGGTCTGGATTTAACACCTGATTCGAGCGATTCAATCATAATCTTCGTTTCTGCGTTTTGATAGAACAAAATCACGACGAACTTCATCCGATCACCGAGGAACACGAACTAGACGATCACCATCACCACGACAACCATCATCATCACCACGACAACGACGTCGAGAGCCATCATCACCATCACCACGGCGATGGTAGTGTGAATAACTTGAAAGGTCACGGTCACAGTCACCACGGAGGAGAGATCCCGACGTCTATCGCGTCTGTTGCGTATATGGTTATAATGGGAGATGGTTTACACAATTTCAGCGATGGTTTAGCAATAGGAGCAGCGTTTGCTAACGGTATTACCGGTGGACTCAGTACGTCTATAGCAGTATTCTGTCATGAGCTTCCACATGAATTAGGTTCGTATACATCCCCTCCTCGCCTCCTCGCAACCCCCTGAGTTCACACGGGCTGCTGTTGCCCGTCTAGAGAACTACCCCTCTCGCCATCGCCCTCTCTGGGAATACCGTAAACTATCAATCTGGACTCTGAGTTTCAGAGTTACCAGTTAAACTTTTCAGTGCTGATTAGTTAATTCCCGAAAGTAATTGAAATAATTCAGGGCATCTACACCGCAGTGCAGTGTATCAGTGTGGACAGGTTTTGCCATATTTCAATAGTGATAAAAACTATCTACTTATAACATCGCAGTGGGGTGAACTAGCAAATTCCATCAGGGATTTATACACCGCACTGCAGTGTATAGGCAATCAATAAATTACGACTTGACTCCAGGGGCTAGTTGCACAGTCGTGACTTAAGTCAAAAAGTGGTCTTAAATCTTGAGACTGGTCTTAAGTTGTTAGATTAGCTATAGAACTAAGTTGGTCTTAGACCAGTCTTAAATCTAAGCCGTGACTATGCAACCGGCCCCAGAATCGTAAACACTGGAACTTACTCGGAGTCGCAACTGTTGAACTGGATCGTGTAGCCTCGACCTTGTACCCTTCAAATATCCAATACTCTTTACCCATTCTTCCAATACATTTCACATAATATCTCTACATTGTATATGATGTTGCAGGTGATTTTGCGATGTTATTGAAAGCAGGGATGACAGTAAAACAAGCGTTATTCTACAATATAGTATCATCGGTTCTATGTTTTGTTGGTATGATTATCGGTATAGCGGTCGGTAATATCAGCACCGCTAGTTTGTGGATATTTGCTATAGCTGGAGGAATGTTTGTATATATTGCACTTGTTGATATGGTAAGTTTTAAACGGGATGGGGTTCCCTCGGAAAAATACCCATATACTACTATACCCAGCATCAGGGCTCCCTTGGAAAATACCCTTATACTACTATACCCAGCATCAGGGCCTCCCCCTTGAAAATACCCATATACTACTATACCCAGCATCAGGGCCTCCCCCTGGAAAATACCCAAATACTACTATACCCAGCATCAGGGCTCCCCCTGGAAAATACCCTTATACTACTATACCCAGCATCAGGGCTCCCCCTGGAAAATACCCATATACTACTATACCCAGCATCAGGGCTCCCCCTGGAAAATACCCAAATACTACTATACCCAGCATCAGGGCTCCCCCTGGAAAATACCCTTATACTACTATACCCAGCATCAGGGCTCCCCCTGGAAAATACCCAAATACTACTATACCCAGCATCAGGGCCTCCCCCTGGAAAATACCCATATACTACTATACCCAGCATCGGGGCCTCCCCCTGGAAAATACCCAAATACTACTATACCCAGCATCAGGGCCTCCCCCTGGAAAATACCCATATACTACTATACCCAGCATCAGGGCTCCCCCTGGAAAATACCCATATACTACTATACCCAGCATCAGGGCTCCCCCTGGAAAATACCCATATACTACTATACCCAGCATCAGGGCCTCCCCCTGGAAAATACCCATATACTACTATACCCAGCATCAGGGCCTCCCCCTGGAAAATACCCATATACTACTATACCCAGCATCAGGGCCTCCCCCTGGAAAATACCCAAATACTACTATACCCAGCATCAGGGCCTCCCCCTGGAAAATACCCATATACTACTATACCCAGCATCAGGGCTCCCCCTGGAAAATACCCATATACTACTATACCCAGCATCAGGGCTTCCCCCCACAAATCTAATTCACTCATTTCTCTGATGAAGCTTCTACACGTTTGTATCGAGAGCTCATGAATTCTAATATAATCAGGTCACATTTTTACCTGTTTATGTTTTTACATCTATTCATCTAGATTTACGTAAAACCGGATACATATAATTGATTTGAGAGCTATTTTCATTGAAATATCATTTGATACATCAATGATATCGTATCAAGATATTCTATTTGATATCTGAGTAAATCAAGTAAATTATCATTTGTTTTTGTATTTTTTCAGCTGTATAGTTTATAGGGATATCATTTGTTTGATATATTTTATTGAGATATCATTTCGAGATATTTAATTATTGATATATCTAGTGAATCGATATTTTATATTTTCAGCTTCCAGAGATCTCATTAACGGAACACGGTGACCACGGTAACCTCGGTCATCTGTTGATACAGAGTATCGGGATACTGCTCGGTACCGGTATCATGTTACTCATAGCTCTATACGAGGATCAGATACGAGTTGTAGTCGAGGAACCTTGACAATCGTATCCGTAACTATAACAACAACTCAACAATCGCAGCAATGACAACGACTCCGCGTACCTCGCGTGTTACCGTAGTAACAATTTCCTTTTCGTATTCGGAGCTGGCGTGTTGCCAAAAATAGTGCGAATTGCTCAACTTTTACCCAAAAAGAGAAGAAAAGAGTAGAGATAGGAGAGAGGAGAGAGAGGAGGAGAGAGAGGATTGTAAATTACTCGTCATCCACACTCAGCAAGCATATCACACACTCACATACAACAAACAGAGTAAAATCAAAGAATCGATGAAAGATGTACATATCAAATATCGCATCATTCCTTAACGTTTACTGGAAATACAGAGATATCAGATACACATCATTGATATATCCCTATCGGATACACGTCATTGATATATCCCTATCAGATACACGTCATTGATATATCCCTATCGGATACACGTCATTGATATATCCCTATCAGATACACGTCATTGATATATCCCTATCGGATACACGTCATTGATATATCCCTATCGGATACACGTCATTGATATATCCCTATCAGATACATGTCATTGATATATCCCTATCGGATACACATCATTGATATATCCCTATCGGATACACATCATTGATATATCCCTATCGGATACACATCATTGATATATCCCTATCGGATACACATCATTGATATATCCCTATCAGATACACATCATTGATATATCCCTATCAGATACACATCATTGATATATCCCTATCGGATACACGTCATTGATATATCCCTATCGGATACACATGATTGATATATCCCTATCAGATACACATCATTGATATATCCCTATCAGATACACATGATTGATATATCCCTATCAGATACACATCATTGATATATCCCTATCAGATACACGTCATTGATATATCCCTATCAGATACACGTCATTGATATATCCCTATCGGATACACGTCATTGATATATCCCTATCAGATACACGTCATTGATATATCCCTATCGGATACACGTCATTGATATATCCCTATCGGATACACGTCATTGAAAGTTACTTCAAGATAGGATGGATGTGGCTGATAAACCGATGTATTCTTAGTGATTGAGGTAATAAATATTGATGATATCTCAAAGTTTATTCATCTGAAAGTTTAGAGATTTATGTAAATCTCATCTTCAGGGAAACAGTAAATATGTAACGGTTGTTATTCATTATAGCAAGGGATGTTGAGATTCAATGATAGAACAAAAGATATCTGATTGTGAGATCTCATCGAGATATCTTTGATCTAAATCTCAGATCAGATATTCAGAAATACTATATGAGATATCAGAATTTATAATTGAATATTTGTGATATTTTTTTATGTTAAACTATTTTTCGTGGTCATCATATTGTCTTCCATTCTTTAAATGTATAAATGAATTAATTAATTCCTGTTATTAATTCTTTATTCTTTTTGATTCTGATTATGAAAGTTTTATTATTAGTTTTTAGTCGATCGATTAATTTGAAATGATTTTGTCGTTATGATTTGTAGAAAATCTATATCGGCAGGGATTCGAACTTGATGGTGTTGTGAGGCAGCCATGGCATGGAATGCGAGTGCATGTATGACTTAGCCTTTGCACCCGTGCAACTGGGACTAATCTCGCTGGTCTTCCTACTATGACAGTCTCAGAATTCCATCAGTTTCAAATCCCTGGCAAAGGAGGATGATATCGTGTTCGCTGCTACATCGCAGCGCCACCTAATTGGATTTCAAGGAACTATATTCATTGTACTCTCAAGTGCCACCTGCTGGGATTTCAATAAACCGTTGTATTTTATAGAATCTATCACTGGCTCATTACTGATTATAACGATTCTGCATTCAACATTTATTAATGGAAAGAGATTTGAGCGGGTGGGTGGAAGGTGATATTCCCCCTCATTGGGTGAAATATCTCTTATCTGAAAATACCTAATGACTGATCAGAAGTGCTTTAAATGCCTTTCTTTCAATGTTTGTGAAATTGAATATCAATTCAGGTATCGAGAGAGATTGTATACTCATACTCAGATAGATACATTTAATTAGTTAATGCAATATTTTGTTTGTATAATGCAGATATTTCTTTAAATTCATGTAACACTTGTTTATTTAACGTAACTGTGATAAGTGATGTATTCCGGTAATATCTTCTCTGTTCATGGACACATAATCAAAATATTTCAAATGTAACAATCTTGGTTATGGTGTAACAACCTTGGTAATGGTGTAACAACCTTGGTTATGGCGTAACAACCTTGGTTATGATGTTACAATCTTGGTTACGGCGTAACAACTTTGGTTACTATGTTACAATCTTGGTTATAGTGTAACTATCTTGGTTACAGTGTAACAATCTTATGATGTAACAATCTTAGTTACAATGTAACAATTAATCACATGTCTGTAAGATCAATGAGATACCTTACATTTCGAACAACTTATAGAATAGAAAATAGAAAATTTTGGTCTTAAATGAATCTCTCAGAATTTTCTGTAGTAATGATTCCTTCTCTGTTGGTGACAGCATCCGATTATTTCTTAGAACATGGTTGATAATGATGAAATATAATGTAACTTGTATTTGGATGGGGGGGGGGGGTTATAGAGGTAGTTATTGGGAGGTCAGTTGGGAGGGCGGTTTCACCTCACTCATTACGTGCTTATGTTTTGCTAGTTATAATGTGTTTTCTAGTATTTTGTTGTGTAATATCAATGCATTTAGTTTCTATATACAATAATGTTAATGATAACCAGAGAATAAACAACCGGGTTTTCTACTTAACTTCAATTATTATTAGATATATATATATATATTAATATTAATATTAATATTGTATTTTTTGATTGTAAATATTAACGTGTGTATCGTGTAAATGTTTGTGTCCGATTGGATGAATTTAAAACGTTTTAAATGAAAATCTTCGCAAATATTAGAATATTATCTCCAGATATTTTCGAGACTTTCATGACTCAATTCGTTTTTGTGAAATAGTAATGTTTGAAAATGATTTGATTGTTTATTGCTCAGCCTGCGAAATGCTCATAATAGAAAAAAAACAGCCTCGATTTATTTTGTGATTCAATTTAATTGTAGCGTTTATTTTTTACATTGTAACCATTTCTAAACAGTAGTTACAACTAAATGAATTAGTTACAATGTATTATGAAATCCCACATTAAGAATACTTGAAATGTCTCTTTGGAAATGTCTCTTTGAGCTAATATTTAATTAAACTTTTCAACTATATCCTAATAATCATTTTCAGGGATACTGATGTTGTCCTCATTATAACCATTGATGAAACATTCTGAGTTTGTGTTGTGAAGATAATATAAAATTCCTGCATACTAAGAGTTTATACGAGAAATATTTCCATGAACTCAATGTTTATTCCATGTTTCGACTTAAACCCGATAGTCATCTTCAGGAATACTGACCAGACTAAATTATGTTTTTTTCGAATAGACCACCGTTTCATGGACAATTATCCGACTTAATTTTTCTTTCTTACTGTGCAGAGATTTTATTATATAGTTTCAAACAGAAACTCAAGAGTTTTTCACTTACAATTCAACCAATAGTTCGAAATGTAATTAATATTGATAACTAATTGGTTTATTTCGTGTAAATATTGTGAAAATTGAAACAAGTTTTAATTAATGTTGATATATCAATACATATCAATATATAGATATATTTTACTGGCATAATTTCAGATATATCGAAAATCAATAATACACGAGCATAATTCAAATCAATAATATCAGTGCTTCCAGTGTATTGGTCGTCATATCAACAACGATCGTCATTGTTAATTCAGGTCCAGTAGTAGATTATAACAACGCCTACCACCGGGTGGCGTTAGCGTAGTAATTGATTGTCAAATGTCAAATTCTAGTCGAAAAACATGTGATAACAAAAAATGAAAATGAATGATTATGTAAGAAAGTATAATTTGCGATGACAAAATTGGTATATTGTGTATAAAGGAATGATAATTGTAGTGTTTGATAGTGTTGTAAGTGTTTCCCAACCCCCCGGTTCCAGCCACCCCCCTGATCGAGTCGACCCCCTTTTCTCTTTTCAATTTGCTCCTTGTATATACAATACGTAACATTGACAGTAATAATGTATCATTGTAATCTAATGAACTGATAAAAATCGTGTCATATTTGCATAATATAAAGTTATATATAGTACTGACTCTGTGGGGTGTGTCGTGGGGTGAAGGTCAACATGGGGTTTGGAGAACTTTAGGGGATCTGAATAGACTAGGGGTAGGGCGAGTGAGGGATTGACAAGACAAATAGGGTTACGGGGTATCAAGGTTATAGGGAGTAAGTAGGGCTATATGGGGATTGTACCTGGGCATGATGGGTTAGTAATGGGGTTCTATGGGGTTCCCAGGTTAAAGGCCTGGGATTTAAATATATATTGTATATATTGATAGGTGCTATTCAACCAGTGAATAAACAATGAATAAATGAAAACGAATTTCTTCTTCTTGTTTTTGAATTTTCTTATGAAGTAATCGTGAATAATTGTCGTTGGTGGTTTTAGACTTTATCAAAGAATTTTAGGTATTTGAAAGAAAATCTATATTACTCGCGTGCCATAGTTAGATGCAATATCACACTCCGTCAAGTGCTGCCCCTTTACAAATCGTTAGCGGTGAATCTGAGAACTAAATTTGTACTCGCATGCCACAACAGGAATATCGAACTATTTCAGTTTTCGACCGTCGGATGCTGCCCCTATATTAACGATTAGTGGCAAAACTGTGAACTAACTTATAGCTCGCGTGCCGCAGTAGAATCATACCGAGTTCATTTAAATCTTGACCGTTTGGTGCTGCCGCTACGATAATAAGTAGTGGTGAATCTGTGAACTAACTACTTGCGTGCCACAGTTGGAATATCGAGATAAGCTCGTTATGCAGCTGTGACGCAGAATCTAGTTTCAGATCAAACATTGAATAAAAAAGCCACTAAATCATAGTTTAATGACACTGGGTGATTCGTGGGTATCAAAATATATATGCCATGAATTATATTGAATACGGTTTAGTAGTTGGATTTCTGGTGACGGTAGTTACTTCAAGCTGTTACGCGCGCTTAAAGTAATCCCAATTAAAACGTATTTAAGTTAAATAGTCTATAGTTTTCGTACATGCACCGCAGGGGACTGAGTGATATCTGCTGACATACAGCACCCCCAGGACGTTCTTCTTTAGTGTTCTTACAGTATTTGACTACAAGGGACAGTACACAGAAACCCCGGATCTAACTTAAGTTACCTCACGGTACTAGCCGTTCCATAGTCAAGACCAAAGGTGGTCTTGAATCTTAAGACTGGTCTTAAGCTGTTAGATCAGCTATAGGACTAAGTTGGTTTTAGAACGGTCTTAAGTCTATGCCCTGACTATGGAACCAGCCCCTGGAGCCCACGACGTAACTCATGTTACCCCGAAGCAGTAAACTACCCACAGTAGCTCTAGACGAACTTATACAGCTCCTCAGTATCCTAGTGGCGCGTTGTCATAGTATCATTACATCCAGGTTTCCTAAGCTACCTTTTAGTGCAACAAGTCACTGACAGTCGCCAGGCCGACCTACGCCCGGATACAGAGCCTGGGTAAGATTCATAGAACTGGGCCCCTCGCTGAAGATTTGTAAATAGAAAAATGATTCTTTTTTCTCATTCTTCCAGTTATAAAAACAATCACATCGAATAGTCCAGCCGGATTTTAGGCCTATATCAATGCGGGAAATTTTGATAATGTTTTTTCATAGTGATTTATGTAATTTTTCATAAATAATTCAGGAATCATTACATCAACATGTGACAAGACTTATATACAATACAAACACTAAACAGCTCTTTGCCACTGAGCCGCGCGCGCGCACGTCATAATGCCAGATGTTTAAAATCGATAATTTACCGATCCGATATTCTCTATATAGAAACTCTGTTCTTCATAAACGGCTTTAGTTCGAATGAAAATTTGATTGGTTTTTCTGCAGTTGTTACTGTGTGCATGTTGTTGTTGTTTTGTGAGGTCCGCGCGTGACACTTCGTCATCAGCACTGTGATACTCTGGTGATACTCTGGTGATACTCTGGTGATACTCTGGTGATACTCTGGTGATACTCTGTGAGACTCTGTGAGACTCTGGTGATACTCTGGTGATACTCTGGTGATACTCTGTGAGACTCTGTGAGACTCTGTGATACTCTGGTGATACTCTGGTGATACTCTGTGAGACTCTGTGATACTCCGTGATACTCTGTGATACTCTATGAGATACGTATATGACTGAATCAGCACAGTTTGATTTCAGGTTAGTAGTTCTATAGGTAGTTTAAGATGTAGTGTGGTTTGAAAGGGTTAGGTTGAGGGCGGTAATTTGAGGAGGGAGGGGGGGTGTAGTTTGAAAGGGGTAGTTTGAGACTCAATTTCAGCTGAGTAAGCCATCGGGTTAAAGTAAGTACCGGTCTATAAATCTCGTCCCATGAAAATCAACTTGGAATTGAACTCAGTTCAGTAAATTCTGACACCCCTGATTTGCATATCTAATGCAAAGCAGACCTGAAAATTGAACTTGAAATTGAACTCTAAAACTCTCTAAAATTAGATTTCACTGTTACATAGGTAAAAATATAGGGGGTCTATGGCGAAGGGGTTCGTGATTAGACCGACAAAATACCAATTTAGTAAATTCTGACTCTCCTAATTTGCATATCTTATGCAAATAAGTTCTGAAAATCAACTTGAAATTGAAGCTGTGTATTCGGTTTCACTGTTACAAACACACATCAATGTGTCATATTGATTGTTTATTTAACGTGTCACTGGTTTCTCTCTCTCTCTCTCTCTCTCTCTCTCTCTCTCTCTCTCTCTCTCTCTCTCTCTCATTTCCCGCGCTCACCAGAATGACAGATGGTAAAATATGGATGAACAAAGGATACGATATATTCAAAGATGTGAAAGGTTTAAAAGCTTTCGAGGATTTACAGAAAATACAATTCAAAGTAAGCGCAAAACCTTCTTAAGTATAAACGCTCCATTTTTATATTGTTTTACTGTGTAGTAACGTGTGCAGGCCCTCTTCCATACATGGCTTGGTATTTACGGATTGAAACGTATTCATACGTCACAACAATCCTGCAATCCATGTATGGAGTGTTGACGTACCTACACACGTCACAATAACCTAGAAATATCTTTTGCACTCATCGGAGCTCATGGCCGCACTATATTAGTCCTACGTAGACACATACGTCACTTCCAGACTTATTCATTTACATTACTTCTATTTATTGTTTATGTATGACGTTCGCATCGCAAAGTTTTCAGGTTTTCATTCTTGTATTTCGTTGTAGAAAGCCGGATGTGGCGGTGGGTCTGTCGGGTTGTGTTTGGAAACGTTTAAATTTAAAACTATTTTCGGCGTCGCTGCCCATAAACAAGGACTGAGACCGAGCCACCCGACAGGAGTTGGAGGTCTGGGATTCGCTGAAATTTTAGAGAACGATCAAATTCCAGAAAATGATTTTTTTATACCCGGTAGAAGGTGAGTACATAGACCCTAAAATGTCCAAAAAACATAATTTTACTTGTTTGGTTAATGGGGGTCGAAATCTTACTCTTGGTCAAAAGACATTCGAACCTAGAGTATTTAACTAAAAGCAACTGCGGTACTGGGTCCTGAAGCCCTCACTCACCAGCGACTCGAATATGATAGCATCTCTCCTCGTCTAAATACCAGTCGTTGTTAGGGTTCCCTACAACGTCTGACGCCAAACTGTCATAAAAAGGTTAACTCCTGTTTATTGCAATGGAACAACTGATTTTAGTGTCAAATCAAACCTTTGTACTCAAATAGATTAAATAGTTACTCCCTGTATTTTGGCGATGTCGTCACGTTCCTATCCCTATTGAGCTTGACTCAACCGTAACCGTTGCCGAAATCGCTTCATTCACAGATTGATTTAACATAGAACATTTTCATTGAAGCCTCGCTATAGTATTGCCACGTGTAGTTCTGCGTAAGGAATCGCTGTTCTTCCCGAGATATCCTCAACATATGTAGTATTTTGTCGGTGTTGATACCAAAATGATGTTACCACATCTTTTCAAGAGACACAGTGAATCAGGTTCGAACCCCGCTAACGCTTTGAATTCTCATAGTTTCACTAGAAGAATCAGCTCTGCGCGAAATGACCTCAAATTCACGATATATATGAAAAAATTAACAGCACTATTTGCGATCATTAAAACACCCCCGATAAGGTGCGTCAAATGATTTATTTGAGTTGGTAAATACTTCATTTTGTCAGTCGCATAGCTAAACAAGTTGATTACAGTATTTGGTGCGTTAAACACGAAAAAGGCTACGATTATGCAAATTAGATTGCGTACGCATCTTCGTTGCTGTTCGGAAATGTTCGTCTTCGTGAACTGGACATCTCGTCTGACAAACTGAATAGCGATAAGAACTGTAGAAAATATAAAACCAATCCAAGGAATTATTGTCATCATTGAGAAATTATAAATTGCAAGTATTTGCTCAATAATTCTTGAAAAGGTTTTCAACTGGCAGTTTTTTAAGCCATGCCCAATTGTTCTAATGTGGAAAGTAACACCCAAAGCAGCTTCCGTTACGGCGTAGTATAGAAAAATTGACGAAACAAGATTCCGGCGTCGAGCCCGGGTCACCAGTCTCCCGATGCGCAAAGGAACCAGTACCGCTATACTGCGCTCCACGGCAAAACACAACAGAATCCACGTAGAGATTTCAATACTGATATTGATGAGCACCATTCCCAGTTTACACGTGACTTCATTAACGGCGTAGAACACGTAGCGGCCATGAGCCTCGGTGCCGGCCACTATATGAATTCGTTCCAGACACTTCAACGAAAAAGTGACGACAAAACTCGTATCAGAAAAAGCTAGCGGTATCAGATACTGGAAGGTGCACGCGTCTATCGTACGACGCAGACGGAACAAAACGACTACAGACAGTAAACCCCCCGTAACACCGGTCACCATCCAGAAATAGATGTAAATATTAAACGCATACCAAACTGCGTTCTGCCACGCACCGGAACGTAGAAACGCGTAACTAACCGTAACGGTGTCGTCTGTTGAGTTTGTCATCGGTGACATCATCCTATCTCAATTTGATATTTGTTAATGGCCATTTGGTATTCATGTATTTACTACACTTTGATCTTAGCCAATAGGCCGAGAAGCCTATTGGCTAAGTTGGTGAAACACTCACACACTGTCAGTCCATTAAAAGCTCTCAATTCTAAATACTTTTAAAACCAAAGCAAACTAGAATGAGCTGTTAATGCGTATTTAGGACCAAATCGTAAAGTCAGGAATGATTCGAACGTTAAGATGAATTTACACCAAAGTTATTGATCTATTTCATTTAGAAATACACTGTAGCAAATTTGAAATGTGAAAACTTCAAGCAACAAAATAAAGATGCGTTAATTTCACCAGTCAACAGAGGCTTGTAATTAATTAACAATTTGCTCAAACGACGCCTAGTGAGATATTCCCAGTACCGGTAGTTGCAATTCAAATGCAAAATCTTTCTCCCGTGCCCAAATTTAGGTCGGGTCTGGTCCGACTTTTTGGTCGGGCCAAATTTAGCCTATGACCAATGATATACTTATTATCTACAAGTATTGTGGTTATTTACAGATTTCGAGTTCGAATTCGTCACGGTAATTTCAACCTCGATGACGACGCTGGTTTAGACGGACGATCAGCATCCATTAAGTTTATCGATGCGGAAGATGGAGGTCCATTGGATCTGGTAATGAATACCGGTCATATCAATTTCTTCCACAATCTCGTATCGTTCGGCGAATTCACCGAATCGTTCATACTCGATAATATCAACGGATTTAGAGATTGGCTTTTCAAATATCCGATCAAGTAAGTTCTCTTTTTCAAATTCATCCCTGTTTTGAGAACTTGCTTTGATATATCATTTATAGTTTATCATCTAAACGAGTCCAAATAGCAGGCGAGTCTTGAGAACAGATTTCACAAAAAAAAATATTCAATGAATTTATATTTATAAGTGAGATTACATCGTAATTATCAACTGCAGTAGGAATGCCTATCTCTATCGGATTTCGACCGTCAAGTGCTGCCCCTATATAAATCATTAACGGCGAATCTGTGAACTAACTTGTTTTAGAATAAGTTTTTTCCACTCATGAACCTGTTTATATTCATCAAACTATTTCATGTTCCTGTAGCACAGAGGAAACCTCAGTCTAGGGACCAGTTAATCAGCAAACAATACGTAGGTCCTCTTTATATTCTAGTATCTACACCGTAATCGAATTGATGAGACGAGCCCCGGATTCCTATTGTAATATGACGTATTATTGCCACGCAACGGAAATATTCTACGCCAAAGATGGAAAACGGCGATACGCGAGGTTCCGTTTGGTGCCGCGTGATGGCGTTGCTGACCAAGATTCCGGATTGCCCGATGAGCAGGATCAAAGGGAACTGTGGTAAGTGAGGGATAACGGAAAATACTGAAGTACAAAATATTTGAGTTGAATTTCGACGAAAAATGAAGTTTTCATTGAAAAAGTTTTTTACTTCATTTTCAACGAAGAGAAATGTTATTTTCGGTGATTTTAATTTCGTCAAGGAAAAGAGGCAGACGCGAAAATATCGATCTTCCGAAAAACTATCTGCGTCAAGAATTTAAAACGAGGCTCCGTTCCGGTCAGACTGCCAACTATGTCCTACAAATACAGCTCCACCTGGTGACGGATACTGACACCCATGAGATATTCAACTCGAGCGTCGCCTGGAATGAGAAGACCCATCCGTGGTTATCGGCAGTAGCCGTTACTATAACAACCGCCATGGCAGACGACGCCATGGAACGGACGAAAACTAATCTACGTCATCACCCGAAAATGTTGGCCTTTCCGGAAGCGAGAAATCAGTACGATTACAACTCGCTGGCGCATGCGCGGATAAAAGTCTACCCGGTGTCGCAGGCGGTGAGATTGCGGCGGCTGGCTCCGACAACTGAACCGCAAACTGAGTATGTAATAGTGGTAAAAACGAGTAATAAAGAGAAGGCGGGAACCGATGGAAGCATCTATATCACTCTTATCGGTAAGATATCATAATCGATCTTTGTCACTCATTATTTTTGATTACCTAGTTGATCCTGTTTACTCTAGTTATAGTGTCATTCTGCCTATAAATATTGTTAGTGTTTTCTCCATTTACTCATTTACCCGATGAAGCTACTACGATGCACTAGCGAAAGTTCGTACTTAGAATAAGTCTCCTTAACCTTCAAAGTATGCCTTAACGTTAAAACTTCCTGGGGCCAGTTGCACAGTCGCGACTTAAGTCCAAAAGTGTCTTAAATCTTAACACTGGTCTTAAATTGTTGGATTGGCTATAGAACTAAGTTGGTCTTAGACTGGTCTTAAGTCTAAGCCATGACTATGCAACCGGCCCCCTGTGGCAGTTGCATAGTCATGGCTTAAGACTTAAGACCAGTCTAAGCTCAGTCTTGAGATACTTAAGACCACTATTCGACTCGGGAATTAGCGACTGATTCCTGCAGGTATAAAATCAGTTTATCATTTTCTATCTATTTCTGTTAATCAGGCTCGTTGTCCTCGACTCAACCGATTCTACTCGATCACGAGTTAAAAGATGATTTCCAGCGCGACTCGTTATTGGCCTATGAAGTTTACAGCGTGGACGTCGGAGAGATTCTTGCTATAAAGGTTTTTGTACAGTGTTTTTTTTTTATTTCCCTTAATCAGTCGTCAGATTAAATATGAATCATGAATGCTTCATTCTCTCTGATAAGAAATAATTAATAAACAAATACAATTTGAAAAATAATTTAAACACGATTTAATCGTAATTTGCTACTAACCTCTATTTTAATCTAATTCAGTAGATTCCGCCTGATAGCGGTACGTCAGGTCTATTCGCTAAACCGATAGAATAATGGAACTAATTCCTGTCCCCACTGTTTATCAGTGTGAAAAAAAAATCCGAATATTTGCACCAGAATTTTTTGTCTGTACCGGCGGTAAAATCGTTATTTTGGTCGAGTCCACTGTGTATTCATTTTAATTGCATTCGGTTCTTCATTTCGAATTAATGATATTTCAAAACTCAAAAACTCTCAACGAACGTAAGCCTCATACATTGCGATACTATAGGTGCTACCAAAACATGTGTCATCACAGCTCCAGACAGCAGTAGCATTCAGAGTTGGTCAGGGGCAGTGGTTGACAGTAAATCACGAGTATTCAAAGGTTTTTCTTAGAGTGAATAATTTTTCATATTTTTCTCTGTTTTTCAGATGGAATTAAAGACCGGTTTTAAAGATTATGTTTGTTTAGATTATGTTCTAGTGTTTCATACAGAGATGAAATATCACACTGAATTCCCGTGTTATATGTGGTTGAAAGATGTACTGTATTTACCTAGAGGACATGGTACGTGGATCGACGCACGAGGCGAGCTGAGCCAACTCTCAAAATTATGTTACTCAATTCCATTATAAAATGTGAATTAGCTCTGTTGAATTCAGTACCGTAGTTTCTTCTATTGAATAAAATTCCAAATCATAACTGACGATTTATAGCTGCTATTGTTTGAATACATAGAAAGATCAACTTATCTGTGTCTGACACAACTCATTAGTTGAATTTGACACTACAGTAAAACAGTTAAAGTTAGTTCATTTTCAATTAGTTGCTTTTTAGAATACAATTTCTAAGCTTCCAACTGGCTGTTTATATTCGCGAAATGGTGGGGGGGGGGACAACTATCCCTTAAAATCGGGTCACAGGTAATAGTTGGTTCCAAATCTGATAACTGTTGTTCAATGTTTAAGCAAATTGTGACACATGGTTCGCGGGTTAAAACTTTGAAGAGTGTTAAAAATATGGTTCGTTGTTTTGGGCAAAACTTGATAACTTTCCGTGTAAATTTTAATTTATTCATTTTCTATCTATCCTTGTTTTTAGCGTCGATATCTGAAGATGAAAATTCGTTTCTGAGAGAAAATCGAAAAATAGAAATCGCTGAGCGACGATCGAGGTTTGATTGGAGAGAGAGGGATGGATTACCTAGCGGTTTATCAGTGATCGATCAGTTACCCATAGAAACCCAGCATCCGCACATCGATACCAGCTGTAACCACGTTAAACCCTTTTCAAACGATATCTCAATCGATACAGAATTGAGATATCAATTCTGTGAGAATCTCAAAAACGATGTTGAGTTCGGACGCGATTTCGTAAACGGCGGTAACATGTATAACTTGAAGAGATGCAGTAGTATGCCTCCTTGTCTATCGGCAGTCGATATATCACAAACACTTGATATTCAAATCCAAGATGAAATGAAGGTACAATTACAGAAATTAAAATTACAGAAAATACAATTACAGAAATTACAATTACCGAAATTACAATTACATAAAGTTTGACTGGGTTTCTTATAAACAGTAAATACGTAATAACCTATACTAAATGACGACCTAATCATTCTCAATAAACTTCAACGATTCAGCAAAATTATGATTTGTTACCATAGTTACGACCTTCCGACTCTCCTCAATCAATTCAGTAAAATTATGATTGTTTTCTCTGCTGCGTATAATGATCTAAATTGAATAACAGAATCATGTTTATTCGTGAAGAATGAAATGTTTTGTGTAACTATTCTCCGACAGGCTGGCAGAATCTACCTGGCGCAATACCCGCAGTTGAGGGCGCTGTTAGAAGGAACCAGTACAGATAAATACGTCTCATCTCCGGTCGCCTTATTCCACGTGACATCCGACAAAACCGTTCTTCCGATCGCGATCCGACTTTATCCGGAAAACGGCGAAGATAATCCAATATGGCTGCCGACTGACGATCCCGTTGATTGGTGGAACGCGAAACTCTGGTTGAAATGTGCCGACATTCAACAACAGATTCTCGACGTTCATCTGTTCAGATCTCATTTCGTTGTTGAACCTTTCCTTGTCGCCTGTTACCGGAACCTATCGTCTGCCAATCCCGTTTATAAATTGATTACGTCATACACACGTGGTCTATTGGCGCGTAATCTGATTGGCTGGTCGCAGGCGGAACGGCGACATCCGGGTCCCGTATCTTACTTGTCTAATTTAGCGTTCAAATTCGACGCGAACGATTTATTTTTGAAGAAGGTACTGGCTAAAAACGGTTTGGCGGATTCGGACAAGTTGCCGGACTATCGACTGAGAGAAGATGGAAGTCGTATGTGGGATACGATCGAGGAATTCGTACAGAATATCGTCAACGCATCGTACACAGACGATCAACAGTTGATCGACGATCGGGAGCTTGAGAATTGGATCAACGATGTAAAATTGAACGGATTTCCGAAAGGTTCGATTTCTGAGGTGATTCCAGATAAATTCACAAGTCTTCAACTATTAGTCGAATGGTTAACGATGATTGTGTTCACGGCTACTTGTGTTCATTGTCGCAGTAAAATCACAAAACAAACCGATTGTGCCGGGTAAGCTTAACATATACCAGGGACGGCCAGTCAGAGCTTACACTTTAAGACCAGTTTAAGCTCATTTTGGTTCTATAACCAATCTAACAACTTAAGATCAGTCTAACCTCATTTTTGTTCTATAGCTAACAAATAAAGACCAGTCTAAGACCACCTGGTTTCTAGAGGGCTCAGCCGTGACTTAAATCCAGTAGCCTTGAATCTTATAAGATTAGTCTTAAGTCGTAGGAGAACGGTCTTAAATGTGAGACATAACTGTGAAGCTGGTTCCTGGCACGGATTTAGGCGGTATTTCCGAGTTCTGGACCCAGCCTTCAACTGAGGCTACTCCTGACATTTTTACGTTGGTGGCACACGAGTTTTAATTGCATGTGTAATTTCAGCGCTGTTTTGGACTGGTTGCCGTTTATGCGTCAGTCTCCTCCCACTGCGAAAGGAACGACAACACCGGAAGACATCTACAATGCGTTACCAATAGCAACCGATAGTTTAGTGAAACGTGTGACTGAACCGAGCAGCAAACACGAGAAAAAGGTGAATATTAGCTCGAAATCATAAGGTGGTTTGGAAAGACTGGTCCAGTATTTGAGGGTAAAACTTTTGCTAGAAATATTTTGTGAAAGATTTTTATGTTTCGGCGATACGTTTTGTTTTGCCGCGTGACCATTCTCAAGACCACAGTTTCGGTACAAGTTTGCGTGGGCGATTTGCGTTGCGAGACCATTTATGATGAAAATCAGTTTCTTTAAGTGAATAAGGTCCTTGGGTCCAGATTCACCAAAAGTTTAAGATTTTGAAAACGTGAAATTGCACATAAAGCAACTAAACCAAAGATTTTGGTTTAACCTTGGAATTTGGACCTGACGAAATTGATTATATTTCAGGTGAAATTGGCTCAGTTCCTGCCGTGTTCATTCACTGACGAATGTTACAAAAAAATCATTCATAAATTACGCGACAATTTGACAGATCTACCCGACTTCAAATGGTCGTATTGTTGTTAGTGTTGTCGCTCGGGGCGACGGTCGACCATGGTGGCACACGAGGTCAAGGTCAAATCTCGAATTCAATCTGTTCTATATACGTTACAAAAATAAGGCCTGGTGAATTCACGAATATGTACGGGTGCCTCCCCCTAGTGTTGAACAAACATGTTAATTTCTAATGCATTTCCTCATGTGGGTTTAGAATTTAACCAGTGATAAAATAGTTTACCTGAAATCTAATACGTCTGACTCATTTTCAAACTTAATATTATCATTTTATCTTGATTCTAAATGCGGAAATGTTTCATCAATCGTCAAAATATCTTGAGAATCCGCAAGAAATATTGTTAAACTTTATTCGTGAAGATGACTATTAGGATATCGGCTAAACGTTGGAATAAACTACACTAGCTCAAGGAAACCTTTCCAGATTTCATATCATTTTTTTTGTTATTTTTGATCTAGAAATAGGGATTGGTCCTGTCATTTATTTGATTTGTAGATTTCGTTTGATTTGTTGTGGGATTATCGTCAGCACGGATGATAGTGTTTTATCAATCGGGTTATAATGCTGTATCAGAATTTTGTTATTTGATTCAAAAGATTTCATTTCTCTATTCATATCGTCTGTTAACAGTTTACAAATTCTTATTCTCTTCGGTAATAAAATGTTCTAAGAACTCGTTGAAAAAAAATCATTTGTGTCTCTTTGTATTGTAATATTCGTCGTCGTTTGAGTCATCGCTTGCCACAGTCGCAATCCATTTTTTACCGTCGAGTGCTGCCCTCCTGTAAATCAACAGCGGCAAATCTGTGAACTAATTCATACCTCGCTAGCCACGGTTAGATACCGATTTTAGATCATAATGTTGACCGTCAAGTGCTGCCAATCATTGGCGGTGAATATGTGAACTAATAGATTACTCGCATGCCACAGTAAGACACAGCTAGAGTGTAGGAAATAAATTACTGCCAGGTATCTCAGAATTCAGAGGGTTCTCAGAATCGATCTCCAGGCACTGTTCTCTCACGATTCTAAGAAAATAAGAATTTCAGCGAGACCTTGACAGAATAATTCTGTCAAGTTCCTGTCGTGTAAATGAAGGACAACTCATGAACAAGACCACTGTAATGATTCGCAAAATTTAGAATCAAAAGAAATAAGAAAATTGATGCGACTTTTAAGATTTATCATAATAGATATTCATCATGTTTGCACCAACAAATATCAAGGAATGTCTTTCAATGATTTTTTGAGCTGAAATTTCAGGGAGTTTTCAAGATATTTGTCGATATTTCTAATGCGTTGTTGGCTGAAAGCACTCTAATCTATATATCTGACTGAGCTTATTTCAAAATCAGATCATTTGAAATAAGTTAATTCTCAAATTGAATATTTTCTCCACGCAACTGCGGAGAGCTGGATTTTCTCCTATACCCAACAATCATTGAATCGCGATAGGAAGTTTGTAAAAGTCGTTAGTTATTTCCTAGAAACCGATGCGGCCTGTCTTTGTTACGTCGAATTGTAAAGAATGAACGGAACGCGTTTTGAAAGTTTTTTTTTTCAAATAGTCGAAAAGTAATTCAATTTCTTGGAAAAGTCATTGAGCAAAGTTTCTTTGATTATTTTCGCGGAAAACCTAACCGACCGTACGACAATCCAACCCTCCCCTACTACACTTCCACAGTTCTCGGTTTAGTGGACCCAGTCCCGCTTTCCCAGACTCCACTTCCACAGTTCTCGGTTCAGTGGACCCAGTCCCACTGTCCCAGACTCCATTTGCACAGTTCTCGGTTTAGTGGACCCAGTCCCACTTTCCCAGACTCCACTTCCACAGTTCTCGGTTCAGTGGACCCAGTCCCACTGTCCCAGACTCCATTTCCACAGTTCTCGGTTTAGTGGACCCAGTCCCACTTTCCCAGACTCCACATCCACAGTTCTCGGGTCAGTGGACCCAGTCCCACTGTCCCGGACTCCACTTCCACAGTTCTCGGTTCAGTGGACCCAGTCCCACTGTCCCGGACTCCACTTCCACAGTTCGCGGCTCAGTGGACCCAGTCCTACTGTCCCAGACTCCACTTCCACAGTTCTCGGTTCAGTGGACCCAGTCCCACTGTCCCAGACTCCACTTCCACAGTTCTCGGTTCAGTGGACCCAGTCCCACTGTCCCGGACTCCACTTCCACAGTTCGCGGCTCAGTGGACCCAGTCCCACTGTCCCGGACTCCACTTCCACAGTTCGCGGTTCAGTGGACCCAGTCCCACTGTCCCAGACTCCACTTCCACAGTTCGCGGTTCAGTGGACCCAGTCCTACTGTCCCAGACTCCATTTCCACAGTTCTCGGTTCAGTGGACCCAGTCCCACTGTCCCCAGACTCCGCTTCCACAGGAAAATGCCCTTTCTCTTGAAATAGAACTGTCCATCAAAACAGCTCGGTACGGACCTGATAATTCACTATGCGGCCTGGAATTTATTTAGGAAGAAAAGAAAAGACTCATAAATTGCATGAATGAAATTCATTCCAAGAAGTCAATTGCTGTTTCAGTCATAAATTACCGTCATTGAAATCAACTTGGAGTTTTTTTTACGATTGGGAACATTCGTGTTTTGGGCGGCACTAACAGCGGTCGGGCTCAGTGTGTACGACGCGTACACACCGCTTAGATCTGTGTTGACTTCATTCTTTCTAACACGGGTCAATAGACAAACCTACCGTCTCCCTATCTAAACAAGCGAGTTTCTTTTTGCGTGTGTAAAATCGAGTTGATTTCACTTGACGGAATGTTCGAAGCTCGTCAGTATAGTTCGCAGCTGTGGTCTGTATGTAAGAGTAATGCAGCTCTGTTAACGGCCGGATTAAACAGTGGTCGCGTCATGTTGTTAGTTAAAATAGGTAAATTAAGTACGGTGATTAAAACTAAGGCAGGAATTGTAATGATATCGCCGTGGACGGCTTTACTATTACCAGTAGTACCTATTATGATTGTGGCTACAGTTGCTTATATCAGAAAGGTGAGATGTGAATTCGTCTGAGAATGCTTGCATTCAGATCATAACCATTGATGCTTAAACAATCGTTGCTGTAAAGATAATATAAAATCCCTGCACACTAAGAATAAAAAGAGTTTGAAATGTTTCATTGAGCTAGTGTAGTTTATTCAATGTTTCAACTATATCCTAATAGTCATCTTCAGGAATACTGTATTCCTTGAGCTAGTGTTGTTTATTCAACGTTTTGACTTTATCCTAATAGTCATCTTCAGGAATACTGTATTCCTTGAGCTAGTGTAGTTTATTCAACGTTTCGACTTTATCCTAATAGTCATCTTCAGGAATACTGTATTCCTTGAGCTAGTGTAGTTTATTCAACGTTTTGACTTTATCCTAATAGTCATCTTCAGGAATACTGTATTCCTTGAGCTAGTGTAGTTTATTCAACGTTTCGACTTTATCCTAATAGTCATCTTCAGGAATACTGTATTCCTTGAGCTAGTGTAGTTTATTCAACGTTTCGACTTTATCCTAATAGTCATCTTCAGGAATACTGTATTCCTTGAGCTAGTGTAGTTTATTCAACGTTTCGACTTTATCCTAATAGCCATCTTCAGGAATACTGTATTCCTTGAGCTAGTGTAGTTTATTCAACGTTTCAACTTTATCCTAATAGTCATCTTCAGGAATACTGTATTCCTTGAGCTAGTGTAGTTTATTCAACGTTTCGACTTTATCCTAATAGTCATCTTCAGGAATACTGTATTCCTTGAGCTAGTGTAGTTTATTCAACGTTTCTACTTTATCCTAATAGTCATCTTCAGGAATACTGTATCCTTGGCCTAGAAGTTTATTCAACGTTTCGACTATATCCTAATAGTCATCTTCAGAAATACTGTATTCCTTGAGCTAGTGTAGTTTATTCAACGTTTCGACTTTATCCTAATAGCCATCTTCAGGAATACTGTATTCCTTGAGCTAGTGTAGTTTATTCAACGTTTCGACTTTATCCTAATAGTCATCTTCAGGAATACTGATGTTGTCCTCATTATAACCTTGATTATTAAAAATCAGAGTCCGTGATTTTATATAATCTCACAACATGGACTCAGGGTGTTTCATCAATGGTTATAATGAGGACAACATCAGTATTCCTGAAGATGGCTATTGGGATAAATTACTAGTTCATGGAAACATTTCGAAGCTAGTAATTCTACTCAATATCCTAAATGTCATCTTAAGGAATATATAGTATTTTCCCGACCATTAAGAAGCAGTCAAAACGTAAAACAATAAAATCTCTTTATTCTAGTCAAAGAAACTGAAACCATTGACAGGACTTTCGCCGACTCATTCACAAAAAGGAAACATCCCTGAGATAAAAGCGGCCCGAAGTTTCCATGCATTCCTGGCTGATCTGCACGATAATTACGGCCCTGTGGCCACGTTCTGGTACGGCAGGCGTAAATGTTGCAGTATCAATTCGCCTGAACATTATCAGCAAATAGAGACTTTATTCGACAGACCAGGTGCGTGCTACTATCTCCTAGTAATCCTCCCCACCCCTTACACCAGAGCACAGCTGTACTGCACGAAAGTGGTCTGAACTCATAAACTTGATAAAGTTGTTAGATTCCTTATAGAACAAATATAAGCTTACATGGTCTTAAATTGTTAGATTGGAAATAGAACCAATATGTGCTTAGAGATTGAACTTGATTTGTTAGATTTGTTTACTAACATAACTTAGACCGGTCTTTAATTGTTATATTGCCGATAGACCTAAAATGAGCTCAAACTGAATTAAATTTGTTGTATTAGCTATAGAACTAAAATGGCACCTCAGAATTATACATGCTAATGGAAGAACGAGTGTTGGGCCGGTTTTATAGACTGGTATTTATTCAAACCTTAGGGCTGACTCAATTCATTTCCTATTTCCTATAACCCCAAGGGTAAAGTTGATACCAGTCTATAGAATCAACCCCTGGGCAATATTTCAATATTATCAATTATTCTTTTTGAGATAATTTCAATTTGTTAAATCTTTCATCGACAGTAACACTGTTCCGGTACAGTGATATTCTATATGGCGAACAGTCGGTTATGTTTACTAACGGAACGGACGGTAGGCGGCGCCACAAGTTGTATGCTAATGCGTTTAGCCATCGCGCGGTGGCGCCACTGTACCAAACACTGCAGCAGGTGAGAGATCAGTAAAAAGTTATAGCTATCAGTCCAATAATTTTTTAATGAATATATATATATTGATATTATATCAAATTTTTTTTGTTTCATAGTTGGCAGACGATGTCGCTGACGCCTGGGAGAAACTGCCCCCTGGTGATAAGATTCCCGTCATGGCGACAATGTTCGATTACGTCATACGATGTGTGACGCAATCGATTTTCGGGGACGCCTTTAAAGACGAAGCTAAGATTAACAAACTCGTGGAATCCTACGATTACGTAAGTATCTTATATTTCAACATTATTGCACTGTAGAATATCGAGAATTAATCATTTTAACCATCTCGCTAGGCTGGGATTCGAACCTGATGGCATCGGGACATATGCAAATTTATGCTAATTCCGTGCGGTAGTAGAGTTTCGATGTTATCAGGTTCGAGTCCCGGTCTAGGCAAGATGCTGGTTCGAAGGGTTTCGATTTTTTTAAGGTAAGAAACAATATGGAAAAGGTGTCGCTAGGAGGCGGAGATGCGGAGCAGATGGAGAAAGGTCTGAAAAATTTAAATAATGGAACATTTTAATTGTCACTTATGAAATCATAGGCTCGCAATAGAAACGTTTTACATCAATTCAACATAGCAAAAATTGATATCAGATATCAGATATTTCTTTTCTTATGTCATCGTTTTTAGTTGCTAAGGAGATTGTTGCTATTTTGGATGATGTAATAAAAATGCGTCGCCATAGAAACGACGATGATTCCGATAATTACGTGTTGTTTATCGAGGTATTGTTGGGTGCCGGATTGAAGGATGACGTTTTACGCGATGACGCTAGGACGTTTTTATCGAACGCTTTGGATAAAACAACCAGCGGTAAGCGATATTGCAATATCACATCTCAACCCTCCTTCATTGAGATATACTCGTTCCAGCTATTGTGATGATGAATTGAATCACAAAATGCATTATAATTAATTGTTTAAAAAATGACATGGTCGTCATTTTAGTTACTAATTATAATTTTACAGTTTACAGAATCATTGAAGCTATAGATTTTAGATTTATTAAGACTAGTCTTCTTTGTTCTGTATTGCGAATCTTAAAATTTTAGACCATTTTAAGCTCATTTGTATTTTATAACCGAAAAAAATTATTTTCAAACCAGTATTACGAATAGTTTAGATTTACGGTAAGGTGTGGCGTTGACAGTGATCCCTGATTTGGTTTTTGTTGTATCTGTAGCTGCGGCGTGGGTTTTGTACTATTTAGCTGAGAATCCGTCTGTACAGGAAAAATGTTACGCGGAAATAGACACAGTGTTAGCAGCTGATGAGATTTTACAGACGACCCACATCGGCCAATTGAGGTAAATTCCTACTAATACAGAGTCTTCTTGCTTTAGACATTATATTTCATTTTCCAGAAATAAGTTATTGAAAAGACAAAATGATATATAGTTTTACGACGTCGATTGTAACGAATTTCAATTTTGAAAATAATGATAATAATAAATATAGCTGCAAAGCAGCGATATCGGGTTTCTGCGTTGCTGGTTTAAATGTCGCACTGGGGAAGCGTACAGAGAATTTATCGAAATAATTCAAATCAGTTATTATTGATATGATATTTACAGATATTTAAGGCAGGTGATGTGTGAAGCGCTCAGATGTTCATCCATCGTATCGTTTACGGCAAGATTCAATCCGTATTCTGATACTACTATAGGACAGTACAGTATTCCTAAAGGGGTAAATAAATATCTATGCTCAGAATACACCAGAAAATTGTATCATTGGTTTCAAGTTCAACTAAATTCATGGCTTCAATTTCTAAATTCTTAAATTCAGGTTGTCAATGAGGACAACTATTCAATTTTAAGAATCTGGGGCCGATTACAAAGTCAGACCAGTTTAAGACAATCTAATTACTATAGTCAATCTAGCGACTTAAGATTCAAGACCACTTTCGAACTTAAGTCTCAATTATGGAACTTGCCCCAGGGCACAGTCATGACTTAAACCCTTAAATGGTCGTTAATCTTAAGGCGGGTCTTATAGAGGTCTTAGATTAAAGCCTTTGTTGCAACTGGTCCTGGGCCCTGATCTGAGCTGTTGGTGTCAAATCATTGTTCCTTGTTTTCAGATGCCGATCGTTTCAGCTATCGGGTCGACCAATCAGAACGAGGAATTATTCCCGAACCCGAAACAGTAAGTAAGAACCGTCACGTGACTTTGATCGCACTTCCGGGCCTGTCTAAGCTCATGCTGGTGAATCGGAGCAGTCTTCAGTTTTAAGACAATTTTAATCTTAGTTTTGACTGCGGGACAGTTCCACAGTAGATCCACAGTAGGATTAAGACTCACTAGCAGAAGTCAATTCATTTTGAATAACTCTGAGTCAATCTAAACTCACGACTGTGTAAACTGAATCCGGCCGTTACTAATAAACCTATTCCCAACTCACTGTTTGATTTTCTCAAATATAAGATAAACATGTATATATTTTATCAATGATTCCCTTTTTCAGATTTGACCCCGCGCGATTCGACCCTGAACACGTCACACTTAACGGTCACCATTGTTTCGAACCTTTCGGATTCGCCGGCAACCGGAAGTGCCCGGGATTTAGATTCGCGCACGCGCAAATATTCACGTTGCTCGTGACGTTGTTGCAGAGATTCCGATTGAGACTGGTTCCCGGCCAGAACGTGCGCAAACGATACGGAATCGTAACCAGTCCAAACAAGGAATTTTACATTACTGTTGAAAAACGATTATAGAATCAAAGCTTCAAAGCAGGAATAACGGGTTTTCTGCGCTACTGGTGTCGATGTACTGAAAAATGCAGTGAATGGAGTTCCATTAATTTAGCGTCATTGTGGAGGATGAACAACTTTTTTTAACGTATTTTTAACTTTTTAAAGTTGAAATCACAAAGATCAAATTCTTTCCAGCAAAGTATAAGTTTCAAGGCTAATCACTTTTTCAATATCGGAATTTCAATGTCTGTGATTTACGATTGTGGTTTGTCCTGCATTTGGACGCAGCAATTGATGACAAACAGTAAATTCTTTTCGAGACGAAAAAAACGAACAGATACTCCGTGACCAGCACCTTCAAGAAACCGTGTCTGCCATAAATACTTATCCGATATACACACTAACTTTAGGCAATGTAAAAATGATATTAGGCTAGAGAAGAATATAATAGAACTTGATGATGACTTAGTAACTAGTTTATTTGAATTTATGATCGGGTCCTATATTCTACCTGTGAAGAAATTTTCAAACCTTCATCGAGACAGAGTTGATAGAATTGTAATACTTTAGGTGATGAATCTCATTTCCTGTTTGACTGTACCTTACTTAATGAACCCCGCAAAAACTATTTGAATTTTAATACCTTTAATAATAAATACTGATTCAGAGTGGTCCAGATGCTGATTTGAGGATGTACAGGGTTGTGCCGGGTTCGAACCCAGTAATTACTCTTACAGGACATTGAAATCGACGTGATGCCATTTTACACCGTCCGGTGCTGCCGCTATGCTCAACATTAGCGGATTTTTCATGCACTAACGTCAATCGACTCTGGCAATCAAGGAGAGTCTACTGCCAGAGTCAGTTCGTGTTAGTTTATGCAAAATCCGCTAATGTCGATCATAGCGGCAGCACCGTACAGCACTGTTTACTGACACCAATTCAGAGCGGTATCATCTTCACCAGTCATGGGATTCGAACCCACTACGCTAAAGCTGTTCCTCGGACTGGTGGAAGCGATGATGGAGCGGTACTGATACTAAATTGCTGTAAACTAAGGTAATTTTTCGCGTAGCAACGGTAAGTTCATAATGCCACTGCTGTAACTCGTCACCAGCAACAACAAGACACCAATCAATCCATTCAGATATCCTCCGATTTTTCCAGACACACGGAATTCCCTCTTGATTTTGTAATAACCGTTGAATATCTTGTTTTCACTGTGAAGGAAAACTAAAATAAGACTAAACAAAATTCCAAGTGACAGAAACTTTTTTACTGTATATATTTTACTAAATGCTTTTCAACAAAATTGTTTCCAATTTTTGACAAAGAATGAATATTATCTGTATTTCACACATAGTAGCTGTAGTCTTTTTTTTGTAAATTCTAATTATAATTTCGTACAATCACCTCACAATCAAACAATCAATTGTTACTTCATATTATCATCGTAATATTGATTCAGTAAAATGTGCTTAGGTTGGATCTAACCCTTAAACTCCAGAGACACCTACACCACCTGGGGCTGCAGGTGTTCAAGAGTTGTTGAGAGATAACCAGTTGATGTAGTGACTTAGTGACAATTCAAATTGCATTGTAACAACGGTATTTAACCACCAGTTACCTCTAACTAACAACTGCTGCCCCGGTTCAGAGGTAACTGAATACCTCAAGAGATAACTGTTTAACTCAGAGATAACTGTTTAACTCAGAGATAACTGTTTAACTCAGAGATAACTGTTTAACTCAAGAGATAACTGTTTAACTCAAGAGATAACCGTTATAAGTCATAGATCCAACTCGAGCAGAGTGTACTGCATTCACTACACTGGGAAGAGGTTTGAATGATCGCGTCAGGAGTTCAGGAGTTCAGGAGGGCAACAGCAAATAAAACAAAGATCTTACATAGAAATTGGTATCGTTACAACAATGCTTTAGTGTGTGTCATATATATATATACATAAATATATATATATATATTTACAGAATGATTAAAAAAAAATTGTTAGACTTTGCGCACCTCTCTAACAACACTCCTCTGTTTAACCTCAAAGCGGTCTTCAGCGGTTCAGATAATTTCTTAAAACTCAGTATTTGATCAAAACCCAATCTACACTTGTTCATATGAATTCAGTTTTTAAATTATTCGCACTTTTTAGCTTCATTCGTCATTGTTACATTGTTATCACTTGTCGGGGATCGTTTTTCTGAAATATTTCAAACCGATCCGATGATATCTAATTATTATAATATAAAGCCGTTATTCCTCGTCTGATATTTACACTATATACACTGCACATTGTAGCATACACTAATACAGGGATCATCCATTTATCACATAGGTACAATATATCTATATTACACATTAGTTTTACCCCCCCCCCCCCTTGAACACTATGTACATGATACAAACCCTTTGTATACCTTCCACCCCCTTATACAATAATGGACAATCCCTATTTATTTCACAAACCCATTATCATGAATAATAGATTTTTTTAACGATAGCAAGGTTTTTAACTTTTTTTGGATTGAGAGATTTTTTAAAACCTCGCTTTAATAATAGCAATAATAATAATAATATTTTTAAGAAGTTGCGGTGTTCTATGTACAAAGACCGAGATACAAGCGCGCACTATGACACCACCACGCCACTTAGTATTCATAAGAATTAACATTTTTGTGGATGAACATGTGTCTGGAATTATACAACACACGCTTAAACCTAACTGAGGTCGCGCACGAGATCCGACCCGATCATCGGATCGTAAGGAAACCGACAGCCAGTCGTGAATTTTCAGTCAGGAAACTTTTGCGACATCAGCGTTCTACAGACCGGATCAGATCTTAGTGCAACCTTAACTTCAATCAGGGATCATTCATTTATTACGAACATATTAGGGTAGGGGGAGAGGGTCAGTGCAATTGTGTACTGTAATGCTTTATGTATAATAGGTTGAAAAATTCAAATTTTATGCGTACGTAATAATGAATGATCCCCAAGATAACGCCATTAATCCGAAATAATTTGTCTTCATTCCATAAAACGATTTCTTAATTCAAAAATATACTGAATCGATTGTAAAACATGTCACTGCTCTATCAAACCGTGCTTCATAAATGTACATTGAATCAATTGTAAAACATGTAAAAACATGTATGTGATCTATGAAATCAGACACAGAATCGTGAGGTTCCGTTACTAGAGGTAGCTATACACGGCACGGTTAACACTAATAACAGTTCATACAACGGACTGTATTCGGTATAAATAATAATAATAATCATATCGTTTTTTCTTCTGTTCGTTTGTTCATTCGGAGGTTCTCCGAAGAAAAAAATAATAATAATCATAATAAACCCCAATCATTTCGAAAAAACAATAATAAAGACATTACGATAAAATAATAATAATAATAATAATCAAAATTACAATTGTAATAAAGCACGAACCTATTGATAGGTTAAACACTACCAAAGGGTAAATCCCCCTTCCCCTAACAGTAACAGGGTTTCAGTATTGCGCAAGGGCAGAGGGATTCAGAAGACCCCGTTTCCCAAGGGAGGGTATTCAGAATTCCCTGTTTCCCAAGGGAGGGGATTCAGAAACCCCTGTTTCCCGGGGGGAGGGGGATTGATTAGTATTTGTAGTAAACACACTTCAGAAATAGTTGAAATCAGTTTCATCTTCGGTGAAGTCTCATCACTAGATTACCACCGCTACCAGCAGCAGCAGCAGCAGCTGCCGTACCTGCAGTAACTGTGTATTCATCATTCTGCTCATCTTCTCTTTCATCTAATATCGTCCACTCAGGGTCGTAAGGATCGTCAGTAACCGATGATGTTGATGATGTTGAAGGTAACGGTGATCCCGGGTTACTGCTCGCCGGTGTCCCTAATTTCAATTTATCCATCGTTCTCGTCGTCATGACTACCGGCATCACGTCGTCATCGGTAACCGATTTCATTTTCGTCAACTCGTCCTCCGATATCGGGAAAGTTCTAGGTTGCCACGGTAACACTTCCTCTTCGTAGAATTCGTCGTCGTTATCGGCGGCGATGAATATGGATTGTTGTCGTCCCTCGCTGGAGACGGAGCGATCGCGTCTCGGAGCTGGAGGAATCAGACCGGAGAATGAACTGCTCCGGCGACGAGTATCGTCTTTAAAAGTGAATCCGATAGACGGAGTTTGTGGTGGCGGAGGAGACGCGACCGCGGCCGGCGTCTCAACGAAACAATCGGGCGATAACGGATCGGGGGTCGCCGTGCCGCTGTCCGTACGTGAACTACGCGCTCGCCGCAGCAAGTTCGTTTTGTACGTCATGAATCGGCGTTTCTCTTGTATTTCACAACGTAGGTGGCGCTCCGCGAACTCGATATCCGACAAATTCTCGATCTATAGAAAAATATAGAAGATATCGCGTTAAATTACAACCAGAGAAAAAAGGAATCAGGGCTTAGGCTTAAGACCAGTCTAAGACCAACTTAGTTCTATAGCTAATCTAACAACTTAAGACCGATCTTAAGATTTAAGACCACTTTTGGACTTAAGTCTCGACTATGGAACCGGCCCCAGGGTTCCAAAGTCCCTCAAGATATCCTCAGTGAGGGCTGTTTTTTTTAAGAGGTTCCTCGCACCAAAATTCAAATTCCCTGATTTTCTAGATGAGGGTCAGTTATTTCTCCGATCTATAAGAAGAAACCTTTGGAACTAGCTATAAACCGTAATGCGGACTTGTTTTTGGATACTTACGTCCTCGGTTTCCTCGATGAGTTTTTTGACGATTATTTGAGGCGTTGGTGGATTATGATTTTGAGGTTTCGGTTCGTCGTTATCAGACGTATGAACTGATTGTATCAGATTCACTTCGTCCGATGACGGTTCATCGCGTGTCAAATCTCTCCATCTAGAAATATAAATCATATTCAAATGTTACAATTCATTCATCATTTTTACATGTTGCAGACCAGCTTAGAGGCAAAAGTGAATCGAAGAAGTCGGTCGCAAGTTGATAATTTCTTTTTTAATTAGACCAGTCAAAGACCTGTATCATCTACCCAATCGCCAAATCCCATAATTCCCCAAATTTCTTAAAACTTCGATTTCAAATTTGCAATTCCACATAAGCTATTCCCAGAAATTCTACATTTTCCAAAACTCCTGGGCCCGGTTTTATAGTCTGGTATTAACTTTAACCTAGGGGCTTACTCTATTGAAATGCATCAAGTTGACCCCCGGGTTAAAATTGATGCCAGTCTATAAAACCGTGCCCAGAGTTTTACAGGATTTTGGTGAAATTTTAATTACAATCTTTTTTTAGCTTATTATCTATATTGTCACATCTGAATGTGGCTATTCTTCTGATATCTTAGGGTAAGATATCGATATATGTGATCATAGATTGATATAGCTGATTATAGATTATTTATATATCTGATCATAAATTATTTATATATCTGACCCTATAATATTGATATATCTGATAGTAACATTATCACAATATCTGAAGACAGTAAAATGGTGAATAAAACATTGATTTAGTTAGATAGTGAAATATTTGAGATGACGATATCGATGTATCTAAATGAATTGATATACTGAGATTGATTTATGAAACTTACTTCGGCGTTACGATTTCTTTATATTCTAGTTTAGTAACTCTAGTTGCCGCGGCGATGCTGTACGGTATAACGATATTGTTGATGTCGTAATCGCTCTCTAGGCGGCGCTTACGCATTAAATCTTTCATTTCACGCAGCATTCCGTGCGGACAGCTCTGAGACATACCGCCGCCGCCACCAGGGGGCGGTGTATCTCGAGGACTGGTTAATGTAGAACTAGACGGTGTACGTTCACGGTCGAATCGGTTGTAAGGGAATGAGAGACTGCTTCGACGTTTCTTCAGAGCTATAAATATACAATCACAACTTCAGTAATTCATCAACTTCACACGTTAAATCTGACTGTCTCGACCCTACACCCCTCTCAGTCGGACCCTGCGTCCCCCTCAGCCTGAACCCTTCTCAGCCTGGACCCAGAACCCCTCTCAGCCTAGACCCAGAACCCCTCTCAGCCTGGACCCAACAACCCTCTCAGCCTGAACCCCTCTCAGCCTGGACCCAACACATACGTACTCTCATCCCCCAACTCAGATATCTGATACTTCATCCCCAATCTACACCATTTGTTGATCCTGGGCTCAGTCATGGCCCAAGTGCAAAATTGATCTTAGATTTTTAGACTAGTCTCAAGTTGTTTGATTGACAATCAATTTTGATTAAATATAACTTAGGTCTTAGATCTGTGTGGCCCCAGTCTGTTCAAGGATGCAGATTTTTGTACTCGAGTGGTTCCAGTTAGCTGATTGACACAGTCTCATTTCTGTAAGATGTTCAGAACGCAGTATATAATATCTACCTGCGAGACGCGCTGCACGTTTTTTGCGTATCTCAGATCGAGATAGTTGAGATTTCTCTATTTTAGGCGATGATAACGGTCGGCCGCGTTTCCTCACTTTCCCGTCTTTATTATACTTTGTTCTGTATTTATGAGTAAGTAATGACGCAGCTGATCTCGCCGATAGTTTACCCTTAGACGTCTGGTGGTTCTTCATTTTATCATTACCGTCCGGTAATTTGTGTTTCCTACAATTGTAAATCAGTTTAATTCTTGATTCAGTTGCCGTCTCCGGATATCTCTGATTTTTCTACAACATGACAGTTATTTTGACATTAAAAAAATAACTATATTATTAAAATACAGTGGAACCTTAAACTCTGTTCTTTATAACTGATAGTTTTCTATACTAGTGAAACCATGTTACCACAAACTCCTGGGCCCGATTCCATAGTCAAGACTTACGACCTAAAGTGGTCTTAAATCTTAAGACTGGTCTTAAGTTGTTAGATTGGCTATAGAACTAAGTTGGTTTTAGACTGGTCTTAAGTCTAAGCCCTCACTATGGAACCAGCCCCTGGAGTCCGATAGTTCATTACATTCAGTGGCAAGTTAATAAAGATGTCATATTTGGGATGAAATTTTAGTAGTGACTTGTGGATAAAAGTGATTCTCAAGGGAACTCGCTGAATCAAGTTGCCCTTTGCAAATGCAACATGTGAAATCTAAATGAATTTTCCAAATATTTCCCCGATGTTAGGAAAATTTCCCAAATATTTCCAAACTGGGAATCATTGTTTCAAAATTCCCAAGATTTCCCCGAATTCCCTGTTCAGTGGGGGAACCATGTAATGAAGTTTTAAATTACCTGTATTTTCGTTTTGGACAGTTAATTTTGATAGCGGCGCCAGCCGCGGCTGATTTCGAGATGGAATTGTGTCGGTTTTGCCATTGACCAGTTTTCATCAATGATTCCAAGTGAACACGCAACGGAATATCTAAAAACAAATTTGTCGATTAATTATCATCAGCTCGAAGGAAACTTTTCAGATTCGGGTCATTCATTTATTACGTACACATTAGGGGAGGGGGGAGGGGGGAGGGGTCAGTGCTATTACGTACTGCATTGCTTTATGTATATGAAAAAATGGCCGATTTTTAGTACAGAGAGAAGGGAGGGGGAGTTGAACAAGCTCTGCTCACTTAGGAAGACCATTTATTTATTACGTACGCATTAGGGGAGGGGGAGGGGTCAGTGCAATTGCGTACTGTAATGCTTAATGTATATCAAAAAATGGCCGATTTCAAATTCAAATTCTATGCGTACGTAATAAATGAATAATCCGAATTCCACTTTTCTCTTTGAATTAGCGTCGGGAGACAATGTTCTAATTCTGTGAAACAGGATTTCTGATGCCTGAACACATTTTATATTAATCCAAAATCTCTTGATTAATGAGAATTTAAGGAATCAAGTCACATGAAAAAACTTCAAACGTACCTTGAGGGAATGATAGCACACGATGGAAGGAATTATCAAGCAGCGAAACTTTCTCCGCGATCGACATTGTTTCTGTATCCATAGCGACGGTATTATTATAACGTCCGCCGCACATGACGCACGGTGCCGACAGCGGCGGGTAACAATGACATTTCACCGTTGACAACCGCGCCGATTTCACGTTCATCTCGTGTAAACCGAACGTCCGCAATAATTTACGTTTGCGATAATTAGAAATCGGACGACATCTAGCTGCCTGTTGCCACGACGACGATGAATCCATTGTTGTCTGTTCGGGATGAGTCGTAACCAGTCCGTTAACCTGATGATGATGATGGGAGTGGTTACTGATTTTCGGACTATTTACAGGTGTCAGTAACGCCGGTAACGAATGGATCTGTTTCGACTGGTTATCTATATTGTTTAATATCGTTGCTAGGTGACACGGAGATGAGTCGGTCGGGTCGGTCTCCGTGCCCGCTGCTCTACCGGTCAGCGAGGTCAGTATCTGCGACGCCGACGGCCGCACCTGGTCCCCTAGCGTTATTGCGCCTTTAGAACTGCGGATATGTCGGTATATATCGGTTTGTTGACGAATAAGATATTCGAGATCGGATACTTGCGCTTGTAACCAAGTCCAACGAGCAGCGACGCTCGATCTCTGCTGTTCCCATTTATATTCAGCTCTATTAGACCTAAATTATAAAACAAATCACTCAAATACAATATCAAATACAGTAAACTTAGTTGGGACTGCTGTAAATATTTCACCGAGTTGAGAATCAGGGAACTCGGTAGCGTTTTGGGACTGCTGGAAATATTTCACCGAGTTGACAATGAGGGAACTAGATAGATTTAACTCAAATTCAAACACGCCAACACTTCGGTCTTCTGCATCAGATTTAATAACTGACAGTATTGTTGTCGTAGTTATCGTACCCTTCCCGGAAGGCATCGTGTTACGAATTAATATCATAACGAACTAATTAATTAAACATCCTTTCATTGTGATGCATTCATATATACAGCACAGTCACTCAGTCAGAACAGGCTGTATGACGAATACTGAATGTCGAGTATATAGTCAACTATTGATTGAACTTTATTCATATATAACACTGTACACTGTACGTGATCAACTGTTCTACTTTCAATACTGAGTGATATATGTCTGAAAACTAGATTTCATTAATATACGTATTATAGCAATAAAGGCTCCTGGGGGGGGGGGGGGAAGGGGGGTTTGTATTAAATAACTTATTCAATTTATTCCGCTTATATTTCAAACGCAAAATCGTAAATTCTGGTCTAAATATGGAAACTATTTCATTGTCAAAACAATAAAGGCATAAAATGGGACATAGTCGTAAAATATAAATATTTAAAATATTTTCCAACCCTGCACTACTTGTGGTTCCCCCCTCGCGCATAAGGAGACAGTTAACTGCGTTATTCGTAAGGCTTCGCAGATGTTACGATCAATAATCTAGGAACGCAGTATAATTCATTACGATCAACTGTTCAATATCGTCAAACAGTTGCGAAAAGACCCCAGCGATGTTTTTTAAGGGGGTATTTTAAGGGGGACTTACTCGACCCGTTTCTCAACCCAACTCGAATCGCACACTAACAGACAGCAGTGTTCTAGAACAGTCTGATGTTATATAAGTACAATGATATTCTAATGACCTTCAGCATTAGTACGCTAAGTATTGCGAGTGAATAGTAATACACTGTATAGTACAAACTCTAATAGTGCAGCTGGAACTGTCTCAATTCTTATCTGCTACTAATTCCATTCACTACAAGGCCTTTCTAACAGTAACTGTGGCTCCTTGAGGTCATTTATCAAGTAGGCTACACACTTAAGCAGATGGTTGGTTCCATAGTCGAGACTTACGTCCAAAAGTGGTCTTAAATCTTAAGACTGGTCTTAAGCTGTAAGATCAGCTATAGAACTCAGATAGTCTTAGACTGGTCTTAAGTCTAAGCCATGACTATGGAACCGGCCACTGTTGCTTAGTCATGGCTTAGACTTAAGACCAGTCAAAGACCAACTTAGTTCTATAGCCAATCTAACAAGTTAAGACTGATCTTAAGATTTAAGACCACTTTTGGACATAAGTCACGACTGTGCAACTGACCGATGAGGATTAAGTATAAACTAACCTATGAAGGGGGGAGGGGTGAAAATTGGCCACTTTTGACAAGAAAAGGTTTCAAGGTGCAAGAAAGACAATGAGTGCGACGCCCCCTATTAACACACGCTGATACTTACAACGAGCGATATTTCAACTGTTCGTTTTCAGCCGTGAATCTGGAGGGGATTTCCCCACTGGCGGCGGCCATGACGGGTGAATCATTGATTGAATCCTCGTCACAACTCTCTCCGCCTGAACTACTCTCGGTCGCGTCCGAATCAAATCTCGTCTCTACGCATGAGATTTTACGTTCCAGATGAAACGCTTTACGATCGATCTCCGTACGAGTCGCCGCGTCCAGATGGATAACACTATTAGGCGGCGTCGACGGACCGGTACCGGCGAGACGTTGTTTTAAAGAGATCGCGCGGACTGCGGCAGAATTCGTCGTACGGACCGCGGCGGGCGTAGAAGTCTGTAGTTTACGAACTAAATTCACGAGCGAAGCAGTCGACATGTTTTTAATATCGTCGCTATGCAACAATTCCGCTTTCAGCTCCGGTAAACGCTCGTTGTTGATAGATGTCGCCACCGTCGTTTCTAAGTTTCTCATTTGATCGTGAACGAACGCAGTCATCTGATTGGTCGAATGATCGTGAACGCGACACGCTTGTAACCGGCGTAAACGTCTCAGTAAATATTGCGATCGTTTTTCCTGTTGTTTCTGACGTCGCGTCACTTCGCCTAAACGATCCTCCTGCGGCGAGCGAGGACGAGACGCCGGCGGAGGTATACGCACCGCGCGTACGCCCGAACGCTCGGTATCCACGGTAACGCGAGAACCGCCGGCGACGTCGTCGTCGGCCGCGGCGGGAATCGAACCGGAATCGCATGGATTACGATTCGAACCGTCCGATTCACTTTCCTCGTCGTCGAGTCCCGTCGTCTGTTCGAGGTTGACGACCATTTTGTTTTCCGTATCGTGATTCGCTTCCGTTTTTTCTTCCGGCAATTTTGACGTTTGGTTTCGATGTTGATTCATACTATCGGCGTACTCACCAGGGGGCGTTGTTTGTTCGTCACCGGCGACGACCACAGCGTCCGGGAATTTCCGCACCGATTCAATATTCAACAGCGACAGCGGAGATTTCAACAATTGACCCGCGTGGTCGCTATGACGATGATGTAAAAATCCGTTGTTACGCGATAAAGAAAGTAATGTAGTTTTTGACAGCGTGCAGAGCTTTTGCATCGGAAAACACGATGTCAGCGAACGATCGTCTAGCTCACCGGTCGACTGCGCCGGGGTCGACTGAGCTGCGATCCTCTGAGAATGAGTAGCGGCCTCCGTAAGTGCTGGAGCCATATTGGCCCGACAACATAGCCTCAATGGCAAAGGAGTGTACATAAATTCTGTGTTTCACAAATTTTGATCGTTGAGAACATTATAACTCGATCCTGTTCGGGGTTGAGCCCTGCAGGTGCTGCTGGCTCACTGCCCAAAACTCTTCTCACCGCTGTCCGATCAAACTGTCTGAAAATCCAATAATTACACATCAATCAACTATTCAAGACTTAAAGCGACAAACTGTTAATTAGGGTGTTGTTAATTGGTCATAATTAGACTCGGGGTCGGGTTTAATTGTAAAGGGTCACAGGTCAAAATCGTCAAAACAAATCGTTGTTTTACACAACACAACAGCGTTTACACTTCAACTATAACACGTGATTCTTTCTGTGATGAATCGGAATGAACTTTTAACCGATCTTACAGTTTATAAAACGACCATACATCATAACAACCCTAGTTAAATATAGATCGGGTCCGTACCGGCGAAATACACCCTTCAGATAACCCGGACAGAGTTCGACAGTCGGAGAAATACGCCCCATAAATGAAATACACCGACTCGATACACATACAACATGAGCTCATCATTAATACCACGTGATTACAGACTGAGAGAGGCCACGTCTAGACTATGAATACAGTCAACATTTCAAACGCATATTTACCCCTTTATTCTCGAAGCAAAGCGCCCGAAATTGTAGCGTCGCAAACTTCACGAATAGCGATCGCCCTTGCTTTAGGTTTTAGATCCATCGGTGGGCTAATAATCCGTAAATATAGCGCTGAAACGGCAGTCAAATCGACGGCGTCATTTCTGACACAAACACATAGAATTGCGTCAATACTCGATATCCCCCTCTACGAACTATTGCCTGATTGGTCGAACGCGCTCGGCTTCTAGTCGATCAGTTCAGCGGACACCGCCCCGCTCGAATTCCAGGTTATTCCTACGCGATTAAGCATTAAACCATCGACAGATTTCGCAGAAATCGGGATCTTATTAACGACGTTTAAAACCTTGTTTTATGAAAATGTAATTGTGACTTTTGCCCGCGGCGATTCACGAACGCGGACGCTTCGATTGATCAATGCGAGGAGGGAGGGTACTCGCTCATCGAATGCGTCGAACTAATTCGTCGGCTTATAATTATGACAGTATATGTAACATATTTCCTCTTTGTTAAATATTTCCCAAAGGACGATTAACCGTTTTTGTTCTCGTAGATATTCAAATTCACCTGTTGGTGCGGACATATATTCAAAATTCTCAATAATTGGTGAAAATATGACAAAGAAAATGAAATTGATAAAATCTTTCGATATTAAAATTATAATAGTTTTATAAATAATCTTGGAAATTCTTATTTCATCATTTCGTTTGAATCTAAAATGATGAAATGATTCAGATGAAAAAAAACTAAAAGAAAAACTATCGACAATATCTTCGACCACGCCCAGTGTCGCGCGCACCGAGCCTTGGAGACGGTGGATTCAAATTAATTAAAACGGCGTGAATTTCCGTTATTTGTGGTGATGATCGAACAGCTATAGCCTAGATACCACTTAGATTTGACTCAGAGTTAAAATCAGTAGATAACTTTAGCGGGAATCTGGCATTTCATTTTCAACTGGGATTCGCGCACTTCAGCGAGGAGAATAACAAAACTCAAAGACTAAATAGCCTTCCAGAACCGTCATTTGAATTTAGGGGGGGGGGGGGCAAAGAAATAACAACGATATTTGCAAAAGGGCGCTTAATTTTCCAACATTTGTACGCCCTGTTTCAAAAAATCAATTATTAAGATGTCTCATCAAGCTTGCAGCTAGTAGATTTTTTCAAGACAATTTAGAAGGTTGCTGAATTATTGGAAAGCATTTCGCTCGAGTACCTACACCTAATCACGGACGTTTAAACCACATTGTCCATGACCTGATGAGTAGTGAAAGCTGCGTACTTCGAATAAATTAAGTTAACCTTACAATCTATAAGCTTCACGTGTTTAAGCCAGTGAAAGTTTAAGGATAGACCCACTGCGCGCCTGTAGGGCCGGATTATAAATCTATCACAATAGCGTTAAATCGATGTATTTATTTCTAGTTTAGATAGTATTGTTTTTCTAAGGTAATTTTCGGTAATTGGTCGAAACACGCGAAAACCTATATAGCGGATTTCAGTGTGAGAGAGTATGTACACAGAACCAGTACTAGCCCTGAGAGTTGATCATACCTATATATGTGTGCCTTATCGTCGTATTTAGATGGGAATTCATGATGTCTGGCTACTAAATGGTAAGGATATACATATTGAATGTGTCTTTTTGCATTGGCTAAATCGTTAATGTAATGTAAAATTCCACAATTGTTGAAAGACTAAAATGTTTATTTAAACATACCAGAAATATTTCGGGTGGTTCATCAACGATCTTCTTTCGTAGACTTTTTAGACCGAAGAATGGGCCCGAGAAGGGTTGAGGTATTTTTTAGTATTTCTAGATAGATTTTTTTTCGACAGTGTTTCAATAATTTACAAAGTAATTCTTTCATCGCGGTGGATATTGTGATTTATTGATAAATCATGAATTGTTCGGAAATTCTCTGAACACTTGAAATGTAACAACGGCGGCCTCGATCGCGAAGCGAAGCGCAAACATTTACCAAAACTTCGGCAAATATAAACATTAAATCGAGGAATAGTATACTAAAATCAACACCACGAAATTGTATAATCTCTGAAACCCCTAAGTTATCTATGTCGGTACGTGTCCACACTACAGCCCGAGTGTCCACACTACAGCCCGAGTGTCCACACTACAGCCCGAGTGTCATACCAGCTGAAATTCTGAAATGTAAAAGGATTAAATACTTTCTGACGACAGACGCCAATCAGGTAAAACAGTTTCATCTCAGAAAATATCATAAACGTGAATCGAATTATTCAATGATCCTGAATAAGGGATTGTCCCTAATTATTTATTTGATTGGTAGATTTCGGTTGATTTTTGTTTTGATTCGGTGTCCCTTACAAACCAACCACACCTGCAGGGAGCGAAACAGGGCTGGTTTGATTTTGAAATCGGAAATCGAAGTATATATTGTCGGTGGTCGAAATTACAGATTTTTTTGTTTAAATCAAATTATTTCCATTAAACTTATATGACCAATCCCTCTCCGTCTGCCGGGGAGCATGTTCAATGCAGGCAGGGAGGGAGGCTCCGTGTGCCAGGAGGGAGGCTCCGTGTGCCAGGAGGGAGGCTTTCTCAGACTGGGAAATATCTTTATCAACGCCGCACTTAATCAACGCATGTCGCGACTCGCAACTCATGTATTTGAAGTGTGTGTTTAATCTTATCTGTTAACATGTGCCACGTCGGGTCATTGGACCAATTGCACAGATAGTGTCGGGGGGGGGGGGGGGGTGACAATATCTGGTGGTGGTTATTGAGTGATCGGTGTCTTCGGTATTTGTCGAAACGTCGAATAAATCATTAACAAATGTTTCAGACTCTTAATCTATTTAATTGTCGGATTCTATCGAATCTGCTACAAGGAAGGACTCGGAGTGTTTCATTACTGGTTATTTAGCAAAATAATTTTATTCATCTCGGGTGGGGGGGGGGGGCTGATTTTCGAATTATGCGCCCAAAAAATTCCATATGCAATATCGGTGCCTTTTATCTTCGCAGATGGATGGCTACCCGATGAGTTGTTTGATGGATCTGTGCTTCATGCAACAACAAACTAGAAATATGTTTCATCAGTCGTATTCGAATCCGGATTTAGGGAACGAAAGCACGCTTACGCCACCTATATCGCTAGATGAACGACCCGGCGCAGACGGCTGGGATAGTGACGATTCCGATGTCACGAAGGTCAAACTGGAATCGAATACGCCGTCCTATACGCGAGCGGCGCGGGCTGTAGAGGCCTTCTTACAACTGTGGCCCCCAGCAGCGCCGACACCGGTCTCCAGATCGCATAGCGCTCACGCAATCCAGTCCCGTGACTGTCAGCCATTGCTACTGAATCCCAGACCACACAGTAGCGGTAACCTCAATCCACGGGCATCGGGCAGGTATACCGTCACAGGACCTGCTCAGCAAATTACAGAACAATTCTTATGTAAACAATCCAGCCTCCCGTGGCAGAATGGCAGCGCCGCTGCCGAAGATCTGGATCGTACCACCGAGCAGAGACGGAGCGCGTTCGTGCGGGTCCCAGCGCGTAGCCGGCGAAACGATAAACCCAGCAGCAGCGGCAACGCCACGCGCGGCCCAACCTCGGGCCCAGCCCAACGCAACAAGGGGAACCCGCTCACCACCTTCGAAGCCGGTCCTGGTAAACAGGGGCTTCCTAGGGTAATGATAACGGCGCCTGTCGCTGCTGGCGAGGATAGCGGTAAAACCGGCGCGGTGAAATCAGCACCGACAGTGAGAAAACCGTTCGTCACGCCGAGTGAAGACGCAAATATTAGTGAAGATTCAGAACATCAGGTATAATTCATTTTTATTTCTGCACCTTCCTCGACTCTTTATCACTGCTGCTTAGCTATAAGCAGTGGCACAAGGCCCTATTAACTTTTGCCCGTGCCTTGTGCCGGACCCGTGATTCAAGCATTAAATAATCTTATTTTTATGAGGCTGCAGTGAGTTTGCCGTGTACCTCATGTCAGCAATTCACAGAATAAATTATTACCTGCACAGCCTGAGATGTGCAGCCTTTGATGAATTCCATATATGAAATTCTCTCATTTTTTAAAGAATAGTTAATCGTCGGATTCCGGCCCGCTAACTTCCGTCATTTCAGTCATTTACAATTCAATAGTTTTTCGCTTTAAGATTTATCTTGCTAAACATGGCGTAACACTATCTAACGCTTTACATCCGCATTGCCGAGAATCCTCGCTCTTGAACGGATACTCGAGCACGCATAATACAACCGTTAGACACTAGGCGCCGTATTGAGCACTCTGACGCTAATACTTACTTGAACACAAACCTCTTGACGAAATATCAGCTTCATAGGTGGCGCTCCTAACGCGGAAGTAAATCTAGCTGTCAAAATTAATTTTTTCTCGCTTAAAAAATGTTTTCGCCGTAAAAACCCTCGTGGTTTGAGAGTTGGATTATAAAAAGTTCTTCGGAGGAGATACGTTTACAACTGTTTAAGTGTTCAGGCGTTTGGTCTGACCACCAAAAATATCAAAGATTCTATTTGAGAATAAAAAAAGAATCGATTTGAATCGTCGACTTCATCTCTGATCCACTCTTGACTGAGTCTCCGTGTGCGTGTTTGTCAGTTTGTGTGGATCCTACAGTCACACTGATCTCAATAATACTTTAAACTAATGGATGTGCAGGTAGGATTCGCTCTAATTAATTATTCATATCAATTTGAAATGAATTGGAAACTATTCGAGCTATCACAATGAATTCTGTTGATGATATATAGATTAGACTCTTTTAGGTTTTTGTATTTTGTTATTTTATTGATCATAAATCAATAATGCGTACCTTGTTAGATATTTTATTATTAGATGGATTTTGTTTATGGTCTGGATACATGTGATGTGCCAAGGCCCAAGGGCTAGTAATATTCGAACACGGGGTCCGAACTAAAAAGAAAGGGCATTTCTTGGATCAGCCACTCTGAAGGAGGCTACAAGTGGGTTCTAACATCAGGGTTCGATCTGTTTGAAAAATTCCATCAGAAAAGATGCATTTTCCGAGAGATTGAGTGTAAAATCTATAGAGAAACGTTCAACTTCAACGAGAAGGCCAAAGTACCCTAGAACCCCCTCTTAGATTCACCCGTAATTTAGACCTAACTTCTAAGATACACTCATGAGTTGAAACCCTTAGATTCGGATCAGTTTCCGGACACATTTTACCCTCATCAAAAAACCATAAGTTTTTTTTAACACCCTCAACCCGCTACGCGCCAGGTAGGGCATAATAAGCGGGTTTGATATCTCTTTTCCCAATGGGGGAGAGACCAGAGAAGAACCTTCGACCAAAAAACTCTGTCGCCACCAGGGTTTGAACCCATAAACCCTTGATTGACGAGACCAGTGACCGGCGGCTTAAACCAACTCGGCCACTGCGCCTCTCGAAACCATAAGTGTTAATGGTTTGAACGGTAGTAGGTCCACCCCCAACAATCACCCTTATTCACTCTCTAGTAATGTAGAAAAAATGCGCCCTAAAAAAGCATTCAAATTTTTATGGGTAAACAGGATATTTAAGAATTGTTAAGAATTTTTTAGATCCGGGGCTGACTACTCCTGAGCTAATAGGCTATAGTCGTTAGAATGTAGAATGCATTTTTGGTATTGATTGAAATAAAAACAGTTATTCCTGGTCTATTCATTACCTGTATACAATAGTCTCAATGTACAGCCAGGGCTCTGTATGAAATTCAAGACACTCTCTTGTTTATTCAACTATTCAACTATTATTATCAACTGATTTATAGTAATCTTCGTAAAATACCTTTGGAGATTGAAATATAAACAATAATAACTACAGCGGAATTGAGTTGTTTTGATTTGATAAATTAAGCAGATTTCACGGTCTGTCGATTACTAGTTTCACTAATATCACCGTATAAACAATCTCTCAATATTGTGTAGTTTTTGTTGGATTCTTTGCAACAAGTTTTATGATTGTGAAACGGTGATTTTTGTATTTATTGAAAACATAAAAGTCACCAGAATTATATGTTTCAAGTATCAACTGAACCTTTCAGCATCCAGTATCCTGAAAAGGTTTTACTATCAAATCATTTCTAATATCTTCCTTAATTCTCTCTATCAGAAATTGATTAAGGAGTTTATCTGTTTGTTTTGAGGAGCTGGTTAATGGGCTAGTATTCAAATTGGTCCTAGGGCCAGTTGGCGGTAAATATAGGCCCATTAGCTAAAATTACGCAAGCAAAAATTCCAATTCAGCAACCAGCATCACGTGAGGTTTTACTATCAAATCGATTTAATTCTCTCTATCAGAAATTGATTAGGGAGTTAATCCTGTGTGTGGAGCTGGTTTTTGGGCTGTGTTCAAATTGGTCCTGGGGCCAATTGCCGGTGAATGTTGGTTAAAATTCTTCAGCTAGAATTACTTGAGATATAAATTCCATTTCTTCAAAGTAAGCAAATATCCCTCATTGATTTATGAATTGAATGAAGGATCATTCATTTTCTACTGTTTTAGGATAGAAATATCGAGTATCCAGATTCATTACACATTTCTAGTTGATTATTGAAACCCCTGATGGCCTTCATTCTGTTATTATTAGACCCTGCGTCAGAGAGGATCAGTATGGAAACTCCAGTGATATGTCGCTGTGTTCTCGGGAGACGAGGCCATTTACATCTTGTAACATATTTCTATTTCTGTCAGTGATTCATCTGTCTGGTGATTATAATCAATAATACTTGTCGCTTAGTAACCATTCATTCATTCAGTCTTTATTTCGTTTTTGGTAAAATAAACAACATAGATATTCAAATGTTCAAATATTCATGTCTGGATTCATGTCTAGAACTACATTATTCATGTTTATTTTGCATATTTTTTTTAGAAAAAAATGATAGTGCATGACAAAATGTACAGGTTTTGAACATATTTCCCCAGTCAGAAGCACATGTAGCCGATACCTCCAGTCTGAGCTGCATTCAGACAATCGCTAGTTAGTCCACTCTAATTAGGCCCCTACCAGGAATGGACCAATTTGGAACAGACCAACTTAGTAAGATAAAATCCCACTATTTAAAGATTAAAGAATTTAAAAACCAGAATTTATTTATTAAATCTAAAATATATAAAAGACACGACGTTTCGATCTCACCCTAGAGATCATCGTCAGGTGTGAGATTAAGATTAAAAACGGGGGGGGGGGGGGGGGGTATATATACAGAGGTGGACAGGTTAATTGAGTAAATTGGTGAGTGAGTAAATAATTAGTGTTTGGCAAGGCATGAAGTAATATACTTAGAAAGAAGGGAATTATGTGGAGAAAAGGCATTATTAACTTAGTGCATTCACTGCTAGATGTAATTAATACTGTGATGGACTGGTAATTGAAGCATAATTTCTAGAAATGGTCCGTTGTAAAATTATGTAGAATGATCTGTCTTAACTTTGACCGTTTGGTCTGGTCTAAATTGGAATAGACCAAAAAAAGTTTTTTGAGTAAATTGATTCATTATTTTGATTGATTGATTTTTCCAGTGATTGAATATTTAAATCTCGTTCTGAATTGCGATGAAGACAAGTTTTAATCAGATAAATAGACGTAACAGTGAATTCTCCACTGGTTGGACGGTAATTTTAAGATTCCGCTATTCAGCCTGTATTGCTGCTGCTGCTGCCGCTGCCGCTGCTGATGCCACTACCTCTGCTGTTGCTGCTGCTGCTGCTGCTGCTGCTGCCGCTGCTGCTGCTGCTTGTGTTAAGATTAAAACCCACGAAAGATTGAAAAATGAAATTATTTAATCAATGATTAAAATCAAAATTTAAAAGACACAATATTTCAGGCTCCCTAGGGACCATCGTCAGAAGAGAGAATCCGAAATTTGATTTTAATTCTTGATAAATACGTTTTGGACAATAACCCGGTTCTCGTGTGTTTTCAAATCTAAATTTAATTTTTTTTCAAATTTTGCTTTTAAATTTGTACATATTGTAGGTTTCATGTGTATGGATAAATTTCATTATTTATGGGTTTTAATCTTATTATTTTCTCTACGCGTCTGAGTGTCCAGCGAGGCTTTGCTACAATTGCTTGTCTTTTTATGCAGTTTTTCATCACTTGCTTTTCATCGCTATCAAAGATAGATTTTATTGAATATAATGAATTCACATCGATAAGATGTGGATGATTTTTCACTCGCTGATCAGTGTGTGTTGGCATGTCAATTTATGGTTATATATTTACTGTGTTTTATATCAAAGATTTAGATGATCATAGACCCCATCCTGACTCTATGTAATAGATAGAAGATAATCCCTTTTTCTTGCGTAGCTTGAAGACAAATAAAGGTCTGTGAGATCAAGTCCTCCGTGGTTTAGATATGAGTCTTAAGTGTTCACAGCCTTGGACATGTAAAGATAATATGCCGTTGAAATTAAAGATATATATTTATTGTCGCTTTGCTCTTTTCACCGGAACTGAAATTACTAAATAAACACCTCTCAATTTTATGTAGGGTGCTTTGTAATTTAGTTTTAAGAATGCTTCCAGTTTTCTAGTGTAAACACTTAATGAATCAATTGACTGATTTGAATGCTGCTTGTCTCACTTATTCTCCACATTTCAAAAAAAGTTTTACGGCACTTGTCTTCAGTGTAGATGCATGCTTAAAAGTAGGGGTTCGGCAAGAAGTGATGAATTAATGATTACTAGCTTTAAGGCTTAGCTTTTTTCGCAAAGTTATTATATTTTTGGAAAATTTCACGGGAGTATTCTATCACACCGATGAATTCTTGAAGTCCAAAAATAGTCGAATGACTGTCCACAGATTTGCTAGACAAGTAAGATGGTCTTATTAACCTTGACTAAGCCGCTGGCCCTTTTGAGTTTTATATCTGGGCCACTGTCATAAATAGTATGTATGTATAAGCAAGCATAACGTATGCCTGATAAAAAACTAATAAAACTGTTATCTTAGTCATGTATTACATATAGCACTAACCTATGTATATTATGGTATACAGTTGTACCGGAACTTAGGCCCCTATGACGTGTCATTACTGAAACCTTGACCTTAATCTTCGAAAAAACATCAAAACTTATCAGACGCAAATTTAATCATAAAAACTCTGTTCAAGTCGTCTCATTACTCAAAAATGTTTAATCTGTAAAAAAAGGAAAAGATAGTTCTTTATAGGTTTAATAACTAGTTTATTTATGATGCGAGCTTTTGCTACTAATGCAGTAACTTCATGGGTTCTAGACTCATTTACCCGATGAAGCCATAACTATATTAGTAGCTAAAACTTGCACTCTAAGTACTATTTGATTCTACGTTTGACTAATTCCACACCAGGGCCTGGTTTCTTAGACTGAGTATCAAAGTTATCCGTATAGGTAAATCCTCAATCTGGGTAACAACCATTGAAGTAATAATGAGAAACCATGGATATAACTGACATATTTCAAAATATTCCTTTGAACCATTTTGCTTTCACATCTATGAAACCCAGTCTTGGTTAACACAGGTCCTCTACAAAAAACTGTTTTCAAAAATTTTGCCCGACATTTTAAACGTCCATCTTACAGGAATATTTCATTTGATTACTGATAAAAAAGTGTTGATGACATTTTTGTTTGATTATTTTTTACAGCAACAGTTACAAGCCTATGTAGCATGGACGAATTCACAGTTAAAACGATTGAGTTCGGGATCCTATCGAGTCGTCGATGATCTTAGACATGATTTACAAGATGGAGTTACGTTAGTTCAATTAGTAGAGGTACTATGTAAGTATCCTGATAACATTGCCGACAAAAATCAAATCATCTTAATGAATTGTTATTTAACCCTTTCAGTGCTGACTAATCAATACCCTAAAGTGCTGGAGATAATTTGAAAATTTTTAGAAATTCCACCCTAGTGTGTTGAATAACGGGAATACCACTATAGTGCGTCTACACCGCGGCGCGGTGTATCGTTAGTTACTAATATTTCACTATGTTTGACACGTGCTGCCATTTTTCAAGAGAGATAATTACTAATGACTTATTACATCAATACACCGCAGTGTGGTGTACTAGCAAAATCCATCACTGATTTATACACTGCACTGCGGTGTAAACGCACTGTAAACTAACTTTAAGGAGCAAAACCCATGGTTGATGATTTAACAGTTTATTCTGACAATTTCTTTGACTAGAAAAAATTTTGAAACTATCAGCGTAAACTGTTGAACCATCAACTGTCGGTTTTGCTCGTAAGGTATGAAGTTATTTATGTAATGTTGCTGTATGTTGTTTGTATTTGAAGCTGGTGAACAGTTAGAAGGTGTTTGTAGAACTCCACACGCCCTCACTCAGATGAAACAGAATGTGGAAAAAGTGTTAGAATTTATGTCTAATAATCAAATTAGAATGCATCATACAACAGCGAAAGGTTTGTGTTAAAACTACAAAGTTCCATGGTTCCCTGAGTTTGACTCAGAATCGTTTTCAATGCTTTCACGCTTGAGTTATATCTTAATCAACGAATCCTGGATCCACATCCACAGTGATGACATTTAAAAAATTTTTTTTCCTAGATTCTAAAAACTCTGACCAAATTTCTTCAATTTAGCTACGGTTATCAAAACGTTTTGAATTTCAAGAAATTTATTTTTTCGGATTTTATGAATTTTCAAATATTTCACTCATTTTCCTATTTGTTTAAATGAGAAAATTTTGTAAAAAAGTAAATATTGTGTTTTTTCTGACTATTATTGTAGATATCGTTGAGGGCAATCTGAAATCGATAATGAGATTAATTCTAGCTTTAGCCGTTCATTATAAACCGAGCAGCGTAAAACTATCAGCGCAAAAACAGATGCAACGAGCTGGAGCTAAACAATCAACAGGGACTACTCAGGTTAGTCATACTAGTGCTTAACTATTAACAATGACTTCTCAGGTTAGTCATATTACTACTTAACTATTAACAATGACTTCTCAGGTTAGTCATACTACAACAGGGACTACTCCACAAATGCAAACATTCTAGGGGCTGATTAAGGGAAAAAGTAGTCCCTGTAGGCAGGTATGATATCTGAGAGGATGAGGTCAAATTTGCAGGTTTTAATGATCTCTGTCTTGATGATAAGGACATTTCAGTGGGAAAGGAAGGGACCAGATGCTGTTAACAACCCCTTTGTCTCCCCGGCCATTCTCCTCATGAACATCAATAGAATTTTACTAAACATTTTGAATGAAGATGAAAGAACAAAAAATTGTTTTTTTTTATTTCAGGGTTTACAGAACGCTGCAGTAGCAATAGCTGAAGCCAAACGTGAAGCGGTTACTAGTAATATTCATAAACTACATAAACCAGTAGAATATCAACAACATGTTGTTTCTAATAGGTACGTTTACAACTAACAAACTACACGCGTGCTCGTCTCGGAGCTTAGATATGTATCCAAATTGAGAGTGATATCAGAATTCAGATTTCAACTTGGGAGCGATATCAGAATTCAGATTTCAACTTGAGAGTGATATCAGAATTCAGATTTCAACTTGAGAGTGATATCAGAATTCAGATTTCAACTTGAGAGGGATATCAGAATTCAGATTTCAACTTGAGAGTGATATCAGAATTCAGATTTCAACTTGAGAGTGATATCAGAATTCAGATTTCAACTTGAGAGCGATATCAGAATTCAGATTTCAACTTGAGAGCGATATCAGAATTCAGATTTCAACTTGAGAGTGATATCAGAATTCAGATTTCAACTTGAGAGCGATATCAGAATTCAGATTTCAACTTGAGAGCGATATCAGAATTCAGATTTCAACTTGAGAGCGATATCAGAATTCAGATTTCAACTTGAGAGCGATATCAGAATTCAGATTTCAACTTGAGAGCGATATCAGAATTCAGATTTCAACTTGAGAGTGATATCAGAATTCAGATTTCAACTTGAGAGTGATATCAGAATTCAGATTTCAACTTGAGAGCGATATCAGAATTCAGATTTCAACTTGAGAGCGATATCAGAATTCAGATTTCAACTTGAGAGTGATATCAGAATTCAGATTTCAACTTGAGAGTGATATCAGAATTCAGATTTCAACTTGAGAGTGATATCAGAATTCAGATTTCAACTTGAGAGTGATATCAGAATTCAGATTTCAACTTGAGAGTGATATCAGAATTCAGATTTCAACTTGGGAGCGATATCAGAATTCAGATTTCAACTTGAAAGTGATGATATCAGAGTTACGATTTTTCAAAACGATTACTTGTTAAACAATGTTTGAACTGTTAGTTTCCATTGACAAAATTCAATTGAAGAAAAACCCACCATCACGAAATAAAACTGAGGGAGAAAAATCAAAGCTGTTTTGAAAATATCTCAAAGAATTGAATTTGATTCATCGAATCATTAAACTCTTTGAAAAGTTTTTAAAGGTTTTTCTCTTCAAGAGAAATCTCATGCTGTACAAGCAGACATGTTACATGCACATGTGTGAAAACTACATGTACATGTTGGTTGAAGAAATCACCTATAAATATGAATAGAATTATCTTCATAATTTTCAGGCCACAAGACAGAGAACATCGATTCAGTTATTTCAAACCACCACCGATCACTACAGCGGTCGTAAATAACACCAGGTTCGAAGAGTCATCAGATCACGCCAGTAGTTGTAATAGTCCGTTGGGAAGTATCTCAGTTAGTCCGACATCCAGTATTAGAGTATCTAGTCCAACGAGTAGCGAAGACATACAAACAACTAGTAAATCATCGTCATCACAACCTAAACAACAACGAGGTAGAAATTATCTTAAACATTACATTTCAACTCAACCTCCCCTCCCTTTCTGTTCCCCCCTCCATTACTCTCCCTCCCTCCCTCTCCCCTCCCTATTTATTCCCTCGCCCCCTCCCTCCCTCCCTTTCTGTTCCCCTCCCTCCCATCCTCTCCGGCCCTCTACCCTTCCACCATGTACACAATCTAAAGTAGGCAATTTTTTTCCCTCTCCCTCCCTCTCTCTGTACCCCTTCCCCCTCCCCTCCCTTCCTCTCCGGCGCTCTCCCATGTGTGCATACCTATCAATGCCCCTGTAGTACAATCCCTCTCCTTTATCCCCTCTTTCCCTCTATATTCTCTCTCCTCTCTCCTCTCTTCTCATTTCCTCTCTCTCTCTCTCTCTGATATGGAATAAGAGAGAGTTAGTTCACTCTTACTGTGATTGTTTTTAACACTTGGTAAATCTCTGTCAGATCAATGAAAGTATGAATGAATTTAGTTTATAGCGAGATTCACTGTAGTTCACACGTGGACTGTATCGCTCATATCACCACAGTTCAATAGTTCGCCATTTTGATTTCCCAGATTGATGATCGTTTTGTGAAATGGTTTGTGGATTTTTCTGTTCGTTGTGTTTTGTAGCCGATAATTCTCCAGACGTCGACGAATCGGAATCAATTGAAATTTACAATCAACTTCTCTCGCAACACAACGACATCGAAATCGATATCTCGGATACTAAACAAACTCTCATCTCATTACAACAACTTGTAAGTATTACACATCACAAGGGTTAGTTGCACTGTAAAGGCTTAAATTTAGGGCCAGTCTAAACACTTTTTGGTTCTATAGCCAATCTAACAACTTAAGACCAGTCTAAACTCATTTTAGTTCTATAACCAATCTAACAACTTGAAACCCGTCTAAGCTCGTTTTGGTTCTATAACCAATCTAACAACTTAAGACCAGTCTAAGCTCATTTTGGTTCTGTAACCAATCTAACAACTTAAGACCAGTCTAAGCTCATTTTGGTTCTATAACCAATCTAACAACTTGAAACCAGTCTAAGCTCATTTTGGTTCTATGACCTATCTAACAACTTAAGACCAGTCTTACGATTTAAAACCACATTTGGATTTAGGTCATAATTGGCTCCTGAATCCATGAGTCTATGATTCAGGACCCAGTTCCATAGTTCTGGACCACATTGTGAAATTAGGTCGAGTTCTATAGTTCAAGTTGGTTTAGATTTTGTCTTTGGTCTCAAGATACAGCAATCACTGAAACTTAATTCATAACAGACCGTCCTCGCTTACCAGGGCTCGTTTTCTGAGCTGATCAGTTGTATTATGTTGTATTGTAGTTGTTGCACGATCAGCCACCAGATGGCGCGGAGGAAGCTCCGATATTCGAAGGATCGTCTGCCGAGGAACAAATCGTACGTGATTATAAAATCCGTCTGCCGTCGTCTGTCAACAACAATGTAAACCGTTATTTTTAAAATGTCATTCATTATATTGATTTTAAAGGTTATATTCAAGAGTAAATTACAATTAACGGAACAACAATTACACGAGTGTCACAACGAATTATCAAAAGTAAGGAGCGAATGTATGCAACTACAAGGTACTAAAGTAAGTAGCCCATATTGCACTAACATTATTAGTCATTTCTAGTCACTTTGATTCGGGACCCAGTTTAGTTTGAAATGTACATTTGTGCCATATTTTATTAGTTATGATTGGTGCTATAGTGACAAATTTAATTCATTTCCAGAGCCAACAATTCATTCAAAACCAACTGTTCCTGATTTTCAGTATTTGTGACTATTTTAAACGAGAAATACTGATTTAATTTGTTCGATACATTTGCAGAAATATGAAAGGGTCTTCCTGTTGATTACTGATTAATTTGCACAGAAGTATGAAAGATGTTACTGTGGTTCTTACTGTTGATTACTGATTAATTTGAACAGAAATATGAAACATGTTACTGAGGGTCTTTCTGTTGATTACTGATTGATTTGAACATTTTCTCTCATATTATCAATGAAATGTTACGGAAAAAAATTCAATTTGTTACTGATAGCAGTTTTCAGAGGTTGGCAGCCAATGTTTTGAATCTATAGAGTATAATTTCAACTCTCCTAGAGCCGTATTTATACAAAGGATTGTGGATGTGAACTGAGGTCGACTGTTGGCATCATAACTTATAATATCTTGTTTTGATTTTTTAGACCGGTCTCCAGCAACGTCTAACCGAACAAGAAAATGCATTTTTACAAATGAAAGCTGAATTTCTGCATAAAGAGATCACGCATCAGAACATAGACAGTGAGAAGGTAAATGAAATAACCCTAAATTGGGGTCAGGGTTGGGGGGGATTGGGGTCAGGGTGGGGGGGATTGGGGTCAGGGTGGGGGGATTGGGGTTAGGGTGGGGGGGATTGGGGTTAGGGTGGGGGGGGGATTGGGGTCAGGGTTGGAGGGGGGGATACCGAGCAGTGAGCATCACAGGTTCTAAAACAGGCTTCCTAAAGATCAGGGAAAATCTGGAAATTCTGACTCTTCTTAGAAATCATGGAAAATTCAGTAACCTCTTGATAAGAAACAGCCCTCACTGAGGATATCTTATAATTTAATCAGAGAATTTGACTGTTTTGGTGTCTTGTTGTTCTTGCTGGTGACGAGTGACACAAGGAACCTCTTGATAAGAAACACTGAGGATCTTGTAATTCAATTAGGGAGTTTATGGTCAAGGGTCCTGGACCCAGTTCCACAGTTGTGAGTTTAGAGTTAACTCTGAGTTAAAATTAGTTCATTTTCAATGAGTTAACTCAGGTTCAAATCTTAACTCTGAACTGTGGAACCGGACCCCGGAAATAGAGAAATATCAAGGTGTGTTTACAAGTGCTCAAGTTTATTTTTTGTCTGCTCTTTTGTTTTTTAGAGTGAATTTCAGAAACGTTTGAATGAAAAAGACAATCAACTTAAAGATCTAAGAGTAAGTATTCAACTGCACTCTCTAGATCCTCAATGTTAGTTACAAAAAATAAATCTGAAAATATTCAATTTCCTGCAGAAGTTGATCATATTTTAATTCCTTAAAAGCGTTTCACATTGTCAAAATATCAAAGTTCTCCTACATAATTTAGAAAATAATTTAGAAATTATCTATCAATCAATTAGAATATTTGAGCTGCCTCTTAAGAAGATATTTAAGGGTGATTATAATTTTCACAATATTTTTGATCGATTTTTCAGAAAGAATCGACGCATAAAGATCGCACAATAAAACAACTGAAGGTTTGTTAGTTTTAAACGCGGATTTCTCACACTGAATTCTCCATTATTTCTGTTACTGACGCGTGATATTTATTTCTAGGAGGAATTAGAACATCAAAGAGAAGAACGAGATGCGTCGGTGCAAGCGCTCAGAACTCATATACAAACACTCAGTGAAAAACTACAGAAAGTTGGTGAAACTGAGGTAGAGTAGGAGTTAACTTTTCTGAGATCAGTTGCTCAAAAATATGATCTGCATGAGTTATGTAGTAACAAACCCTTGTTTCAGTTCCACAGTTCTGAACCCTGGATTCAGTTCCACAGTTCTGAACCCTGGATTCAGTTCCACAGTTCTGAACCCTGGATTCAGTTCCACAGTTCTGAACCCTGGATTCAGTTCCACAGTTCTGAACCCTGGATTCAGTTCCACAGTTCTGAACCCTTGTTTCAGTTCCACAGTTCTAAATCCTGGATTCAGTTCCACAGTTCTAAATCCTGGATTCAGTTCCACAGTTCTGAACCCTGGATTCAGTTTCACAGTTCTAAATCCTGGATTCAGTTCCACAGTTCTGAACCCTGGATTCAGTTCCACAGTTCTGAACCCTGGATTCAGTTTCACAGTTCTGAACCCTGGATTCAGTTTCACAGTTCTGAACCCTGGATTCAGTTCTGCCATTCTGACCTAATTCAACTCCAGTGATAAACTTAGCTGAAAGAACTGATGAACTGAGTCCTGTTGTTAATATAGGAGATTAGATTCTCTGATATTCTAATTTTTGCTGTGTTCAAATTGAAGGCTGCCCTATCGGCTCGCGTGGCGTCTCAGGATCGTAAAATGGCTCGATTAGAAGGCAAAATGAAACAAGAAACTCAGTCTAATTATCAGGGAACGTCTCCAAATAATGTAAGTACAGTGAGAGGACCATCCCCTAATGAAACATCTTGCAGTAGATCCAGTTAAATCCTAATTTATTAGGATTTTTATTTACGGTTAATTTGTTTAAAATGTAACCATTAATGAAAACATTCTGAGTCCATGCTGCGATGATAATATCATAATGTTTCCTTGAGCTAGTGTAGTTTATTTCTACGTGACTATATCCAAATATTCATCTTCAGGAATATTTGATAGCAGTTTGGAGCTGACTATTGGGATATAGTTGAAACGTTGAGTACTAGCTTAAGTAACCATTTTGTATTAAGCTTGTTTGACCGAATCACTATTTGTTTGACTGTATCGCAATAAGACATGAAAGTAGAAACATTGAGTTGTATTTATTATGATAGAACTGTATTCAGGATTTCACCGCTGGTCGAACGGAACAAATAGAAGTTTTACAAGATTCAATCCGTCAACTGCGTTATAATCTACCGCACGATGAACGCAACCAGGTGGCGCTAGATACTCTAGAACATACTCTATCTAATATACTGACTAGATACAGCCATATACAGTCTACACAATCTAAACAAGTAAGTTTTAGAAATACCCTCCCAGTAATTCAGGATCCAGTTCTACAGTTCCACTGTTCAGGGTCCAGTTCCACAGTTCTGGATCCAGTTCCACAGTTCTGAACCAAGTTCCACAGTTCTGGATCCAGTTCCACAGTTCTGAACCCAGTTCCACAGTTCTGAATCCAGTTCCACAGTTCAAGGACTCAGTTCCACAGTTCTGAACACAGTTCCACAGTTCTGGATCCAGTTCCACAGTTCTAAACCCAGTTCCACAGTTCTGAACCCAGTTCCACAGTTCTGAACTCAGTTCCACAGTTCTGGCTCTAGTTCGAAAGCTTTGAATTGTTAATAGTTTTAATATAAGGTAAAACGACTGTTTAACTGGGTTCTGAGTTTCGTCTATATAACTTTCAGTTCAAATAACATTATTGTTACATTATTGATTTTTAGAATAACAGTGGTGACGCCCTCTATAGTAGTAGTAGTGTACTAGATGGAAGGTCGTCGTCTGCAGCTGCGTCTGTGATGTCATCGATGATGTTCGATTACGATCGTTTAGATAATGGGAATAACACGTTAGATCACAATTCCACTAAAATACTCTATTTCTCTGATCACACTGTTACACCATTCATGTGTACAATACCTAAACGGTAAGACTAATCCCACTCTCCACTCCGTATTCTCCACTCCCCCACTCCCCCTCCCTACTCCCCCCCTCGCTGCTGGCAATGTATCCCACCCTGAATTAGCCATTCATGTGTACTGTACCTAAACATTAAGATTGATCCCACTCTCCACTCCTCACTCTCCACTCCATACTCTCCACTCTCCCCTCTCACTGCTGGCAATGTATCCCACCCTGAATTAGCCAATACTCCACTCTGGCAGATCTGGGGGCAAAGCCTTCATCCAGTTGAGCGGTCTTCCGCAAAGTGCTGATGAAAAACTAACCTACTAAATGATTGAAATATTTTATATTTCCAATGTAATTCTCTGACCAGAAATTCCACAGGTATTACATGAAAACGCATCTCAATTTGGTGCCCGCTCGGATCAGTTGCACTTCTCGAAATCAACCTACGGGCCCTCACTTAAAATACGGGTACTATGTCTATCCCCAGGCTCCTATACCTGAATTATGTATTTTGATGTATCTTTTACAGATTAGGTTTGGTAACATTGAAAGATTTCAAACAAATCTACGACAGACAAGGAAATTTTAGATATCATTTCAAATCGTTGGATCCAGAATTTGGAACCGTTAAAGAAGAGGTAATTAATTAACATAAATTAACATAAATTATAGACCATCCAATTATTCAATCCTTGAATAAAGAAGAGGTAATTAATTAACATAAATTATAGACCATCCAATTATTCAATCATTGAATAAAAAAGAGGTAATTAATTAACATAAATTATAGACCATCCAATTACTCAATCATTAAATAAAGAAGAGGTAATTAATTAACATAAATTATAGACCATCCAATTACTCAATCATTAAATAAAGAAGAGGTAATTAATTAACATAAATTATAGACCATCCAATTACTCAATCATTAAATAAAGAAGAGGTAATTAATTAACATAAATTATAGACCATCCAATTACTCAATCATTAAATAAAGAAGAGGTAATTAATTAACATAAATTATAGACCATCCAATTACTCAATCATTAAATAAAGAAGAGGTAATTAATTAACATAAATTATAGACCATCCAATTATTCAATCATTAAATAAAGAAGAGGTAATTAATTAACATAAATTATAGACCATCCAATTATTCAATCATTAAATAAAGAAGAGGTAATTAATTAACATAAATTATAGACCATCCAATTATTCAATCATTGAATAAAAAAGAGGTAATTAATTAACATAAATTATAGACCATCCAATTACTCAATCATTAAATAAAGAAGAGGTAATTAATTAACATAAATTATAGACCATCCAATTATTCAATCATTAAATTAACATAAATTATAAACATCCGATTACTCTCACATTAGTTCAGGATTTAGAAGTTATTGATATATTTTTATAGATCAGCAATGATGATGATATTTTGCCCGGTTGGGAAGGTAAAATCGTCGCGTGGATTGAAGAGGATCACGGTTAGCCGACGGTGACCTGTAACTGATGACATTGTTGTGATATGTTTAAACCGATGCTGTGTTATGCAGCTAGTTCGCTTTGCTCTGAATTCATTCCTATTCAAGAAACTGCGTTAACGCGATGAGTTTGAGAGTTGAGTTTGAGAGAGTTCATGTCAGCTCTACTAGTAGTTAACATGACTGATAGAGATACTGATATTAATCTCAGTATTACAAAGTTATTGATCAAAAGCCACAGTTCATGATAAACAGTTTATTTTGATAGTTTCTTTCCTTTTCTTTGATGATGAAGTTTTACACTCAAAACTATCAGAATAAACTGTTAAATCATCAACTGTAGATTTTGCTCGATCTACTAAGAAGAGTTTGCGAGTTTTCTAACGAGATTTTCGTCAGTTCTCTAGGAGTTTAAGACGAGTTTTCTTGGATGTCTGATGTGCCAAATATAATGTACTTACAGTCTACATGCAAAAAACATAAACATAATATTGCAAGGCGTTGTTGCGCAATGCTTGTGGATTTATTGATCGATGTTATATCGAATTGATTAAACGTAAAATCCTTCCTCGTTCTAAATAATTCATTCCAATGTAAATAATATTCACTGAATATCAATATGTCTCGATGTTTTTGTTTTGAACTGTTATTGATCGCTGTATGATTCTATAATTGAGATTTTAACTTAAAAAATTCTTGTTCGCTAGGTGTAAATATGTGGAGAATGTGTGGGGGTGAGAGAGGGGGAGGAGGGGGTGACAGAGGGGAAGGAGGGGGCTTTGAGATTGAGGGAGGGATGAAAGGGGGCTTTTTAAATCAATTTATTTTTTTAGTTTATTCATGAATGCCTTGATTGTATGAATTTAGTTTTACCGGTTTAAAATATCATCAATCTGTTCAGAGTTTGGGTTTAAGTAAAATGCGCATGTCTTTTTATTGTTTCAACTTGAAAATTATTTTTATCATATATAAATATGATGATTGTATTGAGGCTGTATTTGCAAAAAGATTTTTGTTTTCGAATAAATGTTTAATACAATGTATTTAACAGTGTGGTTGTTCCTTTTTGTTACCGCTAGGGGGATCTGACCTTGTATAGCTGCTGCCCCCTACTGGCATCTATAGAAACAAGAATGACTTGTATATCCGGCTGCTGATCCGGGTAGCGATGGCGAGTACTGCTTAGATATGAATATATTTATTGTAACTATTGCCATGCACCGCAGCCATGGATCACTTGAGGGCGCAGTCTTGGGGGGGGGGGGTCCACCGCCGCCCCCAGAGAGATGTTTGAATATAATACACATTACATGAATGTGTTTTCATTCCATGGCCCAGCGACAACAGAAATACTCTAAACCAATCCCCCATTCGACAAAAAGATGATCGGATTCCTTGGTCACTTTAAATCACCGGTGTAGACTCGTCAGCATGTTGCGCGTTCTCAACACGTGCAGTGCATCAGCGAAACTGTCATCATTGGAAAGATTAATATGGGAGATGCGTAAAATAATTCTAACATATAGCCACACACTGACGTGGAGAACAACTAATAAGTTTAAAACCCACTACACGACGATGATCTCGAGTGAGAGTTCGACGTTGTGTACGTACTTTGATTTTAATTCTTAATGATTAAAATTCGCCTTCAATCTCTTAAATTCTGAATATAGTCGGTTTTAAACTTATAATTTGAACAAATATAATTGGACATCGATACAACGACACGTGTTGGAACATGACACTGAAAGTTGTTGCACAAAATCACGGTAATGACACTCTGGGAAGCTCGTTTTAGAATCTAGAACATTTTAATGATGGATCAGATGTCGCTTGTCACAAATAATTGGTGGTTGAAAAATGTTGAATTCTAGAATTGCTGGAGGAAAGCAAATGATACAAATCATAAACGTTAGTTTAATCTCTCCACACTGAGTAGGGAAGGAATTCCGTTCGTTGCATTTTGGTGAAGATTGCATCGTGATGTTGTAGTCCGGTAGAATGGAACAGCGACTGAGAGCGTGGTTTATAGCGTCGCTGATCGTCTGTCAAGTTCGCATCGCACACGCTGATCGCGCGGACTCAACCGAGGAATCGTCTGTGATGGTTACTTCGTCTTGTAACAATACTTGGTACCCGGTCGATTCTAAGTCCGGTTACATCGTTTCACCGAATTATCCGTTGTTAACGCGCGGTGTTGACTGTGGTTGGTTCATCAACTGCTCTTTACCGGGAACTTTTCACGTCCAAGTTTACTTCAATATTGAGCCGTCAATATTCTGTAGTGATAACTACCTTCTCGTCGGTGAGTCCGATAACAGATTCTGCGGCGATGGAAAACATGAAATCAGTCGCAAAGATTCGATCTCGTTGATGTTTAGGACTAAGGTCGATGGTGCGCGGGATAGTCGAGTTTATATCATATATCGCCATGAACGAAGCCGATTGAAAATTAGTCACAAATGCAGCAATTATTATGTCCAATTGACTAAATTGCCAACATCGTGGGGATACAAATACAACATAGGCCTGCTAAGGAATTGCCGGCTGTTCTTGGAATGGGTCGGGATGCCAGATGATTTTGGTTTTAATTTGACTTTCACGGAAGTAGATTTCAGGGAACGCTCAATTTCGGTGACGGCAGCTAAAATCTACGACGGATGGAACAGCAGCAGTGAACCTATAGGTCTTATACGAGAACAAACCGGACATCCACCTTCATCATTCTATACTAAAACGAATAAAGCCATTTTATCTTCGACAAATCCTCAACAGTATCTTCGATCAGTGCTGTTAATTCAGATGTATAAAATATCAGATTGGAACGTCTCTAATCCGTTAATTCAAATCTCTAATAATCAGTCTGGAGTGCTCATTCCTGATGACAACAGTTTACACGTAATAACTCGATCAAAACACTTACACTGCTGGTCTATCACAGTGCAAGTGTTACAGTACGTCGTCTTCAACTGGACACGTGATCTCAGCACATCCGGTGATGTCATTGGTATATATAAACTAGAAGGGTTACGCGTTGTAGGAACTGATATTTTACTCGGTTACAACCACCTGGAATCACTGAGTGTCAAATCTGAAGGCTTTCTCGTCGTACTGTGCGTTCTTTTAAGAGATGAAGTTATTATGTCGATCGTAGAAATATTTTACAAAGTAAATTCGCTATCGATAGATGATTTGGATGTTTCCAAATCGACGGTAAGTATTTCATAAGTTATCAAAAGATTTCAGATAGTTATTTCCATGAATTAAATTGCGTTAAAAGAATTGACTTCTATGATCAAAATGAAAATAGAATTTCTAATATAGGTAGCTATAACGTAGGTTATAAATGTTGAATTTCTAAAAGCTATGCTCCAATTCAAACTGTTGTTGATATTCATACTTACAAATAAATACAACGAGACAAGTAGTACTTTATAAGTGTAACTAGTTTAGCACGAACTTGCGCTACTATAGCTTCATCAGGCGAATGAGTGAATGAGATGTGACGTGTTTGACAGAGAGTGAGCACAAACCTGAACACAGACACTATAGTAGCAGCTTCATCGGGAAAATGAGTCGAGTTCATGTAGAAACAATGCAGTATTTCAAAGGGCATTCCGTCCTGTGTTTCTCCAATGAATTTACTCATTCGCCTGATCAAGCTACCCTATATTAGTAACGAAAGCTCGTGCGTCTAATAAACTAGTCACACCTATAAATTACTATCCATCTCGTTGTTTCTATTCTACACCCGGTTAACACCAGGCTACTTTAAGAATGTATTTCAATATGAATGTTTATAATGTGATAATTGACGATGGAATTATTACAGATCCAGATCCCCAATGAATGCAGGTACTCATACGCACTATTGCCGTTGCTGAATAGAAAAACGTTCACGTATCGGGTGACTACACATCGGTTGAAATGGCGAGTGGATATCACCGAAAAACAATTCGAACTTACCGTCTTATCAGGAAACTGTGAGCGAGCTGGATTTTACATATACGACGGTGGTAATTTCACAGCTAGACGTTACGGTCCGTATTGTCCAGGTTTGAACAGATACGACCGCAACATCGTCAGTCTGATTACATCAGGTGGACCGGTTACTGTGTTAGCATACGCTTATAACTGGGACGGTCAGTTAACAATCCATAAGAAACTTTCGCAATGTATCATGTTTCAACCTACTGACTGTGACGGGTATGTTTTGAAGGAGGGAGAAAGTCAGATCAATATGACGTCACACTGTGTCGTGATAACACCTGAAAACCGGCGCCTTCCTTTGAGAAAAATTTATATATTATCAGAACACGAATATCAAATTGCCGAATGTCTCCCGGAACATGTAACCTATTTATCGTGCAATATGGATATCAGAGCGAGCCTTATCAAAGGTGATACAATCAAGAGAAATTTAGTATTAAACGAGGTTACATTAAAAAGTTCTTATTCATTTTTGGGTAATCCCCTAATACTGAAACTGAGACAAAAGTGCCTGGAAGTTAAAAAGAAGCCTGACAGGGCAAACGACTTGTGTGGACTGATACAGTCACCGAACTACCCGGCACCCGCGGGTTCCACTGTTCAGACTAAATACTATGCGGTTTATTATAAATATGATTATAGACGATTTCGTTACTACAGATTCATGATAAAATACTTTGAACCGATTGAATGCGTTAAAAGATCCCGACTTGATAAAGATCCAGTCTTGTTCGTAGAACGTATGAAAGATGTCGAACACACTCTAACAATCTGTGGACGTCACTCGGGGCATACGCTTTTTAGTCTTTCGAGTTATGAACATAATTTCCGAGTGAAAGACAGAATCCCAACGTTTCAAATACAATATGTTCTTGAGGAATCGTTACCAATAAAAGAGTCCGACAATGAGTGTGAAGTTGCTTTTCTAGATTCGGGAATTTCCTGCATAAAATATATCAGAGATAAACGTCTGAATTGGGAGAACGCTGAATTGTATTGTAGACAGAAGTACGCGGGGCATCTACTCAGTATCAACTCAGAACAGGAGATGATTTCTATTAAAACATTATTCGCTACGAAACTACTTCTTGATGCATATTCACAGGAAGCGCTTATAATGATGATTGGATTGAAACTACAGGTAAATTATATCAAATAAGGATGTAAAATGCAGGTTTCGTTATATATGATATAAATCGACGACACATTACCTACACTTTCAAAATTCTGGACCCAGCTCCGCAGATGTGAGTTAAGATTTGGTTCAGAGTTTACACATTGAAAATGAACTGATTTTAAATCAGAGCTTACTCACAACTGTGGAACTGATCTGAGAATTTATAACTAAGGATCCCATGATTTTCGATATCACGATTTCACAATATTGTTTGTACTTATTATATTATGTTCTATTCTAGTTGAAAACTGGTAATTATTTATGGTCTGACGGGAAACCGATGAGTTATACAGAGTGGTATATACCTACAAATAACGACACGATACCAGAAGTTATTCAAGGATTGATATCTCCTTTAAGAAAACAACCAGTGAGTAACGTTAATATGCCGTGTACGGCGATGATACTGAATAATCCACGAGGATCAGCGAACTGGATTAGATTTCCCTGCGGAATCGAAGAGGTTCACACGAGTTTCATTTGTGAATCGGAAATAGTTGACAATAAAACTCGAAGGAAACTAGAAGTTGAGACATCAAATTCTACAAATCAAGACAAACTTTTTCCACGGGAAACTGCATTTAAAACCACAAGTTTCGATGACTCGAGTTGTACGATTGGTTGGGTAAGCATGAATAAACGATGCATTCAAATATTGACGGACTGGAACAAACATCGCTCATTAGATATAGATAGTGCGACAGAAATGTGTCGTGGCATCCGTGGTGAAATAGGCGCAATAGTAAGTCACACTGATATAGAAATTATAAACTTAATACAAACATTTCACTATCAACATCAATATGGCTCAATACTGGCGATGGCTGCTAATGGTGGACTGCTGGTTATAAATCCAATAATCACTAGAGATGAAATTACTCATGTTCAATCAGTTAAATGGACGATTAATCGGTTTGAAAATGTAACAGATACAGCGCATTCTGTTTTGTGTTCTTACAATGTAACTGGTGAAGAGTTAGCTTCTATAAGCGGTTGTAAATCGTGGCAGTTTAAATGTAACGATCAAAGATGTATCAGCGACCATCGCGTATGTGACACCAGAAATGACTGTCAACACGGTGAAGATGAACTTAATTGCTCGGACATCAATTTACATAGTCAGTTTCACTGCTCTGATGGTCAGGTTATATCAATCAGTGGTTTCTGTGATTTCATTCAGGACTGCGTGGATGGTTCTGATGAGAACTCGTGTTTTCATTCCGCATGTTTGTCCGAACAATTTCGCTGTAGCAGTGGTCAATGTGTGAGTAGGTTTAAAAGATGTGACGGAGTTACGAATTGTAAGGACGGCTCCGATGAGAAGGAATGCGCCGCTGAACTGTGTCAGGGATTTCTGTGTAACAGTGGAGACTGTATCAGTGTTCAGTTGTATCAGGATGGTGTCGTGGATTGCAGTGGAAGCCTAGAAGAGGATGAGTTAGTAACTATTGTTACAGTGAATCCTATGGTTCTTTGCAACGATGGAAACCAATGTTCGACTAACTTCACAAATCTCTGCATAGAATCTGATGAACAAAGGTGTTCTTTCGATTCTCCTCATTGTTATTCAAGACGTCACAGATGTATTCTAGAAAGAATGACGAATGGTTACCCAGTTTGTAGAAATCTTGAGCATGTATTGAGATGTGAAGAATTTGAATGTCCAGCTGGTACTGTGAAATGTCCAGCATCGTACTGTATACCAATCGGGCAGGTGTGCGATGGTCAATCAGATTGCCCTAATTCAGAAGATGAGCAAAACTGCGAGACATTTTCATGTCCAGGAATGTTTAAATGTGGTCAGGAAAATCGATGTATTCCACAATCCGAAGTTTGTGATGGTGTCGTAAATTGTAAACATACAATCGATGACGAGGCTTTCTGTAACGTCGCGTGTCCTAGAGGCTGTCAATGTCAAGGTCATCGGATTGATTGTGGAAATACTGGTTTATCAAATATAACTCGACTTTTCTCGGCATCAACTCGAGTTTTAATTTTGTCCGATAACCACATTTTCGTGGATAAGTTGACGTTTGTTTCATACGGCTATCTGCGTATCCTCAACATCTCCTCAAATGAATTAACTTTTATTCTACCAGAGTCGTTCAAAAATCTGCATAATCTACATACATTAGACCTTACACATAACAATATAACATTATTATCCGCGGATACATTCAACGGTTTGCATAGATTAAAAGAGTTATTCATAACTGAAAATCCAATTCGTTACTTGCAACCAGACAGTTTCCGAGGTTTGAGGTCACTCGAAATGTTGGATCTTCATGGACTTCTGATATTGATGCTTTCTAAACATGTTTTTATGGGTTTATCTTCATTACAAACGTTGAATATCAGCAGTAACAGAATCAACTATATTTCACTTTACGCATTTTCTGGCTTAACTTCACTTGTAAGTCTTGATATGATGCACAATTATAAAGTTATTTCTGCCAACAGAAATCTTTTCGACAATCTGACATCGTTGGTCTCCCTGGCATCCGATGCTTACAAATTTTGCTGCATGGCTCCGAATGTTGACCAGTGCCTTCCCGAAGCTGATCAATTTTCCTCCTGTTCTGATCTGATGGGTAACACAGTCCTCAGAGCTATCATCTGGGTGATCGCTTCATTCAGTTTTTTCGCTAACGGAATCGTCATTTCTCTTCGTGTTCGAGCGATTCGATTCTCCTCCTCAAATCCATCCTCAGACATCATCATCATCAATGTTGCTGTGTGTGATTTTATGATGTCTATATATTTGTTTCTGATCGCTGGAACCGATTACATTTATAAAGGTAACTACTTTCTCCATTCTGAATCATGGACGGACAGTTTGTTTTGTCGTCTTGCTGGAATCGTGGTGTCTATTTCTTGCGAAGGATCATTGACATTTTTGCTCGTCATGACGCGTCATAGATTTTCAAACATTGTTAATCCATTTTCTGGAAGTCCAATAACATCTCCGAGACATGTGTCCGTTATATGCTGTCTATGTTGGATTTACTTGTGCACTATTGCTACACTACCTCTTGTCCCTCTCCCTTATTTTGGACGTAACTTCTACGGAACTACAGGAGTTTGTTTACCTATGAATTTAATTTCAATTGATGTCAATGCCTGGCAATATTCATTCGTGATTTTTGCTGTATTTAACTCAGTCCTACTTGGTACAATAATGGCAACTTACGCGCAAATGTACAGACTCGTTTCTGGAAGCAGGTCCGGTTCGGGCAGAGCTGATCCGACCGAACTGATTTTAGCACGCAGGAGTTTGGTGATAAATCTTTGTAATCTATTTTGCTGGATGCCGTTAATTACCGTTCAGGTTTGCGCAGTTTTCCGGGTAGAAATACCGAATCAAGTGGCGGCTTGGCTGGCGGTACTGTTCCTACCGATCAACTCGTCACTGAATCCCCTGCTTTACACAATACTGACTATCGATATGAAATCCATACTAGCTAAAACTAAACGCAGGCAACATAGGAAATAATGAATGAATATCTTCATCTTTTAATTAATTAATTTTTTATTAGGTTCAACTGTTAGAGGTATATGAAGAGCTTGAAATCACTGGTTATTTTTGAGTGAATTTCTGCAGCGGATTTTCATACAGAAATATTCACGAATTTCTCGTCCCAGTAAAAGATATATGTAGAAATTTATCACATAGTTCCACATTTGAATTTGATTGAAAATGTCGAACAGAAATTCACTCTGTTCTGGTGGGATTGGTAACAATGAATTAATAGTGTTTGGAAGTGTAAATATTGCAAATGCGAGTGAGACTGTAACGAGCATTATTGTTGTACGTTTTGATTTCGTAGTTTTCTGATCGGACGATACCATTTTTGAACTTCTGAATAACTGAATTATTATAATTACGTTTGATGTTAGGATCAAAGATAAAGGCAGAACGAAAACGTGAATGACGAATAAGGCAAAATATATTCTTTGGTCAGATAATTCGTAGAAACACCCAAAAGACTGGTCAGTAAAATGTATCGAAAAAATAGGGCTTAGATATAGAATCAGTACATTAACTGCAATAATTATGAATATAACAAATCTAGCGAATTTCGGGGTGCATATCAAACGAGATGTGAACGGGAAGAGAACAACTGCCGCACGTTCTAGAGATATCGCTACTATTAACCACGAACTATTCCAGCCGGAAAGTGCTATTGCAAATTCATAGATTTGACAACTGATCAGTGAATTCATCAGGTATATTGGACCATCTTTAACGTGCAAGAGAACAAACTGTAAAGCAGGCATCAGAGTATAATTGATGTGATACATCGAATCGCTGAGAGATAAAACTATCAGATAGTTAGCGTAAGATAAACTGCGGAATCTACGACTTATCATTATCAGGAAAGTAGCCGAATTTCCAAACACTCCAAACAAGAACAATGTAGGCAGAATGACCAGTGACACTGTGAGATAAATTCCAGATCTGTTCACTACGGACATTAGAGCGATGTAACTGCTGTACGTTCGACCAATTGGCATCTGAGTAGAATTCATGATTTACGATAACGACCTGTTTTAGGTGTGAACTGACTCTATATCAATAGAATGATGCAAATTAAAGCCATCTCATATTTATCAGAGCTCATTGTTCGCATCAAATGAAAAATCAATTCTTAGAAAGAATTTATACAGATTTTGTGAAATTTTGATATCTATGTAAATATGAACGTAACTAAATTAGACGTCAATATTCGTTGTACAACAATTCATTGTAAATGTTGAAATATGTTACAGTTGAAAATCTGAACAGGGTGGAAAATGTTTGCACAATATCAATTCGTTCTGCGAGGACAGAATGAAATCACAATGAATGTCATACCTGTAAGCAGGACAATAACACACCCGTGGCTCGATGGGGTTGAACAATGATGATTTCATATAGCATCCGTACTTCTCTGAATCAGTGTCACTTATTACTGGGTTCGAACCTGGGACACCCCTGTACATCATCTATTCAGCATCAGGACCACTCTGAATCAGTGTCAGTAATTACTGGGTTCGAACCTGGGACACCACTGTACATCTTCTATACAGCATCAGGGCCACTCTGAATCAGTGTCAGTAATTGCTGGATTCGAACCCGGGACACCCCTGTTCATCCTCTATTCAGCATCAGTACCACTGCTGAATCGCTCTGAATCTGTGTACATTCTGATGGGACATTCGTTTATCATCACATTTGAGAATACGCATCGATTTGGAAAATCCTGAAAACGGCGTCAATCTCAGTGTGTAATTGGGAAATTTCCCATCGGATGAGCCACTATTTAGTTCATAAAAATTCCGCTGCCGTTTTTTTGTAGCGGCAGCACCGAACGGTTGAGACATATTGCACTTGTTCAATTCTACTGTGGCATGTGAGGAACACTAATAAGTCGAATTCGACCCCATCTATCAAAACTTAATGTTTGAAATAAATAATTTTATCAACGCAATGCCTTTATTTTTTATTGATATGATTTTAAAATCAAATGTCAAGCCATTTTTTGTAGAACTCTTTCCTCAGCGAATGTATTAGTATTCGGTAAAGCGGCAGCGTAGTGATGAGTCACATGCCACAGGAAGAATTTAAAGCAAATTAAATTTTATTTTCAGATGATTTACAAAAATTTAATAATCGATATTTCACTAAGACACTACTTAAGTAACCTGTTATCGATCAGATGAACAGCTCTCGCAACTAGAATGCTCACCACAGGTCACCCAATGTGACCAAAAATAGATCAATCGTTTCAAAGATAACTTAACGGTTGGTGCCGCACAGTCACCAGTGTGTAGTACGGTGGTTGAGTGGTTAGAGTTCTAGCCTATTCGGCATTAGGTACAGAGTTCGGAGCCGGGACTATCGTCGATTTTTTAACAAAAAATGTGCTGAACGTTATTCGTTATTTCATAAAATTATTAATAATTTTAATATAATCGTCATTTCAATATATTTGATAAATGATTTTTGCCCTTAATGATTACTCCTTCTAATGGACCGCCTGCTGTGCACTAAAGTCTCACGACGATCCAATATTAAAAACCGTTAGACCGTTAATTCAAACTTTTGAATAACGTCACAGTTTCAAATCGATATATGAATAAGTACAACGTTGATTGAAAATTCTATCGAAAGCAGACGGGGAATAGAATGCGCATGAAACAGTAGTTGATTTATCGGCGCTGTCCGTCTGCTCCAACGCTTCAAACTGTCAAAAAATGCGGAACAAAAGAATACATTAATCATCACCTAGTAACCGAATAAAACAACAGTGATCATCGTAATGTATCGCACGTTTCTCCACCAGTAGGTTTCCATGGTAACCGTAGCTGCTCAGTGATGCTGATGAGGCTGGAGAGGGATGCTATGTACTAACTGGGTTTATCACGACTGATCATACTGTGTGTTTCTTTGTTATTGGTTTTTTCTAATTCCGGTGGTTGTGGATGGCAAACACTTCCGACATGGCTTAATGTCATTCTGTTTCTGAAGGTGAGAACCGCGCGCAACAGACTGTGGATGCTGCTGCACTTAGTCTCTTGTGGTAACAATGATAACCGCCTCGCCCGGATAAACCGAGGCTTGGCCAGACGGCGAGGAGCACCAATATCCACCCAAAACAGCAGTGTAACAGGCCCCACAGAATGCCTAGGTCTCAGTTCTTCCACAGTTAGAGTTGGAGTTAACTCGGAACTCAGGATCCAGTTCCAGAGCTGTGAGTTAGAGAGAGAGAGGGAGAGGTGAGAGGGAGTGAGAGGAGGGAGACAAGGAGAGAAATCGTGAGAGAAAAAAGAGAGGTAGAGAGAGACAGAGGGAGAGAGGAGATGGGGAGAGAGGGGAGGGGAGGGGAGGGGGAGAGGGAGAGGTGGGAGACAAGGAGAGAAATGGGGAGAGACAAAAAAGAGAGGGAGACAGAGGGAGAGAGGAGAGGGAGGGAGAGAGGAGACGGAGAGAAAGGGAGGGAGAGAGGAGAGAGGAAAGTGAAAAGAGAGATAGAATGACTTCTGTGTAGGGGTTCATCAGTAAATCTAAACTGATCATTACTGCACTGTGTCTGGCGCCACTTCTAAGTGCTTCTCCTTATCATTTTACAATTAAGTCTCAGATATAAAAGTGGTTTCTCAAATTTAGCCGTCTTTCAGATGGTCACTTGATCTCAGACAGATTAATGTTAATGAAACGTGACGCGACACTGTCGACGATCCGCGGGCGGTTGGGATTTGTTAAGGCGTCCTCGATTAGTTTTAGACCGATTTTTGCCTCCAGAAATAACGACCGAATAATATTCTAATGATTACACTGAGCGATGGCCTATTTGAATTGAAAGGTTCTTAGGCTTACTATATCAAATATAGACCCCCAAAATACCATTTAGGGATCTTAGGTTTAGTGACACCTATATGATATACTAAGCCTAAAAACCACAAACCTAAGACCTTCAGATATCTCGTGACACCCTGAGTGATGATATGCTTTTGAGTACGGTACCGTGGGCCTACGCTAGCTGGGCTCGTCACTCGTCAATTGAATCTGAGATGAAAAATATCGGAAATGGAATGATTTAAAATCTAAATTCAAACTTGATTGATTTTATTGGAATTTGGTCAGCAGCGTCTCGCCGTAAATTGGGATTCGAACTCTCCAGGACACAGATTCGACCTAATAAGTCCATAGGTGACTTAGAATAAGTAGCTAACCTCAATCGATTGCCGCAGTAGGCTTTTTTTTATTCCTAGGTGTATTTAGACAGTGAACTCGTTTCCTAGGACAGAAAAGGTTTCCGACCTACCCTCACTACCCGGGGTCCCCTAATTCACCCCAGTCCTGCTAATTGACCACATCTACTATCCCCGGTTGCCAGGGTACAGCTCTCATACATATATCAGATTAACTGATAATTCAAGCTAATCTCACATTCTGAAACTGATATTAGTGAGATTTTTAAAAATCACCATGGCAACACTATTAAAAAAACCGTACATCAATCATTAACAGTTCTTTTCATTTCAGTGATAAAATCTGTTGCTGCTGCTGCAGCTGCTGCAGCTACTGCACCTACTGCTGCTGCTGCTGCTACTGCAGCTACTGCAGCTACTGCTGCTGCTGCTGGTTCTAATGCCAGTTTGTAGTGATCAATTACTTTTACATAATGCAGTATTAAGTGTAATGAAATTCAAAGATGCTCTGGTTACAAGCATGCTTCAGTTTCTGATCGGACCATGCCATCTCTCTTTTTATGACTGGATGCATTTTTAGAAACTTTACGGCATTAATTTGAATGAATAGATAGTTTACGGTAAACAGTTCAGCGGCTGTGATTAATACAAGTCTCAAGTCACCGTCTATTGTTAACTTTATTGCTACTTATAATTTACGAATCATCGACACGCGAGACATAAGCATACCAGAAACAGCGATGTGTCGGTGCAGAGAATACAGTACCCCACCAGGAGAACCCAGCCTTTAGTCGTCGGACCACAGGAAAACTGCGGGCAGAAATTGGTCTTCAGTCTTCGAACTGCTGGAGTTGTTTTCAGTGAAAGTATACACACAGAAAGTGAGCCAATCAGACTGTCGCCACCCGCCACACACTAAACTGTATAACTATTAGTCTAGTATTGAATATCACCACATGGGGGCGCTTTCTCGTAAGTTGTGGGGGTGTGGATTAATTAACCGAGATTAGAATTAAGTGCCGGAGTAAATATGGAGTAAATATGGATTATTCATCGTCGAGTCAATAAAGTATGAATCATTTAATAATTAAAAATGTACTCGCATTTCATAGAGAGTAACAATGAGTGGTTGCTAAGGTTGCCTGTATGCTGGTTGCTAGGTATAAGTGGCTGTTATATAGCGGATATACTCTCTCATGTTCTCGTGTAGCGTAAGAGTGACACTTCAATTGATCAGCATTCAACAAAAAACCTGCGCCATAAAAAACAAGATTCCGATCGTGGCGTAGAGCTTCACCACAAACATGTCATTCCTCTTTTACACAACATAAATACATTTCACAATTATTTACTTCGATTTAAGCAAAAAAATCTGTAAACTCGACCGCCGATCACACAACTATATCTGCACTTCGATTTCCAGTTTCAAAATCAAAGGAAATCTACCAATTAAACAAATAACACGGTCAATCCGTATACCTAAAACACTCAAACTGCATTCGAAATTTATATCTGAAAATTATTTTATTATTATCATTTATTTATTGTATACAAAATGTTGCTTTTTCAAATGAACGAATGAAATTCAAGGTTAAATTAAATTAAATCAACACAATGTAAGACAAATACTAGAAAACAAAATATCAAAATTGCGACATAATTTACGAGTGAAAATTCATTATCGATATCATATTTTTCCTATTATCATTATTTCTACATTTCTATAATGACATAAAGTTTAAGCATCAATGAATTAAATACATTTTGAGAAGAAAATTTTTTAAATCCTAATTCATTTTTTTTACACAAAGTTGACATGAATATAAAAAATTAATTTAATTACATTTTCATTATTAGTATCTAATTATAATTATGATAATGATGCATAGACTGAAAAACTGGGTTTAGCTGAAAAAGTCATAATTTATCGAAACATTTGTACACAGGTTTTTGTTTTTTAAATATTAGTAACAAACATGACACAGAAATCTGTGGTAGGCTTTAGTTTGACACATTGAAATCATGATTACAGATACTAAATGTTAGTTTATGTTATATTGTAACATCAAGAGAATATTTTTACACTTTGTTTTGAACATTATTTGAGAATTTGATGAATCCAGTTCCATGGGGGTGAATCCAGTTCCACAGTTGTGAATCTAGTTCCACAGTTCTGGGTTCCACTATTTTGAACCCCTTTCCATAATGACATTCAGTTAAGTTCAATTCGACAGAGTTGTAAATTCTAACAGAGCTGTCGGTTCAACGGTGAGTTCATTTCAAAATACAAATTTACTGTTAAGTGAAATTCTACCCCAGGGGACGGTTCCATAGTCATGGCTTAGACTTAAGACCAGTCTAAGTCCAACTCAGTTATATAGATAATCTAACAACTTAAGACCGGTCTTAAGATGTAAGATCACTTTTGGACTTAAGTCTCGACTATGGAACCGGCCCCAGAACTGTGGAACTGAATTGCGATTGAACCGGTAAACGTTAGTCCCGACCTGTTCATTCCACTTCAGATGGTCTATTGTAAACTCAGCTAATGACCTCAGCGGTAAACAGTACGATAAAATATACATATGCAGATATATATCTATATATATATATATATATTTATATTCATAATGTACAACATTCAGCAGTCAATTATAATTATAATCAATAAAGTGAAGAAAGGACGTAGTAGTAGTTGGATAATAAAGGGTTAATATGTACACTGATATATACACAACCGGGTGGCCCGTAACCCGGTCACCCTCGGGGCGCCCGTAACCCGGTTACCCTCGGGGCTCCCTGTTACCCGGTCACCCTCGGAGCGCCCCGTTCATAACCGGAACAACCTCACTGAATCATAAACAGCTCCGGATTACTCCAGCTAATTCAACGGGTAATATATCCGTGATCCATGGGAGGGGAGGGTTATAATATCGTCATCCAATTATTTAGGTAAATGCTTTTTGATGAATTGCAAACATCTGGGGGCAGAGGTTGAAACTTAGTTGAAATTTGCAGCAGCCCGTTCTTATTGGACAACAATGGACTAAAACACCTATTGATGCGTATCCAAGGATACACGATCTTCATCCAAAAAAATGATCACTGAGTGACCATTTAAAAACAGCCAAACACTCTCTGAGTCCGGGTTGTAAAGATAATATAAAATCCCTGCACACTAAGAATAAAAACAGTTAGAAATGTTTCTTTGAGCTAGTGTAGTTTATTCAACGTTTCGACTAAATCCTAATAGTCATCTTCAGGAATACTGTATTCCTTGAGCTAGTGTAGTTTATTCAACGTTTCGACTTTATCCTAATAGTCATCTTCAGGAGTACTGTATTCCCTGAGCTAATGTTGAATAAACTACACTAGCTCAAGGAATACAGTATTCCTGAAGATGACTATTAGGATAAAGTCGAAACATTGAATAAACTACACTAGCTCAAGGAATACAGTATTCCTGAAGGTGACTATTAGGATAAAGTCGAAACATTGAATAAACTACACTAGCTCAAGGAATACAGTATTCCTGAAGATGACTATTAGGATATAGTCGAAACGTTGAATAAACTACACTAGCTCAAGGAATACAGTATTCCTAAAGATGACTATTAGGATAAAGTCGAAACGTTGAATAAACTACACTAGCTCAAGGAATACAGTATTCCTAAAGATGACTATTAGGATATAGTCGAAACGTTGAATGAACATTAGCTCAAGGACTATTTGTAGAAACAAATTACGAGCTCATTGAAACATCTCTGGCGACTGTATTTTTTTATTCTCAGCTGCGACAGGAGGGATTTTATACGATGATCGTTGACTCGAGATGTATGTGTCATATATAGAGAGAGAGTGAGTGAGAGAGAGAGAGAGAGAGAGAGAGAGAGAGAGAGAGAGAGAGAGAGAGAGAGAGAGAGAGAGAGAGAGAGAGAGAGAGAGAGAGAGAGAGTGAGAGAGAGAGTGAGAGAGAGAGAGAGAGAGAGAGTGAGTGAGAGACTGGTGGTGAATGAGGTGTAAACACTAAAATGACTCATTCTCTTGCTGCTCTTACCACTCGATACACAGATACACGATACACAGTTACTGGATACAGGTGAATGTATTGATCCGATACACGATACACCTGGTAGTGTCATCGCAGACGGCAATGACACATTCATCAACAATTCCACCTGAAATCCTCCGTTCACCCAACTATTGATCCATTCAAATAATGAAATTGTTTTTCCTGTTGAATACAGATAGCCGGGCTGGTATCAACTCCTTAAAGACCTCCCCCTCCCCTCCCTCCCTCCCCTCCTCCCTGTATGGGGCATTCTATCACACATATTTATTGGTACCATACAAAGCCTGAATAGACATATGTATATATACACACACATTAAATACATTTCATAGATAGAAAACTTATTTACAAATAAATCCTTGAGATTATATAGAACTTAAGTGAACTTTAGCTCCCTCGGCATCAGAGAGCTTAAACACTCCCCCTACGACCCCCTCCCTCCCTCCCCAGGAGATTTATACTCCCCGTTCCTCCCTAGCAGAGATTCCTACAGATTCCCCTTCTACAGTGACACACACAGCAGACCCAGCCCTCCCGACCATGAATTTCCCTGCCCGAAATCCACCCTGCCTGACTCCACCCTGCCAGACTCCACCCTGCCTGACTCCACCCTGCCTGACTCCACCCTGCCAGACTCCACCCTGCCCGACACCCTGCCAGACTCCACCCTGCCCGGCACCCTGCCTGATATTCTACTGATTGTTGATATTGTTTCTCAATGATATGAACCGACAAACAACGACTATCATTATCATTATTATATATCGATATCGATGAAATAGCACATGAGATATAATAGTGTTTTTGATATATCGAGAAACATGGAAGGCATTCTTATAAACGACAAGTTACTCTGAATTTTGGTAGAAATATAGAATTAATTTGTTTAACTGAGTTGTTTTTAATGTGAAGCGAGAAGAGAAGCCATTATTGTTTATTACACTAGATATGTTTATATATATATATATACAGACCATGACTAAACCATCTCTGCTGATCCGTGACTGAACCATTTCTGCTGAACCAACTGAACTGACCAAGCAAAAGAGAACAGCGCGCTATTGTTTTTTTTCCTAGGTTGTAATGATACATAGAGACAACAGTTAACAACAATAACTCCCGGTGACCTCCAGTACGGGGAGGACCCGTGTGACACCGATGTAGGGAGTACTCCCGCGTAATTCCGGTTCTAGTACAGCGGATAATTCCACCAGTATGGGGAAAACTCCACAACTCTGATAAGGATAGGACTACAGCGATGTGACTCCATTATGGGGAGAACTCGGCCCGCGTGAGGTACTCCAGTCTCATACGGGGGTCGATGTGACTCCGTTATGGGGAGGACTCCCGCGTCAGGTACTCCAGTCTCATACAGGGGTCGATGTGACTCCGTTATGGGGAGGTCTCGGCCCGTGTGAGATACTCCAGTCTCATACGGAAGTTTCCGAATTTAATCGTAACACAAATTTGTTCGTTTTCGGATCGATGACCTCCTCGGTGAGACTATAATGCGGTATCTTACGTAACGTGCACAGTAGCGCCACCTCTCCTTGACGCAGTTGAAAAATGCAGCCGTCCTCGACGGCACGACTGAGTAAAGTATCGCAGATTAAAACCCACGGTTGAGTTCGCCTGTATTCGCGATCGCTCAGGATTACCGGACCTTGGGTAATGTATTTCTCGAGGAAAGCTTTCGGCGACATATCGTAACTAATACACGTCGCTAGGTGTTGCATTATTGACTCCATCGTGTAACGAGGCTGTTGCCGTGTGATACGTAGGTATTTTTGTAACGCACGAGCCATGGATGGGAAAATAGACTGAGCAGCTTCCTGCGGGTCCATCGGTATAGCAGGACCTGAAAATATAAAACAACATTCTTAATTACATCAGTTTGATTATTACATGTTAGGAGAGGAACAGAACAGAGGGGGAGTAGGGGGGGGGGGGGGCAGAACAGAGGGGAGGGGACAGAACAGAGGGGGAGTAGTGGGATGGGAGGGGACAGAACAGAGGGGAGTAGGGGGGGCAGACCAGAGGGGAGTAGGGTGAGGGGCAGAACAGAGGGGGAGTAGTGGGAGGGGAGGGGACAGAACAGAGGGGAGGGGATAGAACAGAGGGGGAGTAGTGGGAGGGGAGGGGACAGAACAGATGGGGAGTAGGGGGGGGGGCAGACCAGAGGGGAGTGGAGGACATATCCATTGTAACAATTTAAGAACAGTCTCTCATTTTTGGCTCAGTAACTGGTCTAAGCTTGTTTTAGTGCTATAACCGAATTAAGTCTTGATCAAGGAACTGGGCCCGGATCATAAAATCTAAAAAATCCTAACTCCCGCATGGCCATCTGGGACCTTTGACCAACTGGGATGAAAACGAACACGTTCTGTTCGACGGTGTTTACTGTTACTGGCTCCTACTGCAAACTAGATGTGGTTTATGGATTAAAGGGTTAAAACACTTCATACAAATAGTGAATATTCATTCACTGGATGAAGAATGTGTTGAAATAAAAACTGAGTCAAGTGAAAATCGATTTAATGTTCATTTAAACAAATAGCATTTCATAGCGAACAAGAGCAGAGGTATAAAACACAGTATCAGGTGAGCTTCATGGAATGTCATAGAGAATACTCCATCAACACTACCAACACTACCCTGCCATAGGGGAAATAATGATTGTTCATCCTAGCAAAATGCAGGGCAGTATTAGCAGGTACCCCTCAACCGACCACTGAGCGGCGCCACTCACGGCTGTACCAATCGTCTCCACTTTGAACTAACAGGATGAACTACACATGGATTGATGAGAGACCAGTGAAAGACTGACTGACTGCTACCACTTGGATTCAAACACATGAATCCTGGATTGATGAGAGACCAGTGAAAGACTGACTGACTGCTACCACTTGGATTCAAACACATAAACCCTGGATTGACTTATTGTGTGATGGTTGACGAAGATCTGTCCATCATTAGTAAAACACTGTTTTCTAATTCAATGTTTGGTCTACGCTCACAGTGTCCTCTGCTGCCGAGCTCTGAATCAGTTCATCATTGAATAATCAATGCTACTTTTAATTGCTGCAGATTCTGATTGGACAATAATTAAACTAATCATTTACAAGAGAAGCAACACATCCCCTGAACCCCTCAGAGAGTTTGCCACATCTCCCCGCGATGTTCAGCATGACTCATAATGAAATCAACAAGCCGATATTCAACAGCGGCGGCGGCAGCAGCAGCAGCAGCAGCAGCAGCAGCAGTGCCAGAAGCAATCTCTCTTAGACAAGTTTTAAAGTTCAACATGTTGAAGATGTTTCATAGAATTGAATCCTCATTAGACACAAATTCAAACTGTGAAATACATGAGCAGCTTTTGAAAAAAATCCACCCTCGATGAATTCCGACTACTTAATCAGAGAATAGATCGACCTCGCGAGACTCTTCATTTTGGTCCAAATACCGTGGATGAATGCCAACAACTACTTAAGATTTCTAAATCACATTGCTGTAGCACACATGGGTGAAATCTATTTATATTCCACCGGGAGAGCAGAGTTTCTGAGATCTGTTCTCAATCTCTCTCTCAGAAATATCTCAGGTAAATTCCACACTTTATAGAGATAAAATCAACCACAGAAACATCAGTGGAACACTGTGAATTACTGAGAATCTATAAACCACAGGTAGCTGTTACACCTCACACTAACCCTTACATCACAGGTAGCTGTTACACCTCACACTAACCCTGACACCACAGGTAGCTGTTACACCTCACACTAACCCTTATACCACAGGTAGCAGTTACACCTCATACTAACCCTGACACCACAGGTAGCAGTTACACCTCATACTAACCCTGACATACAAAGATCACTGGAATCTCCATCGAGAAATCTTTAACCCATGATGTGTATGCGTGTAGATCTTTAGAGCTTTTCACAATTTTCTTATTAATCGTTTATTAGTTATTCATTCTAACCAACATATAACTAGGTCATGGATCTATGATATATGACCTTGGCATGTAACTAGGTCATGGATCTATGATGTATGACCTAGGCATAAGTTTAAATGCTTAATTATCAAAAAATATCTTTGAAATTTTGGAAGTGGGGGGTTAGGAGAGATGGTGGCAGGGGTGTTAGGGAGGATGGGGACAGGGGGCATTAGGGAGGATGGGGACAGGGGGCGTTAGGGAGGATGGGGACAGGGGGCGTTAGGGAGGATGGGGACAGGGGGCGTTAGGAGAGATGGTGGCAGGGGTGTTAGGGAGGATGGGGACAGGGGGCATTAGGGAGGATGGGGACAGGGGGCGTTAGGAGAGATGGTGGCAGGGGTGTTAGGGAGGATGGGGACAGGGGGCATTAGGGAGGATGGGGACAGGGGGCATTAGGGAGGATGGGGACAGGGGGCGTTAGGAGAGATGGTGGCAGGGGTGTAAGGGAGGATGGGGACAGGGGGCATTAGGGAGGATGGTGGCTGGGGCGTTAGGGAGGATGGGGACAGGGGGCGTTAGGGAGGATGGGGACAGGGGGCGTTAGGGAGGATGGGGACAGGGGGCGTTAGGGAGGATGGGGACAGGGGGCGTTAGGGAGGATGGGGACAGGGGGCGTTAGGGAGGATGGGGACAGGGGGCGTTAGGGAGGATGGGGACATGAGGTGTTAGGGAGGTATTTTAAAATCTCAATATATTTTTACCTTTCATAGAATCGTCAGTGAAACGTTTAATATGAGTAAAAGCTTCTTCGGCCGCCGTTAAAAGTCTCGCTTTACGTTTCTTCACACGTCTGCGATATTCCTCCTCCTCGTAGAATCGATCGTTATGACTACTGTCTCGTTTACGAGCGGCGGCCGCGAATATCGCTCGACTCGTTCTCTGAGGTTGAGCCGCCGGTTGACCGGTAACGCCGTCTACGTCGTAGATTTTAAATCCGGTCATGTTTTTGTTGGCGTTACGTCTCGGCGCCGCGTCCAAATACGGATTATACGCGTCGAAATCCATGAAGTATTTTTCTAAGCACCAAACGGCCGCGCGTTGTATCGACAGCTGACCGATGTTATAATATCGCGTTTCTCCGTCCGGTGACCGCACGACCTTGACGCAGTATTGCGGTTGAAGTTGCCGGATTTCGATGAGAATTATCGCGAGATAATGAATAAATAAAAGAGCGTCGACGAGACTGACGCTGAACAGCAGGATGCTGTGATAGTCGCGAACTTTCTTATCGAAAATACGCACGCCATAAAATAACCAGAACGCAAACGTCAACAGAAACACGAGAAACAACAATAGAGCGCGGAAAATAAATATACGCGGCATCGTCGCCTTCGGGCGTCGGAAGAATACCGCTCCGGTACCGATTAATAATATCAATAGTTTAAACGCGAAACTGATCAATAATCCTTCGCATTTCGGGCCGCATTCGTCCTGTTTCCAACCGTTTATTTCTAATTTCGGCATTATGACCATCGCTACGGGCGACAGGAACGCGACGGTCGATAGGACCGCGGCGAGGATCGTACCCGCGTATCGCATACAATCGAAATCTACGCTTTCTTCCATATCTTTAGTCATACGAGTCATATCCTCGACGGAGAACCCGGTCTCGCTGGTCGCCCCGGTGATAGCCGTCGTATTGTCGCCCCAGTTATCGTCCTGCGGTAGAATCTGAACCTCGATTCGTTCCTCGTCACGACGAGGTATCTCATCGCCACCAGGGGGCAGCGGCGGTCGATTCATCTGTTCTCGACTGCCCGAGTGCCGACTACGCCGATGATGACGATGACCCATGTGACCGCTACCATGACTACGATACGAGCGCTCGGATCGACCGTCGCTGTATCCCGACCTCACTGACTCCACATCCATTACTCCTGATTATAACTTACTCCTCCTGTCGGTTAATCCTTGATTATCATCTTCATCATCTAAAAATATAAAATATAGATATTGAATTTAAACATGTCTTCTGAATTGTATAAGGTTATTGATTAACTTTCTGGAGATATGACTGCACCATTACACCCATCCCCCTCCCCTATTCTCCTTCCCACTCCCTTTGTACTCCCTCAACCCTCCCTATATACTCAGTCACCCCTTCCTATATACTCAGTCACCCCGGCCCTAGCCATGTAATCAGTCTTCCATACCTATGTACTGAGTCACCCCTACCCATGTACTCAGTTACCCCTCATCAGGAATTATATCAGATAATTCGGTTTATAACTCAAGCAAACATAGGTTTTATAACTATCAAACACTTGAGAAGAGACAAGAGATATAGAGAGTGGAGAGAGAGGGAGAGAGGGGAGAGGAGAGTGGGGGAGGGGAGAGAGTGGGGAAGGGAGAGAGGTGGTTCAGCAATTCATGTCTCTCATGTAACAATGTTGTAATTATCGCTATAAAACATTGATGTCCGATGTTTCATTAATGTGTGAAATGTGATAATAAAACAGTGATCCTATAAAACAGAGGTCCGTCGCTTACAGCTGTCGTCATAGAACAACCGAACAGTCGAGCTGCAGTTTTTCTATATCAAATACTCATTTATGTTATCGGTAAGAAAACAGTGCCTGCTGCAGTAAGACTTATCAACCGCAGTAAGACTGATCACCCGCAGTAACACTGATCAACCGCCGAGAAGAACGTGATATATCAAATTATTGATCAACGACAGAAATTCAATTCTCACAACGGGAAAAAACAAGGAACAAATCAATAACAGCTAAAACACAGTTACACAACCAGTACGAGAGATAATCCACGGATCTGAAAATCCATGAGATAATCCTCAGCAGATCTGATAATCCATGAGATAATCCATAGAATAGATAATGTATGTAAGAGATAATCTAAACACACAAATCATGTTAATAGGAGATTTATAAAACACTTTTACGCACAGTTAGGAAGAGAGAGGAATACAGATGAGAAGGGCTTCAACGGCTCTGAACAGAGATACTCATCATACCTCACCTCAACTCACTGGTTCTCAGAAATCATATCAATACAGTGGTAGATTATCAATATCTGTAGCTCACACCCAGCACTCACAGACCCTCACTTGGAGGAAGCAACAACAGATGACAGTACTTTAACACAGGTACAATATGAGGGGCTTAGACCGGTCGTGAACAGATCCTGAACAAAATAATGTACACCTCACCTCACCTCACCTCAACACACCTCACCTCACCTCATCTCAACACACCTCACAGATTGATTCTCAGAAATCAAACTGCCCAATAGAGAGGTAAATATCTGTATCTCAACCCTCACCTCACCACTCAAGCCGATAACTGCATGCAACAGATGACAATCAGTCAGTATCAGTCAGAGAGTTCCGATGAAAGCTGGAGATCATCAGATTCTGTCTTTTCCGGTGTCTAGAGACAACACAGTAGATTCTACTCACGTTCCTCTCTCTCTCCTCTCTCTCCTCTCTCCTCTCTCCTCTCTCCTGACTGACTGTTGAATAATTCAATCTTCCACTAGTGACATTTCTACTTAAATAGAAATGACAACACGCAGGCTGATCTACTGAGGATTGTGGGGGGGGGGGAGGACTCCTGGTGTTGACAATAGACACAAACTTGATAGACAGATAAATAATAGTCAATAATGAGCACTAATTAATCCGTAAATAAACATTATTAATTAATTACAGCTTGTAATTAAATCATTATAAACACCATGAGTCAATGTAAACATGTATGTCATATGGGGCTACAGGGGTTCAATATACACAATATAAATCCATACTAATCCATCACCTGTTAATCCTCAATAATCCTATATCATTTATCTATAAGTGCCCACAATTATTATTGTAGATATTCCATTAAAATGCCTTCCAGGTTGGTTCTTATTGCGCAAGTTGATTCATTTATATTGAATCCGAGCCGATTTTCAGGGTATCCGAACCCCAACATGCTTACAATTTCAACCATTCGTCCGTAGCCAAAATGTTGCTTTTAATCAAGATCTATCTTAATCAAGGTCTTTAACTGAAGCAGAATCGTCGGATTTCTTTCGCATTTATCTTACACGTCAGATATTGTTATGTATCTTCTCCAAATTCTGATAGAATAAATAACCAGCCAAGTAGTTTTCGATATTTAAGGCAAAACTATTTATTTGACGCACACGAGCTGACTGGGAGTTACTGATAAAATTTTAGTAATTAGTATTAAGCACAGAGGGAAATTATGACGGAGCACTGACTGCGAGCACTGACTGCAGTAACATTTTGGAAACAACAACTTTCTAACGTTTCAATCTCATTGAGATTATTTAGATCAATTCTCTATTAATCATTCATCGCATTTTAATGATCCCCGAAACTAAAAACACAGAGAAAATAAATTCAAACACAACATTGAATGGAACAATACCGGAAATTGTGGCATCGTGATTTACCACAGTTGCGGTTCAGTCGAGGTCCGTCTGTCAAATAATGCCTCAATGCTTCAGTCATTGTTTACTATTAATCAGATTGAGACAATAAATCACACGCAATAATCAAACATCAGCGTTAATTAACCCTTTACCAGTCAGAGTGGACAGTAATTATCATTAATTCAGGGGTAGAGAAAGTAAAGGCGCGATCACACGGAGACAATTTCGCCCGGATCCGAGTCAAATTTCTAACAGATCAGGCCCGTAACATCATTTGGCACAAATGTGAATAGTTGTTCCAGGACAAAAATGCTAATGCGATCACTGCTAGTAAATTTCAAAACCTCCCGTGACACTTATGTGGGCTATGTTCATTTTGAACAGAGTTTTTGTGTAATAGTTTGAAATGAGACCGCTGCGACTAGAGGGGGGTCTCTATATTGTAAAACACTTGATCTATTTATACGGGCAGCTTATATTAGTTCAATAGACTGTTTAAAAACACTTACATGGTTGAATACTAAAAACTGTTTAATACTATGGTCTAATATACTGTATTCTATACCTAACATTGTTAGATTTGATGAATAAATGAAATATTATAGATCGGAGTCAGTATTTGGAGCAGTAAAGATGAACTATTAATATCCTAGAATCTAGTTCCACATCTACAAGTAAACAAGAGATCCACGGATCTTTATATCTCGGGCGCTATAAATAAGTCAAATGAAAAAAAAAAACTGGCGGATTTAGGTGGGGTCTGGACCATGGCCTTGTCCACTGAAGTTGCTGACCGACCTAACACCGATTCTCTCAGAAATTGTCTCAGATAGATTTCTAACTCCTGATAGCGCGTCCCCGCTTGAGGAATAACCTTCTTTTTCTATTAAGACCTGTGCCTTCCAATTTTCACAGAACCGCCCCTTGTAATTTAGTTCATTTCAAATGTTTCATCTCCACAGTCAAATTTACACATTTTTGCGCCTGATACTGGAGTATTTGACGGGGGAAGCTCTATTGATGGATAATTGTGTCGAGAGATACATGAATAGGTTCTTATACCATAAACACCTGACCTCAACTTATCATGTTTCTAGCAGAACAGTAAAAAATAAACAGTTTGAGTTACATCTCACTCAGTGAGAGCTGAAACTCTAGCAGGGATCAGTGAAATCATGTATGAAAGGAGTTTCACAGGGATGAAATCTAAACCTGTTTATATAAATGAGATTAGATGAAGAAATTAACACTTCTTTATCCAGTTTGAATGGTTGACTCCGGTTAAAATCAGTTCCTTTATCAATATGTTAACATAATCTCAGTAAAAATACAATCAGCTAAAAAAGAGGAACAAATCAAATCTAAACTGATAATGCGCACCTCCCTACGGAATTCAAAGGAAAAATGAAAAATATCAAATACAGAATATCGACTGATACTTAAACATTCTAATTCATAAACATGTTCTCTTCCAGAAATGAGGTTATGTTTTCCCTTGTAAATGCTCTATTTTGTGAATGCAGCCCTCCCTGACTCTGCCTCTGAAATTAGCTCGAATTTTCAATGTTTTTTAACCATCATTCAAGTCAAATTCAAACTGAGAATCGCGCGGAATTGCCGACGAGAAAATATGAACATAACCTCAAATTGTTACGTACAGGTAGCAGATTATAAAGTGGTTCTTTTCAAAAAAAGATACCTAAAGATTTCGCTTAATGCTTAAATATTAGACGGATTCTAGAGAATAATATTCTTAATAAGTTCGTACATAAAACTCATTCTTTCGCGACTATCAAAGGTTATTTGTTCGTTTCATAGAAAACTGTTTATATTTCTCGAGAGTTTCATGAGAGTCTCACGAGGGATTAAAATACAGACCTTCTAATTTAACGCATGAATTAACATTTCACTATCAGTAATAAATAATACTACTGCTCGTGAATAATTAAATTATTCCAACTGTCCAAAATATCTCAATAAATTCAAGTATGAGATATAATCGGGTGCCTTGAAAATCTTTAACGTCAATATTTGAATATTTACACTAGAAAATTAACCTCACTTATATAGATGGCCAATTTTGTCGAATTTTTTTTTTTGGGGTAAAAGATAAACATGAACACAGAATATTTCTGATTCAGGATCGATTTTCACGTTTTCGTAATAACAATGATTTTTCAACGCGAAAATTAAAAAAATTTCACTCCAGTTTTAAAAATTACCCACTCATAACAACTGTGGAACTGAATCCCAGTATCCGCGATTAGCCTTCCACCCACAGCGCTCTCCAAAATCGAAATTCAACTATTACTGTCATTATTTTACTTCTCTGAATTCAAAGACAGACAAGAATCGAGCAGTTTGTAAAACATTCACGAAAAATGTCTTTCTCATTAAATATTATAATGAATTCCTGTGAATCGGCAATAAATGAATCAACACGGAATCTCAAACATGAATCGGGGGACAGTTTAATTATAGGTGTCAATATCTCGACACTGTGGTGCGTGCGTCAAACTGTTATATGAACAATCAATAGAAAAACACGTCTTATACTTTTAATATTTGATCTATGTTTCCAATTCAATCACATGATCTCCTCGCTGAGGCTATCCAGATATCTAAAGGGAGCGTTTATACATGTGGAGGTACAATCTAGCTGATATCTTCCTAGTTTCCCAGCTCCACCTTATCAGACAAGAGTAGAACGCTCATTACTTCTATCCCAATTTCAATAGTTTTTATAATTGTACAGTATATAGAACCATTGGTTATAACGGAAAGATTTTCTGGTCTCCTGAAGTTCGCTGTAATGAGGTTCTGCTGTAGAGAAACTGCAAACTTTCCTCCTACCCCCCCCCCCCCTATAGACTGTTCTTAAATCCACACATCAAATACACCCCTGATTTTATCACGCATATACCATAAAACTAACACCAGCAAACCTTTAATCTCTTTACAGTGATAATTCATGTGAGTTCCAGGAACTAATACAGTTATACAGCAGACCAAACCATTTTATTCCTCCCCTGAGAGAGAGATGCAGGGTGGAAATAGCACAGTACAGTACACACCTCTTCTGAATACAGTGTGACTAATCATTCTCCCTCTCACCTCTATCCATATATCACCAAATATTCAGTCTATATCAGCTTCGAGACAGAGACTCGTTCCACAGGTCCAGAGCGTGAAAATTCAGTAAATTTTCGTTTAAATTTCAGTACACAGAATTTCAATACAGTACCATCAAACTGAAAGAGTTCGGTTTGATTCAGAGATAACTGTTTGACTCAGATGTTTGTTGAAATATTTTCCTGACCCTACATTGAGGTATTAACTTGCATATTGCTCTTAAGTCAAGCAAACTTTCAGGATCCAAAACGATCAGACCTCGGAGGAGTATGTCAGATCAGTATATGTCCCTCTCACTCCCCCCCCCCCCCCCGGTGAACTCACATAAGCAGGAATCGAAGACCTTTGTTTAATGTATTAATTTAGTCATTGTCACCCATTATTATTATCAATATATAAACACTTTATCCAAACCCATAAAACATGTAAAAGCTTTTCATAAAGTAAACATTAAAACAAATATAAGTCATATCTAATAAGCAATATTACATAGACATATATGGAAATATGACTTGTCGAAGGGGTCCTAGTTTTTAAAGTAACGTGTCAATAAAATGACAGGCAAAATATATAGGTTGATTTCGATGAGAATGTACTGAGCTAATACAACAGGTTTGACTGCAAAAACAACTCATTGTCTACGGTTTATATTCACACAGCTGCTGAGTTTTTACGTTCGATTTGATGTCAATAATATTGAATTACACCGACTCACAGTGTATTATATTGTATATAAACTACTGAGAAATCAAGAAATGAATTCATTCAATTCGAAGCTACTTTTGTGATATATCTGAAATAAAACCACTGCGACAAATTAGGATGACTTAATTTTGATAAAATGATAGATTTACATTAAGAATGGCACACCCTCCACCATCCGCCCGCCACACTCCACCCTCTGCCCGCCACACTCCACCATCCACCCTCTGCCCGCCACCATCCACCCTCTGCCTGCCACACTCCACCCTCTGCCCGCCACCATCCACCCTCCGCCCGCCACACTCCACCCTCTGCCTGCCACACTCCACCACCTTAAAATTATCAGTATTACATAAAATGGACAATCTTGACCACATTTATACAGTTAGAAGCATCACCTGCATGAAAGACTATACAAATCTATACGTGACAACTTCGCTATTGTTGAAGATGACTTTGAAATGTCGAATAAACTTTTAGCTCGAGGACACATTCGCGATTTTTACTTCACTCGAATGTAGGATTCTTCCGAAGATAGGAACGGCCTCTAATAAATCTCTTCGGGCGATTGAGACAAACATCTCAGTTTGTTAGAGTTGTCTGTAAAACATGATATCAGTAACACGAAGTACTGTGAGCCTACAGTATCAGCAGTGTAGACAGTCACAGCCTGAGCTGAGTACTGTGAGCCTACAGTATCAGCAGTGTAGTCAGTCACAGCCTGAGCTGAGTACTGTGAGCCTACAGTATCAGCAGTGTAGTCAGTCACAGCCTGAGCTGAGTACTGTGAGCCTACAGTATCAGCAGTGTAGTCAGTCACAGCCTGAGCTGAGTACTATGAGCCTACAGTATCAGCAGTGTAGACAGTCACAGCCTGAGCTGAGTACTGTGAGCCTACAGTATCAGCAGTGTAGACAGTCACAGCCTGAGCTGAGTACTGTGAGACTACAGTATCAGCAGTGTAGACAGTCACAGCCTGAGCTGAGTACTGTGAGCCTACAGTATCAGCAGTGTAGTCAGTCACAGCCTGAGCTGAGTACTGTGAGCCTACAGTATCAGCAGTGTAGTCAGTCACAGCCTGAGCTGAGTACTGTGAGCCTACAGTATCAGCTGTGTAGTCAGTCACAGCCTGAGCTGAGTACTGTGAGCCTACAGTATCAGCAGTGTAGACAGTCACAGCCTGAGCTGAGTACTGTGAGCCTACAGTATCAGCAGTGTAGTCAGTCACAGCCTGAGCTGAGTACTGTGAGCCTACAGTATCAGCAGTGTAGTCAGTCACAGCCTGAGCTGAGTACTGTGAGCCTACAGTATCAGCAGTGTAGACAGTCACAGCCTGAGCTGAGTACTGTGAGCCTACAGTATCAGCAGTGTAGACAGTCACAGCCTGAGCTGAGTACTGTGAGCCTACAGTATCAGCAGTGTAGACAGTCACAGCCTGAGCTGAGTACTGTGAGCCTACAGTATCAGCAGTGTAGACAGTCACAGTCTGAGCTGAGTACTGTGAGCCTACAGTATCAGCAGTGTAGACAGTCACAGCCTGAGCTGAGTACTGTGAGACTACAGTATCAGCAGTGTAGACAGTCACAGCCTGAGCTGAGTACTGTGAGCCTACAGTATCAGCAGTGTAGACAGTCACAGCCTGAGCTGAGTACTGTGAGCCTACAGTATCAGCAGTGTAGACAGTCACAGTCTGAGCTGAGTACTGTGAGCCTACAGTATCAGCAGTGTAGACAGTCACAGCCTGAGCTGAGTACTGTGAGCCTACAGTATCAGCAGTGTAGTCAGTCACAGCCTGAGCTGAGTACTGTGAGACTACAGTATCAGCAGTGTAGACAGTCACAGCCTGAGCTGAGTACTGTGAGCCTACAGTATCAGCAGTGTAGTCAGTCACAGCCTGAGCTGAGTACTGTGAGCCTACAGTATCAGCAGTGTAGACAGTCACAGCCTGAGCTGAGTACTGTGAGCCTACAGTATCAGCAGTGTAGACAGTCACAGCCTGAGCTGAGTACTGTGAGCCTACAGTATCAGCAGTGTAGACAGTCACAGCCTGAGCTGAGTACTGTGAGCCTACAGTATCAGCAGTGTAGTCAGTCACAGCCTGAGCTGAGTACTGTGAGCCTACAGTAACAGCAGTGTAGACAGTCACAGCCTGAGCTGAGTACGTGTGACTTTATAATCATTGACAACACAATGACAATTAGTCACCAGTCTCTCCCAGTCTCTCTCTCTCCCTTCCTTCATCAATCAAACTTATACATGACATCAAATACGCTTCAACTCCTTCTCGTGTTGTGTATAAACGAATAAAAACAAACATCCATTAATCATCAACCTCAATATAATCTCTGATATAATTATCAAACTCCTCCTTCCAGCGGATGATGTAAAACATCATACATCCATAACGATAGTTATTTATGATCTATGTAAAACATCATTACAACTAAGGAATTTCATACGGAAATTATAATGAATCAGAGCTGAATTTATGAGAATTTGTTCATTCAAGGTAAACATTGACAGCTTAAAAACCTATGTACCCCCCCCCCCCCCTGCCCGCCAATTACCAGTCAGTCAGCCTGTCAGCTAGGCTGCAAGTCAACCAGTCAGTCAGCAAACCAGCCAGCTAGGCTGCAAGTCAACCAGTCAATTGGCCTGCGAGTCATCCAGACAATCAGCTAGCCACCGATACCTGCAGCATTCAGCTACAGTCTTATAAACCCGAGCACTAATCTCGACTCAACATCAACTTACAAATTTAAGCCAATTTACAATAAGGTCCATCATCACACTCCAGATTAGAATAATAGAACTTTGTTATAGGATGACCTCAGATAGGCCTATATCATTCTTCTTCTTCTTTAGAGTAATGTGGAGGACCCGTAGTTGGGCATTGTCCCACAGCGTCTTTTTTTTTTAATCAGTGAGTCGACGAACACTGATATGTGTCCTGCCTGAATGCATGGTTTCACTAGGATTCGAACCCTCAACCTCTCAGTTGTGAGTCAAACACCTTATCCACCATGCCACAGGACAGGACTCATTTTTTACAACCCTAGAATTTTATCCCAAATAAGACAATTGTGATTGTCAATTTTGATAATTTCATACTGAATATATTGTCAATTTTGATAATTTCATACTGAATATAACAACAAACTATCGATTATTGAGAAAAATATTATCTGGTACCTTGAAGTTCACGAGCTTATCAAAGGTACATTGAACTTTCGATATTAAGCAGGTTTGAGATGTAGAAGGTCGAGGTGGATAGAATCAAATGAAGCAGGTTTCATCCAAGATAGAAACATGTGGTAAATATAAAACATCTGTCTACGCTAACTGATACTACCTGAGGAACTGGAGATAGGGAGGGAAGCACCACAGCAAACAGGCTTTGAATGAGAGCATCCTACAGCAACATCATCAGCGCATCTCTTAATACTCCAAGAGCTGGCGTACCCCGAGCAAAACCTAGATCAGCTCAGAATTACCCAACCCCACTGCTTACACAAATATAACCTTCTCTTCATTATCAAATATTTCCATCCCAAATCAAATCTACCGAAATATAAGGATGCTCAATAAATTCTCTTTTGATTTTGTCATTGGATTGAATTTGGTTTAAGAAACTCGTCCTAAATTTGACGTTTTATAGCGATGTAGATAGAACGAATAGGAGATATTTTAAGCAATAAACAAGAATAGATTAAAACTTACCGGGTCTCAATAATCCTATACTATTAACAGGTACGTTCTTTTCGTTAAAAACGATCCTAAAACGAAGACCGCATCATCCACCATAATCCTGAACACTGAATTGATTGATTGATGGAATAGCTCCGCCCATCTCCTCCCTCCGAATATACTTCAAACCTCGATCAAAACCGAGTTTTCAGCGAATTCTATAGAATTCAAATAATTACCCTGATTAGATACTAACTATTTATATTTTATTTCAGTATTTTGGGGTAAATCTGATGGCGGTTTGTGATCCAAGAGAACGGATTCAGCTTGACTAAATCGGGCAGAACAGCCCATATACCGGGTTCGGCAGTGTTCGGAATTTACCTGAACTCGGGGATTTCCGCCAGCCGAGTGTTCGGGTATCTCCGTAAACCGAGTTCGGAGGTGTTCGGGTAGGGTTAGGGTTAGATGGCAAGGATTCTAGTTTAGACTGGTTGCCTGTTCCATTCAATTAGACTGGTTGCCGGTCTCTATCTTCAATTGAATGGGACAGGCAACCAGTCTAGTTTTCTAAACGATGTATTTATTACTCGCGATCTCCACCGTCGCGTGCTGCCTTTACATAAACAATAAGCGGTAAATCTGTGAACTAATTTCTAACCTCACTTGCCACAGTAAGACACCGATCGGCAGCCGACGAAGTTAATCCCAGTCCAGTGACTAAATCGCAAATTTAGCACCAGAGGCTGAAAGTTGTTGGGAATGCGTGGCTGTAAATCATAAATAAAATATATATTAAACTAAAAGTATGTGTTTATGTTGATGGTTGAGTTTTTGTCAAGGTGTGGAATGCGCGTTTGTGCCGATCATACAGCAACTTATGATTGTTTGTACATCAGCCAGAACCCAGGTCCACTCATTAGGATCCAGTTCCACAGATCAGGATCCAGCTCCTAGGATCCAGTTCCACAGATCAGGATCCAGCTCCTAGGATCCAGTTCCACAGATCAGGATCCAGCTCACAGAATCCAGTTGCATATAGTTTGATCCAAGGTTAGACTTAGTAATATGTTCATTTCCACAGTGTTAGTTTTGACTTTAATTTTGAGCATACAAAAACATCTCGATTCAACGGACGGCTAATTACGATTCAAGAGAGGCTTCTAGGTATAATGTGAACAAATGTTTTAAATGAAGTTAAATGATTTAATGTAGATAGTTTAAAGTCGGTGAGCCTCTGATTTTAATCTATACATGTTCACGGATTTGTCCCATTATAACCTATTTCTTATAATCACAGGTCAGCGGTCGCCATTGTGTCCGGATTCAGGTTGAATTTTGATCGACTTTTTTCACAATGGAATCGGTGCGCATTCCTTTACCGGATATCGATCGTATGGTATTGTTATAGATAATCGCTTGGATGGACCGCAACTCTTCCGATCCATTTTACCTGACCAGCACCTTCCTTTCGACCACTGGACACCAGACAGCGAACACCTCCTGTGAAAATTCTCCCGGAACCCGAACGTGTTTGGTAAGTGTTAACATTTGACATAACCATTAGAAATTTATTCGTAAGAAACTTTATGAACTTGTTTCATTTCCGCTTATGTTTTCCGCACCCAGTTGAACAGTTTAAGAATGATTTTGACTCTTTAAAAGTTAAATTTTTTGACGATGAAATAAATTACTCTTACTAAACAATTCATTTCAAATGTGGCTGACTCTTGACTGGTTAAACTCAATTAGATTGACTTTAAGCCCGGGTTAATATTGATACTGCTCTATTAAACCAGCCCCTGTTCTCAATTTTTTAGTTTTATTGCCAACAATTCGTACTTAACCGTTTTTAGCTTAATGTTCTCACAAACTCGCTAGGCCATGGTGGCAAATTTTAATTTCATTGAAGTTTGTACTGTTTAATACATGTCATCAAAATCAAAATAATTTGAAGTGTTCAATGTGTTGTCCTCTTTTGTAGGATAGCGAAAACACACTGTTCGAAATAACTGAAGTCTGAACAAATCGTTGAGAAGCGCAATTCTTTTTGGTGAGTAAGTATATATCGCTTTCTTTCATCATTTTCATTCTTTTACAACTCCCAGTCTTAAATGTATCAATCAGTTTCCCTCAGGCCAGGTACCCATCTTGGGTGGAGCAGGGAGGTCACCTCCCTGAGTGTCGTGCGGAATTCGAACACGCGAGTTGGCTTCCCAGATTCGAACGCGACAACCACGGCTCGCCCGCCGCTGTTAAATCTTTCGTAATTTTTTAGGAGTCCTAAAACCATTTTTAGTCTGAAAAAATTGTATTCAAAACTTCTGAAAAAAACTTTACTTATTGAGATAATACGCAAATTCATTTCTGAAATCCCTTTTGTCGAACCGGGTGATTTATCTCATCGCTATATCTGCGGCGAAAAAACCGATATGCGCGAGCAGTTCTGAACGGTGGGGAATCCCCGTAACGTTCTCCGCAGCAAAGCCACGTGACACGACTAACTTGTACGTGCGTGCTCCGTATTAGTGAAGACCCTGTTACTGGGGTCATCATTCTAAAACAAGGTTATTCACGAGATGCTGGTGCAGAGATCGCCGCCAGTACTCTTAGACTAGTTGAGGTCACACTCGAGAGGAGCGAGATTTATAAAATAGATACCGCGCTCTTTGAATTGATGTCAGTATTCTTTAGATCTCTCAAACCGGCTGAGTAACTTTTGAATTTTATGTTTTCTAGCATTTGCTGGTGAGTCATCGATCCACACCGGGGACCTCACCCTAGGAGCAGCAAGTAGGAGCATCCACAGGGACCACACCTAGAAGCAGCAAGTAGGAGCATCCACAGGGACCACACCTAGAAGCAGCCACAGGGACCACACCTAGGAGCAGCCACAGGGACCGCACCTAGGAGCAGCAAGTAGGAGCATCCACAGGGACCACACCTAGGAGCAGCCACAGGGACCGCACCTAGGAGCAGCAAGTAGGAGCATCCACAGGGACCACACCTAGGAGCAGCCACAGGGACCACACCTAGGAGCAGCCACAGGGACCACACCTAGGAGCAGCCACTGGGACCACACCTAGGAGCAGCCACAGGAGGGACTGACCTGAATTGGGAATCACTGAATGGAAAAGATAAGTAGAGATATATTTATTATTAAACTACAATATTTTTGGAGTACAGGTCTTGAGATGTTTTCAAACTTCCCATCATCTCTTCAGGTGTTTCTGTTGTAGTATGTGGTTATTTTTCTGTTCAGGTGTCGCCCCCATATTTTTCTGATTGCTAGCAAAAAACAGGGTTAAATTGCTGTATCAAGCATATTACGATGTTAGATTAATTTGTTCTTGTTGTTCAGGCATTTCTGCAGTTTTTGAATGTTTTGATGTAAAGTCCATCACCGATTTACACACCGCATTCAGGTATTCTCTATCGTGATAAATTGTGAATCAAAAACTTACATATTTAGACTTAATTAGAAATTCATTGGTTCAAAAGGTTTTCATTTATAAAAAAATGTTAAAATTGATTGAAAATAATTACATTGTTGTAATGGGAGTGATTTTTCGACCCTAATTAACATCGAAAAAGTTAAACAGAAAATTTAGTAAAAAATTATTAAATAAATAATAAAATAGATAAGTAAATCTAGTCCTGCTTTCACAAAAAAGTTTTGTTCAGACTTTTTGGGAAACTGGATATATATATATAACTTATATTTATTTTAATCATCAGGTATAATATAGCAATTGACTTGAAATGAATATCATACTAGTATTTATAAACATACAAATCTTCATTAACAAACTAGGGCAAAACATCCCAAAAACGTTAGTTAAAGATATATCATAATTCATTTACTCATTTCAAAATGAGATTTACCATATTTACATATATCATATCATATATCGTTATCTCAATTTTTATGGTTATTCAACTACCTCAATTCTGGGATTTATTAAATAGCAACAATTGTGCAAAATCTTAGTATTTTCACTGGTGTCACTTTCTTCTTTTTGCCGCTGCTTTTATTTAAAGAAAACACGTTGGCCTTCGTCAATTTGATAATAATAATTGTCTTATTTGGAAAGAAATTCTTGGATTCAGAAAATATAGCACTTGTATCTGAATTCTTGGAAATATTCATTGAATCATCAATCGAAGTGACAAAAATTAGACAAAAAATACTTTTAGTGGATAAATGGTGGTTGTAAGCGGGATTGTTAGACGGAGAGGGGAGATAGAGGAACCGCTCGTCTTTTCTTCTGATGCTGTCCTGTCTTGCATTCTGTGACACAGATTGTAGTTGGATAAACACAGCTGATATCTCATTATCATCGTAATTGAAATGTATGTTGTACCTCTGAATCTGCATTCTTTTTTGGCGGCCGAGGTCCACTTGTTCCCTCACTACAACTGCTGTCCGATCCTTTTCTCTTTCTCGAGGTTTTGGAATTAAAATTAAAAGTTCCGTCCATCAGCTCTTAGCCGTTGAGAAGTACTGCGTGAAAATGAGCAAAACTAGTAATCATAGCTTGACCTGGTTTCTCAATAATGATGTCACTGGGAAAGCCTTTTGGAATAGTTGAAAGGCTTGATGTTAATACTTGATCTGGATGGGTCCGCGCCCCTTCTATAGTGTCAAAAATATATAAATTGTGAAATTTTCCAATTTGGATGCTGTTCTTGGAAATGAAAGGATAATTTCACTCTGTTTTTATCATTTGGTTTTAACGGATAATTCTTGCTGGAAACTACCGTCTTGTGTCTGAACACTCGATATATCGATTTCACTGGTGTGTGTGTCATTAGCATGTTTTGCTTGAAATGTGACTTTTGCTCAAACTATTGACAGCATATTACAGTTTGATTCCTTATTATCACCAGTAGTCATTGCACGCTTTAATCTAACATTGCTAAGGTAATTTTAGGTAATTGCCCTCCCATTCTCTATCTGGTGTGCAGCTATCTGATAGGCCGCTGCTGAGGCGTATTAATCCGATTTTGGGGAGGGGCAGCAGCGGGCGACAAAGGATTAACCGGTGGTGGTAATATCCTATCGGGAACCAAGTTTCTTTTAAATTCCTCCACCAAGTCCCCAAACGGGCAGTCTTGTAAAATGTCCAAAACTGTAAAATAAAAATAGAGAGAAATACATTAAACAACAAGTCGAATGGTTTTGATGCTACGGTTAAGAATTCTGGTACTCGGCGAGGTTAAACATTCATTTCTTAAACTTTACAATCGATTGTCACATTGATGGCACCATCTATCCTTTCTAAAAACAACTATAGGATTTCAATTGCACAATGTTAATACTACGGATCAACAGTTATTATTAGATTTTGATTATCAGTGACATACGTCACACTAAATGATATTGTATGAAAATAGTTAAACTACTTACACTCCGGTAGAAATAAACGTACAAACTCCTCCCACCGGAACGCACGACGAATTCGAAAAGTTAGTGTTCCTGCTTGACAAAACTAGTTTGAATAAGAGCTGTTTGTTTTAATGAGATGAACTGAATCCATAGAATTATGTAACTGAACCTAAGTGTGTCCAGTTCCCAAATAAGGATTTGTGTTTTTCTAACCCATTTACGTAAGATATCAACAGACAGGGTTCATTCAGAGGTCAATCCTAAATGTCCCTCCCTTGAGAAAAGTGGCGTTTCAGGTGATCAACAGATAAAAATTCATTTAAAATCTGAATCTTTGGCTTTTCTATAAACAGATTGCAGATTGCATTGGCTTGAAACCTGCTTTTGGCATCTAGAAAAATAAGTAAAAATCATTTGAAAAAACATTTTATAATGAGTCCGTCAAACAGTTCAATGCTTTCTTACACTTATTCTTAACAAAGTATGAATAAATTAGCATGAAAACAGTAAATTTGTAATTGCAGCAGCTTAGCCGCTTGAAGTCGAAGGGTCTGCCCCCCGTGTTTTTCTCTGAGCTTTCGGCATCTAGTAAGATAACTATGATATAATGATATTAATAGAAAAATTTAAAGTAAAAGTATTAAATAAATTGAAGATACATCATATAATCGAGCCAGTCAAACAGTTCAGTACTTTCTAACAACTATTCTTAATCATGAATAAATTAGCATGGAAACAGTAAATGTGTACTTACAGTAGCATACGGGCTGGAACTTGAGGGGCCCGCGGCCCAGGTTTTTCTAATTGCTTTAGGCATTGTTGTAATGCATGGTATGAATAATTAGCATGGAAGCAGTACATTTGTAATTGCAGCAGCTTATGGGCTGGAGGTCGGGCTGGAAGTTGAAGCTTCTGCGCCCCCTGTTTTTCTCTGAGCTTTCGGCATCTAGTAAAATAACTATGATATAATGATATTAATAGAAAAATTTAAAGTAAAAGTATTAAATAAATTGAAGATACATCATATAATCGAGGCAGTCAAACAGTTCAGTACTTTCTTACAACTATTCTTAAGCATGGTATGAATAAATAAGCATGGAAACAGTAAATTTGTACTTACTTTATTATAGGGGCTCGATGTTGAGGGCCCCGCGCCCCGTGTTTTTCTAACAGCTTTTGGCATCTTCTAGAAAAACAAGTAAAAATATTAAATCATTTGAAAATATATCAGTCTTATTCTGGTTCAGTGAACTAATTCTTTATATGGTGCATGTAGGGGTCCAGGGACACCACATCCACTAATTCTCTATATGGTGCATGTAGGGGTCCAGGGACACCACATCCACTAATTCTCTATATGGTGCATGTAGGGGTCCAGGGACACCACATCCACTAATTCTCTATATGGTGCATGTAGGGGTCCAGGGACACCACATCCACTAATTCTCTATATGGTGCATGTAGGGGTCCAGGGACACCACATCCACTAATTCTCTATATGGTGCATGTAGGGGTCCAGGGACACCACATCCACTAATTCTCTATATGATGCATCCACTAATTCTCTATATGGTGCATGTAGGGGTCCACTCTATATGGTGCATGTAGGGGTCCAGGGACACGTATTGTTAAAAAGAGGCAGTTTAACGTCGTACCACAGGACAAATAGATAAAAATCACTGATAAAATGTATGGATAAAACGTATTGTTAAAATGAGGCAGTTTAACGTCGTACCACAGGACAAACAGATAAAAATCACTGATAAAATGTATGGATAAAACGTATTGTTAAAATGAGGCAGTTTAACGTCGTACCACAGGACAAATAGATAAAAATCACTGATAAAATGTATGGATAAAACGTATTGTTAAAAAGAGGCAGTTTAACGTCGTACCACAGGACAAACAGATAAAAATCACTGATAAAATGTATGGATAAAACGTATTGTTAAAAAGAGGCAGTTTAACGTCATACCACAGGACAAACAGATAAAAATCACTGATAAAATGTATGGATAAAACGTATTGTTAAAAAGAGGCAGTTTAACGTCATACCACAGGACAAACAGATAAAAATCACTGATAAAATGTATGGATAAAACGTATTGTTAAAAAGAGGCAGTTTAACGTCGTACCACAGGACAAACAGAGTGCAATAATCAATGATTTTAATCCAAATAAGATCTTTTTAGTTGTGACTGTTTGAATTGAGAGGCGGCGATCTCGCTAGTGAGCCAAAAGACAGACACTTGAAATGAAAATAATATAAATAGTCAATTTCATTCGACATTTTTATTATGACGTTCATTAATTAAAAAATTAGCATGAAAGCAAAGAATTTATAATTACAGGAGCATATGGGCTTGATGTTGAGGGACGCCCTTGTCCGCTGGGTGCCTTTTTCGTGGCTTTTGATATCTAAAAAAATTAGTAATAATATTAAATAAATTGAAAATATATCATATATCGAGCGAGTCAAACAGTTCAGTACTTTCTAACAACTATTCTTAATCATGAATAAATTAGCATGGAAACAGTAAATTTGTACTAACAGTAGGATACGGGCTTGATGTTGAGGGCCCGCACCCCACGTTTTTTTCACTGCTTTCGGCATTATCTAGAAAAATAAGTAAAACTATAAAATCATTTGAAAATACATAATATATCAGATTGTGGTAATCATGGTAATCATGGTATGAATAAATTAGCATGGACGCAGTAAATTTGTTCTAGCACCATTTGTACTGGACGTGAGGGTGCCCTCGCCCGCTGGGCGTTTTTGCAGCTTTAGGCATATAGAAAAAGTAAAAACATTAAATCATTTGAAAATATATCTAGCCTCTCATACAGTTAAGTACTTTTACTTGCCTTATTCTTAAGCATGATATAAATGAATTATGCTGGGCGTGAGACAGAAACGGAAAGAAAACAGGCCGGCCCAATTCCCGGCCACCTTCATACCGAATGTTGAGTCAAAAAGGTGCTTTGGGCTTTAAAGAATTGAAGACACTATTGTAAGCCGAAATAATTGTGGAATTGGACTAAAATTAAATCAAAAAATATGTGGTACATGTTATAGTTGATTTTTTTTCAGTGAAGGCATATTAGGCGCACATGAACGACTCATGCGTTCAAGGCATATCCCTTCACTTATGAATATTTTTAAGATCAGTTAATAAATCCGGAATTGTCCCCGAACGAAGCCGCTCCTCCAATAGGAATCTCCCAGAGGCAATTTAATTGATGGGCACATTTTCAAAATTTGTTTTGGTTAGCGGGCCCCCGACACAGAGTTATGAAAACTGGTCACAACTTTTAACTACATACAAAAAAATTGAATGCATTGAAATTGTATTTGGAGACTGAACTTACTTGGTGCTTGAAAGTCGGGAGGCGTCTCTGGAGGGGTGCTACTGCTGCTGCTGCTGCTGCTGCTGCTGTTGCTGTTGTTGTTATTTGACAGATTAGAAACAGGCGTCTCCGGAGGGGTGCGCTGCTGCTGCTGCTGCTGCTGCTGTTGTGATTCACCGACTGTAAATGGAAATAATATAAAAATAAATGCAACAGAAAATGAACACAACAGGCACTTATTACACGGTAGTTCAGTAGAATGAAGGGGTCTGGGTAGAAAAACGTGTATTCTAAGATTATCAGTATATTTTTCTGTGAGGAATTTCATAAAAACCGGCACGTACGAGGGAAGTGAGGCATGTGAGATTGAGGGCGTCACTGATACTTACATTTAGCAGCGGTGACCTTCGCTGCGAGGCAAACTGACGCTAGAAATGAAAATAATATAAATACATTAGTCAAATTCATTAACGTTGCTAAGTTCAAGTTGCTGGTTTTTTAAACAATTTTAATAAGAAAAAAATATTCAGGTATAGCTAGCACTATATCAGGAACGTAGCTTGAGGCGGTTCGGGGGGGTTCGAAAATTCAGTTCCTCGCAAAGAAAAATTAAAAACAGAAATGTTAAACTTACAAATATTGAAATTTGTTCATTTAATCAAAACCTTCGTTATATCAATAGAAATCTCCCAGAGGCAATTTAATTGATGGGCACATTTTCAAAATTTGTTTTGGTTAGCGGCCCCCGACACAGAGTTATGAAAACTGGTCACAACTTTAACCGTTTTAGCTCCATACAAAAAATTGAATGCGTTGAAATTGTATTTGAAGACTGAACTTACTTCGCGCTTGGAAGTCAGGAGGCGTCTCTGGCGGAAGGGATGCGCTTCTGCTGCTGCTGTTGTTGTTATCCGAATTCAGAGGTGGCGATCGGCCTGGCGACCCAAAGTAGAGACGCTAGAAATTAAAAAATAATATAAATATATTAGTCAATTTTATTAAAGTTTAAATTTTCAACATTTTTATTGTAACGTTCATTAGTTAATAAATTAGCATGAAGCGATGAATTTGTACTCACAGGTGCATATGGACTTGATGTAGAGGGACCCCCTTGTCCGCTGGGTGCCTTTTTGGTGGCTTTTGACATCTAAAAACATTAGTTATAATATTAAATAATATGAAAATATATAATATATCGAGCCAGTCAAACAGTTCAGTACTTTCTAACAACTATTCTTAATCATGAATAAATTGAAAATATATCATATATCAACCAGTCAAACAGTTCAGTACTTTCTAACAACTATTCTTAATCATGAATAAATTGAAAATATATCATATATCGAGCCAGTCAAACAGTTCAGTACTTTCTAACAACTATTCTTAATCATGAATAAATTGAAAATATATCATATATCAACCAGTCAAACAGTTCAGTACTTTCTAACAACTATTCTTAATCATGAATAAATTGAAAATATATCATATATCGAGCCAGTCAAACAGTTCAGTACTTTCTTACAACTATTCTTAATCATGAATAAATTAGCATGGAAACAGTAAATTTGTACTAACAGTAGGATACGGGCTTGATGTTGAGGGCCCGCACCCCACGTTTTTTTCACTGCTTTCGGCATTATCTAGAAAAATAAGTAAAACTATAAAATCATTTGAAAATAAATTATATATCAGATTGTCAAACGGTTCAATACTTTCTTAATCATGGTATGAATAAATTAGCATGGACGCAGTAAATTTGTACTAGCACCATCGTTTGTACTGAGGGTGCCCTCGCTCATTGAAATTCCCTTTTGTTTACCATGAGGTAACATTTCAGATGGAGCCACTTTGACTATAATAAACGGTTGTAGTTCTACAGTTCACTGCTTCAGGTTTTCTATTGCAATATGTCACTATTGAACAAGAAACAAGAAATCAATCGAAGTTTGTCCGAACTGGTTTTTCAGTTTTTCTCCACTCGTCTATAACGGGCTATCAATCAATATGGTCGAATGTGCAGAATGTTCCAGCTGATAAAAACTGGGTTCCAAAATAATCAGCCCTTTGCATGTGATGATGCGAACGATCTGCCTGGGTGCACCCTGGTATAGATTTGACGATGCAGTAATGTATGACGGACATTACCTGTCAGTAGCAGAAGCAGGGTTTAATATTCTATAATATAAATTTCGGTTTCAAGCTCAAGAATGATGACTTCAAACAGGCGTTTACGATAACTTACGTCAATTCCGGACATCGAAATATTAAACCGTCATTGTTGTTGTTGTTGTTGTTGTTGTTGTTCGGTTCTTTTTGCATACGGGCTTGATGTACTTGGACCCGCGCCCTGTGTTTTTTTTCATTGCTTTAGGCATAATCTAGAAAAACAAGTAAAAATATTAAATCGATTTAGGCGTTAATCCTTTTTGTGAAACTGGACCCAAGGGTATAAAATACTAAGTAAGGGATGAATAAATAAGCATGGAAGCAGTAAATTTGTACTTACTTTATTATAGGGGCTTGAATGTGAGGGGCCCGCGCCCCGTGTTTTTTTTACAGCTTTTGGCATTATCTAGAAAAACAAGTAAAAATATTAAATCGTTTGAAAATATATCAGTCAGTCTTATTCTGGTTCAGTGAAATAATTCTTTATATGGTGCATGTAGGGGTCCAGGGACACCACATCCACTAATTCTCTATATGATGCATGTAGGGGTCCAGGGACACCACATCCACTAATTCTCTATATGGTGCATGTAGGGGTCCAGGGACACCACATCCACTAATTCTCTATATGGTGCATGTAGGGGTCCAGGGACACCACATCCACTAATTCTCTATATGGTGCATGTAGGGGTCCAGGGACACCACATCCACTAATTCTCTATATGATGCATGTAGGGGTCCAGGGACACCACATCCACTAATTCTCTATATGGTGCATGTAGGGGTCCAGGGACACCACATCCACTAATTCTTTATATGGTGCATGTAGGGGTCCAGGGACACCACATCCACTAATTCTCTATATGGTGCATGTAGGGGTCCAGGGACACGACATCCACTAATTCTCTATATGGTGCATGTAGGGGTCCAGGGACACCACATCCACTAATTCTCTATATGATGCATGTAGGGGTCCAGGGACACCACATCCACTAATTCTCTATATGGTGCATGTAGGGGTCCAGGGACACCACATCCACTAATTCTCTATATGGTGCATGTAGGGGTCCAGGGACACCACATCCACTAATTCTCTATATGGTGCATGTAGGGGTCCAGGGACACCACATCCACTAATTCTCTATATGGTGCATGTAGGGGTCCAGGGACACCACATCCACTAATTCTCTATATGGTGCATGTAGGGGTCCAGGGACACCACATCCACTAATTCTCTATATGGTGCATGTAGGGGTCCAGGGACACCACATCCACTAATTCTCTATATGGTGCATGTAGGGGTCCAGGGACACCACATCCACTAATTCTCTATATGGTGCATGTAGGGGTCCAGGGACACCACATCCACTTAGTTGTTGGGCCCGGGCGCTTTCACCCTTCTTGCTGAAAATCAACTGATATCCTGAATTCTGACTAATTACAGATTGAAAACTGTAATTCACAAGTGCATAATCAATTATTTCAATCCAAATAAGATTTTCTTAGCTACAGTTTAAATCATCTTAGTTTAATGAAATATGAAAACAAATAAAGATTCTTACCTCCGTCAGATCTCCTTCAAACAGCCGTCCCCGGACTCTGTCTGACGAACGAGTGGCGGCCGGGGGCGGCTGTCTGACAGGCCGCTGCTGAGGCGAATTTAATGGACGTGGGGGAGGGGCAGCAGCGGGCGACATAGGATTAACCGGTGGTGGTATCCTATCGGGAACCAAGTTTCTTTTGAATTCCCCCACCAAGTCCCCAAACGGACATTCTTCTAAAATGTTCATCACTGTAAAATAAAAATAGAGAGAAATACATTAAACAACAAGTCGAATGGTTTTGATGCTACGGCTATGAATATTATTCCAACAGGGGGCGCCTGATGTTACTGAAGTATGATTTCAATGTAACTTCAGTAATTAAAATTATTTTTATTCAGCAGTTAAATTGTACAATTATTCGTTATCTATGATTTCCTGATGAGATTTACTGTTTGAGCATCCAGAGATTCCAAACTTTGTCGTTTAACCAATAATTGGTTTAACGATATCACACGGCACCTGCTGAACTCTTTGTTACGTGTATCAGTCTTATATATGTATTTATTACTTATATTTGTGTAAGGATTGTGTGATGTGACAGTGAATAATTAGCATAATTAATGCAAACTGGATTTCGTCTACGGACGGATGAAAAGTGAACGCAATAACTATAGTCCCAAGTGAGATAAAAAAAATTAATTAGTTTGAACTTGAAATAGATATCGCTGTCGTGCTGGATTGGTGAAAAAACCTGTAAAAATAAAATAAAACAAATTATTAGATGGATATTCATGGATGGAAATGACAACTGTAGAGATAGCATCATTGATATATAGCATCATTGATATATTACTTCTACGATGATGATACTTAATTGAATTTGAATTTATTCCTAATTAGCGTAATTTATGCAAAACAGCTACTACCCTCTATTTTCAAATTACAAATTGAAATAAGCGTGATTTATTAGAAAAAAGTTATCACTTACCGGCGTAGTAGGCGGTAAACTGGTGGCAGTGGCGGTAAACCGCTGGACGGCGTTGTCGGCAAAAACTGAAAATACAATCGAAGACAATGTTAAAATCCTGATCTGATTTGTATAGTGTAAGTGAATGGTTTTGGGGTTCGGACTGTCTGCCCACACGAGAACACCCGACCCTCGCGCTACTGCTGCATATGACTGCTCGGTGCGTCTGAGGAGCCTTGATGGACACTTACCGGCGTAGTAGGCGATAAACCGGTGTCGAAACCCCGCTGGGCGGCGTTTTTGGCAAAAACTGAAAATACAATCAAAGACAATGTTAAAAACCTGATCTGATTTGTATAGTGTAAGTGAATGGTTTTGGGGTTCGGACCGTCTGCCCACACGAGAACACCCGACCCTCGCGCTACTGCTGCATTTGACTGCTCGGTGCGTCTGAGGAGCCTTGATGGACAGAACACACCATTGATGGAATAATGGTCAATTCAGTCTAACCTCGTTAAAACTCTGTAAATGTGAGTTAAACTCATTGAAATTCCCTTTTGTTTACCATGAGGTAACATTTCAGATGGAGCCACTTTGACTATAATAAACGGTTGTAGTTCTACTGTTCACTGCTTCAGGTTTTCTATTGCAATATGTCACTATTGAACAAGAAACAAGAAATCAATCGAAGTTTGTCCGAACTGGTTTTTCAGTTTTTCTCCACTCGTCTATAACGGGCTATCAATCAATATGGTCGAATGTGCAGAATGTTCCAGCTGATAAAAACTGGGTTCCAAAATAATCAGCCCTTTGCATGTGATGATGCGAACGATCTGCCTGGGTGCACCCTGGTATAGATTTGACGATGCAGTAATGTATGACGGACATTACCTGTCAGTAGCAGAAGCAGGGTTTAATATTCTATATATATATATATATATAAATTTCGGTTTCAAGCTCAAGAATGATGACTTCAAACAGGCGTTTACGATAACTTACGTCAATTCCGGACATCCAAATATTAAACCGTCGTTGTTGTTGTTGTTGTTGTTGTTGTTGTTGTTGTTGTTCGGTTCTTTTTGCATACGGGCTTGATGTACTTGGACCCGCGCCCTGTGTTTTTTTTCATTGCTTTAGGCATAATCTAGAAAAACAAGTAAAAATATTAAATCGCTTTAGGCGTTAATCCTTTTTGTGAAACTGGACCCAGGGGTACAAAATACTAAGTATGGGATGAATAAATAAGCATGGAAGCAGTAAATTTGTACTTACTTTATTATAGGGGCTTGAGGTTGAGGGCCCCGCGCCCCGTGTTTTTTTTGTTGCTTTTGGCATTATCTAGAAAAACAAGTAAAAGTATTAAATCATTTGAAAATATATCAGTCGGTCTTATTCTGGTTCAGTGAACTAATTCTTTATATGGTGCATGTAGGGGTCCAGGGACACCACATCCACTAATTCTCTATATGGTGCATGTAGGGGTCCAGGAACACCACATCCACTAATTCTCTATATGGTGCATGTAGGGGTCCAGGGACACCACATCCACTTAGTTGTTGGGCCCGGGCGCTTTCACCCTTCTTGCTGAAAATCAACTGATATCCTGAATTCTGACTAATTACAGATTGAAAACTGTAATTCACAAGTGCATAATCAATTATTTCAATCCAAATAAGATTTTCTTAGCTACAGTTTAAATCATCTTAGTTTAATGAAATATGAAAACAAATAAAGATTCTTACCTCCGTCAGATCTCCTTCAAACACCCGCCCACGGACTCTTTCTGACCATCTTTTGGCACCCGGGGGCGGCTGGCTGAGGCGAATTTATTGGGCGTGGGGGAGGGGCAGCAGCGGGCGACAAAGGATTAAGCGGTGGTGGTATCCTATCGGGAACCAAGTTTCTTTTAAACTCCCTCACCAAGTCCCCAAATGGGCAGTCGTCTAAAATGTTGATCACTGTAAAATAAAAATAGAGAGAAATACATTAAACAACAAGTCGAATGGTTTTGATGCTACGGCTATGAATATTATTCCAACAGGGGGCGCCTGATGTTACTGAAGTATGATTTCAATGTAACTTCAGTAATTGAAATTATTTTTATTCAGCAGTTAAATTGTACAATTATTCGTTATCTATGATTTCCTGATGAGATTTACTGTTTGAGCATCCAGAGATTCCAAACTTTGTCGTTTAACCAATAATTGGTTTAACGATATCACACGGCACCTGCTGAACTCTTTGTTACGTGTATCAGTCTTATATATGTATTTATTACTTATATTTGTGTAAGGATTGTGTGACGTGACAGTGAATAATTAGCATAATTAATGCAAACTGGATTTCGTCTACGGACGGATGAAAAGTGAACGCAATAACTATAGTCCCAAGTGAGATAAAAAAAATTAATTAGTTTGAACTTGAAATAGATATCGCTGTCGTGCTGGATTGGTGAAAAAACCTGTAAAAATAAAATAAAACAAATTATTAGATGGATATTCATGGATGGAAATGACAACTGTAGAGATAGCATCATTGATATATAGCATCATTGATATATTACTTCTACGATGATGATACTTAATTGAATTTGAATTTATTCCTAATTAGCGTAATTTATGCAAAACAGCTACTACCCTCTATTTTCAAATTACAAATTGAAATAAGCGTGATTTATTAGAAAAAAGTTATCACTTACCGGCGTAGTAGGCGGTAAACTGGTGGCAGTGGCGGTAAACCGCTGGACGGCGTTGTCGGCAAAAACTGAAAATACAATCGAAGACAATGTTAAAATCCTGATCTGATTTGTATAGTGTAAGTGAATGGTTTTGGGGTTCGGACTGTCTGCCCACACGAGAACACCCGACCCTCGCGCTACTGCTGCATATGACTGCTCGGTGCGTCTGAGGAGCCTTGATGGACACTTACCGGCGTAGTAGGCGATAAACCGGTGTCGAAACCCCGCTGGGCGGCGTTTTTGGCAAAAACTGAAAATACAATCAAAGACAATGTTAAAAACCTGATCTGATTTGTATAGTGTAAGTGAATGGTTTTGGGGTTCGGACCGTCTGCCCACACGAGAACACCCGACCCTCGCGCTACTGCTGCATTTGACTGCTCGGTGCGTCTGAGGAGCCTTGATGGACAGAACACACCATTGATGGAATAATGGTCAATTCAGTCTAACCTCGTTAAAACTCTGTAAATGTGAGTTAAACTCATTGAAATTCCCTTTTGTTTACCATGAGGTAACATTTCAGATGGAGCCACTTTGACTATAATAAACGGTTGTAGTTCTACTGTTCACTGCTTCAGGTTTTCTATTGCAATATGTCACTATTGAACAAGAAACAAGAAATCAATCGAAGTTTGTCCGAACTGGTTTTTCAGTTTTTCTCCACTCGTCTATAACGGGCTATCAATCAATATGGTCGAATGTGCAGAATGTTCCAGCTGATAAAAACTGGGTTCCAAAATAATCAGCCCTTTGCATGTGATGATGCGAACGATCTGCCTGGGTGCACCCTGGTATAGATTTGACGATGCAGTAATGTATGACGGACATTACCTGTCAGTAGCAGAAGCAGGGTTTAATATTCTATATATATATATATATATAAATTTCGGTTTCAAGCTCAAGAATGATGACTTCAAACAGGCGTTTACGATAACTTACGTCAATTCCGGACATCCAAATATTAAACCGTCGTTGTTGTTGTTGTTGTTGTTGTTGTTGTTGTTGTTGTTGTTCGGTTCTTTTTGCATACGGGCTTGATGTACTTGGACCCGCGCCCTGTGTTTTTTTTCATTGCTTTAGGCATAATCTAGAAAAACAAGTAAAAATATTAAATCGCTTTAGGCGTTAATCCTTTTTGTGAAACTGGACCCAGGGGTACAAAATACTAAGTATGGGATGAATAAATAAGCATGGAAGCAGTAAATTTGTACTTACTTTATTATAGGGGCTTGAGGTTGAGGGCCCCGCGCCCCGTGTTTTTTTTGTTGCTTTTGGCATTATCTAGAAAAACAAGTAAAAGTATTAAATCATTTGAAAATATATCAGTCGGTCTTATTCTGGTTCAGTGAACTAATTCTTTATATGGTGCATGTAGGGGTCCAGGGACACCACATCCACTAATTCTCTATATGGTGCATGTAGGGGTCCAGGAACACCACATCCACTAATTCTCTATATGGTGCATGTAGGGGTCCAGGGACACCACATCCACTTAGTTGTTGGGCCCGGGCGCTTTCACCCTTCTTGCTGAAAATCAACTGATATCCTGAATTCTGACTAATTACAGATTGAAAACTGTAATTCACAAGTGCATAATCAATGATTTCAATCCAAATAAGATTTTCTTAGCTACAGTTTAAATCATCTTAGTTTAATGAAATATGAAAACAAATAAAGATTCTTACCTCCGTCAGATCTCCTTCAAACACCCGCCCACGGACTCTTTCTGACCATCTTTTGGCACCCGGGGGCGGCTGGCTGAGGCGAATTTATTGGGCGTGGGGGAGGGGCAGCAGCGGGCGACAAAGGATTAAGCGGTGGTGGTATCCTATCGGGAACCAAGTTTCTTTTAAACTCCCTCACCAAGTCCCCAAATGGGCAGTTGTCTAAAATGTTGATCACTGTAAAATAAAAATAGAGAGAAATACATTAAACAACAAGTCGAATGGTTTTGATGCTACGGCTATGAATATTATTCCAACAGGGGGCGCCTGATGTTACTGAAGTATGATTTCAATGTAACTTCAGTAATTGAAATTATTTTTATTCAGCAGTTAAATTGTACAATTATTCGTTATCTATGATTTCCTGATGAGATTTACTGTTTGAGCATCCAGAGATTCCAAACTTTGTCGTCTAACCAATAATTGGTTTAACGATATCACACGGCACCTGCTGAACTCTTTGTTACGTGTATCAGTCTTATATATGTATTTATTACTTATATTTGTGTAAGGATTGTGTGATGTGACAGTGAATAATTAGCATAATTAATGCAAACTGGATTTCGTCTAGGGACGGATGAAAAGTGAACGCAATAACTATAGTCCCAAGTGAGATTAAAAAAATTAATTAGTTTGAACTTGAAATAGATATAGCTGTCGTGCTGGATTGGTGAAAAAACCTGTAAAAATAAAATAAAACAAATTATTAGATCGATATTCATGAATGGAAATGACAACTGTAGAGATAGCATCATTGATATATTACTTCTACGATGATGATACTTAATCGAATTTGAATTTATTCCTAATTAGCATAATTTATGCATAACAGCTACTACCCTCTATTTTCAAATTACAAATTGAAATAAGCGTGATTTATTAGAAAATAGTTATCACTTACCGGTGTAGAAGGCGGTACACCACTCGGTGGCGTTGTCGGCAAAAACTGAAAATACAATCAAAGACAATGTTAAAAACCTGATCTGATTTGTATAGTGTAAGTAAATGGTTTTGGGGTTCGGACCGTCTGCCCACACGAGAACACCCGACCCTCGCGCTACTGCTGCATATGACTGCTCGGTGCGTCTGAGGAGCCTTGATGGACAGAACACACCATTGATGGAATAATGGTTAATTCAGTCTAACCTTGTTAAAACTCTGTAAATGTGAGTTAAACTCATTGAAATTCCCTTTTGTTTACCATGAGGTAACATTTCAGATGGAGCCACTTTGACTATAATAAACGGTTGTAGTTCTACTGTTCACTGCTTCACGTTTTCTATTGCAATATGTCACTATTGAACAAGAAACAAGAAATCAATCGAAGTTTGTCCGAACTGGTTTTTCAGTTTTTCTCCACTCGTCTATAACGGGCTATCAATCAATATGGTCGAATGTGCAGAATGTTCCAGCTGATAAAAACTGGGTTCCAAAATAATCAGCCCTTTGCATGTGATGATGCGAACGATCTGCCTGGGTGCACCCTGGTATAGATTTGACGATGCAGTAATGTATGACGGACATTACCTGTCAGTAGCAGAAGCAGGGTTTAATATTCTATAATATAAATTTCGGTTTCAAGCTCAAGAATGATGACTTCAAACAGGCGTTTACGATAACTTACGTAAATTCCGGACATTGAAATATCAAACAGTCGATGTTGTTGTTGATGTTGTTGTTGTTGTTGTTGTTGTTGTTGTTGTGTTCTAGTAGCGTACGGGCTTGACGTTGAGGGCCCCGCGCCCCGGGTTTTTTTTGTCGCTTTTGGCATTATCTAGAAAAACAAGTAAAAATATTAAATCATTTGAAAATATATCAGTCAGTCTTATTCTGGTTCAGTGAACTAATTCTCTATATGGTGCATGTAGGGGTCCAGGAACACCACATCCACTAATTCTCTATATGGTGCATGTAGGGGTCCAGGGACACCACATCCACTAATTCTCTATATGGTGCATGTAGGGGTCCAGGGACACCACATCCACTAATTCTCTATATGGTGCATGTAGGGGTCCAGGGACACCACATCCACTAATTCTCTATATGGTGCATGTAGGGGTCCAGGGACACCACATCCACTAATTCTCTATATGGTGCATGTAGGGGTCCAGGGACACCACATCCACTAATTCTATATATGATGCATGTAGGGGTCCAGGGACACCGCATCCACTAATTCTCTATATGATGCATGTAGGGGTCCAGGGACACCGCATCCACTAATTCTCTATATGGTGCATGTAGGGGTCCAGGGACACCACATCCACTAATTCTCTATATGGTGCATGTAGGGGTCCAGGGACACCACATCCACTAATTCTCTATATGATGCATGTAGGGGTCCAGGGACACCACATCCACTAATTCTCTATATGGTGCATGTAGGGGTCCAGGGACACCACATCCACTAATTCTCTATATGATGCATGTAGGGGTCCAGGGACACCACATCCACTAATTCTCTATATGATGCATGTAGGGGTCCAGGGACACCACATCCACTAATTCTCTATATGGTGCATGTAGGGGTCCAGGGACACCACATCCACTTAGTTGTTGGGCCCGGGCGCTTTCACCCTTCTTGCTGAAAATCAACTGATATCCTGAATTCTGACTAATTACAGATTGAAAACTGTGATTCACAAGTGCAATAATCAATGATTTCAATCCAAATAAGATTTTCTTAGCTACAGTTTAATCATTACCAAGTGGAGCTAGGAGCTGATCTAATGTGTTTTTCATCAGCTAATCATTCATATTTAGGCCTCTATCTAATACATCTGTATGATACTTACGATGATTTTAAACGAATCTGACTGTCCAATACGACGTCTGTGAAACGAATGATTCGATCAGCTGACCGCTGGTCACTGTTCAGTAGTGTTCGCTATAAAAGAGAAAACATATTCATACAATGACAACCAATTCATATATATAGGAGTATAATATAATGATAATAATAGAAAAACTATCAGATTAAGAAATAAAGAATATCATAATATCAAATAAATTGAAAATCCATCATATATCGTGCCACAGTTCAGTACTTTCCTTACAACTATCCTTAATCATGGTATGAATCAATTAGCATGAAAGCAGTAAATTTGTACTTACAGCAGCATACGGGCTTGATGTTGAGGGGCCCGCGCCCCGTGTTTTTTTCATAGCTTTTGGCATAATTCGTAATGTGGATGGGCTGGCGTCCCATGTTTTTTGTTTGCTTTTAGCATACTTGAATGGTTAATGCTTGACATCTCTCCCAGATTGTATTGGCTTGAAACCTGCCTTATTGGTATCTAGAAAAATATGTATAACTATTTAATCATTTGAAAATACATTTTATAATTAGTCAGTCATACAGTTCAGTACTTTCTTACACTTATTCTTAAGCATAGTATGAATAAATTAGCATGAAAAGAGTAAATTTGTAGTTAGCAGCATACGGGCTGGGAGTAGAGGGGCCGGCGCCCCACATTTTTTCATGGCTTTTGGCATTGTTTTCTTTGTTTGTGGCAGCAACTATGGGTCGGTCTGTCTTGAGTTTGTTGGTTGTTGCAGCAGCTATGGGTCTGTCTTGAGTTTGTTGATTGTTGCAGCAGCTGGGTCAGTCTTGAGTTTGTTGGTTGTTTCAGCAGCTATGGGTCAGTCTTGAGTTTGTTGGTTGTTTCAGCAGCAGCAGCTATGGGTCAGTCTTGAGTTTGTTGGTTGTCTTGATTTTTTTCTATAGGAATTCAAGAACAAAGTAGTCGCATGTAGGTAGACACATTCATGAATCACTCAGTGTCTTCCTGTCCCACCATAACTTCCTTGATCCTCATTACTCGGATTTATTCTCTGAACCACTTTTCCATGTTTGTTGTGGTTTGTTTGTTTTGATTTGCTGGTGGTTTAAGCATGCATGTAGAGGGAGCTCTATCAATCCAGGAACAGTCAGCTCACAAGCAGCCCCTGCCCCAAAAGGTTTTGACATATTTTCAAAAGCTCTTGTTCTGTAGAACCGAGAGCGGAGCTCTGACTTGTTCCCCTCACTGCTGAGGTCTACTTTCTCTGATTCGCTGATTGGCTTCTCTTTGGTACATATTGGATGATCAAAAACTAGAAACTGTCATGCGTTTATTCATTTTGGTATATGTTAAAATTCTTTTACAATAATGGCATATTAGGCACATCAAAACAAATCCGGAATTGTCCCCGAACGAAGTGGCTCCCTCCACTCTCCATCAGTATGCCGGGCCACCACCTCTACCTCTCGGGCCACTCGATCACTCGCCAGCTTTTTGGCGAGTGAACGAGTGACCGCCCGAGATACGGATGGAGGAGCAGGACCCGCACCTGCCCCAGCCCCACCATCATCCCTCCTCGGCCTCTTCCTATTAATTCTTACCCCTTCCTCCTGATTGCCTTGATCAGCTGCGCCATCCGCAGGGGCAACTCTTGCCTCCCCTCCCTGAGGAGCCACGACGACCGCAACTTTTCTTTTTCGTTTGGTTCTTGTTTTTTTTGGCGGTGGTCGTGTCTGTAAAGAGAAAAAATGAACAATAAGTATTTAGTATAATACACCTATGTGCGTATAATACACCTATGTGAGTCCTTCGCTATTAAACACATAGAACTGTGGAACTGGATCCCGAGGCTAATCTAAATGCGCGCAACTGAGTCCAAGTGCAACTAAAGCACACAACTGCGGATCAGATAAATCATTGGTAGATTCACTTGTAAAATATCTCGCTAAGAACAAACTAAAAACTGTAGAATGTTGTTGAAACTGTTGTGTGTTATTCATTTGGGTATATGTTATATTTGAATTTTTTTCAATGAAGGCATATTAGGCGCACATGAACGTCTCATGCGTTCAAGGCATATCCCTTCACTGAAAGAATATTCTTTAGATCAGTTAACAAATCCGGAATTGGCCCCGAACGAAGTGGCACCCTCCACTCTCCATCAGTATGCCGGGCCACCACCTCTACCTCTCGGGCCACTCGATCACTCGCCAGCTTTTTGACGAGTGACCGCCCAAGATACGGATGGAGGAGCAGGAGGAGCAGGACCCGCACCATCTCAAGCCCCACCACCATCCCTCCTCGGCCGCTTCCTATTTATCCCCTCCCCTTCCTCCCGATTACCTTCGTCAGCCGCACCATCCGCCGGGACCACTCTTGCTCCTCCTCCCTGCGGAGCCACGACGACCGCAACTGGTACTTTTCGGTTTCTCTTGGTTTCCCACCATCTTTCAAAAGAGAACTATCGATATATCATTAGCTACAAGGAAACTTTTCAGAAACTTTTTCAGGTCATTCTTTCTTGTATTATTAGCATTTGATTCTCTATATATCGTCAGAACATGGACTCAGAGTGTTTCTTTAATGGTTAAGAATGTCTCTTTAACCAACATCCCCCTAGCCTGCTTCCTACATATCCCTTCCCTTTCCTCCTGATTACCTTTGATCCCCACTGCCTAGCAGCTAACAGCTGCTGCTATTTTATCTGGTTTACATGTTTTGCAGATAGTGTCTGTTATGCTATAGTTGTTCTTTTAATCGTTTAACTTCTTCATCTGAAATTTCATTATTCTAATTTCAGTTTCACGCAGGAAATGGTTCATGAAAATCTGCATTGAGACTGGGACGAAATGTGCATTGAGACGGATGAAATCTGCATGAACAGAGATATACTTTAAGATCCCCATTTTATCCATCGGAGTGAATGTACATCCACTACTCACAGGTAGCAAACCTACAAACGCTAAACACTCATCCCTGGGCCCTGATTCAAAAATAAAAATAAAAGATTAAATTAAGAATTAACATTTTTATGAATCAGTGATCAGTTTCATAAAATAAGTCCTAAATTAATTTTAGGGGTTTATTATTTCAGATTGAAATGAATTCTTCATGTTTATGCAATTCTCATTATCTTTCATTGCAGCATTTATATATTCAATTTTAATCATACATGTGAAATATATAATGTATTTTCAGGGAAACGTAAACAAGAAAGGAAGGGAAGAAAGAGAAAGGAAGGGAAGAAACAGAAGGGAAGGGAAGAAAGAGAAGGGAAGAAAGAGTTGGATGATTAATGCGCAATTATTCTCCATTCCGAATTCCTGTATTCGACTCTAGGTGATCATCATACGAACGAGATATAGAAAAAAAACATTACTGAAGTCATCTCTATTTTTTAGTCTCAATTTGTATTTCTAATTCAATTTACTAAGTGTGTAAGTCATCATTTGGAAGTGTAAGTCATCATTTGGATAAATCGTCACATTACTGAAGTCATCTCTATTTTTTAGTCTCAATTTGTATTTCTAATTCAATTTACCAAGTGTAAGTCATAATTTGGATAAATCGTCACATTACTGAAGTCATCTCTATTTTTTAGTCTCAATTTGTATTTCTAATTCAATTCACTAAGTGTGTAAGTCATCATTTGGATAAGTCGTCACATTATTGAAGTCATCTCTATTTTGAAGTCTCAATTAGTATTCAATTTACTTCAGATAACGTAATTTGGTTTAATCACGAGTCGTCAACATTATAATCAATGTAACTACAGTGACTACATTATTGTCCTTTTATTGAGAAATTTATGTTAATTTTTGATTTCTGGGATAAATCAAAATTCAAATGTTATCATTTTTTGTATCAAAAATTGTAAAAAATTGAATAATTTGTGTGCTATTGAAACATTCAGTTATGGGGAGTTTTAAGCTCAGAAAACTTTGAGCCTGTTTATACAAGTGTTGTAACAAGTGTTGAACAATTCAAAGATCATGTTGTTTATACTTTGTCATGTTAGAAAAAATGTTTTCTAATATATTGATGTTTCTAAAAAAACATATGATTCAACTTTAAAAGGCCAACAAGCCTTCTAATAAAACTAGTTTGTCATATATATATATATATTACTTGGTCATTGTCAAGTTTTTAAAAAAATATTTTGGTTTTCTCAGCTTTCTCTGGTGGAAATTTCTTCGTGGAATTCCTCTTCTATACAAGTTCCTCCTCAGACTTTTTTTATGCGAGAGTTTATAACAACCGGATCCTCAGAAAATGGTCGGAGTGCCAAGTCTTCGATTTAAGATCACCAGTCTTATCTGAGACCATAAGTTCACTAGCAAGTTTCACTAGCGATTCCAACAGCTATAGGATGGAACAGTATTATTATATAGGTCACCACTGTGCAATTGAGCCCAGATCATCAGAAAAAGATAAAAGTGAAGATATGTGATGGGATTCATTGAAAATTTTGCATATATAATTAATTCATTGAACTACTTAATTTGTATGATTTATTTTTTGGGAATTTTCGAATTTGTCATCAATAACTAGTATATATTTCTTTTCAAGTTGTGAGCGATCTAGTTCTCTGTCGACCCATTGAAAATGAATCGACTCTGAACTGTAGAACTGGACCCAGGGAGCTGAATCTCGCGTGCCACAGCAAGATACAGAGCTCTTCAATGTCTTAACCGTCAGGTGCTGCCCGTAAACAAATCAATAGCGGTAAATCTGTGAACTAACTTATAGCTCGCTTGCCAGAGTAGAATCATAGCGAGCTGTCTAAAATCTTGAACCGTCTAGTGCTGCCCCTTAATCGATATGTATCGGAAAAGTGAATTTATTACTCGCATGCCACAGTAGTTGAGTAGTTGGAACATCATGATAGACTCGTTTTTCTGTGCAGCTATAACGGGAACTATTTCAGATCTGATAATGAATATAAACTCAGTCACAGTTCGATAACAAACGCCGCTGGGTGAAATTGATGTAAACAAATAATCGTGTTGAAATTGAATTTAGTTTAAGATATATTTTCGTGGTAGTTTTTATTTTCAAGCTGTTTACGTTCACTTCAAATGATGAAACGATGAAACCATATTAAATACATCCCTGTTTTAGTGGGGATTTTGAGTTTTGGTCCTTTCCGTATCTTCTAGAAACATCAAGTAGAAAGGCATTAACTGAACCCTATGTCTTTAACTTCAGGAGTCTATATGGAGTTTTCGGATGCCTCTTTTCCTCACTTCTTGCATTCGTCACTATTAGAAATCCGGACAAACTGAATTCAGTTCGACGAGGCCGAAGAACAGAAGACCAAAGAGTGATCTGCACTAGCCGCAGGGTTCGTGTTGGCTTGGACCGGTGGGAGGCAATCAAACCCCGACACGTGAAGATGTATCCTCAAAAATGGATACCGGAACGCTTCTCTGGTTTACGATGATCAGTCTGCAGGGATAACTCTTTGGCGGGGCGTGATCGCGTGAATAGCCCAAACTAAACCTTCAGAGTTCACTGTACTACAGCATACAACATCTGATAACTTGCATAATAAAGCGCGGCGTGCATGAAAAGAATTGTATAAATGCGGGCAAGATTCCGTGCCCTGGCAATCGAACGCCGGAGTGGAGGTATTCCATACACTGGTAGGTGAGTCGGAGTAGACTGGTTGCTTGTCCCATAGAGACCGGTAACCAGTCTAGCCACCTCACGATCAGTCTACATTGAAAAACCATTACTGAAATATGGTTGACGGAAATATTCATTTTATATCAGATTCTAAAATATTTTCTCGTATTGAATACAAAATTTTTATTATCTTAATAAGATAAATCTGCCAAAGCTCAACAATTTGAATTAGTGAAAACCGATGTGCGAAGTCGTCAATTCAGTAGCCGGATAGAGCCCGGTAACCAGTCTAACAGTCAATGTTCATTGCGCGGGAATGAACGGGCAACCAATCTACGATGAAAAATCATTTCTGAAAAATTATGAACGGAGATATTCATTTTACTTTGAATTTTGAATTATCTTTTAAAACTGACAGCCATATTAACCAAAGTATTAATAGTAAATCTGATAAAATCTAATACCGGTTTTAGAATAGGTGAAAACTGATTTATGTGATGCCGTCGGTTCAGAAGACTGATCCGTAGAATCGTTCGCCACTTTCTTCCGGTCCACTTACTTCCGCGTTTGTGATTTGCATACAAGTAGTTTGAATGTTAAATGTATTAAGCCGCGTGTTGATTGGTTGAGGTCAGTGCGGTTTACTGAACGATGACCAGCTGTCAGCTGATCGAATCATTCGTTTCACAGACATTACGACGTAAGTATATTTTACATCTTTGATCAAAAATTGATCAAAAATTGTAGTGTAAAAAAACTCAAAACTGAGGCCTCTATAAATGATCGATTGACTTTAAATGATTACTTTAGCACAGCTCTTGTAGACAATGATTAGGTGTCATAGTAGTTTAGCTCGAAAGTGCACATATAAGGTTAATTTTCATCCCTTATTTAGAGACCGAGGTATTGAGCGTCCATTTCAGCCCTTAAAACATCATCAACCTACCTCAAACTGACTGTTTTTAAATCCAACAATAGTTACCTAACTATTGACTCATCATGGATTCGATTCAAAAACAATTTTTGATGATCATAGTGATTCGAAACGTTTGAATTTTTGAAAAACACGAATGCTAAACGACGGATCCGGACTTCGATTGCGGCCCAATGGCAGAGTTGATTTTCTTATTTGGAATTTGAAGATATAAATCACTGAAATCAATTGGTTTTCTCAACCAAAATTAAAATTAAGAAGAATTTAGGATGGAGATGTTTGATTTTCATTTTGTCTAAAATGCCGACTTAAAAATTAATTCAATTGAATCAAATTAATGAATTCATCATTTCACGATATTATAGATAATCAAAATGTGAATATGAAATCACCTTTTCAATCGCTGTTTTTGGGTAAGATCGCAGTTTTTAGGTAAGATCGCAGTTTTTAGGTTAGATCGCTGTTTTGAGGTTAGATCACCGTTTTTGGTTAGATTGCTGTTTTGTGTTAGATCACTTTTTGTGTTAGATCACAGTTTTTGTGTTAGATCGCTGTTTTTGGGTTAGATCGCTGTTTTGTGTTAGATCGCTGTTTTAGGTTAGATCGCAGTTTTTAGGTTACATTGCAGTATTTTGGTTAGACCGCAGTTTTTTGTTAGATCGCAGTTTTTAAGTTAGATCGCTGTTTTGGGTTAGATCACAGTTTTTAAGTTAGATCGCTGTTTTGGGTTAGATCACAGTTTTTGTGTTAGATCGCTGTTTTAGGTTAGATCGCAGTTTTTAAGGTAGATCGCAGTTTTTGGGTTAGATCGCTGTTTTAGGTTAGATCGCAGTTTTTAAGTTAGATCGCTGTTTTGGGTTAGATCACAGTTTTTGTGTTAGATCGCTGTTTTAGGTTAGATCGCAGTTTTTAAGTTAGATCGCTGTTTTGGGTTAGATCACAGTTTTTGTGTTAGATCGCTGTTTTAGGTTAGATCGCAGTTTTTAAGTTAGATCGCAGTTTTTGTGTTAGATCGCTGTTTTAGGTTAGATCGCTGTTTTTAAGTTAGATCGCTGTTTTGGGTTAGATCACAGTTTTTGTGTTAGATCGCTGTTTTTAGGTTAGATCGCAGTTTTTAGGTTACATTGCAGTATTTGGGTTAGACCGCAGTTTTTTTGTTAGATCGCAGTTTTTAAGTTAGATCGCTGTTTTGGGTTAGATCACAGCTTTTGTGTTAGATCACAGTTTTTGGGTTAGACCACAGTTTTTTTGTTAGATCGCAGTTTTTAAGTTAGATCGCTGTTTTGGGTTAGATCACAGTTTTTGTGTTAGATCGCTGTTTTTAGGTTAGATCGCAGTTTTTAGGTTAGATCGCAGTTTTTGTGTTAGATCACTGGTTTTTTGTTAGATTGCAGTTTTTAGGTTAGATCGCTGTTTTGTGTTAGATCGCCGTTTTTAGGTTAGATTGCTGTTTTTAGGTTAGATCGCTGTTTTGTGTTAGATCGCTGTTTTTAGGTTATATCGCAGTTTTTGTGTTAGATCACTGTTTTTGTGTTAGATCACTGTTTTTGTGTTAGATCACAGTTTTTGGTTAGATCCCTGTTTTTAGGTTAGATTGCTGTTTTTAGGTTAGATCGCTGTTTTTAGGTTATATCGCAGTTTTTGTGTTCGATCACTGTTTTTGTGTTAGATCACAGTTTTTGTGTTAGATCACAGCTTTTAGGTTAGATAGCAGTTTTTAGGTTAGATTGCTGTTTTTAGGTTATATCACAGTTTTTGTGTTAGATCACAGCTTTTAGGTTAGATAGCAGTTTTTAGGTTAGATTGCTGTTTTTAGGTTATATCGCAGTTTTTGTGTTAGATCACTGTTTTTGTGTTAGATAGCAGTTTTTAGGTTAGATCGCTGTTTTTGAGTTAAATCGCCTTTTTGGGTTAGATCACAGTTTTTGTGTTAGATCACAGCTTTTAGGTTAGATGGCTGTTTTTAGGTTAGATCCCTTTTTTCTCTTAGATCGCAGTATTTAGGTTAGATCTCTTTTTTTTTGGATTAGATCGCTGTTTTTGGGTTAGATCGCAGTTATTGTGTTAGATCGCAGTTTTTTGTTAGATCGCTGTTTTTGGGTTAGACCGCAGTGTTTAGGTTAGATTGCAGTTTTTAGGTTAGAACACTGTTTTTCTGTTAGATCGCAGTTTTTTGTTAGATCGCTGTTTTAGGTTGGATTGCTGTTTTAGGTTAGATCGCAGTTTTTTGTTAGGTCGCTGTTTTTGGGTTAGAAAGCTGTTTTTGTGTTAGATTGGTGTTTTTAGGTTAGATCGCTATTTTTGTGTAAGATCGCTGTTTTTGGGTTAGATCGCTGTTTTTGGGTTAGATCACTGTTTTTGTGTTTTTGTCAATCATCATATCAAGATTTGCAATCCCAGTTGCCTTCAAGTTTCATATAGAGAATTAGTGGATGTGGTGTCCCTGGACCCCTACATGCACCATATAGAGAATTAGTGGATGTGGTGTCCCTGGACCCCTACATGCACCATATAGAGAATTAGTGGATGTCGTGTCCCTGGACCCCTACATGCACCATATAGAGAATTAGTGGATGTGGTGTCCCTGGACCCCTACATGCATCATATAGAGAATTAGTGGATGTGGTGTCCCTGGACCCCTACATGTACCATATAGAGAATTAGTGGATGTGGTGTTCCTGGACCCCTACATGCACCATATAGAGAATTAGTGGATGTGGTGTCCCTGGACCCCTACATGCACCATATAGAGAATTAGTGGATGTGGTGTCCCTGGACCCCTACATGTACCATATAGAGAATTAGTGGATGTGGTGTTCCTGGACCCCTACATGCACCATATAGAGAATTAGTGGATGTGGTGTCCCTGGACCCCTACATGCACCATATAGAGAATTAGTGGATGTGGTGTCCCTGGACCCCTACATGCACCATATAGAGAATTAGTGGATGTGGTGTCCCTGGACCCCTACATGCACCATATAGAGAATTAGTGGATGTGGTGTCCCTGGACCCCTACATGCACCATATAGAGAATTAGTGGATGTGGTGTCCCTGGACCCCTACATGCACCATATAGAGAATTAGTTCACTGAACCAGAATAAGACCGACTGATATATTTTCAAATGATTTAATATTTTTACTTGTTTTTCTAGATGCCAAAAGCCACAAAGAAAACCCGGGGCGCGGGGCCCTCAACATCTAGCCCCTATAATAAAGTAAGTACAAATTTACTGCTTCCATGCTTATTTATTCATACTTAGTATTTTGTACCCCTGGGTCCAGTTTCACAAAAAGGATAAACGCCTTAATCGATTTAAGATAAACTGAATTAATGAAGAAATTAAATCGATTTAAGAGTTAAACCTGTTTGTGAAACTAGGCCCTGAATTGCATCTAGAATGAAAAAAAAGAAAAAAAAATATTGAAAATAACGTTGGTGAAATATTTCTGGATCTTTCTGGATTTCTGCTCAATGCATCGTTTAGTAAAATATCGATATTCTCTAAAAGTAAAGATATAAGAATAAAAATATTGTATTGAATCGTGATTAGTTACTGTATGCGCTGCTAGTTGTTGCCCAACCCATAGCCTCATTTCTCTCCATTCTAAATTTGCATTGTTTAACATTGTCTGGTCGCTATGGAAACTATTTATTTAAGTTTCTTTGTTGTATCCATGGCAACAGTAACGTTTAGGTAGTGGCACCAATTATGGGTCCCAACGTTCCCATGGCGATACATGAGAACATTTATCCTATTTTTGACCTTCATGACGTAAGATGGTAGTGAGTCGATGACGTCATTTTCGTCTCACCACTAATGAAAAAAAAAATGAAATGAAAAAAAAGGAAAAAATCGTTAGAATTACGTTTATGAAATTTTTCTGGATCGGCTAAATGTATTGTTCCATTAAATATCGACATTCTCTAAAATTATAGGCATCAATATCAAAATGATGATACAGCAGACTCCGCTTAACTCTGTTCTATTTGGACCATTAATTAACCGAATACCAACTTTTTAAAATTTTAGGATTTTAACTTTAAGGATCAGAAAATGTGTATGCAATTTCAACCGGGTACCGAGTAGGGTGGCCGAGTCTACTGTAGTCTGCTGCCACCTCGAATCCATTACCTTATTATCTCTCAATTTGCATTGTTTGACCTCGTCTGGTTGCTATGGAAACTATTTAGTTATATCAGGAACGGTTTTTTCGAGGTAACCAGTGGCAACATTTAACAGGCGTGTCCGTCCTAGAGATAAACTGTCTGATTTCACAGCCACATCCGTCCTAGAGATAAACTGTTAGATAAACTCTGATTTCGCGTCTGTCCTATTTCTTGTCATTGTATGAATATGTTTTCTCTTTTATAGGGTACAGCGCAGCAACAACAACAACAACAACAACAACAGCAACAGCAACAACAACAACAAAAATTTAATATTTCTATGTCGGGAATAGACGTAAGTTATCGTAAACGCCTGTTTGAAGTCATCATTCTTGAGCTTGAAACCGAAATTTATATTATAGAATATTAAACCCTGCTTCTGCTACTGACAGGTAATGTCCGTCATACATTACTGCATCGTCAAATCTATACCAGGGTGCACCCAGGCAGATCGTTCGCATCATCACATGCAAAGGGCTGATTATTTTGGAACCCAGTTTTTATCAGCTGGAACATTCTGCACATTCGACCATATTGATTGATAGCCCGTTATAGACGAGTGGAGAAAAGCTGAAAAACCAGTTCGGAAAAACTTCGATTGATTTCACTCACATTTACAGAAATTTGGTCCGACCCCAAAACCATTTACTTACACTATACAAATCAGATCAGGTTTTTAACATTGTCCTTGATTGTATTTTCAGTTTTTGCCGACAACGCCACCGAGTGGTGTACCGCCTTCTACACCGGTAAGTGATAACTATTTTCTAATAAATCACGCTTATTTCAATCTGTAATTTGAAAATAGAGGGTAGTAGCTGTTATGTATAAATTATGCTAATTAGGAATAAATTCAAATTCGATTAAGTCTCATCATCGTAGAAGTCATATATTAATGATGCTAAAGTTGTCATTTAAATTAAGTGTTATATTTACTACTTCATTTGCTTCATGACCCAAAAACCTCTACTATATAACTACTGGTTTTGTTCTAATCTTGGAGAATTTGCTGCAAAATTTACTTATCATTTGTTAAACAGTTTTTATTGAAAACCTGAATCAGTGATACATGCATTCATGAATATCCATCTAATATTTTGTTTTATTTTATCTTTACAGGATTTATCACCGATACAGCACGTGGACGTAAGAGATTAAACATTGATCTTGAATTTTAAGTTCAAACTAATTTATTTTTTATCTCACTCGGGACTATAGTTATTGCGTTCACTTTGCGTCCAGTTGTCTCGGCTAGTTTTTGATTTATCGTGTTGATAATTGGTTTATATACTCAAACTCAAAATATCGGCGCAATTGGAATTAAGATGGCGCACTTGTATGTCCATTTTTTTCCCCGGCAAAATTAGCACTTTAGCAGATTTTAAGGATCAATTCTGTTGTTATATTACATTGAAATCAGAGTTTAATATATATCGGTATAGAGCAGGTTTTTGCTCTAGTTATAAATAAAGTTATAAATAATCTCATGACATGTTCTGTATATGTGTAGTGAGTTTCAATGTCTTTGGTTCCTTTTAAACCAGGGGGAGTTAAATTTGAAAATGTCAGATCGTCGAGCATTTCAGACCACTTCCAAAGTGGGTCCCTGCACCCCTAGTTATACCGTTAATATTTTAATAATATATTGATATACCATACATTGATATCAGTCTTGTAATTGGATCAACAACCATGAGATCAAAACACAGCAAATATGAACCTGCTGTGAATCAATAGATTTGTGATAAATGTAATGAAATTGTTATTTTTCATATTGACTTTTTGAGTTAAGGGTCTGTTGTATAAGAGTATTTGGTATCGCGTGTCAATGTATGATATCAATCTGTATTTCCTCGTTCCAATGTTTAAAAGGTGTTCGTCACCTTATATTAATAAACTACTTTTACCGTTAGATGGCGCCATAAGTGTGATATTTGATTTATGGGATACCCGCAAAACCAGCTATTCCACCAGATGGCGCAACGAGTAGTAGGTCGTTCGTTGTCAAAATTAGTTCATTTTCGATGAACTTTGAACTGGTTTGAAGAAGAAATACTTTCATTCTTCTACTCTGATATCGATTTAGTTTTCATTAATAATTGATTCATTTAAGAGAACAATTCATTCAGATTTAATTGAAATGTACAAGAAAATCGAACGCAGACGACCAACTATTTACTAGCGACACCTGGTGGATCCTCGCCTGCCATAAGTGGAATCCTCGATTGCCACAGTAAGACTGCGGGTATCCCATTGTTTGGCGTGTGAATTAAAGTAAAGTTAGAAAACGGATGTTTAACTTTGTTGTGAAACGAAAGCGTTTTGGAGATTTTTAAACCAATCAAATCAATATTTTGATATTACGCTTGAAACCCTTCCCACTCATATTCTACTTACTAAGTATATATTCTTGTTTCCGTGGAAATCATGGTGAGTGGCGCCATCTATACAGTGGAGTTAGCTTTATAAATCGAGCATGATTCGACAAGTGGCTCCATCTATTCCCTAATACTGAAGCGAGGTAACCAGCAGCGCCCTCATATACAGGAAATGAACGCCTATCAAGTTTAACAATGCACGGTGTATTGACCACAGCGACCGGTGATAATTATATCAATGTTGATTAGCTATTGCCATAGACAGGTCCGTAGCGTTTGACTGGACCAGAACGGGGCCCCCTAACCAAAACAAATTTTGAAAACGTGCCCAGATAAATTGCCTCTGGGAGATTGATTTAACGAGGTTTTGATTAAATGAACAAATTTTAATATTTGTAAGTTTAACATTTCTGTTTTTAATTTTTCTTTGCGAGGAACTGAATTTTCGAACCCCCCCGAACCGCCTCAAGCTACGTTCCTGATATAGTGCTAGCTATACCTGAATACTTTTCTCTTATTGAAATTGTCTAAAAAACCAGCACCTTGAACTAATGAACGTCATAATGAAAATGTTTAAAAATTCAACCATTAATGAATTTGACTAATGTATTTTTTTTATTTTCATTTCTAGCATCAGTTTGCCTCAGAGGCAAGGTCGCCGTCGCTTAATGTAAGTATCAGTGACGCCCTCAATCTCACATGCCTCACTTCCCTCCTAATGTAACCATTTTTATGAAATTCCTCAAGAAAATATATACTAGTAATCTTAGAATACACGTTTTTGTACCCAGACCCCTTCATTCTACTGAACTACCGTGTAATAAGTGCCTGTTGTGTTCATTTTCTGTTGCATTGATTTATATATTATTTCTATTTACAGTTGTCAAACAACAGCAGCAGCAGCAGCAGCAGCAGCAGCAGCAGCAGCGCACCCCTCCCGCCGGAGACGCCTCCCGACTTGCAAGCAAGAAGTAAGTTCAGTCTTCAAATACAATTTCAATGCATTCAATTTTGTGTATGGCATTAAAACGGTTAAAGTTGTGACTAGTTTTCATAACTCCGTGACGTCATATTTCCATCGAGTACCGGACCCTTTCCTATGTTTTTTGCCAATTTGGATTGAATGATCGCCAGCGGTTTTTCTATACGACCCGGCTCTGCTGTATTGCATTTAGCCATCCTTTTTCTTGGCGTTTTTTATAAGAAGGTGTTTGATTTTGTCTCTAAGGGATTTAGGAATTTAAGAGACACTTGTACTTTCTATGCAGTGAGTTTGTTCTGTTTTTGTTCCCTCGTGAATTTTATTTTTGTTTGGTTTAATTTGATTTATCATAATCAAATCAAATCAGTGCATATTTCTTGAATTGCGTGTAAGTTATAATGTTATCAAATATCTGTTATATTTAAACCGAATATTTAATTGTTGTATTTTGAATGCGATAATGCCGCTCCCTGCTAAAGTCCAGCGTCATCATCGTGAGGGATGCGGTCATCTGTTCGGGCCCTGATTACGTTCTGTGTTCATCCTGTTGGGCTACATCGGGCGTTATATGAGTTCATCCTTCCTCGACTTGCGGATTGTGGTCGGAAGATCTATGGGTTCGGGCCGATAAGTCCCGGAAACAGAAAGTACAGTTTCTGCCGATGTGCCTATTGATGTCTCTATTTCAGAACATCACAGCGGTCGCCGGCTGTACAAGCACGGTCGGCTTCCCAACTCCATTCTCTGAGGAGGATCGCTGGTTCTCTAGTAACGGTCAGTCACCAGTCAATCAACGGTTCAGCTGGTTCAGTTTCCCAGGTATCGGCGCGCGACAGTCGGGATACCTGCACAGGAACTCAGGTCCGGTCCGGGCTACTCCGAGCACCGGTCCGGTCCAGGCATCACCGGATACTGAACATCCTGTCCGGTAGCTTCGAGAACTGGTCCGGTCCAGGCATCACAGGGTACTGAACATCTGGTCTAGTCAGCTTCGAGAACCGGTCCAGGCATCACCGGATACTGAACATCTGGTCCGGTCAGCTTCGAGAACTGGTCCGGTCCAGGCATCACCGGGTAATAAACATCCGGTGCACGGGTACTGAACATCTGGTCCGGGAGCTTCGAGAGTCCGGTCCGGTCCAGGCATCACTGGGTACTGAACATCCAGTCTGGTCCAGTCCAGGCATCACCGGGTACTGAACATCCAGTCCGGTCTGGTCCAGGCATCACCGGATACTGAACATCTGGTCCGGTAGCTTCGACAACTGGTCCGGTCCAGGCATCACCGGGTACTGAACATCCAGTCCGGTCCGGTCTAGGCATCACCGGGTACTGAACATCCAGTCTGGTCCGGTCCAGGCATCAGTGGATACTGAACATCTGGTCCGGTAGCTTCGAGAACTGGTCCGGTCCAGGCATCACTGGGTACTGAACATCCAGTCCGGTCCGGTCCAGGCATCACTGGGTACTGAACATCCAATCCGGTCCGGTCCAGGCATCACCGGGTACTGAACATCCAGTCTGGTCCGGTCCAGGCATCAGTGGATACTGAACATCCTGTCCGGTCAGCTCCGTGCACCGGTCCGGTCCAGGCATCACTGGGTACTGAACATCCAGTCTGGTCCAGTCCAGGCATCACCGGGTACTGAACAGGGTTCGTCGCGGTGCTTGAAAAGCTTGAAATGGCTTGAATTTGAAAAATACTACTCAAGCGCTTGAAAACAGCTTGAAAATAGATCGAAAGCTTGAAATAATTATTTTTGACTTGAAATAAAAAGATATGGCTTGAAATGCTTGATTATCACAAATTTTCTTCATCGCGAATTTTTTTCGATGAAATCGCAGACAGAATATGTTCTTGAGTTGTTTCTACGCGTGCGTCATGTTTTAGGCATCAATAAAGAAATTAATTGAATTGTATTGAATCGCTATGAGACTCTTGTGGTGAAACTCTACGGTGTCTGGAGACATGAACATACGGGGAAATTTCAGTCATGCATGTTATCGAGCATTGATGTAAAATGGCATTGAAATCCCACACCAGGAGTGAGAGCCATGTTGAAGGCACCGCGACCTAGTCAAAGTCATTGAACATTACAAATTTCGTATTAGGCCATCCAAAAATCAAGGTCTGTTTGCCGTCATCCGACCGACCCGACTTCAAAGGTACCCAGTGGAAACTTTTTTCTTGGATTCATTGAAATAAATTGTATTTTTGATACAAATGGCCGACCCACTGCCGATGTATGAGCTATGTATGTTTGAAGTTAAGTGTGCATCATGTGAAAACATGCCTCGACTATTTAGTTGAAGTTTTCCAGGAAACTGGCAGTGTTCCAATAAGCTGCCATTCATTCTAAAGCTGGTAATGTTATAGCGTGCATATATTCAATCTACTGTTTCATTTTGAACGCAGATTTCGGATGTTGTTTCCGCTAAAAGTGGTGATGATAAATTTGTTGTTTTTTTGCCCCAAAATTTTGCAAAAAAAAAATGATGCTACCTTCCTACTGACTTATCCCAAAAATAGTAGGTGTAACGGCAAAACAGACAATTAATTTGGGATGGCCAAATATCCAAATCTTGATTGATATGAATATTTAAGCTAGGAAATGCTGAAAATCATTGTGATGAACAGGTTTCATCTCTAACAGAATCGTATCAACTCGGAGGTTCCACTGGAATCAAAATTTTACCTCTTTTTTAACATTTTTATACGAACCTGTTCAAAATAGGCAAATTGGCTGCGACTAACGAAAATTGCTTCCAACGTGCCATAAAAAATAGCTTGAAAATGGTATAAATCTAGCTTGAAATGGATTGAATTTCACCTGAGCTTGAGACAATGAACCCTGCTGAACATCTGGTCCGGTCAGCTTCCAGCACTGGTCCGGTCCAGGCATCACCGGTTACTGAACATCCGGTCCGGTCAGCTTCCAGCACCGGTCCAGGCATCACCAGGTACTGAACATCTGGTCTGGTCCGGGCGGCCTGGCATCAATGTTTCGAATTTAAAACATAGTTATCATGGTTCTAGGTTTGGTAGAGGGCGCTCTTCTACCAGATGCAGGAGCGAGGTCACCTTCACGGAGATCGAGATCGAGGGATTATGATTGATTCTGTAGGAACCATCATCATTCATCAGTTCAGGTCGAGGGACCGTTTAGGAAGTTCACGTCTTTCACGTCGAGGGACCGTTTAGGAAGTTCACGTCTTTCACGTCGAGGGACCGTTTAGGAAGTTCACGTCTTTGACATCGAGGGACCGTTTAGGAAGTTCACGTCTTTGACGTCGAGGGACCGTTTAGGAAGTTCACGTCTTTGACGTCGAGGGACCGTTTAGGAAGTTCACGTCTTTCACGTCGAGGGACCGTTTAGGAAGTTTACGTCTTTCACGTCGAGGGACCGTTAAGGAAGTCGTCACAATAATCAGGATTTCCGCGATTTCGAAAGTCAGATTTTAAACTTGTTATTGTCATTGTAAGCTACCGCAGTTACAGGTAAGCCTATTTTTGATTGCCCGAGACAGGCGTGCAGATATTGTTCCCGACTTAAGTTTTTGGTTGATTTTCTTGTGACTTGTTTGTTTTAGGGGTGAGATGGATGAGCCTTATTGTTTTTTGACATATATAGGTCATCCAAGATGGCCGCCACAGCCATTACAATGTGTAAAATAGCCATTTTGAAGCTTGTGACAACTCTACAATCTACAGTTTCAAACCAATTTGCCAATTACTTATTCTGTGGTTTCATAATGGTAGGAGAATGAGCCTTATTGTTTTTGACGTATATAGGTCATCCAAGATGGCCGCCACAGCCATTTCAATGTGTGAAATAGCCATTTTGAAGCTTGTGACAACTCTACAATCTACAGTTTCAGACCAATTTACCAATTACTTATTCTGTGGTTTCATAATGGTAAGAGGATGAGCCTTATTGTTTTTGACATATATAGGTCATCCAAGATGGCCGCCACAGCCATTTCAATGTGTGAAATAGCCATTTTGAAGCTTGTGACAACTCTACAATCTACAGTTTCAGACCAATTTACCAATTACTTATTCTGTGGTTTCATAATGGTAAGAGGATGAGCCTTATTGTTTTTGACATATATAGGTCATCCAAGATGGCCGCCACAGCCATTTCAATGTGTGAAATAGCCATTTTGAAGCTTGTTACCGCTCTACGGACTTAAGTTTTAAGCTTAAGACTTAAGATGGCCACCACAGTTATATCAATGTGTTAAATCTTATCCGATTTGGAGCTTGTTACTGCTCTAAGATGTAGAGGTTTAGAGGTTTATAATTTCATTCATACTTGTACTGTGGTTTATTTATGGTGGTCAGAGGATGAGCCCTATTACAATTTGCATTCTCTACTTGACTCACTGGTCAAGGGTTAATATCTAGTTTGATAAATGTGGAGCATGTCGGTGAATCACCCCCCCCCCCCCCCGGACTCTGATCTCAATGTCTGATGTCAATCGTCAGCAGTTTCAATGGAATGGGCTCGATTAGGTGTGGAACAAGTGGAATCCTCGATTGCCACAGTCGAACCTAGAGTATTAAGAGCTCAATTAGGTTGTTCTTTGCGTCTCTTCTCCGGTTGGAGTGCTCCAGTTTCCACCAAATGGAGGAAGATTAGAGATGTGCAGATTCAAGTCCACCATGCGGACTCCGGCTCCGGCAGCTCAAGGTTCAGCTCCGGCTCCGGCAGCTCAAGGTTCAGCTCCGGCTCCGGCAGCTCAAGGTTCAGCCCGAACTCACACAATGCCATCTCAAGCATCTACTAATGCTGGTTGGAGAACAAGTGCACAGCTCCAACATTCTCGTGCCCCTTCTGGTCAGAATAATTCTAGTTCATATCGGGGAATGCTCCTAAAAGGAGCTCTTCCTCTCGGAGAAACTCAAAATGAATGCTCGGGGCCAGTGAGAGGTTGTCTATAACGAGCAGCCACCTACTGATCCGGCGTTCCCGGGTCGTATCACGGCGGCTACTGTCTTCAATTCTGAACACCTCCCGACATGCGCCCGAAAGCAGGTCACGAGACACTAATCTCGTCAGCTCTCAAAGATCTGGCCAAAAAGAGAGCAATAGAACCAGTACGGGACGAAGCCACATCCGGCTGGTTTTCATGAATATTTATGCTCCTGAAGACCACAGGGCGTCGATGGACTGTCATTCCTCGAGCGGCACCTGGATATCCCGAGGCTTCCGATGACTAAAACAGGGAGGTAATTCAAGGTCTCCGCCGAGGTTAATGGGCGGCTTCATTGGACCTGAAAGATGTCAGGTTCCTATTCACCCGAAATCTCATCAATTTCACAGAATGAAGTGGAAACGCCGCCAGTTCCAGTTCAGGTCTCTTCCAGTCGGCCTCAGTACAGCCCACGCCCTGGGTATTTACCAGCTTGGGTCAAGTCCAGAAGGTACACTACACTCCAGGGCTGGGTTTCATAGATATGGAAGAAAAATAATTCCAGGGAACATTTTGAAATTTGTCAGTTATAACCATGGTTTCTCATTGTTAGTATGGTGGTTGAGGATTTATCCCTTTGGATAACTTTGATACTCAGTCTATGAAACCGGGTCCTGGAGTATTTGTCTGTTGGTTTACCTCGACGACTGGTTACTAGTACCAAACTCGACTATAGAATGTCAGGAGGCGGTGACCGCTGTCGACCGCTGTCGTAGACTTAGTTCACCAGTTCCGCGTAAACTAAGTAAAATCTCACTTGATGCCGTCCCAACAGTTCACATCTCCGGATCAGCACGGTCTTTCCGTCCATGGCTCGAGTAGCCAAACTTCAAGAAGCGTAGTTACCACAAACGAGAGGACAGCTAGTTATCGGTGACGCCTGTGGCTAAATGCAATACCGCAGTGCCAGGGGTCGTATCTCTGGCTATCTACACATTCAGAGAATATTAACTAAAACCATAGGAAAGGGTCAAGCACTACTCCGAAAAAAAACTAATTTTATTTCCAAAAAATTATGATATTATATGGATTGCATGCTGTGTGGAAGAAGTTTTCAAAATTATTTAGGAGCTTATTATAATTTGAATGCATGAATTGAGAGCAATTTGAAATGTGTTGATATCCGAAAGTGTCTCCATTGACTTCACTCATTCACCTGATGAAGCTTCTATACATTAGTACCCAAAGCTTGTGTGTCAAATAAACTAGTTACACGTCCTATAAAGTACTACTTGTCTCGTTATATATTCTAAACCCCAGTTAACAATTCCAGTAAGTCAGGTTTAGGGAATAGATATTTAAACCTTGAGATGATACCGATGTAATACAATTCCAGTAAGTCAGGTTTAGGGAATAGATATCTAAACCTTGAGATGATACCGATGTGATACAATTCCAGTAAGTCAGGTTTAGGGAATAGATATTTAAACCTTGAGATGATACCGATGTGATACAATTCCAGTAAGTCAAGTTTAGGGAATAGATATTTAAACCTTGAGATGAAACCGATGTGATACAATTCCAGTAAGTCAGGTTTAGGGAATAGATATTTAAACCTTGAGATGATACCGATGTGATACAATTCCAGTAAGTCAGGTTTAGGGAATAGATATTTAAACCTTGAGATGATACCGATGTGATACAATTCCAGTAAGTCAGGTTTAGGGAATAGATATTTAAACCTTGAGATGATACCGATGTGATACAATTCCAGTAAGTCAGGTTTAGGGAATAGATATTTAAACCTTGAGATGATACCGATGTGATACAATTCCAGTAAGTCAGGTTTAGGGAATAGATATTTAAACCTTGAGATGATACCGATGTGATACAATTCCAGTAAGTCAGGTTTAGGGAATAGATATTTAAACCTTGAGATGATACCGATGTGATACAATTCCAGTAAGTCAGGTTTAGGGAATAGATATTTAAACCTTGAGATGATACCGATGTAATACAATTCCAGTAAGTCAGGTTTAGGGAATAGATATTTAAACCTTGAGATGAAACCGATGTGATACAATTCCAGTAAGTCAGGTTTAGGGAATAGATATTTAAACCTTGAGATGATACCGATGTGATACAATTCCAGTAAGTCAGGTTTAGGGAATAGATATTTAAACCTTGAGATGATACCGATGTAATACAATTCCAGTAAGTCAGGTTTAGGGAATAGATATTTAAACCTTCAGATGATACCGATGTGATACAATCCCAGTAAGTCAGGTTTAGGGAATAGATATTTAAACCTTCAGATGATACCGATGTAATACGATTCCAGTAAGTCAGGTTTAGGGAATAGATATTTAAACCTTGAGATGAAACCGATGTGATACAATTCCAGTAAGTCAGGTTTAGGGAATAGATATTTAAACCTTCAGATGATACCGATGTGATACAATTCCAGTAAGTCAGGTTTAGGGAATAGATATTTAAACCTTCAGATGAAACCGATGTGATACAATTCCAGTAAGTCAAGTTTAGGGAATAGATATTTAAACCTTCAGATGAAACCGATGTGATACAATCCCAGTAAGTCAGGTTTAGGGAATAGATATTTAAACCTTGAGATGAAACCGATGTAATACAATTCCAGTAAGTCAGGTTTAGGGAATAGATATTTAAACCTTGAGATGAAACCGATGTGATACAATTCCAGTAAGTCAGGTTTAGGGAATAGATATTTAAACCTTCAGATGATACCGATGTAATACAATTCCAGTAAGTCAGGTTTAGGGAATAGATATTTAAACCTTGAGATGAAACCGATGTGATACAATCCCAGTAAGTCTGGTTTAGGGAATAGATATTTAAACCTTTAGATGATACCGATGTGATACAATTCCAGTAAGTCAGGTTTAGGGAATAGATATTTAAACCTTGAGATGATACCGATGTAATATAATTCCAGTAAGTCAGGTTTAGGGAATAGATATTTAAACCTTGAGATGAAACCGATGTGATACAATCCCAGTAAGTCAGGTTTAGGGAATAGATATTTAAACCTCGAGATGAAACCGATGTGATACAATTCCAGTAAGTCAGGTTTAGGGAATAGATATTTAAACCTTCAGATGATACCGATGTTATACAATTCCAGTAAGTCAGGTTTAGGGAATAGATATTTAAACCTTTAGATGAAACCGATGTGATACAATTCCAGTAAGTCAGGTTTAGGGAATAGATATTTAAACCTTGAGATGAAACCGATGTGATACAATTCCAGTAAGTCAGGTTTAGGGAATAGATATTTAAACCTTTAGATGAAACCGATGTGATACAATTCCAGTAAGTCAGGTTTAGGGAATAGATATTTAAACCTTTAGATGAAACCGATGTGATACAATTCCAGTAAGTCAGGTTTAGGGAATAGATATTTAAACCTTTAGATGATACCGATGTGATACAATTCCAGTAAGTCAGGTTTAGGGAATAGATATTTAAACCTTGAGATGATACCGATGTAATATAATTCCAGTAAGTCAGGTTTAGGGAATAGATATTTAAACCTTCAGATGAAACCGATGTAATACAATTCCAGTAAGTCAGGTTTAGGGAATAGATATTTAAACCTTCAGATGATACCGATGAATTTAGCAATTTTGAATGAATCAAACCAATATGAGATTTCGATCCTAAGAATATTGGAAGCTTGTGTTTAACGTTACTAAATATTAATATTATATAAAGCTAGAAGGACACGAGCGTATCCATTTTTCGCCCGATCGCGACGATTAAATTCGCCGGTGAATTTATACGCCCGATACGAGCGGGTACCGATCTATCTATAAATCGGCCGTCACGGTGATTTCGTCGCCCGCCGACATTAAACATGTTCGATATTTATGCCGGTGTTCGGGTCACTTGTTAATTCGCTCGGCTTGTCGGCAAGCTTAAAAAGATTTAGAAAAAACTAGAAATTCTCATTCGTGAATGAACTGGATTCATCTGGGTTCAGTTTCATGAGACACAGTTCAAACTGCTCTTGAATTTGAGTTTGTAATTAATGTATGTGATTATAATGAATTGTATTTTTGTTTTACAGCTTTGGCATTTCGGTTAAGTCGTGCGTTCCGGCGGGAGGAGTTCGTCAGAATATTTCTACCGGAGTGTAAGTAGTTTAACTATTTTCATACAATATCATTTAGTGTGACGTGTGTTACTGATTCAGGCACGGATCCAGGAATGTTTCCAAGACGGGGTTCATAAAAATGCTGACTAAAATCTCTAATAATAGCCGGGGCCTATACGGCATATTTTTTGGCCAAACATAAGGCCTTTTTTTAATAGCATGGTTTGGTTGCTCCCAAAATTTGAAGAAACATAAAATAAAAAAGAATTAGAAAAAAAATTTTTTATTCCTGTCTGTGAAACAAATTCAGTGAAAAACCGAGCAAAAAAGATTTTTCACCTCGGCCGAATGAGAATCCTGGATTGAACGATGAAACAATTGAAAAACGCGAGGTTCTTTTTTGATCGCAGTGTGCAGAATTCAAACTTTCCAAGAATCATTTGTTCGGACATATGTATATTGCCCTATTGACAGTTCCCTCTTCCTTCTAAAAGTGATTTTATCTCACTGAGGGAATTTTTAAAAAATTTTCTCTGAAATGATATGGTAGCGTTTCTTTTTTTGCTTTAAAAATTTTTTGGTAGCCGATCAGCGGGGTCACGACCCCTGAAACCCTCCCTGGATCCGCGCCTATGATATCTCCTCAAAATCTAATAAAAACTTTCAATGAATTAATGCTGTAATGACGATATGTAGCCATCTGTCTATTTGAATGCATTTGCAAAAAGACAAAAAGAAATAGTAGCAGAATTTTGGCTAAAAGTTTAGAATACCCAAATTCAACATTGCTTGCAGCAGACGGAATTTCCGCCATTTTGGTTAACAGGGGATTCCCCCCTCCGGTACTTCCCATGATCAATAGTGTCTATGACGCGTTGCGTACGGAATGCCATGGAATTCCCTCACATGATTTATGATAATAATGTTTACTTGCATTCTGATTGGTTAAAATCGCGTGTAGTTTGAACGTAGGCAATGTTTACATTTGTAACGTCACCGGCGAGTCGCTGACATTAACGTAGTCATTGAGTTAACATTATCTTGCACTGAATGGTGATATCAATCGCATTCATTTTATAAATTTTTTGAATATGAATTTGTTTTTATATATCAACTGCGAGTAACAGTGTTACGCTATTGAGTCTTAAGAGACAGCCTTTATGGACCTTATTGGTTGTTATAACTCACAAGCTGACTGAGTTAGCATTCTGGATCCGTCAGATTAGTTACTTCTAGAAAATATGTTAGTCACATTTTCGGACTATATTCTGGAAAACAGTGGAAGCTTGTATCCACCCTAGATTAGAACCAATCAGAATAGAACCAATCAGAATACACTATTTTACAGAAAATATATTTATGACAATTGCGTAAGGTTTTAGTAAAATAGTGTTTTTTCTCGAGTAGTTGCCGAAGAAGCATAAAAATTTGATTCAATTTCATTCAGATTTAAACAAACAAATCGAATTTCATTTCATTCAGCGCAAACTTCAAATCTAATTAAAATTTTGTTCAGTATGAATAAGTTGCAAATCATTGAGAGGAAAAAATAATTAATTGTGTTACTTAAAAAAATCACAATTGTACTGTGTTTATCAAAACAGGAGACCACAGGACCTTTGGTCCTCTAGTATTCTTTTCCTAGTTATTCCAAAAACACTAAAACAGTCCAATCAGCGATCGCTGCCAGACCAACACGATTACATTGAAATCAAACTTAAGTAACATCAGGCGCCCCCTGTTGGAATAATATTCATAGCCGTAGCATCGAAACCATTCGACTTGTTGTTTAATGTATTTCTCTCTATTTTTATTTTACAGTGATGAACATTTTACAAGACTGTCCGTTTGGGGACTTGGTGGGGGAATTCAAAAGAAACTTGGTTCCCGATAGGATACCACCACCGGTTAATCCTATGTCGCCCGCTGCTGCCCCTCCCCCACGTCCATTAAATTCGCCTCAGCAGCGGCCTGTCAGACAGCCGCCCCCGGCCGCCACTCGTTCGTCAGACAGAGTCCGGGGACGGCTGTTTGAAGGAGATCTGACGGAGGTAAGAATCTTTATTTGTTTTTAAATTTTATTCAGGATATCAGTTGAAGTTCAGCAAATAAATTACCAGACCTGTAAACAGAAGAGTAGTCATAAATTTCCATTTGCGGGTAAAACCCCATAGTCGAAAACCTTCGGTTATTGATCTATATCTGCTTAAGACCAATGGTTGTACACACGAGTGCGAAAACTTATCGCTCAAACTTTGATTGTATCCATGGTAACGCGTACAGTATACTATGCGTGACTTACCGTTTCCTATCACTGGAATACAATACTGTTTTTGACCATGAGCGCCATCTGCGGCGGTCATAACGGACTGACTGGTGATTGGCTGAAATGCTCGTCTACCGTGGTGACGATTATTCGGTGTTACACGTGCAGCAGACACGTCTCTGAATATCTAACATTTGATTGTTGTAACTCATCGGGAAAAATATGTTTATGAGTCGATTTTTTGTCGAAATTTTGTTCGGCAGAAAATTGGCTGCGTACGTCAAGAAGGCGGCTGATATTTGTATCGTGTGACCCCTCGTCCCGGTAATATGCCGACCCACGTACACCTGAGACCAGTTGCATAGTCAGAGCTTAGAATTAAGACCGTTTTAAGACCAACTTAGTTCTATAGCCAATCTAATAACTTAAGACCAGTCTTTAGATTTAAGACCACTTTTGGACTTAAGTCTTGACCATGGAATCGGCCCCAGATGCTTATTCCGCTGTATTGGATGCTGACGTGCTCGTGTCTTCCAGCAATGTTGTTATTCACCAAAAATATCATGTTTTGTTCGAATAACACAATTCATCTGAGTCTGGGTTTAACGGATGACACGTTCAAACAGAACTACGAAATCAATATCAGAAGTCCTTTTATATTGAAACGGTCCCAGAAGTCCCTGTTATAATGGGTACTTTTTCAAAAAAAGTAACGAGAACTCCGATGGCTTTCCGTATCGGTAAAAACTAACTATTTCTATGAGCGTCACTCGTAGATTTACCGAAACGCCACCTTGTGACACGATATCCTAACTACGTATAGGTGTTTTATTTGCTGAATCGCTGGTTTCTCATTCTCATTTTTTATACTTGTGTTTAATTTTATACTAAACAAATTTTTCACTTTTTCTCTTTACAGACACGACCACCGCCAAAAAAAACTAGAACAAAAAGGAAAAGAAAAGTTGCGGTCGTCGTGGCTCCGCAGGGAGGAGGAGCAAGAGTGGTCCCGGCGGATGGTGCGGCTGACGAAGGTAATCGGGAGGAAGGGGAGGGGATAAATAGGAAGCGGCCGAGGAGGGATGGTGGTGGGGCTGGGGATGGTGCGGGTCCTGCTCCTCCTGCTCCTCCATCCGTATCTCGGGCGGTCACTCGTTCACTCGCCAAAAAGCTGGCGAGTGAACGAGTGGCCCGAGAGGTAGAGGTGGTGGCCCGACATACGGATGGAATGTGGGAGGAGCGGCTTCGTTCGGGGACAATTCCGGATTTGTTAACTGATTTAAAAAATATTCTTTCAGTGAAGGGATATTAGGTGCCTTGAACGCATGAGTCGTTCATGCGCGCCTAATATTCCTTCACTGAAAAAAAATCAACTATAACATGTACCACATATTTTTTGATTTAATTTTAGTCCAATTCCACAATTATTTCGGCTTACAATAGTGTCTTCAATTCTTTAAAGCCCAAAGCACCTTTTTGACTCAACATCCAGTATGAAGGTGGCCGGGAATCGGGCCTGTTTTCTTCCATTTTTGTATCCCGCCCAGCATACTGGTTGTTGACTCGAAAAGGTGCTCGCTCTGGGAGCTTATCAAAGGCAGGTGATGGGAAAGGTGCCATCACACACTCTCCTTTGATAAGTTTCCTAGAGTGTCACGGGCTTTAACGGGTTGAATTCACTATAATACCAATTTTCCAAAATCAATTTAATTTCTTTCAGGCCATTCTTTTTCCATGTTTTTCTGGTACATGTTATGGTTGATTTCCATTTTCGAAAATCCGGAATTGAAGCCGTTCGAAGTCGGGGGGATGGTGGTGGGGTTGGGTTAGTTTAGGGTTCCTCTCTGATTACCTTCTTTAGCTCATCATCCGTGCAGGTGGCGCTTGCTCTTCTAGCCGGTGTTCCCTGGGGTAAACATTTTAAATTTAAAAAATCAAAAATAAAAAAAAAATTATAAAATCTTTAAAAATCTCATCTCATTTCATCCAATTCATTTATTTGCGGGTGCGATGCCTATCGCACCCATTCATGTCATTCATCCAAAAAAAAATAAAAAACGAAAAACGAAAAAAAAATATTAAAATTAAAAAATCTCATCTCATTTCATCCAATTTATTTATTTGCGGGTGCGATGCCTATCGCACCCATTCATGTCATTCATCAAAAAAAAATTAAAACTAAAAACGAAAAAAAATATAAAAATTTAAAAAATCTCATCTCATTTCATCCAATTTATTTATTTGCGGGTGCGATTCCTATCGCACCCATTCATGTCATTCATCCAAAAAAAAATAAAAAACTAAAAACGAAAAAAAAATATTAAAATTAAAAAATCTCATCTCATTTCATCCAATTTATTTATTTGCGGGTGCGATTCCTATCGCACCCATTCATGTCATTCATCCAAAAAAAATTTAAAAACTAGAAATTAAAGTTCTAAGTTTGTTGTTAGATTCTATTCAAAGAACGTTGTAAAGTTCTTAATTTGTCGTAAAAAACGTTAGAAAAAAAGAACTTCTTAAAGTTCTCAATCTGCCGTAAAATGCAATTGAAAAGATTATAACTCACATGAAAATTAAAAAGATAAAATAATTGATAAATAATCATTAATAAAAATTGAACTTTGGTCTCGCAATGTTTCCCCGTTATGCATTTTTTACTCGTCGTCAAACATCGGCAGCTCATCGTCGATACTCGCAGCTCGATACACACCAGCAGCTCGTCGTCGATACACACCAGCAGCTCGATACACACCAGCAGCTTGTCGTCGATACTCACCAGCAGCTCGATTCACACCAGCAGTTCGTCGTTGATACACACCAGCAGTTCTTCGTCGATACACACCAGCAGTTCGTCATCGATACACACCAGCAGTTCGTCGTCGATACACACCAGCAGCTCGATACACACCAGCAGTTCGTCGTCGATACACACCAGCAGCTCGATACACACCAGCAGTTCGTCGTCGATACACACCAGCAGTTCGTCGTCGATACACACCAGCAGCTCGATACACACCAGCAGTTCGTCATCTATACACACCAGCAGTTTGTCGTCGATACACACCAGCAGTTCGTCGTCGATACACACCAGCAGTTCGTCGTCGATACACACCAGCAGTTGGATACACACCAGCAGCTCGATACTCAGCAGCAGTTTGATACACACCAGCAGCTCGTCGATACACACCAGCAGTTCGTCGTCGATACACACCAGAAGCTCGATACGCACCAGCAGCTCGTCGTCGATACACACCAGCAGCTCGATACTCACAGCTCGATACACACCAGCAGCTCGTCGATACACACCAGCAGCTCGATACTCACCAGCAGCTCGATACACACCAGCAGCTCGTCGTCGATACACACCAGCAGCTTGATACCAAAACAGCTTTTAGCTGGTGAAAACCTACCCCCCATCGGGGTTAAACATGATCAAGCTATTATTCTAGGAATATAACTGTTGCAAGGGAAGTTAAGATTCATTAACCTAAACTTGATACAAAGAGATTATTGCTAATTATGAATTTCAAGGGTTTAAAAACTGATTTAAAAATCTTGAAAGACGCTCGGTCTCACTAGAGATTTTCATCTTAAAGATTTATTGTCCTCTTACTATTGTTTAGGTGATCTATAATTTGGTAAATGCTGCTGTTGGAAAGATGCCAGAAGAAAGTTGATTCGTGCACATCTTCACTTCACGTATTTATTGCACAAGGCGCCGACTTGCACCTGCACTACACCATTCACACTTCACCACTTCTGCATCTTTATCAATTAATTCTGGCATCTATTTGAAAATTACTTTAAACATCAGATCTCAAACTGAAACATTGAGGTATTGAATTTCAAACTGAAATATCGAGCTATCGAATCTCGATCTCAAATGTTTACTGGAAGCCATATTTGATGTTGTATTATTCATCATAGATTGTTTAGTGTTTTCTGGCATATGCGGGCCATTTAAGATGGTCAGATAAATTCCCCGGTGGAAAATATATCTCGTGGAAGAGTCATGGAAATGAAAAATATCTTATGTAGATGTGAAGTTAGGAACCTTGCAACAGTTATTCCACCTGAGGATAATTTGATATAAGATGAATCAGTTATTGGATCATTTAACTGAAGCCAAATATAGTGAAAAATCTTAGTAAAAATTTGTCTCAAACTACAATTGAAAGGACTTATCACAATTCTAATTCGACTCTAGGTGCGTTCAGAAGAACTTCTTAACAGTGAAAAAACTTGACTAAAAATCAGGAATCGACCCTGTTCATTGATAAGATTTGATCTTTATTTGAAGATTAAGAATCAAACTCGCTAATTCACAATTTTTGGTAGTAAATACTGTTGATCCATCATATTCGCAGCCCCCCGTGGGCTTACCAATCCATCATACGTGCAGCCACCTTGCGCTTACCAGTCTATCATACTCGCAGCCCCAGTGGGCTTACCAATCCATCATACGTGCAGCCACCTTGCGCTTACCAGTCTATCATACTCGCGGCCCCAGTGGGCTTATCAATCCATCATACGTGCAGCCCCCGTGGGCTTACCAGTCCATCATACTCGCAGCCCCAGTGGGCTTATCAATCCATCATACGCGCAGCCCCCTTGGGCTTATCAATGAGAAACATTCAGACATAGTAACCGTTTTACTCGTGCTTTTCAACGACACCGTCTTATCACTCTGTAGAACGGCGATCGCAGCGTGAAATTTGTAATCGTATTTCTCCGCTGAATTTGAATATTTGATACGCGACGCGCGTGATTGAAGCTTTGTTTATGTTCGTGCTTGCCGCGATGAATTGTCATAAATATATCCTCCGTACAGGAGGACCATGAAAAGGTTTGAAGGGATCCCTAGTTAGCGCTTGTCCAGGTTTGGCTCTGGACCCGCTTGTTCGACTAGGCATCTTGTTGGAAATTTTGTCGACTGAAACTTCCGTAACTTTCGTTTTAGACCTCGCTGCTCGAAGAGCCGTTGCTGCGTCGGTTACTGTCATGCTTCGGCACAATTTTGAACGATTGTTGGAAACCGCCTTGTTCTTCTGCTGCAGATGTTGACTGTGTCGTACCCACAGTAAAGTAGCCATCTTAAATTCAAATAGTTTCGGACATTTGAGGTCCTCATCAACTCCGAGTCTTCATTCAACTGCAGTTACTGCCATTTGCCAGTGTCTGATGTAGAAGTTCTGACTTGACATTTTGATTTTCAGAATTAAAACCTTTTTTCTATTAAAGAAATTAGATATTGGTTAAAAAGAAATTAGATATTGGTTAAAAAACAAGTGAATAATTGTTTGTAAGAAAAAAGAAAATCATGTTAGAAAAAAATATAGATGTAAGAAAAAAAAAGTATATTGTAAATCGACGAGACGACAGAACCAGCATCAGCAACAACAACATCAGAGGAAGCAGTAACCAGTTATTTATCAGCTCCATAAATTACTGAAACGAAATCCACAACTCGGAAACCAACCACACTCAACTCTAGAATTGTTCATACAACTGTCAACATGGAGTTCATCTCACAAGCAAATTAGGTAATTATCTTATGAAATTGTATGAATTGCCAATTTAACATTTTTGCATTTCAAGTAGGTGTAATTGAATGTTTGTCAACCTTACTCTTATAAAACTGTGTTAACCGTTGAACAGGATTCTAAGACTGTGCAGAAAACCCGTTATCGCTGCTTTGCAGCTATAATTATCTGATAAATTAGTATGGAATGCCAATTTTACATTTTTGCATTTAAGTTTAAGTGAGTTTAAAATCACGTTTCATTTGTTGTTTATTTTGTCTTTTCAGTTTTCAATTTGCCGAGATCAGTCGTCAAAAACTGTTACAACGGAAACTAAGATAACAAAGACTTGATTTGGCAAAGATTGAAGAAATCCTGCGAAAAGATTATTCATGAATTGTTCATACAACTGTCAACATGGAGTTCATCTCACAAGCAAATTAGGTAATTATCTTATGATTTTGTATGAAATGCTAATTTTTACTCGTTAATTTTTTACAAATAAGTTGACTTTGAAATCTTTATTAATTTCTTGTTTATTTTGTTTTTTCAGTTTTCAATTTGCCGAGATCAGTCATCAAAAACTGTTACAACGGAAACTAAGATAACAAAGACTTGATTTGGCAAAGATTGAAGAAATCCTGCGAAAAGCTTATTCAAGAATTGTTCATACAACTGTCAACATGGAGTTCATCTCACAAGCAAATTAGGTAGTTATCTTATGATTTTGTATGAAATGCTAATTTTTACTCGTTAATTTTTTACAAATAAGTTGACTTTGAAATCTTTATTAATTTCTTGTTTATTTTGTTTTTTCAGTTTTCAATTTGCCGAGATCAGTCATAAAAAAACTGTTACAACGGAAACTAAGATAACAAAGACTTGATTTGGCAAAGATTGAAGAAATCCTGCGAAGAGATTATTCAAGAATTGTTCATACAACTGTCAACATGGAGTTCATCTCACAAACAAATTAGGTAATTATCTTATGGTTTTGTATGAAATGCTAATTTTACATTTTTGCATTTAAGTTTAAATGAGTTTAAAATCACGTTTCATTTGCTGTTTATTTTGTCTTTTCAGTTTTCAATTTGCCGAGATCAATCGTCAGAAAACTGTTTCAACGGAAACTAAGATAACAAAGACTTGATTTGGCAAAGATTGAAGAAATCCTGCGAAGAGATTATTCATGAATCATATAACTGTCAACATGGAGTTCATCTCACGAGCAAATTAGGTAATTATCTTATGATTTGTATGAAATGCTAATTTTTACATTTAAGTTTAAATGAGTTTAAAATCACGTTTCATTTGTTGTTTATTTTGTCTTTTCAGTTTTCAATTTGCCGAGATCAGTCGTCAGAAAACTGTTACAATGGAAACTAAGATAACAAAGACTTGATTTGGCAAAGATTGAAGAAATCCTGCGAAGAGATTATTCAAGAATTGTTCATACAACTGTCAACATGGAGTTCATCTCACAAGCAAATTAGGTAGTTATCTTATGATTTTGTATGAAATGCTAATTTTTACTCGTTAATTTTTTACGAATAAGTTGACTTTGAAATCTTTATTAATTTCTTGTTTATTTTGTTTTTTCAGTTTTCAATTTGCCGAGATCAGTCATAAAAAAACTGTTACAACGGAAACTAAGATAACAAAGACTTGATTTGGCAAAGATTGAAGAAATCCTGCGAAGAGATTATTCAAGAATTGTTCATACTACTGTCAACATGGAGTTCATCTCACAAACAAATTAGGTAATTATCTTATGGTTTTGTATGAAATGCTAATTTTACATTTTTGCATTTAAGTTTAAATGAGTTTAAAATCACGTTTCATTTGCTGTTTATTTTGTCTTTTCAGTTTTCAATTTGCCGAGATCAGTCGTCAGAAAACTGTTACAATGGAAACTAAGATAACAAAGACTTGATTTCGGCAAAGATTGAAGAAATCCTGAGAAGAGATTATTCATGAATTGTTCATACAACTGTCAACATGGAGTTCATCTCACAAGCAAATTAGGTAATTATCTTATGATTTTGTATGAAATGCTAAATTTTACTCGTTATTTTTTTACTAATAAGTTGACTTTGAAATCTTTATTTATTTCTTGTTTATTTTGTCTTTTCAGTTTTGAATTTGCCGAGATTCACATGTAGCAGATATAATGGAATTAAGTATTGAGAACCGCAACTTAACAATAAACCGGATCAACTTAATATAGTGCTGAGGACCAAAAATAAAGGATAAACCCGACCTGTGTAATTCAGTGTCGAGAACCGCAGTTAAACGATGAACCCGACCAGTGTAATTCAGTGTCGAGAACCGCAGTTAAACGATGAACCTGACCAGTGTAATTCAGTGTCAAGAACCGCAGTTAAACGATGAACCCGACCAGTGTAATTCAGTATTGAGAACCACAATTAAACGATGAACCGGACCAGTGTAATTCAGTGTCCAGAGCCGCAGTTAAACAATGAACCGGACCAGTGTAATTCAGTGTCGAGAACCGCAATTAAACGATGAACCGGACCAGTGTAATTAAGTGTCGAGAACCACAATTAAACAATGAACCGGACCAGTGTAATTCAGTGTCGAGAACCGCAATTAAACGATGAACCGGACCAGTGTAATTAAGTGTCAAGAACCACAATTAAACGATGAACCGGACCAGTGTAATTCAGTGTCGAGAACCGCAATTAAACGATGAACCCGACCAGTGTAATTAAGTGTCGAGAACCACAATTAAACGATAAACCGGACCAGTGTAATTCAGTGTCGAGAACCGTAATTAAACGATGAACCGGACCAGTTTAATTCAGTTTCGCAATAACCGCAATAAAACGATAATCTGGAGTTGTAATAGTGTTGTGTATTTGCGTAGTGGATCAAGTGGAAGGATTTTAAGTGTATTTGGTGACTTTAATTCGTTCGCATCCAACAGAATCAACAAAGACATTACAAAAAACGACAAAAAATGATTGAATGTAAATGCATTGAATTTAGGTTTGATGATCAAGATAATCACTGATCAAGATTGACAGTTATAATCCATAATTGTTGAACTTGATCAGAGATTTTCAAGATCGATTTTAAGGTGATTCAGAAGTTTAAATCTGATGTTTTAATCTCTGGGACTCAGATATTAAATCAATAGATTTTTACTGCTGAATGATCTTCATGTACAGATGAGCTACAATTGTTCCTAGTGTGTTCTGTTAAGACTGATTAAAGGGTGGAAAAACTTGACTCAAATTCAAATTGAGTCGAGTTTTTCCAAGATAATCTCTGATCAAGATCGGCAGTTACCGGTATAATCCATAATTGTTGAACTTGATTGGTGATTTTCAAGATCTGTTTTAAGGTGATTCAGAAGTGTGAATCTGATGTTTTAATCTCTGGGTTTCAGAGATTAAATCAATAGGTTTTAACTTCTGAATCACTTCGGGTTTAGGTAAGTTAAAGTGTTTCCTATTGTAATCTGTTAAACTGATTAAAGGGTGGAAAAACTTGATTCAAATTAATAATCTGAATCAAGTTTTCCAATGATAATCCGCGATCAAGTTCGGCAGTTATAATTCATAACTGTTGAACTCAATTCACAATTAAATGAACTGTTTTAAGGTGATTCAGAAGTATAAATCTGATGTTTAAATCTCTGGGTTTCAGAGATTAAATCAATAGGCTTTACTTCTGAATCACTGTTAGGTTTTGATAAGTTGTAAGTTGTTCCTATTGTTTAATGAATTGGTAGAAATTCTATTTTTAGGTGACAGGTCAAATAGATTAGAACAGTAATTTATGCAGAGGTTGAATTAATTTAATGTTTGATATACCAAAGAATGGTTTATTGTGAAGATTTAATTAAAATCTTAAATAAAGAGTTGTTCAATTTCATAAATGTTTTGTTTTCGATGAAGTTTTTTCATTTTCTGGATTTGAGGAATTTGACTTTAAACACATCGGTGGATTCAGCACAGTTCTGTGGACACAGTTTTTGGACCGAGACACAGCTCAAGACCCAGTTACAAGTTCAACTGGACTCCATCCCAAAAAACCCTGGGCCCTTCAAACCTTTAAGTAAGATGCTCACTTACAGATTCATAAAATTGACCCTTATTATCTTGTCATCTGCAGCACCATCTCAGAGGCTTAAACCAAGAATTTCTTGTAATGTTCAACAAATGTGAATTACATTAAGTAATTTTTGAGATCGACTTACACCAGTATTGAGTTTTTTCTAAATCACAGTCTACTTATTTTATATTCATCCACGATTTCATAGCTCTTTAACTATTCAACCCTTTCCCTGATGGGCCCTGGCCCCAATTGCTGAACCCAGTTCTCCAAGTCTAACTTCTGGGTTTAATGGTTTATCAGAGAATTAATGGATTCATTGGAAATAATCTAACAATCAATAAAGTTGTTCTTTTTTGATACGGGCTAGACGTTGAGGGGCCCGCCCCGGGTTTTCTTTAAAGCTTTTGGCATTATCTAGAAAAACAAGTAAAAATATTAAATCATTTGAAAATATATCAGTCAGTCTTATTCTGGTTCAGTGAACTAATTCTCTATATGGTGCATGTAGGGGTCCGGGAACACAACATCCACTAATTCTCTATATGGTGCATGTAGGGGTCCAGGGACACGACATCCACTAATTCTCTATATGGTGCATGTAGGGGTCCAGGGACACCACATCCACTAATTCTCTATATGGTGCATGTAGGGGTCCAGGGACACGACATCCACTAATTCTCTATATGGTGCATGTAGGGGTCCGGGAACACAACATCCACTAATTCTCTATATGGTGCATGTAGGGGTCCAGGGACACCACATCCACTAATTCTCTATATGGTGCATGTAGGGGTCCGGGAACACAACATCCACTAATTCTCTATATGGTGCATGTAGGGGTCCGGGGACACCACATCCACTAATTCTCTATATGGTGCATGTAGGGGTCCAGGGACACCACATCCACTAATTCTCTATATGGTGCATGTAGGGGTCCGGGAACACAACATCCACTAATTCTCTATATGGTGCATGTAGGGGTCCGGGAACACCACATCCACTAATTCTCTATATGGTGCATGTAGGGGTCCGGGAACACAACATCCACTAATTCTCTATATGGTGCATGTAGGGGTCCAGGGACACGACATCCACTAATTCTCTATATGGTGCATGTAGGGGTCCAGGGACACCACATCCACTAATTCTCTATATGGTGCATGTAGGGCTCCAGGGACACCACATCCACTAATTCTCTATATGGTGCATGTAGGGGTCCAGGGACACCACATCCACTAATTCTCTATATGGTGCATGTAGGGGTCCAGGGACACAACATCCACTAATTCTCTATATGATGCATGTAGGGGTCCAGGGACACCACATCCTATTCTGTTTGGGGCATGGAGATTGCCCAGATTGCCTCTGCTAACAACAGACACCCATTCAACATTTCTCTTTATGGTACTTTCTTCTTCCTCTTTTCTCTCATTTTACAAATTGATATTCAACTATGACCTTTTTCATTTTGATATGATGTTTATCTTTACATCATGGTTGCTGGAGATTGTACAAGGAATGACACAAGAAATAATATCCTTAGTTTTAAACTCACAGCTGTTTGCAATTCTTTCATTTAAGCACAGGTTCAATTGAAACGATGCATTCCTATACATATACGCAATCATATCTTTTTTCGAGTCATCATTCTCAGGGAAATTTGATCTCCACTCAGGTACAGTCTACTGGCTTGCCAGTTATCCTTTAACTTTTTTACAAAATTATCTTTTCAAAATGAATTACCATGAAAGCAGTAAATTTGAACTTGCCTTATCATAAGGGCTTTTTCTTTTACTCTTTGTTTTAGCTTTAGGTATCTTTGATTTGCTGGTGGTTTTAACATGCATGTTGAGGGAGCTCTATCAATCCAGGAACAGTCAGCTCACAAGCAGCCCCTGCCCAAAAGGTTTTGACATTATATTTTCAAAAGCTCTAGTTGTTCTGTAGAACCGAGAGCGGAGCTCTGACTTGTTCCCCTCACTGCTGAGGTCTACTTTCTCTGATTCGCTGATTGGCTTCTCTTTGGTACATATTGGATGATCAAAAACTAGAAACTGTCATGCGTTTATTCATTTTGGTATATGTTAAAATTCTTTTACAGTAATGGCATATTAGGCACATCAAAACAAATCCGGAATTGTCCCCGAACGAAGTGGCTCCCTCCACTCTCCATCAGTATGCCGGGCCACCACCTCTACCTCTCGGGCCACTCGATCACTCGCCAGCTTTTTGACGAGTGACCACCCAAGATACGGATGGAGGAGCAGGAGGAGCAGGACCCGCACCATCTCCAGCCCCACCACCATCCCTCCTCGGCCGCTTCCTATTTATCCCCTCCCCCACCCGATTACCTTCGTCAGCCGCACCATCCGCCGGGACCACTCTTGCTCCTCCTCCCTGCGGAGCCACGACGACCGCAACTGGTACTTTTCGGTTTCTCATGGTTTCCCCACCATCTTTCAAAAGAGAACTATCGATATATCATTAGCTACAAGGAAACTTTTCAGAAACTTTTTCAGGTCATTCTTTCTTGTATTATTAGCATTTGATTCTCTATATATCGTCAGAACATGGACTCAGAGTGTTTCTTTAATGGTTAAGAATGTCTCTTTAACCAACATCCCCCTAGCCTGCTTCCTACATATCCCTTCCCTTTCCTCCTGATTACCTTTGATCCCCACTGCCTAGCAGCTAACAGCTGCTGCTATTTTATCAGTCTCAATTAGTATTCAGTTTACTTCAGATAACGTAATTTGGTTTAATCACAAGTCGTCAACATTATAATCAATGTAACTACAGTGACTACATTATTGTCCTTTTATTGAGAAATTTATGTTAATTTTTTATTTCTGGGATAAATCAAAATTCAAATGTTATCATTTTTTGTATCAAAAATTGTAAAAAATTGAATAATTTGTGTGCTATTGAAACATTCAGTTATGGGGAGTTTTTAGCTCAGAAAACTTTGAGCCTGTTTATACAAGTGTTGTAACAAGTGTTGAACAATTCAAAGATCATGTTTATTATACTTTGTCATGCAAGAAAGAAAAAATGTTTTCTAGTATATTGATGTTTCTAAAAAAACATATGATTCAACTTCAAACGGCCAACAAGCCTTCTAATAAAACTAGTTTGTCATATATATATATTACTTGGTCATTGTCAAGTTTTTTTAAAAATATTTTGGTTTTTTCAGCTTTCTCTGGTGGAAATTTCTTCGTGGAATTCTTCTTCTATACAAGTTCCTCCTCAGACTGTTTTAATGCGAGAGTTTATAACAACCGGATCCTCAGAAAATGGTCGGAGTGCCAAGTCTTCGATTTAAGATCACCAGTCTTATCTGAGACCATAAGTTCACTAGCAAGTTTCACTAGCGATTCCAACAGCTATAGGATGGAACAGTATTATTATATATGTCACCACTGTGCAATTGAGCCCAGATCATCAGAAAAAGATAAAAGTGAAGATATGTGATGGGATTCATTGAAAATTTTGCATATATAATTAATTCATTGAACTACTTAATTTGTATGATTTATTTTTTGGGAATTTTCGAATTTGTCATCAATAACTAGTATATATTTCTTTTCAAGTTGTGAGCGATCTAGTTCTCTGTTGACCCATTGAAAATGAATCGACTCTGAACTGTAGAACTGGACCCAGGGAGCTGAATCTCGCGTGCCACAGCAAGATACAGAGCTCTTCAATGTCTTAACCGTCAGGTGCTGCCCCTAAACAAATCAATAGCGGTAAATCTGTGAACTAACTTATAGCTCGCTTGCCAGAGTAGAATCATAGCGAGCTGTCTAAAATCTTGAACCGTCTAGTGCTGCCCCTTAATCGATATGTATCGGAAAAGTGAATTTATTACTCGCATGCCACAGTAGTTGAGTAGTTGGAACATCATGATAGACTCGTTTTTCTGTGCAGCTATAACGGGAACTATTTCAGATCTGATAATGAATATAAACTCAGTCACAGTTCGATAACAAACGCCGCTGGGTGAAATTGATGTAAACAAATAATCGTGTTGAAATTGAATTTAGTTTAAGACATATTTTCGTGGTAGTTTTTATTTTCAAGCTGTTTACGTTCACTTCAAATGATGAAACGATGAAACCATATTAAATACATCCCTGTTTTAGTGGGGATTTTGAGTTTTGGTCCTTTCCGTATCTTCTAGAAACATCAAGTAGAAAGGCATTAACTGAACCCTATGTCTTTAACTTCAGGAGTCTATATGGAGTTTTCGGATGCCTCTTTTCCTCACTTCTTGCATTCGTCACTATTAGAAATCTGGACAAACTGAATTCAGTTCGACGAGGCCGAAGAACAGAAGACCAAAGAGTGATCTGCACTAGCCGCAGGGTTCGTGTTGGCCTGGACCGGTGGGAGGCAATCAAACCCCGACACGTGAAGATGTATCCTCAAAAATGGATACCGGAACGCTTCTCTGGTTTACGATGATTAGTCTGCTGGGATAACTCTTTGGCGGGGCGTGATCGCGTGAATAGCCCAAACTAAACCTTCAGAGTTCACTGTACTACAGCATACAACATCTGATAACTTGCATAATAAAGCGCGGCGTGCATGAAAAGATTTGTATAAATGCGGGCAAGATTCCGTGCCCTGGCAATCGAACGCCGGAGTGGAGGTATTCCATACACTGGTAGGTGAGTCGGAGTAGACTGGTTGCTTGTCCCATAGAGACCGGTAACCAGTCTAGCCACCTCACGATCAGTCTACATTGAAAAACCATTACTGAAATATGGTTGACGGAAATATTCATTTTATATCAGATTCTAAAATATTTTCTCGTATTGAATACAAAATTTTTATTATCTTAATAAGATAAATCTGCCAAAGCTCAACAATTTAAATTAGTGAAAACCGATGTGCGAAGTCGTCAATTCAGTAGCCCGATAGAGCCCGGTAACCAGTCTAACTGACAATGTTCATTGCGCGGGAATGAACGGGCAACTAGTCTACGATGAAAAATCATTTCTGAAAAATTATGAACGGAGATATTCATTTTACTTTGAATTTTGAATTATCTTATAAAACTGACAGCCATATTAACCAAAGTATTAATAGTAAATCTGATAAAATCTAATACTGGTTTAAGAATAGGTGAAAACTGATTTATGTGAAGCCGTCGGTTCAGAAGACTGATCCGTAGAATCGTTCGCCACTTTCTTCCGGTCCACTTACTTCCGCGTTTGTGATTTGCATACAAGTAGTTTGAATGTTAAATGTATTAAGCCGCGTGTTGATTGGTTGAGGTCAGTGCGGTTTACTGAACGATGACCAGCTGTCAGCTGATCGAATCATTCGTTTCACAGACATTACGACGTAAGTATATTTTACATCTTTGATCAAAAATTGTAGTGTAAAAAAACTCAAAACTAAGGCCTCTATAAATGATCGATTGACTTTAAATGATTACTTTAGCACAGCTCTTGTAGACAATGATTAGGTGTCATAGTAGTTTAGCTCGAAAGTGCACATATAAGGTTAATTTTCATCCCTTATTTAGAGACCGAGGTATTGAGCGTCCATTTCAGCCCTTAAAACATCATCAACCTACCTCAAACTGACTGTTTTTAAATCCAGCAATAGTTGACTATTGACTCATCATGGATTCGATTCAAAAACAATTTTTGATGATCATAGTGATTCGAAACGTTTGAATTTTTGAAAAACACGAATGCTAAACGACAGATCCGGACTTCGATTGCGGCCCAATGGCAGAGTTGATTTTCTTATTTGGAATTTGAAGATATAAATCACTGAAATCAATTGGTTTTCTGAACCAAAATTAAAATTAAGAAGTATTTAGGATGGAGATGTTTGATTTTCATTTTGTCTAAAATGCCGACTTAAAAATTAATTCAATTGAATCAAATTAATGAATTCATCATTTCACGATATTAGGCCTATAGATAATCAAAGTGTGAATATGAAATCACCTTTTCAATCGCTGTTTTTGGGTAAGATCGCAGTTTTTAGGTAAGATCGCAGTTTTTAGGTTAGATCGCTGTTTTGAGGTTAGATCACCGTTTTGTGTTAGATTGCGGTTTTGTGTTAGATCACTTTTTTGTGTTAGATCGCTGTTTTGTTTTAGATCGCTGTTTTAGGTTAGATCGCAGTTTTTAGGTTACATTGCAGTATTTGGGTTAGACCGCAGTTTTTTGTTAGATCGCAGTTTTTAAGTTAGATCGCTGTTTTGGGTTAGATCACAGTTTTTGTGTTAGATCGCTGTTTTAGGTTAGATCGCAGTTTTTGTGTTAGATTGCATTTTTGTGTTAGATCACTGGTTTTTTGTTAGATCGCAGTTTTTAGGTTAGATGGCAGTTTTTAAGTTAGATGGCTGTTTTGTATTAGATCGCTGTTTTTAGGTTAGATTGCTGTTTTTAGGTTAGATCGCTGTTTTGTGTTAGATCGCTGTTTTTAGGTTAGATCACAGTTTTTGTGTTAGATCACAGCTTTTAGGTTAGATTGCTGTTTTTAGGTTAGATGGCTGTTTTTAGGTTAGATCCCTTTTTTTCTTAGATCGCAGTATTTAGGTTAGATCGCTTTTTTTGGATTAGATCGCAGTTTTTGGGTTAGATCGCAGTTATTGTGTTAGATCGCTGTTTTTGGGTTAGATCGCTGTTTTTGGGTTAGACGGCAGTGTTTAGGTTAGATTGCAGTTTTTAGGTTAGAACAATGTTTTTCTGTTAGATCGCAGTTTTTTTGTTAGATCGCAGTTTTTAGGTTAGATCGCAATTTTTTGTGTAAGATCGCAGTTTTTTGTTAGGTCGCTGTTTTTGGGTTAGAAAGCTGTTTTTGTGTTAGATTTGTGTTTTTAGGTTAGATCGCTATTTTTGTGTTAGATCGCTGTTTTTGGGTTAGATGGCTGTTTTTGGGTTAGATGGCTGTTTTTGGGTTTGATCGCTGTTTTTGGGTTAGATCGCTGTTTTTGGGTTAGATCGCTGTTTTTAGGTTAGATCGCTGTTTTTGGGTTAGATCGCTCTTTTTGGGTTAGATCGCTCTTTTTGGGTTAGATCACTGTTTTTGTGTTTTTGTCAATCATCATATCAAGATTTGCAATCCCAGTTGCCTTCAAGTTTCATATAGAGAATTAGTGGATGTGGTGTCCCTGGACCCCTACATGCATCATATAGAGAATTAGTGGATGTGGTGTCCCTGGACCCCTACATGCACCATATAGAGAATTAGTGGATGTGGTGTCCCTGGACCCCTACATGCACCATATAGAGAATTAGTGGATGTGGTGTCCCTGGACCCCTACATGCACCATATAGAGAATTAGTGGATGTGGTGTCCCTGGACCCCTACATGCACCATATAGAGAATTAGTGGATGTGGTGTCCCTGGACCCCTACATGCACCATATAGAGAATTAGTGGATGTGGTGTCCCTGGACCCCTACATGCACCATATAGAGAATTAGTGGATGTGGTGTCCCTGGACCCCTACATGCACCATATAGAGAATTAGTGGATGTGGTGTCCCTGGACCCCTACATGCACCATATAGAGAATTAGTGGATGTGGTGTCCCTGGACCCCTACATGCACCATATAGAGAATAAGTGGATGTGGTGTCCCTGGACCCCTACATGCACCATATAGAGAATTAGTGGATGTTGTGTCCCTGGACCCCTACATGCACCATATAGAGAATTAGTGGATGTGGTGTCCCTGGACCCCTACATGCACCATATAGAGAATTAGTGGATGTGGTGTCCCTGGACCCCTACATGTACCATATAGAGAATTAGTGGATGTGGTGTCCCTGGACCCCTACATGCACTATATAGAGAATTAGTGGATGTGGTGTCCCTGGACCCCTACATGCACCATATAGAGAATAAGTGGATGTGGTGTCCCTGGACCCCTACATGCACCATATAGAGAATTAGTGGATGTGGTGTCCCTGGACCCTTACATGCACCATATAAAGAATTAGTGGATGTGGTGTCCCTGGACCCCTACATGCACCATATAGAGAATTAGTGGATGTGGTGTCCCTGGACCCCTACATGCACCATATAAAGAATTAGTTCACTGAACCAGAATAAGACTGACTGATATATTTTCAAATGATTTAATATTTTTACTTGTTTTTCTAGAAGATGCCTAAAGCAACAAAAAAAACACGGGGCGCGGGCCCCTCACATTCAAGCCCGTATAATAAAGTAAGTACAAATTTACTGCTTCCATGCTTATTTATTCATCCCATACTTAGTATTTTGTACCCCTGGGTCCAGTTTCACAAAAAGGATTAACGCCTAAATCGATTTAAGATAAACTGAATTAATGAAGAAATTAAATCGATTTAAGAGTTAAACCTGTTTGTGAAACTAGGCCCTGAATTGCATCTAGAATAAAAAAAAAGAAAAAAAAAATATTGAAAATAATGTTGGTGAAATATTTCTGGATCTCTCTGGATTTCTGCTCAATGCATCGTTTAGTAAAATATCGATATTCTCTAAAAGTAAAGATATAAGAATAAAAATATTGTATTGAATCGTGATTAGTTACTGTATGCACTGCTAGTTGTTGCCCAACCCATAGCCTCATTTCTCTCCATTCTAAATTTGCATTGTTTAACATTGTCTGGTCGCTATGGAAACTATTTATTTAAGTTTCTTTGTGGTATCCATGGCAACAGTAACGTTTAGGTAGTGTGACCAATTATGGGTCCCAACGTTCCCATGGCGATACATGAGAACATTTATCCTATTTTTGACCTACATGACGTAAGATGGTAGTGAGTCGATGACGTCATTTTCGTCTCACCACTAATGAAAAAAAAAATTAAATGAAAAAAAAGGAAGAAATCGTTAGAATTACGTTTATGAAATTTTTCTGGATCGGCTAAATGTATTTTTCCATTAAATATCGACATTCTCTAAAATTATAGGCATCAATATCAAAATGATGATACAGCAGACTCCGCTTAACTCTGTTCTATTTGGACCATTAATTAACCGAATACCAACTTTTTAAAATTTTAGGATTTTTACTTTAAGGATCAGAAAATGTGTATGCAATATCAACCGGGTACCGAGTAGGGTGGCCGAGTCTACTGTAGTCTGCTGCCCCCTCGAATCCATTACCTTATTATCTCTCAATTTGCATTGTTTGACCTCGTCTGGTTGCTATGGAAACTATTTAGTTATATCAGGAACGGTTTTTTCGAGGTAACCAGTGGCAACATTTAACAGGCGTGTCCGTCCTAGAGATAAACTGTCTGATTTCACAGCCACATCCGTCCTGGAGATAAACTGTTAGATAAACTCTGATTTCGCGTCTGTCCTATTTCTTGTCATTGTATGAATATGTTTTCTCTTTTATAGGGTACAGCGCAGCAACAACAACAGCAACAACAACAACAACAACAACAACAGCAACAGCAACAACAACAACAAAAATTTGATATTTCTATGTCCGGAATAGACGTAAGTTATCGTAAACGCCTGTTTGAAGTCATCATTCTTGAGCTTGAAACCGAAATTTATATTATAGAATATTAAACCCTGCTTCTGCTACTGACAGGTAATGTCCGTCATACATTACTGCATCGTCAAATCTATACCAGGGTGCACCCAGGCAGATCGTTCGCATCATCACATGCAAAGGGCTGATTATTTTGGAACCCAGTTTTTATCAGCTGGAACATTCTGCACATTCGACCATATTGATTGATAGCCCGTTATAGACGAGTGGAGAAAAACTGAAAAACCAGTTCGGAAAAACTTCGATTGATTTCACTCACATTTACAGAAATTTGGTCCGACCCCAAAACCATTTACTTACACTATACAAATCAGATCAGGTTTTTAACATTGTCTTTGATTGTATTTTCAGTTTTTACCCACAACGCCGCCCAGTGGTGTTTCGACGCCGGTAAGTGATAACTATTTTCTAATAAATCACGCTTATTTCAATTTGTAATTTGAAAATAGAGGGTAGTAGCTGTTATGTATAAATTATGCTAATTAGGAATAAATTCAAATTCGATTAAGTCTCATCATCGTAGAAGTCATATATTAATGATGCTATCTCTAAAGTTGTCATTTAAATTAAGTGTTATATTTACTACTTCATTTGCTTCATGACCCAAAAACCTCTACTATATAACTACTGGTTTTGTTCTAATCTTGGAGAATTTGCTGCAAAATTTACTTATCATTTGTTAAACAGTTTTTATTGAAAACCTGAATCAGTGATACATGCATTCATGAATATCCATCTAATATTTTGTTTTATTTTATCTTTACAGGATTTATCACCGATACAGCACGTGGACGTAAGAGATTAAACATTGATCTTGAATTTTAAGTTCAAACTAATTTATTTTTTATCTCACTCGGGACTATAGTTATTGCGTTCACTTTGCGTCCAGTTGTCTCGGGTAGTTTTTGATTTATCGTGTTGATAATTGGTTTATATACTCAAACTCAAAATATCGGCGCAATTGGAATTAAGATGGCGCACTTGTATGTCCATTTTTTTCCCCGGCAAAATTAGCACTTTAGCAGATTTTAAGGATCAATTCTGTTGTTATATTACATTGAAATCAGAGTTTAATATATATCGGTATAGAGCAGATTTTTGCTCTAGTTATAAATAAAGTTATAAATAATCTCATGACATGTTCTGTATATGTGTAGTGAGTTTCAATGTCTTTGGTTCCTTTTAAACCAGGGGGAGTTAAATTTGAAAATGTCAGATCGTCGAGCATTTCAGACCGCATCCAAAGTGGGTCCCTGCACCCCTAGTTATACCGTTAATATTTTAATAATACATTAATATTTTTATTTGATAGAATATATTGATATACCATACATTGATATCGGTCTTGTAATTGGATCAACAACCATGAGATCAAAACACAGCAAATATGAACCTGCTGTGAATCAATAGATTTGTGAAAAATGTAATGAAATTGTTATTTTTCATATTGACTTTTTGAGTTAAGGGTCTGTTGTATAAGAGTCTTTGGTCTCGCGTGTCAATGTATGATATCAATCTGTTGTATTTCCTCGTTCCAATGTTTAAAAGGTGTTCGTCACCTTATATTAATAAACTACTTTAACCATTAGATGGCGCCATAAGTGTGATATTTGATTTATGGGATACCCGCAAAACCAGCTATTCCACCAGATGGCGCAACGAGTAGTAGGTCGTTCGTTGTCAAAATTAGTTCATTTTCGATGAACTTTGAACTGGTTTGAAGAAGAAATACTTTCATTCTTCTACTCTGATATCGATTTAGTTTTCATTAATAATTGATTCATTTAAGAGAACAATTCATTCAGATTTAATTGAAATGTACAAGAAAATCGAACGCAGACGACCAACTATTTACTAGCGACACCTGGTGGATCCTCGCCTGCCATAAGTGGAATCCTCGATTGCTACAGTAAGACTGCGGGTATCCCATTGTTTGGCGTGTGAAGTAAAGTAAAGTTAGAAAACGGATGTTTAACTTTGTTGTGAAACGAAAGCGTTTTGGAGATTTTTAAACCAATCAAATCAATATTTTGATATTACGCTTGAAACCCTTCCCACTCATATTCTACTTACTAAGTATATATTCTTGTTTCCGTGGAAATCATGGTGAGTGGCGCCATCTATACAGTGGAGTTAGCTTTATAAATCGAGCTTGCTTCGACAAGTGGCTCCATCTATTCCCTAATACTGAAGCGAGGTAACCAGCAGCGCCCTCATATACAGGAAATGAACGCCTATCAAGTTTAACAATGCACGGTGTATTGACCACAGCGACCGGTGATAATTATATCAATGTTGATTAGCTATTGCCATAGACAGGTCCGTAGCGTTTGACTGGACCAGAACGGGGCCCCCTAACCAAAACAAATTTTGAAAACGTGCCCAGATAAATTGCCTCTGGGAGATTGATTTAACGAGGTTTTGATTAAAGGAACAAATTTTAATATTTGTAAGTTTAACATTTCTGTTTTTAATTTTTCTTTGCGAGGAACTGAATTTTCGAACCCCCCCGAACCGCCTCAAGCTACGTTCCTGATATAGTGCTAGCTATACCTGAATACTTTTCTCTTATTGAAATTGTCTAAAAAACCAGCACCTTGAACTAATGAACGTCATAATGAAAATGTTTAAAAATTCAACCGTTAATGAATTTGACTAATGTATTTTTTTTATTTTCATTTCTAGCATCAGTTTGCCTCAGAGGCAAGGTCGCCGTCGCTTAATGTAAGTATCAGTGACGCCCTCAATCTCACATGCCTCACTTCCCTCCTAATGTAACCATTTTTATGAAATTCCTCAAGAAAATATATACTAGTAATCTTAGAATACACGTTTTTGTACCCAGACCCCTTCATTCTACTGAACTACCGTGTAATAAGTGCCTGTTGTGTTCATTTTCTGTTGCATTGATTTATATATTATTTCTATTTACAGTTGTCAAACAACAGCAGCAGCAGCAACAGCAGCAGCAGCGCACCCCTCCCGCCGGAGACGCCTCCCGACTTGCAAGCAAGAAGTAAGTTCAGTCTTCAAATACAATTTCAACGCATTCAATTTTTTGTATGGCGTTAAAACGGTTAAAGTTGTGACTAGTTTTCATAACTCCGTGACGTCATATTTCCATCGAGTACCGGACCCTTTCCTATGTTTTTTGCCAATTTGGATTGAATGATCGCCAGCGGTTTTTCTATACGACCCGGCTCTGCTGTATTGCATTTAGCCATCCTTTTTCTTGGCGTTTTTATAAGAAGGTGTTTGATTTTGTCTCTAAGGGATTTAGGAATTTAAGAGACACTTGTACTTTCTATGCAGTGAGTTTGTTCTGTTTTTGTTCCCTCGTGAATTTTATTTTTGTTTGAATCAAATCAAATCAGTGCATCTTTCTTGAATTGCGTGTATGTTATAATATTATGTAAGTTATAACGTTAAAATATCTGTTATATTTAAACCGAATATTTAATTGTTGTATTTTGAATGCGATAATGCCGCTCCCTGCTAAAGTCCAGCGTCGTCATCGTGAGGGATGCGGTCATCTGTTCGGGCCCTGATTACGTTCTGTGTTCATCCTGTTGGGCTACATCGGGCGTTATATGAGTTAATCCTTCCTCGACTTGCGGATTGTGGTCGGAAGATCTATGGGTTCGGGCCGATAAGTCCCGGAAACAGAAAGTACAGTTTCTGCCGATGTGCCCATTGATGTCTCTATTTCAGAACATCACAGCGGTCGCCGGCTGTACAAGCACGGTCGGCTTCCCAACTCCTTTCTCTGAGGAGGATCGCTGGTTCTCTAGTAACGGTCAGTCACCAGTCAATCAACGGTTCAGCTGGTTCAGTTTCCCAGGTATCGGCGCGCGACAGTCGGGATACCTGCACAGGAACTCAGGTCCGGTCCGGGCTACTCCGAGCACCGGTCCGGTCCAGGCCTCACTGGGTAATGAACATCTGGTCCGGTCCGGTCCAGGCATCACCAGATACTGAACATCCTGTCCAGTCAGCTCCGTGCACCGGTCCGGTCCAGGCATCACCGGGTACTGAACATCTGGTCCGGTAGCTTCGAGAACTGGTCCGGTCTAGGCATCACCGGATACTGAACATCCTGTCCGGTCAGCTCCGTGCACCGGTCCGGTCCAGGCATCACCGGATACTGAACATCTGGTCCGGTCAGCTTTGAGAACCGGTCCAGGCATCACTGGGTACTGAACATCTGGTCCGGTAGCTTCGAGAACTGGTCCGGTCCAGGCATCACTGGGTACTGAACATCTGGTCCGGTAGCTTCGAGAACTGGCCTGGTCCAGGCATCACCGGGTACTGAACATCTGGTCCGGTCAGCTCTGTGCACCGGTCCGGTCCAGGCATCACCAGTTACTGGTCCGGTCCGGGCAGCTTTGAGCACCAGTCCATTCCAGGCATCACTGAGTACTGAACATCCAGTCTGGTCCGGTCCAGGCAACACCGGGTACTGATCATCCAGTCCGGTCCGGTCCAGGCATCACTGGGTACTGAACATCTGCTCCGGTAGCTTCGAGAACTGGTCCGGTCCAGGCATCACCGGGTACTGAACATCTGGTCCGGTAGCTTCGAGAACTGGTCCGGTCCAGGCATCACCGGGTACTGAACATCTGGTCCGGTAGCTTCGAGAACTGGTCCGGTCCAGGCATCACCGGGTACTGAACATCTGGTCCGGTAGCTTCGAGAACTGGTCCGGTCCAGGCATCACTGAGTACTGAACATCCAGTCTGGTCCGGTCCAGGCATCACCGGGTACTGATCATCCGGTCCGGTCCGGTCCAGGCATCACCGGGTACTGAACATCCAGTCTGGTCCGGTCCAGGCATCACCAGTTACTGAACATCCAGTCCGGTCCGGTCCAGGCATCACTGGGTACTGAACATCCAGTCCGGTCCGGTCCAGGCATCACCGGGTTCTGATCATCCAGTCCGGTCCGGTCCAGGCATCACCGGGTACTGAACATCCAGTCCGGTCCGGTCCAGGCATCACTGGGTACTGAACATCCAGTCCGGTCCGGTCCAGGCATCACTGGGTACTGAACATCCACTCTGGTCCGGTCCAGGCATCACCGGGTACTGAACATCCAGTCTGGTCCGGTCCAGGCATCACTGGGTACTGAACATCCGGTCCGGTCCGGTCCGGTCCAGGCATCACCGGGTACTGAACATCCAGTCCGGTCCAGTCCAGGCATCACCGGGTACGTCGCGGTGCTTGAAAAGCTTGAAATGGCTTGAATTTGAAAAATACTACTCAAGCGCTTGAAAACAGCTTGAAAATAGATCGAAAGCTTGAAATAATTATTTTTGACTTGAAATAAAAAGATATGGCTTGAAATGCTTGATTATCACAAATTTTCTTCTTCGCGAATTTTTTTCGATGAAATCGCAGACAGAATATGTTCTTGAGTTGTTTCTACGCGTGCGTCATGTTTTAGGCATCAATAAAGAAATTAATTGAATTGTATTGAATCGCTATGAGACTCTTGTGGTGAAACTCTACGGTGTCTGGAGACATGAACATACGGGGAAATTTCAGTCATGCATGTTATCGAGCATTGATGTAAAATGGCATTGAAATCCCACACCAGGAGTGAGAGCCATGTTGAAGGCACCGCGACCTAGTCAAAGTCATTGAACATTACAAATTTCGTATTAGGCCATCCAAAAATCAAGGTCTGTTTGCCGTCATCCGACCGACCCGACTTCAAAGGTACCCAGTGGAAACTTTTTTCTTGGATTCATTGAAATAAATTGTATTTTTGATACAAATGGCCGACCCACTGCCGATGTATGAGCTATGTATGTTTGAAGTTAAGTGTGCATCATGTGAAAACATGCCTCGACTATTTACTTGAAGTTTTCCAGGAAACTGGCAGTGTTCCAATAAGCTGCCATTCATTCTAAAGCTGGTAATGTTATAGCGTGCATATATTCAATCTACTGTTTCATTTTGAACGCAGATTTCGGATGTTGTTTCCGCTAAAAGTGGTGATGATAAATTTGTTGTTTTTTTTGCCCCAAAATTTTGCAAAAAAAAAATGATGCTACCTTCCTACTGACTTATCCCAAAAATTTTAGTAGGTGTAACGGCAAAACAGACAATTAATTTGGGATGGCCAAATATCCAAATCTTGATTGATATGAATATTTAAGCTAGGAAATGCTGAAAATCATTGTGATGAACAGGTTTCATCTCTAACAGAATCGTATCAACTCGGAGGTTCCACTGGAATCAAAATTTTACCTCTTTTTTAACATTTTTATACGAACCTGTTCAAAATAGGCAAATTGGCTGCGACTAACGAAAATTGCTTCCAACGTGCCTTAAAAAATAGCTTGAAAATGGTATAAATCTAGCTTGAAATGGCTTGAATTTCACCTGAGCTTGAGACAATGAACCCTGCTGAACATCTGGTCCGGTCAGCTTCCAGCACCGGTCCGGTCCAGGCATCACCGGTTACTGAACATCCGGTCCGGTCAGCTTCCAGCACCGGTCCGGTCCAGGCATCACCGGTTACTGGTCCGGTCCGGGCAGCTTTGAGCACCGGTCCGGTCCAGGCATCACTGAGTACTGAACATCCAGTCCGGTCCGGTCAGCTCCGAGCACCGGTTCAGGCATCACCAGGTACTGAACATCTGGTCTGGTCCGGGCGGCCTGGCATCAATGTTTCGAATTTAAAACATAGTTATCATGGTTCTAGGTTTGGTAGAGGGCGCTCTTCTACCAGATGCAGGAGCGAGGTCACCTTCACGGAGATCGAGATCGAGGGATTATGATTGATTCTGTAGGAACCATCATCATTCATCAGTTCAGGTCGAGGGACCGTTTAGGAAGTTCACGTCTTTCACGTCGAGGGACCGTTTAGGAAGTTCACGTCTTTCACGTCGAGGGACCGTTAAGGAAGTCGTCACAATAATCAGGATTTCCGCGATTTCGAAAGTAAGATTTTAAACTTGTTATTGTCATTGTAAGCTACCGCAGTTACAGGTAAGCCTATTCTTGATTGCCCGAGACAGGCGTGCATATATTGTTCCCGACTTAAGTTTTTGGTTGATTTTCTTGTGACTTGTTTGTTTTAGGGGTGAGATGGATGAGCCTTATTGTTTTTTGACATATATAGGTCATCCAAGATGGCCGCCACAGCCATTTCAATGTGTGAAATAGCCATTTTGAAGCTTGTGACAACTCTACAATCTACAGTTTCAGACCAATTTACCAATTACTTATTCTGTGGTTTCATAATGGTAAGAGGATGAGCCTTATTGTTTTTTGACATATATAGGTCATCCAAGATGGCCGCCACAGCCATTTCAATGTGTAAAATAGCCATTTTGAAGCTTGTGACAACTCTACAATCTACAGTTTCAGACCAATTTACCAATTACTTATTCTGTGGTTTCATAATGGTAAGAGGATGAGCCTTATTGTTTTTGACATATATAGGTCATCCAAGATGGCCGCCACAGCCATTTCAATGTGTGAAATAGCCATTTTGAAGCTTGTTACCGCTCTACGGACTTAAGTTTTAAGCTTAAGACTTAAGATGGCCACCACAGTTATATCAATGTGTTAAATCTTATCCGATTTGGAGCTTGTTACTGCTCTAAGATGTAGAGGTTTAGAGGTTTATAATTTCATTCATACTTGTACTGTGGTTTATTTATGGTGGTCAGAGGATGAGACCTATTACAATTTGCATTCTCTACTTGACTCACTGGTCAAGGGTTAATATCTAGTTTGATAAATGTGGAGCATGTCGGTGAATCATCCCCCCCCCCCCGGACTCTGATCTCAATGTCTGATGTCAATCGTCAGCAGTTTCAATGGAATAGGCTCGATTAGGTGTGGAACAAGTGGAATCCTCGATTGCCACAGTCGAACCTAGAGTATTAAGAGCTCAATTAGGTTCTTCTTTGCGTCTCTTCTCCAGTTGGAGTGCTCCAGTTTCCACCGAATGGAGGAAGATTCGAGATGTGCAGATTCAAGTCCACCATGCGGACTCCGGCTCCGGCTCCGGCAGCTCAAGGTTCAGCCCGAACTCACACAATGCCATCTCAAGCATCCGTACTTTCTCAAGCGGCTACTAATGCTGTTTGGAGAACAAGTGCACAGCTCCAACATTCTCGTGCCCCTTCTGGTCAGAATAATTCTAGTTCATATCGGGGAATGCTCCTAAAAGGAGCTCTTCCTCTCGGAGAAACTCAAAATGAATGCTCGGGGCCAGTGAGAGGTTGTCTATAACGAGCAGCCACCTACTGATCCGGCGTTCCCGGGTCGTATCACGGCGGCTACTGTCTTCAATTCTGAACACCTCCCGACATGCGCCCGAAAGCAGGTCACGAGACACTAATCTCGTCAGCTCTCAAAGATCTGGCCAAAAAGAGAGCAATAGAACCAGTACGGGACGAAGCCACATCCGGCTGGTTTTCATGAATATTTATGCTCCTGAAAACCACAGGGCGTCGATGGACTGTCATTCCTCGAGCGGCACCTGGATATCCCGAGGCTTCCGATGACTAAAACAGGGAGGTAATTCAAGGTCTCCGCCGAGGTTAATGGGCGGCTTCATTGGACCTGAAAGATGTCAGGTTCCTATTCACCCAAAATCTCATCAATTTCACAGAATGAAGTGGAAACGCCGCCAGTTCCAGTTCAGGTCTCTTCCAGTCGGCCTCAGTACAGCCCACGCCCTGGGTATTTACCAGCTTGGGTCAAGTCCAGAAGGTACATTACACTCCAGGGCTGGGTTTCATAGATATGGAAGAAAAATAATTCCAGGGAACATTTTGAAATTTGTCAGTTATAACCATGGTTTCTCATTGTTAGTATGGTGGTTGAGGATTTATCCCTTTGGATAACTTTGATACTCAGTCTATGAAACCGGGTCCTGGAGTATTTGTCTGTTGGTTTACCTCGACGACTGGTTACTAGTACCAAACTCGACTATAGAATGTCAGGAGGCGGTGACCGCTGTCGACCGCTGTCGTAGACTTAGTTCACCAGTTCCGCGTAAACTAAGTAAAATCTCACTTGATGCCGTCCCAACAGTTCACATCTCCGGATCAGCACGGTCTTTCCGTCCATGGCTCGAGTAGCCAAACTTCAAGAAGCGTAGTTACCACAAACGAGAGGACAGCTAGTTATCGGTGACGCCTGTGGCTAAATGCAATACCGCACTGCCAGGGGTCGTATCTCTGGCTATCTACACATTCAGAGAATATTAACTAAAACCATAGGAAAGGGTCAAGCACTACTCCGAAAAAAAACTAATTTTATTTCCAAAAAATTATGATATTATATGGATTGCATGCTGTGTGGAAGAAGTTTTCAAAATTATTTAGGAGCTTATTATAATTTGAATGCATGAATTGAGAGCAATTTGAAATGTGTTGATATCCGAAAGTGTCTCCATTGACTTCACTCATTCACCTGATGAAGCTTCTATACATTAGTACCCAAAGCTTGTGTGTCAAATAAACTAGTTACACGTCCTATAAAGTACTACTTGTCTCGTTATATATTCTAAACCCCAGTTAACAATTCCAGTAAGTCAGGTTTAGGGAATAGATATCTAAACCTTGAGATGATACCGATGTGATACAATTCCAGTAAGTCAGGTTTAGGGAATAGATATTTAAACCTTGAGATGATACCGATGTGATACAATTCCAGTAAGTCAAGTTTAGGGAATAGATATTTAAACCTTGAGATGAAACCGATGTGATACAATTCCAGTAAGTCAGGTTTAGGGAATAGATATTTAAACCTTGAGATGATACCGATGTGATACAATTCCAGTAAGTCAGGTTTAGGGAATAGATATTTAAACCTTGAGATGATACCGATGTGATACAATTCCAGTAAGTCAGGTTTAGGGAATAGATATTTAAACCTTGAGATGATACCGATGTAATACAATTCCAGTAAGTCAGGTTTAGGGAATAGATATTTAAACCTTCAGATGAAACCGATGTAATACAATTCCAGTAAGTCAGGTTTAGGGAATAGATATTTAAACCTTCAGATGATACCGATGTAATACAATTCCAGTAAGTCAGGTTTAGGGAATAGATATTTAAACCTTCAGATGAAACCGATGTGATACAATTCCAGTAAGTCAGGTTTAGGGAATAGATATTTAAACCTTCAGATGATACCGATGTAATACAATCCCAGTAAGTCAGGTTTAGGGAATAGATATTTAAACCTTCAGATGATACCGATGTAATACAATTCCAGTAAGTCAGGTTTAGGGAATAGATATTTAAACCTTGAGATGAAACCGATGTGATACAATTCCAGTAATTCAGGTTTAGGGAATAGATATTTAAACCTTGAGATGATACCGATGTGATACAATTCCAGTAATTCAGGTTTAGGGAATAGATATTTAAACCTTGAGATGATACCGATGTGATACAATTCCAGTAAGTCAGGTTTAGGGAATAGATATTTAAACCTTGAGATGATACCGATGTGATACAATTCCAGTAATTCAGGTTTAGGGAATAGATATTTAAACCTTGAGATGATACCGATGTGATACAATTCCAGTAAGTCAGGTTTAGGGAATAGATATTTAAACCTTCAGATGATACCGATGTGATACAATCCCAGTAAGTCAGGTTTAGGGAATAGATTTTTAAACCTTCAGATGATACCGATGTAATACAATTCCAGTAAGTCAGGTTTAGGGAATAGATATTTAAACCTTCAGATGAAACCGATGTGATACAATTCCAGTAAGTCAGGTTTAGGGAATAGATATTTAAACCTTCAGATGATACCGATGTGATACAATTCCAGTAAGTCAGGTTTAGGGAATAGATATTTAAACCTTCAGATGATACCGATGTGATACAATTCCAGTAAGTCAGGTTTAGGGAATAGATATTTAAACCTTCAGATGATACCGATGTAATACAATTCCAGTAAGTCAGGTTTAGGGAATAGATATTTAAACCTTGAGATGATACCGATGTTATACAATTCCAGTAAGTCAGGTTTAGGGAATAGATATTTAAACCTTGAGATGATACCGATGTTATACAATTCCAGTAAGTCAGGTTTAGGGAATAGATATTTAAACCTTCAGATGAAACCGATGTGATACAATCCCAGTAAGTCAGGTTTAGGGAATAGATATTTAAACCTTGAGATGAAACCGATGTGATACAATTCCAGTAAGTCAGGTTTAGGGAATAGATATTTAAACCTTCAGATGATACCGATGTAATACAATTCCGGTAAGTCAGGTTTGATATTTAAACCTTGAGATGATACCGATGAATTTAGCAATTTTGAATGAATTAAACCAATATGAGATTTCGATCCTAAGAATATTGGAAGCTTGTGTTTAACGTTACTAAATATTAATATTATATAAAGCTAGAAGGACACGAGCGTATCCATTTTTCGCCCGATCGCGACGATTAAATTCGCCGGTGAATTTATACGCCCGATACGAGCGGGTACCGATCTATCTATAAATCGGCCGTCACGGTGATTTCGTCGCCCGCCGACATTAAACATGTTCGATATTTACGCCGGTGTTCGGGTCACTTGTTAATTCGCTCGTCTTGTCGGCAAGCTTAAAAAGATTTAGAAAAAACTAGAAATTCTCATTCCTGAATGAACTGGATTCATCTGGGTTCAGTTTCATGAGACACAGTTCAAACTGCTCTTGAATTTGAGTTTGTAATTAATGTATGTGATTATAATGAATTGTATTTTTGTTTTACAGCTTTGGCATTTCGGTTAAGTCGTGCGTTCCGGCGGGAGGAGTTCGTCAGAATATTTCTACCGGAGTGTAAGTAGTTTCATACAATATCATTTAGTGTGACGTGTGTTACTGATTCAGGCACGGATCCAGGAATGTTTCCAAGACGGGGTTCATAAAAATGCTGACTAAAATCTCTAATAATAGCCGGGGCCTATACGGCATATTTTTTGGCCAAACATAAGGCCTTTTTTTAATAGCATGGTTTGGTTGCTCCCAAAATTTGAAGAAACATAAAATAAAAAAGAATTAGAAAAAAAATTTTTTATTCCTGTCTGTGAAACAAATTCAGTGAAAAACCGAGCAAAAAAGATTTTTCACCTCGGCCGAATGAGAATCCTGGATTGAACGATGAAACAATTGAAAAACGCGAGGTTCTTTTTTGATCGCAGTGTGCAGAATTCAAACTTTCCAAGAATCATTTGTTCGGACATATGTATATTGCCCTATTGACAGTTCCCTCTTCCTTCTAAAAGTGATTTTATCTCACTGAGGGAATTTTTAAAAAATTTTCTCTGAAATGATATGGTAGCGTTTTTTTTTTTGCTTTAAAAATTTTTTGGTAGCCGATCAGCGGGGTCACGACCCCTGAAACCCTCCCTGGATCCGCGCCTATGATATCTCCTCAAAATCTAATAAAAACTTTCAATGAATTAATGCTGTAATGACGATATGTAGCCATCTGTCTATTTGAATGCATTTGCAAAAAGACAAAAAGAAATAGTAGCAGAATTTTGGCTAAAAGTTTAGAATACCCAAATTCAACATTGCTTGCAGCAGACGGAATTTCCGCCATTTTGGTTAACAGGGGATTCCCCCCTCCGGTACTTCCCATGATCAATAGTGTCTATGACGCGTTGCGTACGGAATGCCATGGAATTCCCTCACATGATTTATGATAATAATGTTTACTTGCATTCTGATTGGTTAAAATCGCGTGTAGTTTGAACGTAGGCAATGTTTACATTTGTAACGTCACCGGCGAGTCGCTGACATTAACGTAGTCATTGAGTTAACATTATCTTGCACTGAATGGTGATATCAATCGCATTCATTTTATAAATATTTTGAATATGAATTTGTTTTTATATATCAACTGCGAGTAACAGTGTTACGCTATTGAGTCTTAAGAGACAGCCTTTATGGACCTTATTGGTTGTTATAACTCACAAGCTGACTGAGTTAGCATTCTGGATCCGTCAGATTAGTTACTTCTAGAAAATATGTTAGTCACATTTTCTGACTATATTCTGGAAAACAGTGGAAGCTTGTATCCACCCTAGATTAGAACCAATCAGAATAGAACCAATCAGAATACACTATTTTACAGAAAATGTATTTATGACAATTGCGTAAGGTTTTAGTAAAATAGTGTTTTTTCTCGAGTAGTTGCCGAAGAAGCATCAAAATTTGATTCAATTTCATTCAGATTTAAACAAACAAATCGAATTTCATTTCATTCAGCGCAAACTTCAAATCTAATTAAAATTTTGTTCAGTATGAATAAGTTGCAAATCATTGAGAGGAAAAAATAATTAATTGTGTTACTTAAAAAAATCACAATTGTACTGTGTTTATCAAAACAGGAGACCACAGGACCTTTGGTCCTCTAGTATTCTTTTCCTAGTTATTCCAAAAACACTAAAACAGTCCAATCAGCGATCGCTGCCAGACCAACACGATTACATTGAAATCAAACTTAAGTAACATCAGGCGCCCCCTGTTGGAATAATATTCATAGCCGTAGCATCGAAACCATTCGACTTGTTGTTTAATGTATTTCTCTCTATTTTTATTTTACAGTGATGAACATTTTAGAAGAATGTCCGTTTGGGGACTTGGTGGGGGAATTCAAAAGAAACTTGGTTCCCGATAGGATACCACCACCGGTTAATCCTATGTCGCCCGCTGCTGCCCCTCCCCCACGTCCATTAAATTCGCCTCAGCAGCGGCCTGTCAGACAGCCGCCCCCGGCCGCCACTCGTTCGTCAGACAGAGTCCGGGGACGGCTGTTTGAAGGAGATCTGACGGAGGTAAGAATCTTTATTTGTTTTCATATTTTATTCAGGATATCAGTTGAAGTTCAGCAAATAAATTACCAGACCTGTAAACAGAAGAGTAGTCATAAATTTCCATTTGCGGGTAAAACCCCATAGTCGAAAACCTTCGGTTATTGATCTATATCTGCTTAAGACCAATGGTTGTACACACGAGTGCGAAAACTTATCGCTCAAACTTTGATTGTATCCATGGTAACGCGTACAGTATACTATGCGTGACTTACCGTTTCCTATCACTGGAATACAATACTGTTTTAGACCATGAGCGCCATCTGTGGCGGTCATAACGGACTGAGTGGTGATTGGCTGAAATGCTCGTCTTCCGTGGTGACGATTATTCGGTGTTACACGTGCAGCAGACACGTCTCTGAATATCTAACATTTGATTGTTGTAACTCATCGGGAAAAATATGTTTATGAGTCGATTTTTTGTCGAAATTTTGTTCGGCAGAAAATTGGCTGCGTACGTCAAGAAGGCGGCTGATATTTGTATCGTGTGACCCCTCGTCCCGGTAATATGCCGACCCACGTACACCTGAGACCAGTTGCATAGTCAGAGCTTAGAATTAAGACCGTTCTAAGACCAACTTAGTTCTATAGCCAATCTAATAACTTAAGACCAGTCTTTAGATTTAAGACCACTTTTGGACTTAAGTCTTGACCATGGAATCGGCCCCAGATGCTTATTCCGCTGTATTGGATGCTGACGTGCTCGTGTCTTCCAGCAATGTTGTTATTCACCAAAAATATCATGTTTTGTTCGAATAACACGATTCATCTGAGTCTGGGTTTAACGGATGACACGTTCAAACAGAACTACGAAATCAATATCAGAAGTCCTTTTATATTGAAACGGTCCCAGAAGTCCCTGTTATAATGGGTACTTTTTCAAAAAAAGTAACGAGAACTCCGATGGCTTCCCGTATCGGTAAAAACTAACTATTTCTATGAGCGTCACTCGTAGATTTACCGAAACGCCACCTTGTGACACGATATCCTAACTACGTATAGGTGTTTTATTTGCTGAATCGCTGGTTTCTCATTCTCATTTTTTAAACTTGTGTTTAATTTTATACTAAACAAATTTTTCACTTTTTCTCTTTACAGACACGACCACCGCCAAAAAAAACTAGAACAAAAAGGAAAAGAAAAGTTGCGGTCATCGTGGCTCCGCAGGGAGGAGGAGCAAGAGTGGTCCCGGCGGATGGTGCGGCTGAAGAAGGTAATCGGGAGGAAGGGGAGGGGATAAATAGGAAGCGGCCGAGGAGGGATGGTGGTGGGGCTGGGGATGGTGCGGGTCCTGCTCCTCCTGCTCCTCCATCCGTATCTCGGGCGGTCACTCGTTCACTCGCCAAAAAGCTGGCGAGTGAACGAGTGGCCCGAGAGGTAGAGGTGGTGGCCCGACATACGGATGGAATGTGGGAGGAGCGGCTTCGTTCGGGGACAATTCCGGATTTGTTAACTGATTTAAAAAATATTCTTTCAGTGAAGGGATATTAGGTGCCTTGAACGCATGAGTCGTTCATGCGCGCCTAATATGCCTTCACTGAAAAAAATCAACTATAACATGTACCACATATTTTTTGATTTAATTTTAGTCCAATTCCACAATTATTTCGGCTTACAATAGTGTCTTCAATTCTTTAAAGCCCAAAGCACCTTTTTGACTCAACATCCAGTATGAAGGTGGCCGGGAATCGGGCCTGTTTTCTTCCATTTTTGTATCCCGCCCAGCATACTGGTTGTTGACTCGAAAAGGTGCTCGCTCTGGGAGCTTATCAAAGGCAGGTGATGGGAAAGGTGCCATCACACACTCTCCTTTGATAAGTTTCCTAGAGTGTCACGGGCTTTAACGGGTTGAATTCACTATAATACCAATTTTCCAAAATCAATTTAATTTCTTTCAGGCCATTCTTTTTCCATGTTTTTCTGGTACATGTTATGGTTGATTTCCATTTTCGAAAATCCGGAATTGAAGCCGTTCGAAGTCAGGGGGATGGTGGTGGGGTTGGGTTAGTTTAGGGTTCCTCTCTGATTACCTTCTTTAGCTCATCATCCGTGCAGGTGGCGCTTGCTCTTCTAGCCGGTGTTCCCTGGGGTAAACATTTTAAATTTAAAAAATCAAAAATAAAAAAAAATTATAAAATCTTTAAAAATCTCATCTCATTTCATCCAATTTATTTATTTGCGGGTGCGATGCCTATCGCACCCATTCATGTCATCCATCAAAAAAAAAATTAAAACTAAAAACGAAAAAAAATATAAAAATTTAAAAAATCTCATCTCATTTCATCCAATTTATTTGCGGGTGCGATTCCTATCGCACCCATTCATGTCATTCATCCAAAAAAAATAAAAAACTAAAAACGAAAAAAAAATATAAAAATTAAAAAAATCTCATCTCATTTCATCCAATTTATTTATTTGCGGGTGCGATTCCTATCGCACCCATTCATGTCATTCATCCAAAAAAAAATAAAAAACTAAAAACGAAAAAAAAATATTAAAATTAAAAAATCTCATCTCATTTCATCCAATTTATTTATTTGCGGGTGCGATTCCTATCGCACCCATTCATGTCATTCATCCAAAAAAAATTTAAAAACTAGAAATTAAAGTTCTAAGTTTGTTGTTAGATTCTATTGAAAGAACGTTGTAAAGTTCTTAATTTGTCGTAAAAAACGTTTGAAAAAAAGAACTTCTTAAAGTTCTCAATCTGCCGTAAAATGCAATTGAAAAGATTATAACTCACATGAAAATTAAAAAGATAAAATAATTGATAAATAATCATTAATAAAAATTGAACTTTGGTCTCGCAATGTTTCCCCGTTATGCATTTTTTACTCGTCGTCAAACATCGGCAGCTCATCGTCGATACTCGCAGCTCGATACACACCAGCAGCTTGTCGTCGATACACACCAGCAGCTCGATACACACCAGCAGCTTGTCGTCGATACTCACCAGCATCTCGATTCACACCAGCAGTTCGTCGTTGATACACACCAGCAGTTCGTCGTCGATACACACCAGCAGTTCGTCATCGATACACACCAGCAGTTCGTCGTCGATACACACCAGCAGCTCGATACACACCAGCAGTTCGTCATCTATACACACCAGCAGTTTGTCGTCGATACACACCAGCAGTTCGTCGTCGATACACACCAGCAGTTCGTCGTCGATACACACCAGCAGTTCGTCGTCGATACACACCAGCAGCTCGATACTCAGCAGTAGTTTGATACACACCAGCAGCTCGTCGATACACACCAGCAGTTCGTCGTCGATACACACCAGCAGCTCGTCGTCGATACACACCAGCCGCTTGATACTCACAGCTCGATACACACCAGCAGCTCGTCGATACACACCAGCAGCTCGATACTCACCAGCAGCTCGATACACACCAGCAGCTCGTCGTCGATACACACCAGCAGCTTGATACCAAAACAGCTTTTAGCTGGTGAAAACCTACCCCCCATCGGGGTTAAACATGATCAAGCTATTATTCTAGGAATATAACTGTTGCAAGGGAAGTTAAGATTCATTATATCCTAAACTTGATACAAAGAGATTATTGCTAATTATGAATTTCAAGGGTTTAAAAACTGATTTAAAAATCTTGAAAGACGCTCGGTCTCACTAGAGATTTTCATCTTAAAGATTTATTGTCCTCTTACTATTGTTTAGGTGATCTATAATTTGGTAAATGCTGCTGTTGGAAAGATGCCAGAAGAAAGTTGATTCGTGCACATCTTCACTTCACGTATTTATTGCACAAGGCGCCGACTTGCACCTGCACTACACCATTCACACTTCACCACTTCTGCATCTTTATCAATTAATTCTGGCATCTATTTGAAAATTACTTTAAACATCAGATCTCAAACTGAAACATTGAGGTATTGAATTTCAAACTGAAATATCGAGCTATCGAATCTCGATCTCAAATGTTTACTGGAAGCCATATTTGATGTTGTATTATTCATCATAGATTGTTTAGTGTTTTCTGGCATATGCGGGCCATTTAAGATGGTCAGATAAATTCCCCGGTGGAAATATATCTCGTGGAAGAGTCATGGAAATGAAAAATATCTTATGTAGATGTGAAGTTAGGAACCTTGCAACAGTTATTCCACCTGAGGATAATTTGATATAAGATGAATCAGTTATTGGATCATTTAACTGAAGCCAAATATAGTGAAAAATCTTAGTAAAAATTTGTCTCAAACTACAATTGAAAGGACTTATCACAGTTCTAATTCGACTCTAGGTGCGTTCAGAAGAACTTCTTAACAGTGAAAAAACTTGACTAAAAATCAGGAATCGACCCTGTTCATTGATAAGATTTGATCTTTATTTGAAGATTAAGAATCAAACTCGCTAATTCACAATTTTTGGTAGTAAATACTGTTGATCCATCATATTCGCAGCCCCCCGTGGGCTTACCAATCCATCATACGTGCAGCCACCTTGCGCTTACCAGTCTATCATACTCGCAGCCCCAGTGGGCTTTTCGATCCATCATACGTGCAGCCCCCGTGGGCTTACCAGTCCATCATACTCGCAGCCCCAGTGGGCTTATCAATCCATCATACGCGCAGCCCCCTTGGGCTTATCAATGAGAAACATTCAGACATAGTAACCGTTTTACTCGTGCTTTTCAACGACACCGTCTTATCACTCTGTAGAACGGCGATCGCAGCGTGAAATTTGTAATCGTATTTCTCCGCTGAATTTGAATATTTGATACGCGACGCGCGTGATTGAAGCTTTGTTTATGTTCGTGCTTGCCGCGATGAATTGTCATAAATATATCCTCCGTACAGGAGGACCATGAAAAGGTTTGAAGGGATCCCTAGTTAGCGCTTGTCCAGGTTTGGCTCTGGACCCGCTTGTTCGACTAGGCATCTTGTTGGAAATTTTGTCGACTGAAACTTCCGTAACTTTCGTTTTAGACCTCGCTGCTCGAAGAGCCGTTGCTGCGTCGGTTACTGTCATGCTTCGGCACAATTTTGAACGATTGTTGGAAACCGCCTTGTTCTTCTGCTGCAGATGTTGACTGTGTCGTACCCACAGTAAAGTAGCCATCTTAAATTCAAATAGTTTCGGACATTTGAGGTCCTCATCAACTCCGAGTCTTCATTCAACTGCAGTTACTGCCATTTGCCAGTGTCTGATGTAGAAGTTCTGACTTGACATTTTGATTTTCAGAATTAAAACCTTTTTTCTATTAAAGAAATTAGATATTGGTTAAAAAGAAATTAGATATTGGTTAAAAAACAAGTGAATAATTGTTTGTATGAAAAAAGAAAATCATGTTAGAAAAAAATATAGATGTGAAAAAATATAGATGTAAGAAAAAAAAAGTATATTGTAAATCGACGAGACGACAGAACCAGCATCAGCAACAACAACATCAGAGGAAGCAGTAACCAGTTATTTATCAGCTCCATAAATTACTGAAACGAAATCCACAACTCGGAAACCAACCACACTCAACTCTAGAATTGTTCATACAACTGTCAACATGGAGTTCATCTCACAAGCAAATAAGGTAATTATCTTATGAAATTGTATGAATTGCCAATTTAACATTTTTGCATTTCAAGTAGGTGTAATTGAATGTTTGTCAACCTTACTCTTATAAAACTGTGTTAACCGTTGAACAGGATTCTAAGACTGTGCAGAAAACCCGTTATCGCTGCTTTGCACCTATAATTATCTGATAAATTAGTATGGAATGCCAATTTTACATTTTTGCATTTAAGTTTAAGTGAGTTTAAAATCACGTTTCATTTGTTGTTTATTTTGTCTTTTCAGTTTTCAATTTGCCGAGGTCAGTCGTCAAAAACTGTTACAACGGAAACTGAGATAACAAAGACTTGATTTGGCAAAGATTGAAGAAATCCTGCGAAAAGATTATTCATGAATTGTTCATACAACTGTAAACATGGAGTTCATCTCACAAGCAAATTAGGTAATTATCTTATGATTTTGTATGAAATGCTAATTTTTACTCGTTAATTTTTTACAAATAAGTTGACTTTGAAATCTTTATTAATTTCTTGTTTATTTTGTTTTTTCAGTTTTCAATTTGCCGAGATCAGTCATCAAAAACTGTTACAACGGAAACTAAGATAACAAAGACTTGATTTGGCAAAGATTGAAGAAATCCTGCGAAAAGCTTATTCATGAATTGTTCATACAACTGTCAACATGGAGTTCATCTCACAAGCAAATTAGGTAGTTATCTTATGATTTTGTATGAAATGCTAATTTTTACTCGTTAATTTTTTACAAATAAGTTGACTTTGAAATCTTTATTAATTTCTTGTTTATTTTGTTTTTTCAGTTTTCAATTTGCCGAGATCAGTCATCAAAAACTGTTACAACGGAAACTAAGATAACAAAGACTTGATTTGGCAAAGATTGAAGAAATCCTGCGAAAAGCTTATTCATGAATTGTTCATACAACTGTCAACATGGAGTTCATCTCACAAGCAAATTAGGTAGTTATCTTAGGATTTTGTATGAAATGCTAATTTTTACTCGTTAATTTTTTACAAATAAGTTGACTTTGAAATCTTTATTAATTTCTTGTTTATTTTGTTTTTTCAGTTTTCAATTTGCCGAGATCAGTCATAAAAAAACTGTTACAACGGAAACTAAGATAACAAAGACTTGATTTGGCAAAGATTGAAGAAATCCTGCGAAGAGATTATTCAAGAATTGTTCATACAACTGTCAACATGGAGTTCATCTCACAAGCAAATTAGGTAATTATCTTATGGTTTTGTATGAAATGCTAATTTTACATTTTTGCATTTAAGTTTAAATGAGTTTAAAATCACGTTTCATTTGCTGTTTATTTTGTCTTTTCAGTTTTCAATTTGCCGAGATCAATCGTCAGAAAACTGTTTCAACGGAAACTAAGATAACAAAGACTTGATTTGGCAAAGATTGAAGAAATCCTGCGAAAAGCTTATTCATGAATTGTTCATACAACTGTCAACATGGAGTTTATCTCACAAGCAAATTAGGTAATTATCTTATGATTTTGTATGAAATGCTAAATTTTACTCGTTATTTTTTTACTAATAAGTTGACTTTGAAATCTTTATTTATTTCTTGTTTATTTTGTCTTTTCAGTTTTGAATTTGCCGAGATTCACATGTAGCAGATATAATGGAATTAAGTATTGAGAACCGCAACTTAACAATAAACCGGATCAACTTAATATAGTGCTGAGGACCAAAAATAAAGGATAAACCCGACCAGTGTAATTCAGTGTCGAGAACCGCAGTTAAACGATGAACCCGACCAGTGTAATTCAGTGTCGAGAACCGCAGTTAAACGATGAACCCGACCAGTGTAATTCAGTGTCGAGAACCGCAGTTAAACGATGAACCCGACCAGTGTAATTCAGTGTCGAGAACCGCAGTTAAACGATGAACCCGACCAGTGTAATTCAGTGTCGAGAACCGCAGTTAAACGATGAACCCGACCAGTGTAATTCAGTATTGAGAACCACAATTAAACGATGAACCGGACCAGTGTAATTCAGTGTCGAGAACCACAATTAAACGATGAACCGGACCAGTGTAATTCAGTGTCCAGAGCTGCAGTTAAACAATGAACCGGACCAGTGTAATTCAGTGTCGAGAACTGCAGTTAAACGATGAACCCGACCAGTGTAATTCAGTATTGAGAACCACAATTAAACGATGAACCGGACCAGTGTAATTCAGTGTCCAGAGCCGCAGTTAAACAATGAACCGGACCAGTGTAATTCAGTGTCGAGAACCGCAATTAAACGATGAACCGGACCAGTGTAATTCAGTGTCGAGAACCACAATTAAACGATGAACCGGACCAGTGTAATTCAGTGTCGAGAACCGCAATTAAACGATGAACCGGACCAGTGTAATTAAGTGTCGAGAACCACAATTAAACGATGAACCGGACCAGTGTAATTAAGTGTCGAGAACCACAATTAAACGATAAACCGGTCCAGTGTAATTCAGTGTCGAGAACCGTAATTAAACGATGAACCGGACCAGTGTAATTCAGTTTCGCAATAACCGCAATAAAACGATAATCTGGAGTTGTAATAGTGTTGTGTATTTGCGTAGTGGATCAAGTGGAAGGATTTTAAGTGTATTTGGTGACTTTAATTCGTTCGCATCCAACAGAATCAACAAAGACATTACAAAAAACGACAAAAAATGATTGAATGTAAATGCATTGAATTTAGGTTTGATGATCAAGATAATCACTGATCAAGATTGACAGTTATAATCCATAATTGTTGAACTTGATCAGAGATTTTCAAGATCGATTTTAAGGTGATTCAGAAGTTTAAATCTGATGTTTTAATCTCTGGGACTCAGATATTAAATCAATAGATTTTTACTGCTGAATGATCTTCATGTACAGATGAGCTACAATTGTTCCTAGTGTGTTCTGTTAAGACTGATTAAAGGGTGGAAAAACTTGACTCAAATTCAAATTGAGTCGAGTTTTTCCAAGATAATCTCTGATCAAGATCGGCAGTTACTGGTATAATCCACAATTGTTGAACTTGATTGGTGATTTTCAAGGTCTGTTTTAAGGTGATTCACAAGTTTAAATCTGATGTTTGAATCTCTGGGTTCCAGATATTAAATCAATAGATTTTTACTGCTGAATGACCTTCGTGTTCAGATAAGCTACATTTGTTCCTAGTGTGCTGTTAAGAAAGGGTGGAAAAACTTGACCCAAATTCAAATTGAGTCGAGTTTTTCCAAGATAATCTCTGATCAAGATCGGCAGTTATAATCCATAATTGTTGAACTTGATTGGAGATTTTCGAGAACTGTTTTTAAGGTGATTCAGAAGTGTGAATCTGATGTTTTAATCTCTGGGTTTCAGAGATTAAATCAATAGGTTTTAACTTCTGAATCACTTCGGGTTTAGGTAAGTTAAAGTGTTTCCTATTGTAATCTGTTAAACTGATTAAAGGGTGGAAAAACTTGATTCAAATTAATAATCTGAATCAAGTTTTCCAATGATAATCCGCGATCAAGTTCGGCAGTTATAATTCATAACTGTTGAACTCAATTCACAATTAAATGAACTTTTTTAAGGTGATTCAGAAGTATAAATCTGATGTTTTAATCTCTGGGTTTCAGAGATTAAATCAATAGGCTTTACTTCTGAATCACTGTTAGGTTTTGATAAGTTGTAAGTTGTTCCTATTGTTTAATGAATTGGTAGAAATTCTATTTTTAGGTGACAGGTCAAATAGATTAGAACAGTAATTTATGCAGAGGTTGAATTAATTTAATGTTTGATATACCAAAGAATGGTTTATTGTGAAGATTTAATTAAAATCTTAAATAAAGAGTTGTTCAATTTCATAAATGTTTTGTTTTCGATGAAGTTTTTTCATTTTCTGGATTTGAGGAATTTGACTTTAAACACATCGGTGGATTCAGCACAGTTCTGTGGACACAGTTTTGGGACCGAGACCTGGAGACACAGCTCAAGACCCAGTTACAAGTTCAACTGGACTCCATCCCAAAAAACCCTGGGCCCTTCAAACCTTTAAGTAAGATGCTCACTTACAGATTCATAAAATTGACCCTTATTATCTTGTCATCTGCAGCACCATCTCAGAGGCTTAAACCAAGAATTTCTTGTAATGTTCAACAAATGTGAATTACATTAAGTAATTTTTGAGATCGACTTATTACCACCAGTATTGAGTTTTTTCTAAATCACAGTCTACTTATTTTATATTCATCCACGATTTCATAGCTCTTTAACTATTCAACCCTTTCCCTGATGGGCCCTGGCCCCAATTGCTGAACCCAGTTCTCCAAGTCTAACTTCTGGGTTTAATGGTTTATCAGAGAATTAATGGATTAATTGGAAATAATCTAACAATCAATAAAGTTGTTCTTTTTTGATACGGGCTAGACGTTGAGGGGCCCGCGCCCCGGGTTTTCTTTAAAGCTTTTGGCATTATCTAGAAAAACAAGTAAAAATATTAAATCATTTGAAAATATATCAGTCAGTCTTATTCTGGTTCAGTGAACTAATTCTCTATATGGTGCATGTAGGGGTCCGGGAACACAACATCCACTAATTCTCTATATGGTGCATGTAGGGGTCCAGGGACACCACATCCACTAATTCTCTATATGGTGCATGTAGGGGTCCAGGGACACGACATCCACTAATTCTCTATATGGTGCATGTAGGGGTCCAGGGACACGACATCCACTAATTCTCTATATGGTGCATGTAGGGGTCCAGGGACACCACATCCACTAATTCTCTATATGGTGCATGTAGGGGTCCAGGGACACCACATCCACTAATTCTCTATATGATGCATGTAGGGGTCCAGGGACACCACATCCACTAATTCTCTATATGGTGCCTGTAGGGGTCCAGGGACACCACATCCACTAATTCTCTATATGATGCATGTAGGGGTCCAGGAACACCACATCCACTAATTCTCTATATGGTGCATGTAGGGGTCCAGGGACACCACATCCACTAATTCTCTATATGGCGCATGTAGGGGTCCAGGGACACCACATCCACTAATTCTCTATATGTGGTGCATGTAGGGGTCCAGGGACACCACATCCACTAATTCTCTATATGGCGCATGTAGGGGTCCAGGGACACCACATCCACTAATTCTCTATATGATGCATGTAGGGGTCCAGGGACACCACATCCACTAATTCTCTATATGGCGCATGTAGGGGTCCAGGGACACCACATCCACTAATTCTCTATATGGTGCATGTAGGGGTCCAGGGACACCACATCCACTAATTCTCTATATGGTGCATGTAGGGGTCCAGGGACACCACATCCACTAATTCTCTATATGGCGCATGTAGGGGTCCAGGGACACCACATCCACTAATTCTCTATATGATGCATGTAGGGGTCCAGGGACACCACATCCACTAATTCTCTATATGGTGCATGTAGGGGTCCAGGAACACCACATCCACTAATTCTCTATATGGTGCATGTAGGGGTCCAGGGACACCACATCCTCTATTCTGTTTGGGGCATGGAGATTGCCCAGATTGCCTCTGCTAACAACAGACACCCATTCAACATTTCTCTTTATGGTACTTTCTTCTTCCTCTTTTCTCTCATTTTACAAATTGATATTCAACTATGACCTTTTTCATTTTGATATGATGTTTATCTTTACATCATGGTTGCTGGAGATTGTACAAGGAATGACACAAGAAATAATATCCTTAGTTTTAAACTCACAGCTGTTTGCAATTCTTTCATTTAAGCACAGGTTCAATTGAAACGATGCATTCCTATACATATACGCAATCATATCTTTTTTCGAGTCATCATTCTCAGGGAAATTTGATCTCCACTCAGGTACAGTCTACTGGCTTGCCAGTTATCCTTTAACTTTTTTACAAAATTATCTTTTCAAAATGAATTACCATGAAAGCAGTAAATTTGAACTTGCCTTATCATAAGGGCTTTTTCTTTTACTCTTTGTTTTAGCTTTAGGTATCTTTGATTTGCTGGTGGTTTTAACATGCATGTTGAGGGAGCTATATCAATCCAGGAACAGTCAGCTCACAAGCAGCCCCTGCCCAAAAGGTTTTGACGTTATATTTTCAAAAGCTCTAGTTGTTCTGTAGAACCGAGAGCGGAGCTCTGACTTGTTCCCCTCACTGCTGAGGTCTACTTTCTCTGATTCGCTGATTGGCTTCTCTTTGGTACATATTGGATGATCAAAAACTAGAAACTGTCATGCGTTTATTCATTTTGGTATATGTTAAAATTCTTTTACAGTAATAGCATATTAGGCACATCAAAACAAATCCGGAATTGTCCCCGAACGAAGTGGCTCCCTCCACTCTCCATCAGTATGCCGGGCCACCACCTCTACCTCTCGGGCCACTCGATCACTCGCCAGCTTTTTGACGAGTGACCGCCCAAGATACGGATGGAGGAGCAGGACCCGCACCATCTCCAGCCCCACCACCATCCCTCCTCGGCCGCTTCCTATTTATCCCCTCCCCTTCCTCCCGATTACCTTCGTCAGCCGCACCATCCGCCGGGACCACTCTTGCTCCTCCTCCCTGCGGAGCCACGACGACTGCAACTGGTACTTTTCGGTTTCTCATGGTTTCCCACCATCTTTCAAAAGAGAACTATCGATATATCATTAGCTACAAGGAAACTTTTCAGAAACTTTTTCAGGTCATTCTTTCTTGTATTATTAGCATTTGATTCTCTATATATCGTCAGAACATGGACTCAGAGTGTTTCTTTAATGGTTAAGAATGTCTCTTTAACCAACATCCCCCTAGCCTGCTTCCTAAATATCCCTTCCCTTTCCTCCTGATTACCTTTGATCCCCACTGCCTAGCAGCTAACAGCTGCTGCTATTTTATCTGGTTTACATGTTTTGCAGATAGTGTCTGTTATGCTATAGTTGTTCTTTTAATCGTTTAACTTCTTCATCTGAAATTTCATTATTCTAATTTCAGTTTCACGCAGGAAATGGTTCATGAAAATCTGCATTGAGACTGGGACGAAATGTGCATTGAGACGGATGAAATCTGCATGAACAGAGATATACTTTAAGATCCCCATTTTATCCATCGGAGTGAATGTACATCCACTACTCACAGGTAGCAAACCTACAAACGCTAAACACTCATCCCTGGGCCCTGATTCAAAAATAAAAATAAAAGATTAAATTAAGAATTAACATTTTTATGAATCAGTGATCAGTTTCATAAAATAATTCCTAAATTAATTTTAGGGGTTTATTATTTCAGATTGAAATGAATTCTTCATGTTTATGCAATTCTCATTATCTTTCATTGCAGCATTTATATATTCAATTTTAATCATACATGTGAAATATATAATGTATTTTCAGGGAAACGTAAACAAGAAAGGAAGGGAAGAAAGAGAAGGGAAGAAAGAGTTGGATGATTAATGCGCACTTATTCTCCATTCCGAATTCCTGTATTCGACTCTAGGTGATCATCATACGAACGAGATATAGAAAAAAAAACATTACTGAAGTCATCTCTATTTTTTAGTCTCAATTTGTATTTCTAATTCAATTTACTAAGTGTGTAAGTCATCATTTGGATAAGTCGTCACATTACTGAAGTCATCTCTATTTTTTAGTCTCAATTTGTATTTCTAATTCAATTTACTAAGTGTAAGTCATAATTTGGATAAATCGTCACATTACTGAAGTCATCTCTATTTTCTAGTCTCAATTTGTATTTCTAATTCAATTCACTAAGTGTGTAAGTCATCATTTGGATAAGTCGTCACATTATTGAAGTCATCTCTATTTTGAAGTCTCAATTAGTATTCAATTTACTTCAGATAACGTAATTTGGTTTAATCACAAGTCGTCAACATTATAATCAATGTAACTACAGTGACTACATTATTGTCCTTTTATTGAGAAATTTATGTTAATTTTTGATTTCTGGGATAAATCAAAATTCAAATGTTATCATTTTTTGTATCAAAAATTGTAAAAAATTGAATAATTTGTGTGCTATTGAAACATTCAGTTATGGGGAGTTTTAAGCTCAGAAAACTTTGAGCCTGTTTATACAAGTGTTGTAACAAGTGTTGAACAATTCAAAGATCATGTTTTTTATACTTTGTCATGTTAGAAAAAATGTTTTCTAGTATATTGATGTTTCTAAAAAAACATATGATTCAACTTTAAAAGGCCAACAAGCCTTCTAATAAAACTAGTTTGTCATATATATATATATATATTACTTGGTCATTGTTAAGTTTTTTAAAAAATATTTTGGTTTTCTCAGCTTTCTCTGGTGGAAATTTCTTCGTGGAATTCCTCTTCTATACAAGTTCCTCCTCAGACTGTTTTTATGCGAGAGTTTATAACAACCGGATCCTCAGAAAATGGTCGGAGTGCCAAGTCTTCGATTTAAGATCACCAGTCTTATCTGAGACCATAAGTTCACTAGCAAGTTTCACTAGCGATTCCAACAGCTATAGGATGGAACAGTATTATTATATAGGTCACCACTGTGCAATTGAGCCCAGATCATCAGAAAAAGATAAAAGTGAAGATATGTGATGGGATTCATTGAAAATTTTGCATATATAATTAATTCATTGAACTACTTAATTTGTATGATTTATTTTTTGGGAATTTTCGAATTTGTCATCAATAACTAGTATATATTTCTTTTCAAGTTGTGAGCGATCTAGTTCTCTGTCGACCCATTGAAAATGAATCGACTCTGAACTGTAGAACTGGACCCAGGGAGCTGAATCTCGCGTGCCACAGCAAGATACAGAGCTCTTCAATGTCTTAACCGTCAGGTGCTGCCCCTAAACAAATCAATAGCGGTAAATCTGTGAACTAACTTATAGCTCGCTTGCCAGAGTAGAATCATAGCGAGCTGTCTAAAATCTTGAACCGTCTAGTGCTGCCCCTTAATCGATATGTATCGGAAAAGTGAATTTATTACTCGCATGCCACAGTAGTTGAGTAGTTGGAACATCATGATAGACTCGTTTTTCTGTGCAGCTATAACGGGAACTATTTCAGATCTGATAATGAATATAAACTCAGTCACAGTTCGATAAAAAAACGCCGCTGGGTGAAATTGATGTAAACAAATAATCGTGTTGAAATTGAATTTAGTTTAAGATATATTTTCGTGGTAGTTTTTATTTTCAAGCTGTTTACGTTCACTTCAAATGATGAAACGATGACACCATATTAAATACATCCCTGTTTTAGTGGGGATTTTGAGTTTTGGTCCTTTCCGTATCTTCTAGAAACATCAAGTAGAAAGGCATTAACTGAACCCTATGTCTTTAACTTCAGGAGTCTATATGGAGTTTTCGGATGCCTCTTTTCCTCACTTCTTGCATTCGTCACTATTAGAAATCCGGACAAACTGAATTCAGTTCGACGAGGCCGAAGAACAGAAGACCAAAGAGTGATCTGCACTAGCCGCAGGGTTCGTGTTGGCTTGGATCGGTGGGAGGCAATCAAACCCCGACACGTGAACCTGTATCCTCAAAAATGGATACCGGAACGCTTCTCTGGTTTACGATGATTAGTCTGCAGGGATAACTCTTTGGCGGGGCGTGATCGCGTGAATAGCCCAAACTAAACCTTCAGAGTTCACTGTACTACAGCATACAACATCTGATAACTTGCATAATAAAGCGCGGCGTGCATGAAAAGAATTGTATAAATGCGGGCAAGATTCCGTGCCCTGGCAATCGAACGCCGGAGTGGAGGTATTCCATACACTGGTAGGTGAGTCGGAGCATAGACTGGTTGCTCGTCCCATAGAGACCGGTAACCAGTCTAGCCACCTCACGATCAGTCTACATTGAAAAACCATTACTGAAATATGGTTGACGGAAATATTCATTTTATATCAGATTCTAAAATATTTTCTCGTATTGAATACAAAATTTTTATTATCTTAATAAGATAAATCTGCCAAAGCTCAACAATTTAAATTAGTGAAAACCGATGTGCGAAGTCGTCAATTCAGTAGCCCGATAGAGCCCGGTAACCAGTCTAACTGTCAATGTTCATTGCGCGGGAATGAACGGGCAACTAGTCTACGATGAAAAATCATTTCTGAAAAATTATGAACGGAGATATTCATTTAACTTTGAATTTTGAATTATCTTATAAAACTGACAGCCATATTAACCAAAGTATTAATAGTAAATCTGATAAAATCTAATACTGGTTTTAGAATAGGTGAAAACTGATTTATGTGAAGCCGTCGGTTCAGAAGACTGATCCGTAGAATCGTTCGCCACTTTCTTCCGGTCCACTAACTTCCGCGTTTGTGATTTGCATACAAGTAGTTTGAATGTTAAATGTATTAAGCCGCGTGTTGATTGGTTGAGGTCAGTGCGGTTTACTGAACGATAACCAGCTGTCAGCTGATCGAATCATTCGTTTCACAGACATTACGACGTAAGTATATTTTACATCTTTGATCAAAAATTGTAGTGTAAAAAACTCAAAACTAAGGCCTCTATAAATGATCGATTGACTTTAAATGATTACTTTAGCACAGCTCTTGTAGACAATGATTAGGTGTTATAGTAGTTTAGCTCGAAAGTGCACATATAAGGTTAATTTTCATCCGTTATTTAGAGACCGAGGTATTGAGCGTCCATTTCAGCCCTTAAAACATCATCAACCTACCTCAAACTGACGGTTTTTAAATCCAGCAATAGTTACCTAACTATTGACTCATCATGGATTCGATTCAAAAACAATTTGAGTGATCATAGTGATTCGAAACGTTTGAATTTTTGAAAAACACGAATGCTAAACGACGGATCCGGACTTCGATTGCGGCCCAATGGCAGAGTTGATTTTCTTATTTGGAATTTGAAGATATAAATCAGTGAAATCAATTGGTTTTCTCAACCAAAATTAAAATTAAGAAGAATTTAGGATGGAGATGTTTGATTTTCATTTTGTCTAAAATGCCGACTTAAAAATTAATTCAATTGAATCAAATTAATGAATTCATCATTTCACGATATTAGGCCTATAGATAATCAAAGTGTGAATATGAAATCACCTTTTCAATCGCTGTTTTTGGGTAAGATCGCAGTTTTTAGGTAAGATCGCAGTTTTTAGGTTAGATCGCTGTTTTGAGGTTAGATCACCGTTTTGTGTTAGATTGCGGTTTTGTGTTAGATCACTTTTTTGTGTTAGATCGCTGTTTTGTGTTAGATCGCTGTTTTAGGTTAGATCGCAGTTTTTAGGTTACATTGCAGTATTTGGGTTAGACCGCAGTTTTTTGTTAGATCGCAGTTTTTAAGTTAGATCGCTGTTTTGGGTTAGATCACAGTTTTTGTGTTAGATCGCTGTTTTAGGTTAGATCGCAGTTTTTGTGTTAGATTGCATTTTTGTGTTAGATCACTGGTTTTTTTTTAGATCGCAGTTTTTAGGTTAGATCGCAGTTTTTAGGTTAGATCGCTGTTTTGTGTTAGATCGCTGTTTTTAGGTTAGATTGCTGTTTTTAGTTTAGATCGCTGTTTTGTGTTAGATCGCTGTTTTTAGGTTAGATTGCTGTTTTTGGGTTAGATCGCAGTTTTTGTGTTAGATAGCAGTTTTTAGGTTAGATCGCAGTTTTTGAGTTAAATCGCCTTTTTGGGTTAGATCACAGTCTTTGTGTTAGATCGCAGCTTTTAGGTTAGATTGCTGTTTTTAGGTTAGATGGCTGTTTTTCTGTTAGATCCCTTTTTTTCTTAGATCGCAGTATTTAGGTTAGATCGCTTTTTTTGGATTAGATCGCAGTTTTTGGGTTAGATCGCAGTTATTGTGTTAGATCGCAGTTTTTTGTTAGATCGCTGTTTTTGGGTTAGACGGCAGTGTTTAGGTTAGATTGCACTTTTTAGGTTAGAACAATGTTTTTCTGTTAGATCGCAGTTTTTTTGTTAGATCGCAGTTTTTAGGTTAGATCGCAATTTTTTGTGTAAGATCGCAGTTTTTTGTTAGGTCGCTGTTTTTGGGTTAGAAAGCTGTTTTTGTGTTAGATTGGTGTTTTTAGGTTAGATCGCTATTTTTGTGTTAGATCGCTGTTTTTGGGTTAGATGGCTGTTTTTGGGTTAGATTGGTGTTTTTGGGTTTGATCGCTGTTTTTGGGTTAGATCGCTGTTTTTGGGTTAGATCGCTGTTTTTAGGTTAGATCGCTGTTTTCGGGTTAGATCGCTGTTTTTGGGTTAGATCGCTGTTTTTAGGTTAGATCGCTGTTTTTAGGTTAGATCGCTGTTTTTGGGTTAGATCGCTGTTTTTGGGTTAGATCGCTGTTTTTGGGTTAGATCGCTGTTTTTAGGTTAGATCGCTGTTTTTGGGTTAGATTGGTGTTTTTGGGTTTGATCGCTGTTTTTGGGTTTGATCGCTTTTTTGGGGTTAGATCGCTGTTTTTGGGTTAGATCGCTGTTTTTAGGTTAGATCGCTGTTTTTGGGTTAGATCGCTGTTTTTGGGTTAGATCACTGTTTTTGTGTTTTTGTCAATCATCATATCAAGATTTGCAATCCCAGTTGCCTTCAAGTTTCATATAGAGAATTAGTGGATGTGGTGTCCCTGGACCCCTACATGCACCATATAGAGAATTAGTGGATGTGGTGTCCCTGGACCCCTACATGCACCATATAGAGAATTAGTGGATGTGGTGTCCCTGGACCCCTACATGCACCATATAGAGAATTAGTGGATGTGGTGTCCCTGGACCCCTACATGCACCATATAGAGAATTAGTGGATGTGGTGTCCCTGGACCCCTACATGCACCATATAGAGAATTAGTGGATGTGGTGTCCCTGGACCCCTACATGCACCATATAGAGAATTAGTGGATGTGGTGTCCCTGGACCCCTACATGCACCATATAGAGAATTAGTGGATGTGGTGTCCCTGGACCCCTACATGCACCATATAGAGAATTAGTGGATGTGGTGTCCCTGGACCCCTACATGCATCATATAGAGAATTAGTGGATGTGGTGTCCCTGGACCCCTACATGCACCATATAGAGAATTAGTGGATGTGGTGTCCCTGGACCCCTACATGCATCATATAGAGAATTAGTGGATGTGGTGTCCCTGGACCCCTACATGCACCATATAGAGAATTAGTGGATGTGGTGTCCCTGGACCCCTACATGCATCATATAGAGAATTAGTGGATGTGGTGTCCCTGGACCCCTACATGCACCATATAGAGAATTAGTGGATGTGGTGTCCCTGGACCCCTACATGCATCATATAGAGAATTAGTGGATGTGGTGTCCCTGGACCCCTACATGCACCATATAGAGAATTAGTGGATGTGGTGTCCCTGGACCCCTACATGCACCATATAGAGAATTAGTGGATCTGGTGTTCCTGGACCCCTACATGCACCATATAGAGAATTAGTGGATGTGGTGTCCCTGGACCCCTACATGCACCATATAGAGAATTAGTGGATCTGGTGTTCCTGGACCCCTACATGCACCATATAGAGAATTAGTGGATGTGGTCTTCCTGGACCCCTACATGCACCATATAGAGAATTAGTGGATGTGGTGTCCCTGGACCCCTACATGCACCATATAGAGAATTAGTGGATGTGGTGTCCCTGGACCCTTACATGCACCATATAGAGAATTAGTGGATGTGGTGTCCCTGGACCCCTACATGCATCATATAGAGAATTAGTGGATGTGGTGTCCCTGGACCCTTACATGCACCATATAGAGAATTAGTGGATGTGGTGTCCCTGGACCCCTACATGCATCATATAGAGAATTAGTGGATGTGGTGTCCCTGGACCCCTACATGCACCATATAGAGAATTAGTGGATGTGGTGTCCCTGGTCCCCTACATGCATCATATAGAGAATTAGTGGATGTGGTGTCCCTGGACCCTTACATGCACCATATAGAGAATTAGTGGATGTGGTGTCCCTGGACCCCTACATGCATCATATAGAGAATTAGTGGATGTGGTGTCCCTGGACCCCTACATGCACCATATAGAGAATTAGTGGATGTGGTGTCCCTGGACCCCTACATGCACCATATAAAGAATTAGTTCACTGAACCAGAATAAGACTGACTGATATATTTTCAAATGATTTAATATTTTTACTTGTTTTTCTAGATAATGCCGAAGGCAAATAAAAAAACTCGGGGCGTGGGGCCCTCAACATCTAGCCCCTATAATAAAGTAAGTACAAATTTACTGCTTCCATGCTTATTTATTCATCCCATACTTAGTATTTTGTACCCCTGGGTCCAGTTTCACAAAAAGGATTAACGCCTAAATCGATTTAAGATAAACTGTATTAATGAAGGAATTAAATCGATTTAAGAGTTAAACCTGTTTGTGAAACTGGGCCCTGAATTGCATCTAGAATGAAAAAAAAGAAAAAAAAATATTGAAAATAACGTTGGTGAAATATTTCTGGATCTCTCTGGATTTCTGCTCAATGCATCGTTTAGTAAAATATCGATATTCTCTAAAAGTAAAGATATAAGTATAAAAATATTGTATTGAATCGTGATTAGTTACTGTATGCGCTGCTAGTTGTTGCCCAACCCATAGCCTCATTTCTCTCCATTCTAAATTTGCATTGTTTAACATTGTCTGGTCGCTATGGAAACTATTTATTTAAGTTTCTTTGTGGTATCCATGGCAACAGTAACGTTTAGGTAGTGGCACCAATTATGGGTCCCAACGTTCCCATGGCGATACATGAGAACATTTATCCTATTTTTGACCTACATGACGTAAGATGGTAGTGAGTCGATGACGTCATTTTCGTCTCACCACTAATGAAAAAAAAAATTAAATGAAAAAAAAAGGAAGAAATGGTTAGAATTACGTTTATGAAATTTTTCTGGATCGGCTAAATGTATTGTTCCATTAAATATCGACATTCTCTAAAATTATAGGCATCAATATCAAAATGATGATACAGCAGACTCCGCTTAACTCTGTTCTATTTGGACCATTAATTAACCGAATACCAACTTTTTAAAATTTTAGGATTTTTACGTTAAGGATCAGAAAATGTGTATGCAATTTCAACCGGGTACCGAGTAGGGTGGCCGAGTCTACTGTAGTCTGCTGCCCCCTCGAATCCATTACCTTATTATCTCTCAATTTGCATTGTTTGACCTCGTCTGGTTGCTATGGAAACTATTTAGTTATATCAGGAACGGTTTTTTCGAGGTAACCAGTGGCAACAGTTAACAGACGTGTCCGTCCTAGAGATAAACTGTCTGATTTCACAGCCACATCCGTCCTAGAGATAAACTGTTAGATAAACTCTGATTTCGCGTCTGTCCTATTTCTTGTCATTGTATGAATATGTTTTCTCTTTTATAGGGTACAGCGCAGCAACAACAACAACAACAACAACAACAGCAACAGCAACAACAACAACAAAAATTTAATATTTCTATGTCCGGAATAGACGTAAGTTATCGTAAACGCCTGTTTGAAGTCATCATTCTTGAGCTTGAAACCGAAATTTATATTATAGAATATTAAACCCTGCTTCTGCTACTGACAGGTAATGTCCGTCATACATTACTGCATCGTCAAATCTATACCAGGGTGCACCCAGGCAGATCGTTCGCATCATCACATGCAAAGGGCTGATTATTTTGGAACCCAGTTTTTATCAGCTGGAACATTCTGCACATTCGACCATATTGATTGATAGCCCGTTATAGACGAGTGGAGAAAAACTGAAAAACCAGTTCGGAAAAACTTCGATTGATTTCACTCACATTTACAGAAATTTGGTCCGACCCCAAAACCATTTACTTACACTATACAAATCAGATCAGGTTTTTAACATTGTCTTTGATTGTATTTTCAGTTTTTGCCGACAACGCCGCCCAGTGGTGTTTCGACGCCGGTAAGTGATAACTATTTTCTAATAAATCACGCTTATTTCAATTTGTAATTTGAAAATAGAGGGTAGTAGCTGTTATGTATAAATTATGCTAATTAGGAATAAATTCATATTCGATTAAGTCTCATCATCGTAGAAGTCATATATTAATGATGCTATCTCTAAAGTTGTCATTTAAATTAAGTGTTATATTTACTACTTCATTTGCTTCATGACCCAAAAACCTCTACTATATAACTACTGGTTTTGTTCTAATCTTGGAGAATTTGCTGCAAAATTTACTTATCATTTGTTAAACAGTTTTTATTGAAAACCTGAATCAGTGATACATGCATTCATGAATATCCATCTAATATTTTGTTTTATTTTATCTTTACAGGATTTATCACCGATACAGCACGTGGACGTAAGAGATTAAACATTGATCTTGAATTTTAAGTTCAAACTAATTTATTTTTTATCTCACTCGGGACTATAGTTATTGCGTTCACTTTGCGTCCAGTTGTCTCGGGTAGTTTTTGATTTATCGTGTTGATAATTGGTTTATATACTCAAACTCAAAATATCGGCGCAATTGGAATTAAGATGGCGCACTTGTATGTCCATTTTTTTCCCCGGCAAAATTAGCACTTTAGCAGATTTTAAGGATCAATTCTGTTGTTATATTACATTGAAATCAGAGTTTAATATATATCGGTATAGAGCAGATTTTTGCTCTAGTTATAAATAAAGTTATAAATAATCTCATGACATGTTCTGTATATGTGTAGTGAGTTTCGATGTCTTTGGTTCCTTTTAAACCAGGGGGAGTTAAATTTGAAAATGTCAGATCGTCGAGCATTTCAGACCGCTTCCAAAGTGGGTCCCTGCACCCCTAGTTATACCGTTAATATTTTAATAAAACATTAATATTTTTATTTGATAGAATATATTGATATACCATACATTGATATCGGTCTTGTAATTGGATCAACAACCATGAGATCAAAACACAGCAAATATGAACCTGCTGTGAATCAATAGATTTGTGATAAATGTAATGAAATTGTTATTTTTCATATTGACTTTTTGAGTTAAGGGTCTGTTGTATAAGAGTATTTGGTCTCGCGTGTCAATGTATGATATCAATCTGTTGTATTTCCTCGTTCCAATGTTTAAAAGGTGTTCGTCACCTTATATTAATAAACTACTTTAACCGTTAGATGGCGCCATAAGTGTGATATTTGATTTATGGGATACCCGCAAAACCAGCTATTCCACCAGATGGCGCAACGAGTAGTAGGTCGTTCGTTGTCAAAATTAGTTCATTTTCGATAAACTTTGAGATGGTTTGAAGAAGAAATACTTTCATTCTTCTACTCTGATATCGATTTAGTTTTCATTAATAATTGATTCATTTAAGAGAACAATTCATTCAGATTTAATTGAAATGTACAAGAAAATCGAACGCAGACGACCAACTATTTACTAGCGACACCTGGGGAATCCTCGCCTGCCATAAGTGGAATCCTCGATTGCCACAGTAAGACTGCGGGTATCCCATTGTTTGGCGTGTGAAGTAAAGTAAAGTTAGAAAACGGATGTTTAACTTTGTTGTGAAACGAAAGCGTTTTGGAGATTTTTAAACCAATCAAATCAATATTTTGATATTACGCTTGAAACCCTTCCCACTCATATTCTACGTACTAAGTATATATTCTTGTTTCCGTGGAAATCATGGTGAGTGGCGCCATCTATACAGTGGAGTTAGCTTTAAAAATCGAGCATGCTTCGACAAGTGGCTCCATCTATTCCCTAATACTGAAGCGAGGTAACCAGCAGCGCCCTTATATACAGGAAATGAACGCCTATCAAGTTTAACAATGCACGGTGTATTGACCACAGCGACCGGTGATAATTATATCAATGTTGATTAGCTATTGCCATAGACAGGTCCGTAGCGTTTGACTGGACCAGAACGGGGCCCCCTAACCAAAACAAATTTTGAAAACGTGCCCAGATAAATTGCCTCTGGGAGATTGATTTAACGAGGTTTTGATTAAATGAACAAATTTTAATATTTGTAAGTTTAACATTTCTGTTTTTAATTTTTCTTTGTAAGGAACTGAATTTTCGAACCCCCCTTAACCACTTCAAGCTACGTTCCTGATATAGTGCTAGCTATACCTGAATACTTTTCTCTTATTGAAATTGTCTAAAAAACCAGCACCTTGAACTAATGAACGTCATAATGAAAATGTTTAAAAATTCAACCGTTAATGAATTTGACTAATATATTTTTTTTATTTTCATTTCTAGCGTCAGTTTGCCTCACAGGCAAGGTCGCCGTCGCTTAATGTAAGTATCAGTGACGCCCTCAATCTCACATGCCTCACTTCCCTCCTAATGTAACCATTTTTATGAAATTCCTCAAGAAAATATATACTAGTAATCTTAGAATACACGTTTTTGTACCCAGACCCCTTCATTCTACTGAACTACCGTGTAATAAGTGCCTGTTGTGTTCATTTTCTGTTGCATTGATTTATATATTATTTCTATTTACAGTTGTCAAACAACAGCAGCAGCAGCAGCAGCAGCGCACCCCTCCCGCCGGAGACGCCTCCCGACTTGCAAGCAAGAAGTAAGTTCAGTCTTCAAATACAATTTCAATGCATTCAATTTTGTGTATGGCATTAAAACGGTTAAAGTTGTGACTAGTTTTCATAACTCCGTGACGTCATATTTCCATCGAGTACCGGACCCTTTCCTATGTTTTTTGCCAATTTGGATTGAATGATCGCCAGCGGTTTTTCTATACGACCCGGCTCTGCTGTATTGCATTTAGCCATCCTTTTTCTTGGCGTTTTTTATAAGAAGGTGTTTGATTTTGTCTCTAAGGGATTTAGGAATTTAAGAGACACTTGTACTCTCTATACAGTGAGTTTGTTCTGTTTTTGTTCCCTCGTGAATTTTATTTTGTTTGAATCAAATCAAATCAGTGCATCTTTCTTGAATTGCGTGTATGTTATAATATTATGTAAGTTATAACGTTAAAATTTCTGTTATATTTAAACCGAATATTTAATTGTTGTATTTTGAATGCGATAATGCCGCTCCCTGCTAAAGTCCAGCGTCGTCATCGTGAGGGATGCGGTCATCTGTTCGGGCCCTGATTACGTTCTGTGTTCATCCTGTTGGGCTACATCGGGCGTTATATGAGTTCATCCTTCCTGGACTTGCGGATTGTGGTCGGAAGATCTATGGGTTCGGGCCGATAAGTCCCGGAAACAGAAAGTACAGTTTCTGCCGATGTGCCCATTGATGTCTCTATTTCAGAACATCACAGCGGTCGCCGGCTGTACAAGCACGGTCGGCTTCCCAACTCCATTCTCTGAGGAGGATCGCTGGTTCTCTAGTAACGGTCAGTCACCAGTCAATCAACGGTTCAGCTGGTTCAGTTTCCCAGGTATCGGCGCGCGACAGTCGGGATACCTGCACAGGAACTCAGGTCCGGTCCGGGCTACTCCGAGCACCGGTCCGGTCCAGGCATCACCGGATACTGAACATCCTGTCCAGTAGCTTCGAGAACTGGTCCGGTCCAGGCATCACAGGGTACTGAACATCTGGTCTGGTCAGCTTCGAGAACCGGTCCAGGCATCACCGGATACTGAACATCTGGTCCGGTCAGCTTCGAGAACTGGTCCGGTCCAGGCATCACCGGGTAATAAACATCCGGTCCGGTCCGGGTGGCTTCGAGCACCGGTCCGGTCCAGGCATCACCGGGTACTGAACATCCAGTCTGGTCCGGTCCAGGCATCACCGGGTACTGAACATCCAGTCTGGTCCGGTCCAGGCATCACCGGGTACTGAACATCCAGTCCGGTCCGGTCCAGGCATCACCGGATACTGAACATCCGGTCCGGTAGCTTCGACAACTGGTCCGGTCCAGGCATCACCGGGTACTGAACATCCAGTCCGGTCCGGTCCAGGCATCACCGGGTACTGAACATCCAGTCTGGTCCGGTCCAGGCATCAGTGGATACTGAACATCTGGTCCGGTAGCTTCGAGAACTGGTCCGGTCCAGGCATCACTGGGTACTGAACATCCAGTCCGGTCCGGTCCAGGCATCACTGGGTACTGAACATCCAGTCCGGTCCAGGCATCACCGGGTACTGAACATCCAGTCTGGTCCGGTCCAGGCATCAGTGGATACTGAACATCCTGTCCGGTCAGCTCCGTGCACCGGTCCGGTCCAGGCATCACTGGGTACTGAACATCCACTCTGGTCCGGTCCAGGCATCACCGGGTACTGAACAGGGTTCGTCGCGGTGCTTGAAAAACTTGAAATGGCTTGAATTTGAAAAATACTACTCAAGCGCTTGAAAACAGCTTGAAAATAGATCGAAAGCTTGAAATAATTATTTTTGACTTGAAATAAAAAGATATGGCTTGAAATGCTTGATTATCACAAATTTTCTTCTTCGCGAATTTTTTTCGATGAAATCGCTGACAGAATATGTTCTTGAGTTGTTTCTACGCTTGCGTCATGTTTTAGGCATCAATAAAGAAATTAATTGAATTGTATATAATCGCTATGAGGCTCTTGTGGTGAAACTCTACGGTGTCTGGAGACATGAACATACGGGGAAATTTCAGTCATGCATGTTATCGAGCATTGATGTAAAATGGCATTGAAATCCCACACCAGGAGTGAGAGCCATGTTGAAGGCACCGCGACCTAGTCAAAGTCATTGAACATTACAAATTTCGTATTAGGCCATACAAAAATCAAGGTCTGTTTGCCGTCATCCGACCGACCCGACTTCAAAGGTACCCAGTGGAAACTTTTTTCTTGGATTCATTGAAATAAATTGTATTTTTGATACAAATGGCCGACCCACTGCCGATGTATGAGCTATGTATGTTTGAAGTTAAGTGTGCATCATGTGAAAACATGCCTCGACTATTTAGTTGAAGTTTTCCAGGAAACTGGCAGTGTTCCAATAAGCTGCCATTCATTCTAAAGCTGGTAATGTTATAGCGTGCATATATTCAATCTACTGTTTCATTTTGAACGCAGATTTCGGATGTTGTTTCCGCTAAAAGTGGTGATGATAAATTTGTTGTTTTTTTTGCCCCAAAATTTTGCAAAAAAAAAATGATGCTACCTTCCTACTGACTTATCCCAAAAATAGTAGGTGTAACGGCAAAACAGACAATTAATTTGGGATGGCCAAATATCCAAATCTTGATTGATATGAATATTTAAGCTAGGAAATGCTGAAAATCATTGTGATGAACAGGTTTCATCTCTAACAGAATCGTATCAACTCGGAGGTTCCACTGGAATCAAAATTTTACCTCTTTTTTAACATTTTTATACGAACCTGTTCAAAATAGGCAAATTGGCTGCGACTAACGAAAATTGCTTCCAACGTGCCTTAAAAATAGCTTGAAAATGGTATAAATCTAGCTTGAAATGGCTTGAATTTCACCTGAGCTTGAGACAATGAACCCTGCTGAACATCTGGTCCGGTCAGCTTCCAGCACCGGTCCGGTCCAGGCATCACCGGTTACTGAACATCCGGTCCGGTCAGCTTCCAGCACCGGTCCGGTCCAGGCATCACCGGTTACTGGTCCGGTCCGGGCAGCTTTGAGCACCGGTCCGGTCCAGGCATCACTGAGTACTGAACATCCAGTCCGGTCCGGTCAGCTCCGAGCACCGGTCCAGGCATCACCAGGTACTGAACATCTGGTCTGGTCCGGGCGGCCTGGCATCAATGTTTCGAATTTAAAACATAGTTATCATGGTTCTAGGTTTGGTAGAGGGCGCTCTTCTACCAGATGCAGGAGCGAGGTCACCTTCACGGAGATCGAGATCGAGGGATTATGATTGATTCTGTAGGAACCATCATCATTCATCAGTTCAGGTCGAGGGACCGTTTAGGAAGTTCACGTCTTTCACGTCGAGGGACCGTTTAGGAAGTTCACGTCTTTCACGTCGAGGGACCGTTTAGGAAGTTCACGTCTTTCACGTCGAGGGACCGTTTAGGAAGTTCACGTCTTTCACGTCGACGGACCGTTTAGGAAGTTCACGTCTTTCATGTCGAGGGACCGTTAAGGAAGTCGTCACAATAATCAGGATTTCCGCGATTTCGAAAGTCAGATTTTAAACTTGTTATTGTCATTGTAAGCTACCGCAGTTACAGGTAAGCCTATTCTTGATTGCCCGAGACAGGCGTGCAGATATTGTTCCCGACTTAAGTTTTTGGTTGATTCTCTTGTGACTTGTTTGTTTTAGGGGTGAGATGGATGAGCCTTATTGTTTTTTGACATATATAGGTCATCCAAGATGGCCGCCACAGCCATTACAATGTGTAAAATAGCCATTTTGAAGCTTGTGACAACTCTACAATCTACAGTTTCAAACCAATTTGCCAATTACTTATTCTGTGGTTTCATAATGGTAGGAGAATGAGCCTTATTGTTTTTGACATATATAGGTCATCCAAGATGGCCGCCACAGCCATTTCAATGTGTGAAATAGCCATTTTGAAGCTTGTGACAACTCTACAATCTACAGTTTCAGACCAATTTACCAATTACTTATTCTGTGGTTTCATAATGGTAAGAGGATGAGCCTTATTGTTTTTGACATATATAGGTCATCCAAGATGGCCGCCACAGCCATTTCAATGTGTGAAATAGCCATTTTGAAGCTTGTTACCGCTCTACGGACTTAAGTTTTAAGCTTAAGACTTAAGATGGCCACCACAGTTATATCAATGTGTTAAATCTTATCCGATTTGGAGCTTGTTACTGCTCTAAGATGTAGAGGTTTAGAGGTTTATAATTTCATTCATACTTGTACTGTGGTTTATTTATGGTGGTCAGAGGATGAGACCTATTACAATTTGCATTCTCTACTTGACTCACTGGTCAAGGGTTAATATCTAGTTTGATAAATGTGATAAGCATGTCGGTGAATCACCCCCCCCCCCCCCCGGACTCTGATCTCAATGTCTGATGTCAATCGTCAGCAGTTTCAATGGAATGGGCTCGATTAGGTGTGGAACAAGTGGAATCCTCGATTGCCACAGTCGAACCTAGAGTATTAAGAGCTCAATTAGGTTCTTCTTTGCGTCTCTTCTCCAGTTGGAGTGCTCCAGTTTCCACCGAATGGAGGAAGATTCGAGATGTGCAGATTCAAGTCCACCATGCGGACTCCGGCTCCGGCTCCGGCAGCTCAAGGTTCAGCCCGAACTCACACAATGCCATCTCAAGCATCCGTACTTTCTCAAGCGGCTACTAATGCTGTTTGGAGAACAAGTGCACAGCTCCAACATTCTCGTGCCCCTTCTGGTCAGAATAATTCTAGTTCATATCGGGGAATGCTCCTAAAAGGAGCTCTTCCTCTCGGAGAAACTCAAAATGAATGCTCGGGGCCAGTGAGAGGTTGTCTATAACGAGCAGCCACCTACTGATCCGGCGTTCCCGGGTCGTATCACGGCGGCTACTGTCTTCAATTCTGAACACCTCCCGACATGCGCCCGAAAGCAGGTCACGAGACACTAATCTCGTTAGCTCTCAAAGATCTGGCCAAAAAGAGAGCAATAGAACCAGTACGGGACGAAGCCACATCCGGCTGGTTTTCATGAATATTTATGCTCCTGAAGACCACAGGGCGTCGATGGACTGTCATTCCTCGAGTGGCACCTGGATATCCCGAGGCTTCCGATGACTAAAACAGGGAGGTAATTCAAGGTCTCCGTCGAGGTTAATGGGCGGCTTCATTGGACCTGAAAGATGTCAGGTTCCTATTCACCCGAAATCTCATCAATTGCACAGAATGAAGTGGAAACGCTGCCAGTTCCAGTTCAGGTCTCTTCCAGTCGGCCTCAGTACAGCCCACGCCCTGGGTATTTACCAGCTTGGGTCAAGTCCAGAAGGTACACTACACTCCAGGGCTGGGTTTCATAGATATGGAAGAAAAATAATTCCAGGGAACATTTTGAAATTTGTCAGTTATAACCATGGTTTCTCATTGTTAGTATGGTGGTTGAGGATTTATCCCTTTGGATAACTTTGATACTCAGTCTATGAAACCGGGTCCTGGAGTATTTGTCTGTTGGTTTACCTCGACGACTGGTTACTAGTACCAAACTCGACTATAGAATGTCAGGAGGCGGTGACCGCTGTCGACCGCTGTCGTAGACTTAGTTCACCAGTTCCGCGTAAACTAAGTAAAATCTCACTTGATGCCGTCCCAACAGTTCACATCTCCGGATCAGCACGGTCTTTCCGTCCATGGCTCGAGTAGCCAAACTTCAAGAAGCGTAGTTACCACAAACGAGAGGACAGCTAGTTATCGGTGACGCCTGTGGCTAAATGCAATACCGCACTGCCAGGGGTCGTATCTCTGGCTATCTACACATTCAGAGAATATTAACTAAAACCATAGGAAAGGGTCAAGCACTACTCCGAAAAAAACTAATTTTATTTCCAAAAAATTATGATATTATATGGATTGCATGCTGTGTGGAAGAAGTTTTCAAAATTATTTAGGAGCTTATTATAATTTGAATGCATGAATTGAGAGCAATTTGAAATGTGTTGATATCCGAAAGTGTTTCCATTGACTTCACTCATTCACCTGATGAAGCTTCTATACATTAGTACCCAAAGCTTGTGTGTCAAATAAACTAGTTACACGTCCTATAAAGTATTACTTGTCTCGTTATATATTCTAAACCCCAGTTAACAATTCCAGTAAGTCAGGTTTAGGGAATAGATATTTAAACCTTGAGATGATACCGATGTGATACAATTCCAGTAACTCAGGTTTAGGGAATAGATATTTAAACCTTGAGATGATACCGATGTGATACAATTCCAGTAAGTCAGGTTTAGGGAATAGATATTTAAACCTTGAGATGAAACCGATGTGATACAATCCCAGTAAGTCAGGTTTAGGGAATAGATATTTAAACCTTGAGATGATACCGATGTTATACAATTCCAGTAAGTCAGGTTTAGGGAATAGATATTTAAACCTTGAGATGAAACCGATGTGATACAATTCCAGTAAGTCAGGTTTAGGGAATAGATATTTAAACCTTCAGATGATACCGATGTGATACAATTCCAGTAAGTCAGGTTTAGGGAATAGATATTTAAACCTTCAGATGATACCGATGTAATACAATTCCAGTAAGTCAGGTTTAGGGAATAGATATTTAAACCTTGAGATGATACCGATGTTATACAATTCCAGTAAGTCAGGTTTAGGGAATAGATATTTAAACCTTGAGATTAAACCGATGTAATACAATTCCAGTAAGTCAGGTTTAGGGAATAGATATTTAAACCTTGAGATGAAACCGATGTGATACAATCCCAGTAAGTCAGGTTTAGGGAATAGATATTTAAACCTTGAGATGAAACCGATGTGATACAATTCCAGTAAGTCAGGTTTAGGGAATAGATATTTAAACCTTCAGATGATACCGATGTGATACAATTCCAGTAAGTCAGGTTTAGGGAATAGATATTTAAACCTTCAGATGATACCGATGTGATACAATTCCAGTTAGTCAGGTTTAGGGAATAGATATTTAAACCTTCAGATGAAACCGATGTGATACAATTCCAGTAAGTCAGGTTTAGGGAATAGATATTTAAACCTTCAGATGAAACCGATGTAATACAATTCCAGTAAGTCAGGTTTAGGGAATAGATATTTAAACCTTGAGATGAAACCGATGTGATACAATTCCAGTAAGTCAGGTTTAGGGAATAGATATTTAAACCTTCAGATGATACCGATGTAATACAATTCCGGTAAGTCAGGTTTGATATTTAAACCTTGAGATGATACCGATGAATTTAGCAATTTTGAATGAATTAAACCAATATGAGATTTCGATCCTAAGAATATTGGAAGCTTGTGTTTAACGTTACTAAATATTAATATTATATAAAGCTAGAAGGACACGAGCGTATCCATTTTTCGCCCGATCGCGACGATTAAATTCGCCGGTGAATTTATACGCCCGATACGAGCGGGTACCGATCTATCTATAAATCGGCCGTCACGGTGATTTCGTCGCCCGCCGACATTAAACATGTTCGATATTTACGCCGGTGTTCGGGTCACTTGTTAATTCGCTCGGCTTGTCGGCAAGCTTAAAAAGATTTAGAAAAAACTAGAAATTCTCATTCCTGAATGAACTGGATTCATCTGGGTTCAGTTTCATGAGACACAGTTCAAACTGCTCTTGAATTTGAGTTTGTAATTAATGTATGTGATTATAATGAATTGTATTTTTGTTTTACAGCTTTGGCATTTCGGTTAAGTCGTGCGTTCCGGCGGGAGGAGTTCGTCAGAATATTTCTACCGGAGTGTAAGTAGTTTAACTATTTTCATACAATATCATTTAGTGTGACGTGTGTTACTGATTCAGGCACGGATCCAGGAATGTTTCCAAGACGGGGTTCATAAAAATGCTGACTAAAATCTCTAATAATAGCCGGGGCCTATACGGCATATTTTTTGGCCAAACATAAGGCCTTTTTTTAATAGCATGGTTTGGTTGCTCCCAAAATTTGAAGAAACATAAAATAAAAAAGAATTAGAAAAAAAATTTTTTATTCCTGTCTGTGAAACAAATTCAGTGAAAAACCGAGCAAAAAAGATTTTTCACCTCGGCCGAATGAGAATCCTGGATTGAACGATGAAACAATTGAAAAACGCGAGGTTCTTTTTTGATCGCAGTGTGCAGAATTCAAACTTTCCAAGAATCATTTGTTCGGACATATGTATATTGCCCTATTGACAGTTCCCTCTTCCTTCTAAAAGTGATTTTATCTCACTGAGGGAATTTTTAAAAAATTTTCTCTGAAATGATATGGTAGCGTTTTTTTTTTTGCTTTAAAAATTTTTTGGTAGCCGATCAGCGGGGTCACGACCCCTGAAACCCTCCCTGGATCCGCGCCTATGATATCTCCTCAAAATCTGATAAAATCTTTCAATGAATTAATGCTGTAATGACGATATGTAGCCATCTGTCTATTTGAATGCATTTGCAAAAAGACAAAAAGAAATAGTAGCAGAATTTTGGCTAAAAGTTTAGAATACCCAAATTCAACATTGCTTGCAGCAGACGGAATTTCCGCCATTTTGGTTAACAGGGGATTCCCCCCTCCGGTACTTCCCATGATCAATAGTGTCTATGACGCGTTGCGTACGGAATGCCATGGAATTCCCTCACATGATTTATGATAATAATGTTTACTTGCATTCTGATTGGTTAAAATCGCGTGTAGTTTGAACGTAGGCAATGTTTACATTTGTAACGTCACCGGCGAGTCGCTGACATTAACGTAGTCATTGAGTTAACATTATCTTGCACTGAATGGTGATATCAATCGCATTCATTTTATAAATATTTTGAATATGAATTTGTTTTTATATATCAACTGCGAGTAACAGTGTTACGCTATTGAGTCTTAAGAGACAGCCTTTATGGACCTTATTGGTTGTTATAACTCACAAGCTGACTGAGTTAGCATTCTGGATCCGTCAGATTAGTTACTTCTAGAAAATATGTTAGTCACATTTTCTGACTATATTCTGGAAAACAGTGGAAGCTTGTATCCACCCTAGATTAGAACCAATCAGAATAGAACCAATCAGAATACACTATTTTACAGAAAATATATTTATGACAATTGCGTAAGGTTTTAGTAAAATAGTGTTTTTTCTCGAGTAGTTGCCGAAGAAGCATAAAAATTTGATTCAATTTCATTCAGATTTAAACAAACAAATCGAATTTCATTTCATTCAGCGCAAACTTCAAATCTAATTAAAATTTTGTTCAGTATGAATAAGTTGCAAATCATTGAGAGGAAAAAATAATTAATTGTGTTACTTAAAAAAATCACAATTGTACTGTGTTTATCAAAACAGGAGACCACAGGACCTTTGGTCCTCTAGTATTCTTTTCCTAGTTATTCCAAAAACACTAAAACAGTCCAATCAATGATCGCTGCCAGACCAACACGATTACATTGAAATCAAACTTAAGTAACATCAGGCGCCCCCTGTTGGAATAATATTCATAGCCGTAGCATCGAAACCATTCGACTTGTTGTTTAATGTATTTCTCTCTATTTTTATTTTACAGTGATGAACATTTTAGAAGAATGTCCGTTTGGGGACTTGGTGGGGGAATTCAAAAGAAACTTGGTTCCCGATAGGATACCACCACCGGTTAATCCTATATCGCCCGCTGCTGCCCCTCCCCCACGTCCATTAAATTCGCCTCAGCAGCGGCCTGTCAGACAGCCGCCCCCGGCCGCCACTCGTTCGTCAGACAGAGTCCGGGGACGGCTGTTTGAAGGAGATCTGACGGAGGTAAGAATCTTTATTTGTATTCATATTTTATTCAGGATATCAGTTGAAGTTCAGCAAATAAATTACCAGACCTGTAAACAGAAGAGTAGTCATAAATTTCCATTTGCGGGTAAAACCCCATAGTCGAAAACCTTCGGTTATTGATCTATATCTGCTTAAGACCAATGGTTGTACACACGAGTGCGAAAACTTATCGCTCAAACTTTGATTGTATCCATGGTAACACGTACAGTATACTATGCGTGACTTACCGTTTCCTATCACTGGAATACAATACTGTTTTTGACCATGAGCGCCATCTGCGGCGGTCATAACGGACTGACTGGTGATTGGCTGAAATGCTCGTCTACCGTGGTGACGATTATTCGGTGTTACACGTGCAGCAGACACGTCTCTGAATATCTAACATTTGATTGTTGTAACTCATCGGGAAAAATATGTTTATGAGTCGATTTTTTGTCGAAATTTTGTTCGGCAGAAAATTGGCTGCGTACGTCAAGAAGGCGGCTGATATTTGTATCGTGTGACCCCTCGTCCCGGTAATATGCCGACCCACGTACACCTGAGACCAGTTGCATAGTCAGAGCTTAGAATTAAGACCGTTCTAAGACCAACTTAGTTCTATAGCCAATCTAATAACTTAAGACCAGTCTTTAGATTTAAGACCACTTTTGGACTTAAGTCTTGACCATGGAATCGGCCCCAGATGCTTATTCCGCTGTATTGGATGCTGACGTGCTCGTGTCTTCCAGCAATGTTGTTATTCACCAAAAATATCATGTTTTGTTCGAATAACACGATTCATCTGAGTCTGGGTTTAACGGATGACACGTTCAAACAGAACTACGAAATCAATATCAGAAGTCCTTTTATATTGAAACGGTCCCAGAAGTCCCTGTTATAATGGGTACTTTTTCAAAAAAAGTAACGAGAACTCCGATGGCTTTCCGTATCGGTAAAAACTAACTATTTCTATGAGCGTCACTCGTAGATTTACCGAAACGCCACCTTGTGACACGATATCCTAACTACGTATAGGTGTTTTATTTGCTGAATCGCTGGTTTCTCATTCTCATTTTTTATACTTGTGTTTAATTTTATACTAAACAAATTTTTCACTTTTTCTCTTTACAGACACGACCACCGCCAAAAAAAACTAGGACAAAAAGGAAAAGAAAAGTTGCGGTCGTCGTGGCTCCGCAGGGAGGAGGAGCAAGAGTGGTCCCGGCGGATGGTGCGGCTGAAGAAGGTAATCGGGAGGAAGGGGAGGGGATAAATAGGAAGCGGCCGAGGAGGGATGGTGGTGGGGCTGGGGATGGTGCGGGTCCTGCTCCTCCTGCTCCTCCATCCGTATCTCGGGCGGTCACTCGTTCACTCGCCAAAAAGCTGGCGAGTGAACGAGTGGCCCGAGAGGTAGAGGTGGTGGCCCGACATACGGATGGAATGTGGGAGGAGCGGCTTCGTTCGGGGACAATTCCGGATTTGTTAACTGATTTAAAAAATATTCTTTCAGTGAAGGGATATTAGGTGCCTTGAACGCATGAGTCGTTCATGCGCGCCTAATATGCCTTCACTGAAAAAAATCAACTATAACATGTACCACATATTTTTTGATTTAATTTTAGTCCAATTCCACAATTATTTCGGCTTACAATAGTGTCTTCAATTCTTTAAAGCCCAAAGCACCTTTTTGACTCAACATCCAGTATGAAGGTGGCCGGGAATCGGGCCTGTTTTCTTCCATTTTTGTATCCCGCCCAGCATACTGGTTGTTGACTCGAAAAGGTGCTCGCTCTGGGAGCTTATCAAAGGCAGGTGATGGGAAAGGTGCCATCACACACTCTCCTTTGATAAGTTTCCTAGAGTGTCACGGGCTTTAACGGGTTGAATTCACTATAATACCAATTTTCCAAAATCAATTTAATTTCTTTCAGGCCATTCTTTTTCCATGTTTTTCTGGTACATGTTATGGTTGATTTCCATTTTCTAAAATCCGGAATTGAAGCCGTTCGAAGTCGGGGGGATGGTGGTGGGGTTGGGTTAGTTTAGGGTTCCTCTCTGATTACCTTCTTTAGCTCATCATCCGTGCAGGTGGCGCTTGCTCTTCTAGCCGGTGTTCCCTGGGGTAAACATTTTAAATTTAAAAAATCAAAAATAAAAAAAAAATTATAAAATCTTTAAAAATCTCATCTCATTTCATCCAATTTATTTATTTGCGGGTGCGATGCCTATCGCACCCATTCATGTCATCCATCAAAAAAAAAATTAAAACTAAAAACGAAAAAAAATATAAAAATTTAAAAAATCTCATCTCATTTCATCCAATTTATTTATTTGCGGGTGCGATCCCTATCGCACCCATTCATGTCATTCATCCAAAAAAAAATAAAAAACTAAAAACGAAAAAAAAATGTAAAAATTAAAAAAATCTCATCTCATTTCATCCAATTTATTTATTTGCGGGTGCGATTCCTATCGCACCCATTCATGTCATTCATCCAAAAAAAAATAAAAAACTAAAAACGAAAAAAAAATATTAAAATTAAAAAATCTCATCTCATTTCATCCAATTTATTTATTTGCGGGTGCGATTCCTATCGCACCCATTCATGTCATTCATCAAAAAAAAATTAAAACTAAAAACGAAAAAAAATATAAAAATTTAAAAAATCTCATCTCATTTCATCCAATTTATTTATTTGCGGGTGCGATTCCTATCGCACCCATTCATGTCATTCATCCAAAAAAAATTTAAAAACTAGAAATTAAAGTTCTAAGTTTGTTGTTAGATTCTATTCAAAGAACGTTGTAAAGTTCTTAATTTGTCGTAAAAAACGTTAGAAAAAAAGAACTTCTTAAAGTTCTCAATCTGCCGTAAAATGCAATTGAAAAGATTATAACTCACATGAAAATTAAAAAGATAAAATAATTGATAAATAATCATTAATAAAAATTGAACTTTGGTCTCGCAATGTTTCCCCGTTATGCATTTTTTACTCGTCGTCAAACATCGGCAGCTCATCGTCGATACTCGCAGCTCGATACACACCAGCAGCTTGTCGTCGATACACACCAGCAGCTCGATACACACCAGCAGCTTGTCGTCGATACTCACCAGCAGCTCGATTCACACCAGCAGTTCGTCGTTGATACACACCAGCAGTTCGTCGTCAATACACACCAGCAGTTCGTCGTCGATACACACCAGCAGTTCGTCATCTATACACACCAGCAGTTTGTCGTCGATACACACCAGCAGTTCGTCGTCGATACACACCAGCAGTTCGTCGTCGATACACACCAGCAGCTCGATACTCAGCAGCAGTTTGATACACACCAGCAGCTCGTCAATACACACCAGCAGTTCGTCGTCGATACACACCAGCAGCTCGTCGTCGATACACACCAGCCGCTCGATACTCACAGCTCGATACACACCAGCAGCTCGTCGATACACACCAGCAGCTCGATACTCACCAGCAGCTCGATACACACCAGCAGCTCGTCGTCGATACACACCAGCAGCTTGATACCAAAACAGCTTTTAGCTGGTGAAAACCTACCCCCCATCGGGGTTAAACATGATCAAGCTATTATTCTAGGAATATAACTGTTGCAAGGGAAGTTAAGATTCATTAACCTAAACTTGATACAAAGAGATTATTGCTAATTATGAATTTCAAGGGTTTAAAAACTGATTTAAAAATCTTGAAAGACGCTCGGTCTCACTAGAGATTTTCATCTTAAAGATTTATTGTCCTCTTACTATTGTTTAGGTGATCTATAATTTGGTAAATGCTGCTGTTGGAAAGATGCCAGAAGAAAGTTGATTCGTGCACATCTTCACTTCACGTATTTATTGCACAAGGCGCCGACTTGCACCTGCACTACACCATTCACACTTCACCACTTCTGCATCTTTATCAATTAATTCTGGCATCTATTTGAAAATTACTTTAAACATCAGATCTCAAACTGAAACATTGAGGTATTGAATTTCAAACTGAAATATCGAGCTATCGAATCTCGATCTCAAATGTTTACTGGAAGCCATATTTGATGTTGTATTATTCATCATAGATTGTTTAGTGTTTTCTGGCATATGCGGGCCATTTAAGATGGTCAGATAAATTCCCCGGTGGAAAATATATCTCGTGGAAGAGTCATGGAAATGAAAAATATCTTATGTAGATGTGAAGTTAGGAACCTTGCAACAGTTATTCCACCTGAGGATAATTTGATATAAGATGAATCAGTTATTGGATCATTTAACTGAAGCCAAATATAGTGAAAATCTTAGTAAAAATTTGTCTCAAACTACAATTGAAAGGACTTATCACAGTTCTAATTCGACTCTAGGTGCGTTCAGAAGAACTTCTTAACAGTGAAAAAACTTGACTAAAAATCAGGAATCGACCCTGTTCATTGATAAGATTTGATCTTTATTTGAAGATTAAGAATCAAACTCGCTAATTCACAATTTTTGGTAGTAAATACTGTTGATCCATCATATTCGCAGCCCCCCGTGGGCTTACCAATCCATCATACGTGCAGCCACTTTGCGCTTACCAGTCTATCATACTCGCAGCCCCAGTGGGCTTTTCGATCCATCATACGTGCAGCCCCCGTGGGCTTACCAGTCCATCATACTCGCAGCCCCAGTGGGCTTATCAATCCATCATACGCGCAGCCCCCTTGGGCTTATCAATGAGAAACATTCAGACATAGTAACCGTTTTACTCGTGCTTTTCAACGACACCGTCTTATCACTCTGTAGAACGGCGATCGCAGCGTGAAATTTGTAATCGTATTTCTCCGCTGAATTTGAATATTTGATACGCGACGCGCGTGATTGAAGCTTTGTTTATGTTCGTGCTTGCCGCGATGAATTGTCATAAATATATCCTCCGTACAGGAGGACCATGAAAAGGTTTGAAGGGATCCCTAGTTAGCGCTTGTCCAGGTTTGGCTCTGGACCCGCTTGTTCGACTAGGCATCTTGTTGGAAATTTTGTCGACTGAAACTTCCGTAACTTTCGTTTTAGACCTCGCTGCTCGAAGAGCCGTTGCTGCGTCGGTTACTGTCATGCTTCGGCACAATTTTGAACGATTGTTGGAAACCGCCTTGTTCTTCTGCTGCAGATGTTGACTGTGTCGTACCCATAGTAAAGTAGCCATCTTAAATTCAAATAGTTTCGGACATTTGAGGTCCTCATCAACTCCGAGTCTTCATTCAACTGCAGTTACTGCCATTTGCCAGTGTCTGATGTAGAAGTTCTGACTTGACATTTTGATTTTCAGAATTAAGACCTTTTTTCTATTAAAGAAATTAGATATTGGTTAAAAAGAAATTAGATATTGGTTAAAAAACAAGTGAATAATTGTTTGTAAGAAAAAAGAAAATCATGTTAGAAAAAAATATAGATGTAAAAAAATATAGATGTAAGAAAAAAAAAGTATATTGTAAATCGACGAGACGACAGAACCAGCATCAGCAACAACAACATCAGAGGAAGCAGTAACCAGTTATTTATCAGCTCCATAAATTACTGAAACGAAATCCACAACTCGGAAACCAACCACACTCAACTCTAGAATTGTTCATACAACTGTCAACATGGAGTTCATCTCACAAGCAAATTAGGTAATTATCTTATGAAATTGTATGAATTGCCAATTTAACATTTTTGCATTTCAAGTAGGTGTAATTGAATGTTTGTCAACCTTACTCTTATAAAACTGTGTTAACCGTTGAACAGGATTCTAAGACTGTGCAGAAAACCCGTTATCGCTGCTTTGCAGCTATAATTATCTGATAAATTAGTATGGAATGCCAATTTTACATTTTTGCATTTAAGTTTAAGTGAGTTTAAAATCACGTTTCATTTGTTGTTTATTTTGTCTTTTCAGTTTTCAATTTGCCGAGATCAGTCGTCAAAAACTGTTACAACGGAAACTAAGATAACAAAGACTTGATTTGGCAAAGATTGAAGAAATCCTGCGAAAAGATTATTCATGAATTGTTCATACAACTGTCAACATGGAGTTCATCTCACAAGCAAATTAGGTAATTATCTTATGAAATTGTATGAATTGCCAATTTAACATTTTTGCATTTCAAGTAGGTGTAATTGAATGTTTGTCAACCTTACTCTTATAAAACTGTGTTAACCGTTGAACAGGATTCTAAGACTGTGCAGAAAACCCGTTATCGCTGCTTTGCAGCTATAATTATCTGATAAATTAGTATGGAATGCCAATTTTACATTTTTGCATTTAAGTTTAAGTGAGTTTAAAATCACGTTTCATTTGTTGTTTATTTTGTCTTTTCAGTTTTCAATTTGCCGAGATCAGTCGTCAAAAACTGTTACAACGGAAACTAAGATAACAAAGACTTGATTTGGCAAAGATTGAAGAAATCCTGCGAAAAGATTATTCATGAATTGTTCATACAACTGTCAACACGGAGTTCATCTCACAAGCAAATTAGGTAATTATCTTGTGATTTTGAAAGAAATGCTAATTTTTACTCGTTAATTTTTTACAAATAAGTTGACTTTGAAATCTTTATTAATTTCTTGTTTATTTTGTTTTTTCAGTTTTCAATTTGCCGAGATCAGTCATCAAAAACTGTTACAACGGAAACTAAGATAACAAAGACTTGATTCGGCAAAGATTGAAGAAATCCTGCGAAAAGCTTATTCAAGAATTGTTCATATAACTGTCAACATGGAGTTCATCTCACAAGCAAATTAGGTAGTTATCTTATGATTTTGTATGAAATGCTAATTTTTACTCGTTAATTTTTTACAAATAAGTTGACTTTGAAATCTTTATTAATTTCTTGTTTATTTTGTTTTTTCAGTTTTCAATTTGCCGAGATCAGTCATCAAAAATTGTTACAACGGAAACTAAGATAACAAAGACTTGATTTTGCAAAGATTGAAGAAATCCTGCGAAAAGCTTATTCATGAACTGTTCATACAACTGTCAACATGGAGTTCATCTCACAAGCAAATTAGGTAGTTATCTTATGATTTTGTATGAAATGCTAATTTTTACTCGTTAATTTTTTACAAATAAGTTGACTTTGAAATCTTTATTAATTTCTTGTTTATTTTGTTTTTTCAGTCTTCAATTTGCCGAGATCAGTCATAAAAAAACTGTTACAACGGAAACTAAGATAACAAAGACTTGATTTGGCAAAGATTGAAGAAATCCTGCGAAGAGATTATTCAAGAATTGTTCATACAACTGTCAACATGGAGTTCATCTCACAAACAAATTAGGTAATTATCTTATGATTTGTATGAAATGCTAATTTTTACATTTAAGTTTAAATGAGTTTAAAATCACGTTTCATTTGTTGTTTATTTTGTCTTTTCAGTTTTCAATTTGCCGAGATCAGTCGTCAGAAAACTGTTACAATGGAAACTAAGATAACAAAGACTTGATTTCGGCAAAGATTGAAGAAATCCTGAGAAGAGATTATTCATGAATTGTTCATACAACTGTCAACATGGAGTTCATCTCACAAGCAAATTAGGTAATTATCTTATGATTTTGTATGAAATGCTAAATTTTACTCGTTATTTTTTTACTAATAAGTTGACTTTGAAATCTTTATTTATTTCTTGTTTATTTTGTCTTTTCAGTTTTGAATTTGCCGAGATTCACATGTAGCAGATATAATGGAATTAAGTATTGAGAACCGCAACTTAACAATAAACCGGATCAACTTAATATAGTGCTGAGGACCAAAAATAAAGGATAAACCCGACCAGTGTAATTCAGTGTCGAGAACCGCTGTTAAACGATGAACCCGACCAGTGTAATTCAGTGTCGAGAACCGCAGTTAAACGATGAACCCGACCAGTGTAATTCAGTATTGAGAACCACAATTAAACGATGAACCGGACCAGTGTAATTCAGTGTCCAGAGCCGCAGTTAAACAATGAACCGGACCAGTGTAATTCAGTGTCGAGAACCGCAATTAAACGATGAACCGGACCAGTGTAATTAAGTGTCGAGAACCACAATTAAACGATGAACCGGACCAGTGTAATTCAGTGTCGAGAACCGCAATTAAACGATGAACCGGACCAGTGTAATTAAGTGTCGAGAACCACAATTAAACGATGAACCGGACCAGTGTAATTCAGTGTCGAGAACCGCAATTAAACGATGAACCCGACCAGTGTAATTAAGTGTCGAGAACCACAATTAAACGATAAACCGGACCAGTGTAATTCAGTGTCGAGAACCGTAATTAAACGATGAACCGGACCAGTGTAATTCAGTTTCGCAATAACCGCAATAAAACGATAATCTGGAGTTGTAATAGTGTTGTGTATTTGCGTAGTGGATCAAGTGGAAGGATTTTAAGTGTATTTGGTGACTTTAATTCGTTCGCATCCAACAGAATCAACAAAGACATTACAAAAAACGACAAAAAATGATTGAATGTAAATGCATTGAATTTAGGTTTGATGATCAAGATAATCACTGATCAAGATTGACAGTTATAATCCATAATTGTTGAACTTGATCAGAGATTTTCAAGATCGATTTTAAGGTGATTCAGAAGTTTAAATCTGATGTTTTAATCTCTGGGACTCAGATATTAAATCAATAGATTTTTACTGCTGAATGATCTTCATGTACAGATGAGCTACAATTGTTCCTAGTGTGTTCTGTTAAGACTGATTAAAGGGTGGAAAAACTTGACTCAAATTCAAATTGAGTCGAGTTTTTCCAAGATAATCTCTGTTCAAGATCGGCAGTTATAATCCATAATTGTTGAACTTGATTGGTGATTTTCAAGATCTGTTTTAAGGTGATTCACAAGTTTAAATCTAATGTTTTAATCTCTGGGTTCCAGATATTGAATCAATAGATTTTTACTGCTGAATGACCTTCGTGTTCAGATAAGCTACAATTGTTCCTAGTGTGTTCTGTTAAGAATGGGTGGAAAAACTTGACCCGAATTCAAATTGAGTCGAGTTTTTCCAAGATAATCTCTGTTCAAGATCGGCAGTTATAATCCATAATTGTTGAACTTGATTGGTGATTTTCAAGATCTGTTTTAAGGTGATTCACAAGTTTAAATCTAATGTTTTAATCTCTGGGTTCCAGATATTGAATCAATAGATTTTTACTGCTGAATGACCTTCGTGTTCAGATAAGCTACAATTGTTCCTAGTGTGTTCTGTTAAGAATGGGTGGAAAAACTTGACCCGAATTCAAATTGAGTCGAGTTTTTCTAAGATAATCTCTGATCAAGATCGGCAGTTATAATCCATAATTGTTGAACTTGATTGGAGATTTTCGAGAACTGTTTTTAAGGTGATTCAGAAGTGTGAATCTGATGTTTTAATCTCTGGGTTTCAGAGATTAAATCAATAGGTTTTAACTTCTGAATCACTTCGGGTTTAGGTAAGTTAAAGTGTTTCCTATTGTAATCTGTTAAACTGATTAAAGGGTGGAAAAAATTGATTCAAATTAATAATCTGAATCAAGTTTTCCAATGATAATCCGCGATCAAGTTTGGCAGTTATAATTCATAACTGTTGAACTCAATTCACAATTAAATGAACTGTTTTAAGGTGATTCAGAAGTATAAATCTGATGTTCTAATCTCTGGGTTTCAGAGATTAAATCAATAGGCTTTACTTCTGAATCACTGTTAGGTTTTGATAAGTTGTAAGTTGTTCCTATTGTTTAATGAATTGGTAGAAATTCTATTTTTAGGTGACAGGTCAAATAGATTAGAACAGTAATTTATGCAGAGGTTGAATTAATTTAATGTTTGATATACCAAAGAATGGTTTATTGTGAAGATTTAATTAAAATCTTAAATAAAGAGTTGTTCAATTTCATAAATGTTTTGTTTTCGATGAAGTTTTTTCATTTTCTGGATTTGAGGAATTTGACTTTAAACACATCGGTGGATTCAGCACAGTTCTGTGGACACAGTTTTTGGACCGAGACACAGCTCAAGACCCAGTTACAAGTTCAACTGGACTCCATCCCAAAAAACCCTGGGCCCTTCAAACCTTTAAGTAAGATGCTCACTTACAGATTCATAAAATTGACCCTTATTATCTTGTCATCTGCAGCACCATCTCAGAGGCTTAAACCAAGAATTTCTTGTAATGTTCAACAAATGTGAATTACATTAAGTAATTTTTGAGATCGACTTACACCAGTATTGAGTTTTTTCTAAATCACAGTCTACTTATTTTATATTCATCCACGATTTCATAGCTCTTTAACTATTCAACCCTTTCCCTGATGGGCCCTGGCCCCAATTGCTGAACCCAGTTCTCCAAGTCTAACTTCTGGGTTTAATGGTTTATCAGAGAATTAATGGATTCATTGGAAATAATCTAACAATCAATAAAGTTGTTCTTTTTTGATACGGGCTAGACGTTGAGGGGCCCGCGCCCCGGGTTTTCTTTAAAGCTTTTGGCATTATCTAGAAAAACAAGTAAAAATATTAAATCATTTGAAAATATATCAGTCAGTCTTATTCTGGTTCAGTGAACTAATTCTCTATATGGTGCATGTAGGGGTCCGGGAACACAACATCCACTAATTCTCTATATGGTGCATGTAGGGGTCCGGGGACACGACATCCACTAATTCTCTATATGGTGCATGTAGGGGTCCGGGGACACGACATCCACTAATTCTCTATATGGTGCATGTAGGGGTCCAGGGACACCACATCCACTAATTCTCTATATGGTGCATGTAGGGGTCCAGGGACACCACATCCACTAATTCTCTATATGGTGCATGTAGGGGTCCAGGGACACCACATCCACTAATTCTCTATATGGTGCATGTAGGGGTCCAGGGACACCACATCCACTAATTCTCTATATGGTGCATGTAGGGGTCCAGGGACACCACATCCACTAATTCTCTATATGGTGCATGTAGGGGTCCAGGGACACCACATCCACTAATTCTCTATATGGTGCATGTAGGGGTCCAGGGACACCACATCCACTAATTCTCTATATGGTGCATGTAGGGGTCCAGGGACACCACATCCACTAATTCTCTATATGATGCATGTAGGGGTCCAGGGACACCACATCCACTAATTCTCTATATGGTGCATGTAGGGGTCCAGGAACACCACATCCACTAATTCTCTATATGGTGCATGTAGGGGTCCAGGGACACCACATCCACTAATTCTCTATATGGTGCATGTAGGGGTCCAGGGACACCACATCCACTAATTCTTTATATGATGCATGTAGGGGTCCAGGGACACCACATCCACTAATTCTCTATATGGTGCATGTAGGGGTCCAGGGACACCACATCCACTAATTCTCTATATGGTGCATGTAGGGGTCCAGGGACACCACATCCACTAATTCTCTATATGGTGCATGTAGGGGTCCAGGGACACCACATCCACTAATTCTCTATATGGTGCATGTAGGGGTCCAGGAACACCACATCCACTAATTCTCTATATGATGCATGTAGGGGTCCAGGGACACCACATCCTCTATTCTGTTTGGGGCATGGAGATTGCCCAGATTGCCTCTGCTAACAACAGACACCCATTCAACATTTCTCTTTATGGTACTTTCTTCTTCCTCTTTTCTCTCATTTTACAAATTGATATTCAACTATGACCTTTTTCATTTTGATATGATGTTTATCTTTACATCATGGTTGCTGGAGATTGTACAAGGAATGACACAAGAAATAATATCCTTAGTTTTAAACTCACAGCTGTTTGCAATTCTTTCATTTAATCACAGGTTCAATTGAAACGATGCATTCCTATACATATACGCAATCATATCTTTTTTCGAGTCATAATTCTCAGGGAAATTTGATCTCCACTCAGGTACAGTCTTCTGGCTTGCCAGTTATCCTTTAACTTTTTTACAAAATTATCTTTTCAAAATAAATTACCATGAAAGCAGTAAATTTGAACTTGCCTTATCATAAGGGCTTTTTCTTTTACTCTTTGTTTTAGCTTTATGTATCTTTGATTTGCTGGTGGTTTTAACATGCATGTTGAGGGAGCTCTATCAATCCAGGAACAGTCAGCTCACAAGCAGCCCCTGCCCAAAAGGTTTTGACATTATATTTTCAAAAGCTCTAGTTGTTCTGTAGAACCGAGAGCGGAGCTCTGACTTGTTCCCCTCACTGCTGAGGTCTACTTTCTCTGATTCGCTGATTGGCTTCTCTTTGGTACATATTGGATGATCAAAAACTAGAAACTGTAATGCGTTTATTCATTTTGGTATATGTTAAAATTCTTTTACAATAATGGCATATTAGGCACATCAAAACAAATCCGGAATTGTCCCCGAACGAAGTGGCTCCCTCCACTCTCCATCAGTATGCCGGGCCACCACCTCTACCTCTCGGGCAACTCGATCACTCGCCAGCTTTTTGACGAGTGACCGCCCAAGATACGGATGGAGGAGCAGGAGGAGCAGGACCCGCACCATCTCCAGCCCCACCACCATCCCTCCTCGGCCGCTTCCTATTTATCCCCTCCCCTTCCTCCCGATTACCTTCGTCAGCCGCACCATCCGCCGGGACCACTCTTGCTCCTCCTCCCTGCGGAGCCACGACGACTGCAACTGGTACTTTTCGGTTTCTCATGGTTTCCCACCATCTTTCAAAAGAGAACTATCGATATATCATTAGCTACAAGGAAACTTTTCAGAAACTTTTTCAGGTCATTCTTTCTTGTATTATTAGCATTTGATTCTCTATATATCGTCAGAACATGGACTCAGAGTGTTTCTTTAATGGTTAAGAATGTCTCTTTAACCAACATCCCCCTAGCCTGCTTCCTACATATCCCTTCCCTTTCCTCCTGATTACCTTTGATCCCCACTGCCTAGCAGCTAACAGCTGCTGCTATTTTATCTGGTTTATATGTTTTGCAGATAGTGTCTGTTATGCTATAGTTGTTCTTTTAATCGTTTAACTTCTTCATCTGAAATTTCATTATTCTAATTTCAGTTTCACGCAGGAAATGGTTCATGAAAATCTGCATTGAGACTGGGACGAAATGTGCATTGAGACGGATGAAATCTGCATGAACAGAGATATACTTTAAGATCCCCATTTTATCCATCGGAGTGAATGTACATCCACTACTCACAGGTAGCAAACCTACAAACGCTAAACACTCATCCCTGGGCCCTGATTCAAAAATAAAAATAAAAGATTAAATTAAGAATTAACATTTTTATGAATCAGTGATCAGTTTCATAAAATAATTCCTAAATTAATTTTAGGGGTTTATTATTTCAGATTGAAATGAATTCTTCATGTTTATGCAATTCTCATTATCTTTCATTGCAGCATTTATATATTCAATTTTAATCATACATGTGAAATATATAATGTATTTTCAGGGAAACGTAAACAAGAAAGGAAGGGAAGAAAGAGAAGGGAAGAAAGAGTTGGATGATTAATGCGCACTTATTCTCCATTCCGAATTCCTGTATTCGACTCTAGGTGATCATCATACGAACGAGATATAGAAAAAAAACATTACTGAAGTCATCTCTATTTTTTAGTCTCAATTTGTATTTCTAATTCAATTTACTAAGTGTGTAAGTCATCATTTGGATAAGTCGTCACATTACTGAAGTCATCTCTATTTTTTAGTCTCAGTTTGTATTTCTAATTCAATTTACTAAGTGTGTAAGTCATCATTTGGATAAGTCGTCACATTACTGAAGTCATCTCTATTTTTTAGTCTCAATTTGTATTTCTAATTCAATTTACTAAGTGTGTAAGTCATCATTTGGATAAGTCGTCACATTATTGAAGTCATCTCTATTTTGAAGTCTCAATTAGTATTCAGTTTACTTCAGATAACGTAATTTGGTTTAATCACAAGTCGTCAACATTATAATCAATGTAACTACAGTGACTACATTATTGTCCTTTTATTGAGAAATTTATGTTAATTTTTGATTTCTGGGATAAATCAAAATTCAAATGTTATCATTTTTTGTATCAAAAATTGTAAAAAATTGAATAATTTGTGTGCTATTGAAACATTCAGTTATGGGGAGTTTTAAGCTCAGAAAACTTTGAGCCTGTTTATACAAGTGTTGTAACAAGTGTTGAACAATTCAAAGATCATGTTGTTTATACTTTGTCATGTTAGAAAAAATGTTTTCTAGTATATTGATGTTTCTAAAAAAACATATGATTCAACTTTAAAAGGCCAACAAGCCTTCTAATAAAACTAGTTTGTCATATATATATATATATTACTTGGTCATTGTCAAGTTTTTTTAAAAATATTTTGGTTTTCTCAGCTTTCTCTGGTGGAAATTTCTTCGTGGAATTCCTCTTCTATACAAGTTCCTCCTCAGACTGTTTTTATGCGAGAGTTTATAACAACCGGATCCTCAGAAAATGGTCGGAGTGCCAAGTCTTCGATTTAAGATCACCAGTCTTATCTGAGACCATAAGTTCACTAGCAAGTTTCACTAGCGATTCCAACAGCTATAGGATGGAACAGTATTATTATATATGTCACCACTGTGCAATTGAGCCCAGATCATCAGAAAAAGATAAAAGTGAAGATATGTGATGGGATTCATTGAAAATTTTGCATATATAATTAATTCATTGAACTACTTAATTTGTATGATTTATTTTTTGGGAATTTTCGAATTTGTCATCAATAACTAGTATATATTTCTTTTCAAGTTGTGAGCGATCTAGTTCTCTGTCGACCCATTGAAAATGAATCGACTCTGAACTGTAGAACTGGACCCAGGGAGCTGAATCTCGCGTGCCACAGCAAGATACAGAGCTCTTCAATGTCTTAACCGTCAGGTGCTGCCCCTAAACAAATCAATAGCGGTAAATCTGTGAACTAACTTATAGCTCGCTTGCCAGAGTAGAATCATAGCGAGCTGTCTAAAATCTTGAACCGTCTAGTGCTGCCCCTTAATCGATATGTAACGGAAAAGTGAATTTATTACTCGCATGCCACAGTAGTTGAGTAGTTGGAACATCATGATAGACTCGTTTTTCTGTGCAGCTATAACGGGAACTATTTCAGATCTGATAATGAATATAAACTCAGTCACAGTTCGATAACAAACGCCGCTGGGTGAAATTGATGTAAACAAATAATCGTGTTGAAATTGAATTTAGTTTAAGATATATTTTCGTGGTAGTTTTTATTTTCAAGCTGTTTACGTTCACTTCAAATGATGAAACGATGAAACCATATTAAATACATCCCTGTGTTAGTGGGGATTTTGAGTTTTGGTCCTTTCCGTATCTTCTAGAAACATCAAGTAGAAAGGCATTAACTGAACCCTATGTCTTTAACTTCAGGAGTCTATATGGAGTTTTCGGATGCCTCTTTTCCTCACTTCTTGCATTCGTCACTATTAGAAATCCGGACAAACTGAATTCAGTTCGACGAGGCCGAAGAACAGAAGACCAAAGAGTGATCTGCACTAGCCGCAGGGTTCGTGTTGGCCTGGACCGGTGGGAGGCAATCAAACCCCGACACGTGAAGATGTATCCTCAAAAATGGATACCGGAACGCTTCTCTGGTTTACGATGATTAGTCTGCAGGAGTAACTCTTTGGCGGGGCGTGATCGCGTGAATAGCCCAAACTAAACCTTCAGAGTTCACTGTACTACAGCATACAACATCTGATAACTTGCATAATAAAGCGCGGCGTGCATGAAAAGAATTGTATAAATGCGGGCAAGATTCCGTGCCCTGGCAATCGAACGCCGGAGTGGAGGTATTCCATACACTGGTAGGTGAGTCGGAGCATAGACTGGTTGCTTGTCCCATAGAGACCGGTAACCAGTCTAGCCACCTCACGATCAGTCTACATTGATTATTTTATCATTTTATACACAATTTTTATTATGTTAATAAGATAAATCTGCCAAAGCTCAACAATTTGAATTAGTGAAAACCGATGTGCGAAGTCGTCAATTCAGTAGCCCGATAGAGCCCGGTAACCAGTCTAACTGACAATGTTCATTGCGCGGGAATGAACGGGCAACCAATCTACGATGAAAAATCATTTCTGAAAAATTATGAACGGAGATATTCATTTTACTTTGAATTTTGAATTATCTTATAAAACTGACAGCCATATTAACCAAAGTATTAATAGTAAATCTGATAAAATCTAATACAGGTTTTAGAATAGGTGAAAACTGATTTATGTGAAGCCGTCGGTTCAGAAGACTGATCCGTAGAATCGTTCGCCACTTTCTTCCGGTCCACTTACTTCCGCGTTTGTGATTTGCATACAAGTAGTTTGAATGTTAAATGTATTAAGCCGCGTGTTGATTGGTTGAGGTCAGTGCGGTTTACTGAACGATGACCAGCTGTCAGCTGATCGAATCATTCGTTTCACAGACATTACGACGTAAGTATATTTTACATCTATGATCAAAAATTGTAGTGTAAAAAAACTCAAAACTAAGGCCTCTATAAATGATCGATTGACTTTAAATGATTACTTTAGCACAGCTCTTGTAGACAATGATTAGGTGTCATAGTAGTTTAGCTCGAAAGTGCACATATAAGGTTAATTTTCATCCCTTATTTAGAGACCGAGGTATTGAGCGTCCATTTCAGCCCTTAAAACATCATCAACCTACCTCAAACTGACTGTTTTTAAATCCAGCAATAGTTACCTAACTATTGACTCATCATGGATTCGATTCAAAAACAATTTTTGATGATCATAGTGATTCGAAACGTTTGAATTTTTGAAAAACACGAATGCTAAATGACGGATCCGGACTTCGATTGCGGCCCAATGGCAGAGTTGATTTTCTTATTTGGAATTTGAAGATATAAATCACTGAAATCAATTGGTTTTCTCAACCAAAATTAAAATTAAGAAGAATTTAGGATGGAGATGTTTGATTTTCATTTTGTCTAAAATGCCGACTTAAAAATTAATTCAATTGAATCAAATTAATGAATTCATCATTTCACGATATTATAGATAATCAAAATGTGAATATGAAATCACCTTTTCAATCGCTGTTTTTGGGTAAGATCGCAGTTTTTAGGTAAGATCGCAGTTTTTAGGTTAGATCGCTGTTTTGAGGTTAGATCACCGTTTTTGGTTAGATTGCTGTTTCGTGTTAGATCACTTTTTGTGTTAGATCACAGTTTTTGTGTTAGGTCGCTGTTTTTGGGTTAGATCGCTGTTTTGTGTTAGATCGCTGTTTTAGGTTAGATCGCAGTTTTTAGGTTACATTGCAGTATTTTGGTTAGACCGCAGTTTTTTGTTAGATCGCAGTTTTTAAGTTAGATCGCTGTTTTGGGTTAGATCACAGTTTTTGTGTTAGATCGCTGTTTTAGGTTAGATCGCAGTTTTTAAGTTAGATCGCAGTTTTTGTGTTAGATCGCTGTTTTAGGTTAGATCGCAGTTTTTAAGTTAGATCGCTGTTTTGGGTTAGATCACAGTTTTTGTGTTAGATCGCTGTTTTTAGGTTAGATCGCAGTTTTTAGGTTACATTGCAGTATTTGGGTTAGACTGCAGTTTTTTTGTTAGATCGCAGTTTTTAAGTTAGATTGCTGTTTTGGGTTAGATCACAGCTTTTGTGTTAGATCACAGTTTTTGGGTTAGATCGCTGTTTTTGGGTTAGATCGCTGTTTTAGGTTAGATCACAGTTTTGGGTTAGATCGCTGTTTTGGGTTAGATCACAGTTTTTGTGTTAGATCGCTTTTTTTGGATTAGATCGCTGTTTTTGGGTTAGATCGCAGTTATTGTGTTAGATCGCAGTTTTTTGTTAGATCGCTGTTTTTGGGTTAGACCGCAGTGTTTAGGTTAGATTGCAGTTTTTGGGTTAGAACACTGTTTTTCTGTTAGATCGCAGTTTTTTGTTAGATCGCTGTTTTAGGTTGGATCGCTGTTTTAGGTTAGATCGCAGTTTTTTGTTAGGTCGCTGTTTTTGGGTTAGAAAGCTGTTTTTGTGTTAGATTGGTGTTTTTAGGTTAGATCGCTATTTTTGTGTAAGATCGCTGTTTTTGGGTTAGATCGCTGTTTTTGGGTTAGATCGCTGTCTTTGTGTTTTTGTCAATCATCATATCAAGATTTGCAATCCCAGTTGCCTTCAAGTTTCATATAGAGAATTAGTGGATGTGGTGTCCCTGGACCCCTACATGCATCATATAGAGAATTAGTGGATGTGGTGTCCCTGGACCCCTACATGCACCATATAGAGAATTAGTGGATGTGGTGTCCCTGGACCCCTACATGCACCATATAGAGAATTAGTGGATCTGGTGTTCCTGGACCCCTACATGCACCATATAGAGAATTAGTGGATGTGGTGTCCCTGGACCCCTACATGCACCATATAGAGAATTAGTGGATCTGGTGTTCCTGGACCCCTACATGCACCATATAGAGAATTAGTGGATGTGGTCTTCCTGGACCCCTACATGCACCATATAGAGAATTAGTGGATGTGGTGTCCCTGGACCCCTACATGCACCATATAGAGAATTAGTGGATGTGGTGTCCCTGGACCCTTACATGCACCATATAGAGAATTAGTGGATGTGGTGTCCCTGGACCCCTACATGCATCATATAGAGAATTAGTGGATGTGGTGTCCCTGGACCCTTACATGCACCATATAGAGAATTAGTGGATGTGGTGTCCCTGGACCCCTACATGCATCATATAGAGAATTAGTGGATGTGGTGTCCCTGGACCCCTACATGCACCATATAGAGAATTAGTGGATGTGGTGTCCCTGGTCCCCTACATGCATCATATAGAGAATTAGTGGATGTGGTGTCCCTGGACCCTTACATGCACCATATAGAGAATTAGTGGATGTGGTGTCCCTGGACCCCTACATGCATCATATAGAGAATTAGTGGATGTGGTGTCCCTGGACCCCTACATGCACCATATAGAGAATTAGTGGATGTGGTGTCCCTGGACCCCTACATGCACCATATAAAGAATTAGTTCACTGAACCAGAATAAGACTGACTGATATATTTTCAAATGATTTAATATTTTTACTTGTTTTTCTAGATAATGCCGAAGGCAAATAAAAAAACTCGGGGCGTGGGGCCCTCAACATCTAGCCCCTATAATAAAGTAAGTACAAATTTACTGCTTCCATGCTTATTTATTCATCCCATACTTAGTATTTTGTACCCCTGGGTCCAGTTTCACAAAAAGGATTAACGCCTAAATCGATTTAAGATAAACTGTATTAATGAAGGAATTAAATCGATTTAAGAGTTAAACCTGTTTGTGAAACTGGGCCCTGAATTGCATCTAGAATGAAAAAAAAGAAAAAAAAATATTGAAAATAACGTTGGTGAAATATTTCTGGATCTCTCTGGATTTCTGCTCAATGCATCGTTTAGTAAAATATCGATATTCTCTAAAAGTAAAGATATAAGTATAAAAATATTGTATTGAATCGTGATTAGTTACTGTATGCGCTGCTAGTTGTTGCCCAACCCATAGCCTCATTTCTCTCCATTCTAAATTTGCATTGTTTAACATTGTCTGGTCGCTATGGAAACTATTTATTTAAGTTTCTTTGTGGTATCCATGGCAACAGTAACGTTTAGGTAGTGGCACCAATTATGGGTCCCAACGTTCCCATGGCGATACATGAGAACATTTATCCTATTTTTGACCTACATGACGTAAGATGGTAGTGAGTCGATGACGTCATTTTCGTCTCACCACTAATGAAAAAAAAAATTAAATGAAAAAAAAAGGAAGAAATGGTTAGAATTACGTTTATGAAATTTTTCTGGATCGGCTAAATGTATTGTTCCATTAAATATCGACATTCTCTAAAATTATAGGCATCAATATCAAAATGATGATACAGCAGACTCCGCTTAACTCTGTTCTATTTGGACCATTAATTAACCGAATACCAACTTTTTAAAATTTTAGGATTTTTACGTTAAGGATCAGAAAATGTGTATGCAATTTCAACCGGGTACCGAGTAGGGTGGCCGAGTCTACTGTAGTCTGCTGCCCCCTCGAATCCATTACCTTATTATCTCTCAATTTGCATTGTTTGACCTCGTCTGGTTGCTATGGAAACTATTTAGTTATATCAGGAACGGTTTTTTCGAGGTAACCAGTGGCAACAGTTAACAGACGTGTCCGTCCTAGAGATAAACTGTCTGATTTCACAGCCACATCCGTCCTAGAGATAAACTGTTAGATAAACTCTGATTTCGCGTCTGTCCTATTTCTTGTCATTGTATGAATATGTTTTCTCTTTTATAGGGTACAGCGCAGCAACAACAACAACAACAACAACAACAGCAACAGCAACAACAACAACAAAAATTTAATATTTCTATGTCCGGAATAGACGTAAGTTATCGTAAACGCCTGTTTGAAGTCATCATTCTTGAGCTTGAAACCGAAATTTATATTATAGAATATTAAACCCTGCTTCTGCTACTGACAGGTAATGTCCGTCATACATTACTGCATCGTCAAATCTATACCAGGGTGCACCCAGGCAGATCGTTCGCATCATCACATGCAAAGGGCTGATTATTTTGGAACCCAGTTTTTATCAGCTGGAACATTCTGCACATTCGACCATATTGATTGATAGCCCGTTATAGACGAGTGGAGAAAAACTGAAAAACCAGTTCGGAAAAACTTCGATTGATTTCACTCACATTTACAGAAATTTGGTCCGACCCCAAAACCATTTACTTACACTATACAAATCAGATCAGGTTTTTAACATTGTCTTTGATTGTATTTTCAGTTTTTGCCGACAACGCCGCCCAGTGGTGTTTCGACGCCGGTAAGTGATAACTATTTTCTAATAAATCACGCTTATTTCAATTTGTAATTTGAAAATAGAGGGTAGTAGCTGTTATGTATAAATTATGCTAATTAGGAATAAATTCATATTCGATTAAGTCTCATCATCGTAGAAGTCATATATTAATGATGCTATCTCTAAAGTTGTCATTTAAATTAAGTGTTATATTTACTACTTCATTTGCTTCATGACCCAAAAACCTCTACTATATAACTACTGGTTTTGTTCTAATCTTGGAGAATTTGCTGCAAAATTTACTTATCATTTGTTAAACAGTTTTTATTGAAAACCTGAATCAGTGATACATGCATTCATGAATATCCATCTAATATTTTGTTTTATTTTATCTTTACAGGATTTATCACCGATACAGCACGTGGACGTAAGAGATTAAACATTGATCTTGAATTTTAAGTTCAAACTAATTTATTTTTTATCTCACTCGGGACTATAGTTATTGCGTTCACTTTGCGTCCAGTTGTCTCGGGTAGTTTTTGATTTATCGTGTTGATAATTGGTTTATATACTCAAACTCAAAATATCGGCGCAATTGGAATTAAGATGGCGCACTTGTATGTCCATTTTTTTCCCCGGCAAAATTAGCACTTTAGCAGATTTTAAGGATCAATTCTGTTGTTATATTACATTGAAATCAGAGTTTAATATATATCGGTATAGAGCAGATTTTTGCTCTAGTTATAAATAAAGTTATAAATAATCTCATGACATGTTCTGTATATGTGTAGTGAGTTTCGATGTCTTTGGTTCCTTTTAAACCAGGGGGAGTTAAATTTGAAAATGTCAGATCGTCGAGCATTTCAGACCGCTTCCAAAGTGGGTCCCTGCACCCCTAGTTATACCGTTAATATTTTAATAAAACATTAATATTTTTATTTGATAGAATATATTGATATACCATACATTGATATCGGTCTTGTAATTGGATCAACAACCATGAGATCAAAACACAGCAAATATGAACCTGCTGTGAATCAATAGATTTGTGATAAATGTAATGAAATTGTTATTTTTCATATTGACTTTTTGAGTTAAGGGTCTGTTGTATAAGAGTATTTGGTCTCGCGTGTCAATGTATGATATCAATCTGTTGTATTTCCTCGTTCCAATGTTTAAAAGGTGTTCGTCACCTTATATTAATAAACTACTTTAACCGTTAGATGGCGCCATAAGTGTGATATTTGATTTATGGGATACCCGCAAAACCAGCTATTCCACCAGATGGCGCAACGAGTAGTAGGTCGTTCGTTGTCAAAATTAGTTCATTTTCGATAAACTTTGAGATGGTTTGAAGAAGAAATACTTTCATTCTTCTACTCTGATATCGATTTAGTTTTCATTAATAATTGATTCATTTAAGAGAACAATTCATTCAGATTTAATTGAAATGTACAAGAAAATCGAACGCAGACGACCAACTATTTACTAGCGACACCTGGGGAATCCTCGCCTGCCATAAGTGGAATCCTCGATTGCCACAGTAAGACTGCGGGTATCCCATTGTTTGGCGTGTGAAGTAAAGTAAAGTTAGAAAACGGATGTTTAACTTTGTTGTGAAACGAAAGCGTTTTGGAGATTTTTAAACCAATCAAATCAATATTTTGATATTACGCTTGAAACCCTTCCCACTCATATTCTACGTACTAAGTATATATTCTTGTTTCCGTGGAAATCATGGTGAGTGGCGTCATCTATACAGTGGAGTTAGCTTTAAAAATCGAGCATGCTTCGACAAGTGGCTCCATCTATTCCCTAATACTGAAGCGAGGTAACCAGCAGCGCCCTTATATACAGGAAATGAACGCCTATCAAGTTTAACAATGCACGGTGTATTGACCACAGCGACCGGTGATAATTATATCAATGTTGATTAGCTATTGCCATAGACAGGTCCGTAGCGTTTGACTGGACCAGAACGGGGCCCCCTAACCAAAACAAATTTTGAAAACGTGCCCAGATAAATTGCCTCTGGGAGATTGATTTAACGAGGTTTTGATTAAATGAACAAATTTTAATATTTGTAAGTTTAACATTTCTGTTTTTAATTTTTCTTTGTAAGGAACTGAATTTTCGAACCCCCCTTAACCACTTCAAGCTACGTTCCTGATATAGTGCTAGCTATACCTGAATACTTTTCTCTTATTGAAATTGTCTAAAAAACCAGCACCTTGAACTAATGAACGTCATAATGAAAATGTTTAAAAATTCAACCGTTAATGAATTTGACTAATATATTTTTTTTATTTTCATTTCTAGCGTCAGTTTGCCTCACAGGCAAGGTCGCCGTCGCTTAATGTAAGTATCAGTGACGCCCTCAATCTCACATGCCTCACTTCCCTCCTAATGTAACCATTTTTATGAAATTCCTCAAGAAAATATATACTAGTAATCTTAGAATACACGTTTTTGTACCCAGACCCCTTCATTCTACTGAACTACCGTGTAATAAGTGCCTGTTGTGTTCATTTTCTGTTGCATTGATTTATATATTATTTCTATTTACAGTTGTCAAACAACAGCAGCAGCAGCAGCAGCAGCGCACCCCTCCCGCCGGAGACGCCTCCCGACTTGCAAGCAAGAAGTAAGTTCAGTCTTCAAATACAATTTCAATGCATTCAATTTTGTGTATGGCATTAAAACGGTTAAAGTTGTGACTAGTTTTCATAACTCCGTGACGTCATATTTCCATCGAGTACCGGACCCTTTCCTATGTTTTTTGCCAATTTGGATTGAATGATCGCCAGCGGTTTTTCTATACGACCCGGCTCTGCTGTATTGCATTTAGCCATCCTTTTTCTTGGCGTTTTTTATAAGAAGGTGTTTGATTTTGTCTCTAAGGGATTTAGGAATTTAAGAGACACTTGTACTCTCTATACAGTGAGTTTGTTCTGTTTTTGTTCCCTCGTGAATTTTATTTTGTTTGAATCAAATCAAATCAGTGCATCTTTCTTGAATTGCGTGTATGTTATAATATTATGTAAGTTATAACGTTAAAATTTCTGTTATATTTAAACCGAATATTTAATTGTTGTATTTTGAATGCGATAATGCCGCTCCCTGCTAAAGTCCAGCGTCGTCATCGTGAGGGATGCGGTCATCTGTTCGGGCCCTGATTACGTTCTGTGTTCATCCTGTTGGGCTACATCGGGCGTTATATGAGTTCATCCTTCCTGGACTTGCGGATTGTGGTCGGAAGATCTATGGGTTCGGGCCGATAAGTCCCGGAAACAGAAAGTACAGTTTCTGCCGATGTGCCCATTGATGTCTCTATTTCAGAACATCACAGCGGTCGCCGGCTGTACAAGCACGGTCGGCTTCCCAACTCCATTCTCTGAGGAGGATCGCTGGTTCTCTAGTAACGGTCAGTCACCAGTCAATCAACGGTTCAGCTGGTTCAGTTTCCCAGGTATCGGCGCGCGACAGTCGGGATACCTGCACAGGAACTCAGGTCCGGTCCGGGCTACTCCGAGCACCGGTCCGGTCCAGGCATCACCGGATACTGAACATCCTGTCCAGTAGCTTCGAGAACTGGTCCGGTCCAGGCATCACAGGGTACTGAACATCTGGTCTGGTCAGCTTCGAGAACCGGTCCAGGCATCACCGGATACTGAACATCTGGTCCGGTCAGCTTCGAGAACTGGTCCGGTCCAGGCATCACCGGGTAATAAACATCCGGTCCGGTCCGGGTGGCTTCGAGCACCGGTCCGGTCCAGGCATCACCGGGTACTGAACATCCAGTCTGGTCCGGTCCAGGCATCACCGGGTACTGAACATCCAGTCTGGTCCGGTCCAGGCATCACCGGGTACTGAACATCCAGTCCGGTCCGGTCCAGGCATCACCGGATACTGAACATCCGGTCCGGTAGCTTCGACAACTGGTCCGGTCCAGGCATCACCGGGTACTGAACATCCAGTCCGGTCCGGTCCAGGCATCACCGGGTACTGAACATCCAGTCTGGTCCGGTCCAGGCATCAGTGGATACTGAACATCTGGTCCGGTAGCTTCGAGAACTGGTCCGGTCCAGGCATCACTGGGTACTGAACATCCAGTCCGGTCCGGTCCAGGCATCACTGGGTACTGAACATCCAGTCCGGTCCAGGCATCACCGGGTACTGAACATCCAGTCTGGTCCGGTCCAGGCATCAGTGGATACTGAACATCCTGTCCGGTCAGCTCCGTGCACCGGTCCGGTCCAGGCATCACTGGGTACTGAACATCCACTCTGGTCCGGTCCAGGCATCACCGGGTACTGAACAGGGTTCGTCGCGGTGCTTGAAAAACTTGAAATGGCTTGAATTTGAAAAATACTACTCAAGCGCTTGAAAACAGCTTGAAAATAGATCGAAAGCTTGAAATAATTATTTTTGACTTGAAATAAAAAGATATGGCTTGAAATGCTTGATTATCACAAATTTTCTTCTTCGCGAATTTTTTTCGATGAAATCGCTGACAGAATATGTTCTTGAGTTGTTTCTACGCTTGCGTCATGTTTTAGGCATCAATAAAGAAATTAATTGAATTGTATATAATCGCTATGAGGCTCTTGTGGTGAAACTCTACGGTGTCTGGAGACATGAACATACGGGGAAATTTCAGTCATGCATGTTATCGAGCATTGATGTAAAATGGCATTGAAATCCCACACCAGGAGTGAGAGCCATGTTGAAGGCACCGCGACCTAGTCAAAGTCATTGAACATTACAAATTTCGTATTAGGCCATACAAAAATCAAGGTCTGTTTGCCGTCATCCGACCGACCCGACTTCAAAGGTACCCAGTGGAAACTTTTTTCTTGGATTCATTGAAATAAATTGTATTTTTGATACAAATGGCCGACCCACTGCCGATGTATGAGCTATGTATGTTTGAAGTTAAGTGTGCATCATGTGAAAACATGCCTCGACTATTTAGTTGAAGTTTTCCAGGAAACTGGCAGTGTTCCAATAAGCTGCCATTCATTCTAAAGCTGGTAATGTTATAGCGTGCATATATTCAATCTACTGTTTCATTTTGAACGCAGATTTCGGATGTTGTTTCCGCTAAAAGTGGTGATGATAAATTTGTTGTTTTTTTTGCCCCAAAATTTTGCAAAAAAAAAATGATGCTACCTTCCTACTGACTTATCCCAAAAATAGTAGGTGTAACGGCAAAACAGACAATTAATTTGGGATGGCCAAATATCCAAATCTTGATTGATATGAATATTTAAGCTAGGAAATGCTGAAAATCATTGTGATGAACAGGTTTCATCTCTAACAGAATCGTATCAACTCGGAGGTTCCACTGGAATCAAAATTTTACCTCTTTTTTAACATTTTTATACGAACCTGTTCAAAATAGGCAAATTGGCTGCGACTAACGAAAATTGCTTCCAACGTGCCTTAAAAATAGCTTGAAAATGGTATAAATCTAGCTTGAAATGGCTTGAATTTCACCTGAGCTTGAGACAATGAACCCTGCTGAACATCTGGTCCGGTCAGCTTCCAGCACCGGTCCGGTCCAGGCATCACCGGTTACTGAACATCCGGTCCGGTCAGCTTCCAGCACCGGTCCGGTCCAGGCATCACCGGTTACTGGTCCGGTCCGGGCAGCTTTGAGCACCGGTCCGGTCCAGGCATCACTGAGTACTGAACATCCAGTCCGGTCCGGTCAGCTCCGAGCACCGGTCCAGGCATCACCAGGTACTGAACATCTGGTCTGGTCCGGGCGGCCTGGCATCAATGTTTCGAATTTAAAACATAGTTATCATGGTTCTAGGTTTGGTAGAGGGCGCTCTTCTACCAGATGCAGGAGCGAGGTCACCTTCACGGAGATCGAGATCGAGGGATTATGATTGATTCTGTAGGAACCATCATCATTCATCAGTTCAGGTCGAGGGACCGTTTAGGAAGTTCACGTCTTTCACGTCGAGGGACCGTTTAGGAAGTTCACGTCTTTCACGTCGAGGGACCGTTTAGGAAGTTCACGTCTTTCACGTCGAGGGACCGTTTAGGAAGTTCACGTCTTTCACGTCGACGGACCGTTTAGGAAGTTCACGTCTTTCACGTCGAGGGACCGTTAAGGAAGTCGTCACAATAATCAGGATTTCCGCGATTTCGAAAGTCAGATTTTAAACTTGTTATTGTCATTGTAAGCTACCGCAGTTACAGGTAAGCCTATTCTTGATTGCCCGAGACAGGCGTGCAGATATTGTTCCCGACTTAAGTTTTTGGTTGATTCTCTTGTGACTTGTTTGTTTTAGGGGTGAGATGGATGAGCCTTATTGTTTTTTGACATATATAGGTCATCCAAGATGGCCGCCACAGCCATTACAATGTGTAAAATAGCCATTTTGAAGCTTGTGACAACTCTACAATCTACAGTTTCAAACCAATTTGCCAATTACTTATTCTGTGGTTTCATAATGGTAGGAGAATGAGCCTTATTGTTTTTGACATATATAGGTCATCCAAGATGGCCGCCACAGCCATTTCAATGTGTGAAATAGCCATTTTGAAGCTTGTGACAACTCTACAATCTACAGTTTCAGACCAATTTACCAATTACTTATTCTGTGGTTTTATAATGGTAAGAGGATGAGCCTTATTGTTTTTGACATATATAGGTCATCCAAGATGGCCGCCACAGCCATTTCAATGTGTGAAATAGCCATTTTGAAGCTTGTTACCGCTCTACGGACTTAAGTTTTAAGCTTAAGACTTAAGATGGCCACCACAGTTATATCAATGTGTTAAATCTTATCCGATTTGGAGCTTGTTACTGCTCTAAGATGTAGAGGTTTAGAGGTTTATAATTTCATTCATACTTGTACTGTGGTTTATTTATGGTGGTCAGAGGATGAGACCTATTACAATTTGCATTCTCTACTTGACTCACTGGTCAAGGGTTAATATCTAGTTTGATAAATGTGATAAGCATGTCGGTGAATCACCCCCCCCCCCCCCGGACTCTGATCTCAATGTCTGATGTCAATCGTCAGCAGTTTCAATGGAATGGGCTCGATTAGGTGTGGAACAAGTGGAATCCTCGATTGCCACAGTCGAACCTAGAGTATTAAGAGCTCAATTAGGTTCTTCTTTGCGTCTCTTCTCCAGTTGGAGTGCTCCAGTTTCCACCGAATGGAGGAAGATTCGAGATGTGCAGATTCAAGTCCACCATGCGGACTCCGGCTCCGGCTCCGGCAGCTCAAGGTTCAGCCCGAACTCACACAATGCCATCTCAAGCATCCGTACTTTCTCAAGCGGCTACTAATGCTGTTTGGAGAACAAGTGCACAGCTCCAACATTCTCGTGCCCCTTCTGGTCAGAATAATTCTAGTTCATATCGGGGAATGCTCCTAAAAGGAGCTCTTCCTCTCGGAGAAACTCAAAATGAATGCTCGGGGCCAGTGAGAGGTTGTCTATAACGAGCAGCCACCTACTGATCCGGCGTTCCCGGGTCGTATCACGGCGGCTACTGTCTTCAATTCTGAACACCTCCCGACATGCGCCCGAAAGCAGGTCACGAGACACTAATCTCGTTAGCTCTCAAAGATCTGGCCAAAAAGAGAGCAATAGAACCAGTACGGGACGAAGCCACATCCGGCTGGTTTTCATGAATATTTATGCTCCTGAAGACCACAGGGCGTCGATGGACTGTCATTCCTCGAGTGGCACCTGGATATCCCGAGGCTTCCGATGACTAAAACAGGGAGGTAATTCAAGGTCTCCGTCGAGGTTAATGGGCGGCTTCATTGGACCTGAAAGATGTCAGGTTCCTATTCACCCGAAATCTCATCAATTGCACAGAATGAAGTGGAAACGCTGCCAGTTCCAGTTCAGGTCTCTTCCAGTCGGCCTCAGTACAGCCCACGCCCTGGGTATTTACCAGCTTGGGTCAAGTCCAGAAGGTACACTACACTCCAGGGCTGGGTTTCATAGATATGGAAGAAAAATAATTCCAGGGAACATTTTGAAATTTGTCAGTTATAACCATGGTTTCTCATTGTTAGTATGGTGGTTGAGGATTTATCCCTTTGGATAACTTTGATACTCAGTCTATGAAACCGGGTCCTGGAGTATTTGTCTGTTGGTTTACCTCGACGACTGGTTACTAGTACCAAACTCGACTATAGAATGTCAGGAGGCGGTGACCGCTGTCGACCGCTGTCGTAGACTTAGTTCACCAGTTCCGCGTAAACTAAGTAAAATCTCACTTGATGCCGTCCCAACAGTTCACATCTCCGGATCAGCACGGTCTTTCCGTCCATGGCTCGAGTAGCCAAACTTCAAGAAGCGTAGTTACCACAAACGAGAGGACAGCTAGTTATCGGTGACGCCTGTGGCTAAATGCAATACCGCACTGCCAGGGGTCGTATCTCTGGCTATCTACACATTCAGAGAATATTAACTAAAACCATAGGAAAGGGTCAAGCACTACTCCGAAAAAAACTAATTTTATTTCCAAAAAATTATGATATTATATGGATTGCATGCTGTGTGGAAGAAGTTTTCAAAATTATTTAGGAGCTTATTATAATTTGAATGCATGAATTGAGAGCAATTTGAAATGTGTTGATATCCGAAAGTGTTTCCATTGACTTCACTCATTCACCTGATGAAGCTTCTATACATTAGTACCCAAAGCTTGTGTGTCAAATAAACTAGTTACACGTCCTATAAAGTATTACTTGTCTCGTTATATATTCTAAACCCCAGTTAACAATTCCAGTAAGTCAGGTTTAGGGAATAGATATTTAAACCTTGAGATGATACCGATGTGATACAATTCCAGTAACTCAGGTTTAGGGAATAGATATTTAAACCTTGAGATGATACCGATGTGATACAATTCCAGTAAGTCAGGTTTAGGGAATAGATATTTAAACCTTGAGATGAAACCGATGTGATACAATCCCAGTAAGTCAGGTTTAGGGAATAGATATTTAAACCTTGAGATGATACCGATGTTATACAATTCCAGTAAGTCAGGTTTAGGGAATAGATATTTAAACCTTGAGATGAAACCGATGTGATACAATTCCAGTAAGTCAGGTTTAGGGAATAGATATTTAAACCTTCAGATGATACCGATGTGATACAATTCCAGTAAGTCAGGTTTAGGGAATAGATATTTAAACCTTGAGATGATACCGATGTAATACAATTCCAGTAAGTCAGGTTTAGGGAATAGATATTTAAACCTTCAGATGATACCGATGTTATACAATTCCAGTAAGTCAGGTTTAGGGAATAGATATTTAAACCTTGAGATTAAACCGATGTAATACAATTCCAGTAAGTCAGGTTTAGGGAATAGATATTTAAACCTTGAGATGAAACCGATGTGATACAATCCCAGTAAGTCAGGTTTAGGGAATAGATATTTAAACCTTGAGATGAAACCGATGTGATACAATTCCAGTAAGTCAGGTTTAGGGAATAGATATTTAAACCTTCAGATGATACCGATGTGATACAATTCCAGTAAGTCAGGTTTAGGGAATAGATATTTAAACCTTCAGATGATACCGATGTGATACAATTCCAGTTAGTCAGGTTTAGGGAATAGATATTTAAACCTTCAGATGAAACCGATGTGATACAATTCCAGTAAGTCAGGTTTAGGGAATAGATATTTAAACCTTCAGATGAAACCGATGTAATACAATTCCAGTAAGTCAGGTTTAGGGAATAGATATTTAAACCTTGAGATGAAACCGATGTGATACAATTCCAGTAAGTCAGGTTTAGGGAATAGATATTTAAACCTTCAGATGATACCGATGTAATACAATTCCGGTAAGTCAGGTTTGATATTTAAACCTTGAGATGATACCGATGAATTTAGCAATTTTGAATGAATTAAACCAATATGAGATTTCGATCCTAAGAATATTGGAAGCTTGTGTTTAACGTTACTAAATATTAATATTATATAAAGCTAGAAGGACACGAGCGTATCCATTTTTCGCCCGATCGCGACGATTAAATTCGCCGGTGAATTTATACGCCCGATACGAGCGGGTACCGATCTATCTATAAATCGGCCGTCACGGTGATTTCGTCGCCCGCCGACATTAAACATGTTCGATATTTACGCCGGTGTTCGGGTCACTTGTTAATTCGCTCGGCTTGTCGGCAAGCTTAAAAAGATTTAGAAAAAACTAGAAATTCTCATTCCTGAATGAACTGGATTCATCTGGGTTCAGTTTCATGAGACACAGTTCAAACTGCTCTTGAATTTGAGTTTGTAATTAATGTATGTGATTATAATGAATTGTATTTTTGTTTTACAGCTTTGGCATTTCGGTTAAGTCGTGCGTTCCGGCGGGAGGAGTTCGTCAGAATATTTCTACCGGAGTGTAAGTAGTTTAACTATTTTCATACAATATCATTTAGTGTGACGTGTGTTACTGATTCAGGCACGGATCCAGGAATGTTTCCAAGACGGGGTTCATAAAAATGCTGACTAAAATCTCTAATAATAGCCGGGGCCTATACGGCATATTTTTTGGCCAAACATAAGGCCTTTTTTTAATAGCATGGTTTGGTTGCTCCCAAAATTTGAAGAAACATAAAATAAAAAAGAATTAGAAAAAAAATTTTTTATTCCTGTCTGTGAAACAAATTCAGTGAAAAACCGAGCAAAAAAGATTTTTCACCTCGGCCGAATGAGAATCCTGGATTGAACGATGAAACAATTGAAAAACGCGAGGTTCTTTTTTGATCGCAGTGTGCAGAATTCAAACTTTCCAAGAATCATTTGTTCGGACATATGTATATTGCCCTATTGACAGTTCCCTCTTCCTTCTAAAAGTGATTTTATCTCACTGAGGGAATTTTTAAAAAATTTTCTCTGAAATGATATGGTAGCGTTTTTTTTTTTGCTTTAAAAATTTTTTGGTAGCCGATCAGCGGGGTCACGACCCCTGAAACCCTCCCTGGATCCGCGCCTATGATATCTCCTCAAAATCTAATAAAATCTTTCAATGAATTAATGCTGTAATGACGATATGTAGCCATCTGTCTATTTGAATGCATTTGCAAAAAGACAAAAAGAAATAGTAGCAGAATTTTGGCTAAAAGTTTAGAATACCCAAATTCAACATTGCTTGCAGCAGACGGAATTTCCGCCATTTTGGTTAACAGGGGATTCCCCCCTCCGGTACTTCCCATGATCAATAGTGTCTATGACGCGTTGCGTACGGAATGCCATGGAATTCCCTCACATGATTTATGATAATAATGTTTACTTGCATTCTGATTGGTTAAAATCGCGTGTAGTTTGAACGTAGGCAATGTTTACATTTGTAACGTCACCGGCGAGTCGCTGACATTAACGTAGTCATTGAGTTAACATTATCTTGCACTGAATGGTGATATCAATCGCATTCATTTTATAAATATTTTGAATATGAATTTGTTTTTATATATCAACTGCGAGTAACAGTGTTACGCTATTGAGTCTTAAGAGACAGCCTTTATGGACCTTATTGGTTGTTATAACTCACAAGCTGACTGAGTTAGCATTCTGGATCCGTCAGATTAGTTACTTCTAGAAAATATGTTAGTCACATTTTCTGACTATATTCTGGAAAACAGTGGAAGCTTGTATCCACCCTAGATTAGAACCAATCAGAATAGAACCAATCAGAATACACTATTTTACAGAAAATATATTTATGACAATTGCGTAAGGTTTTAGTAAAATAGTGTTTTTTCTCGAGTAGTTGCCGAAGAAGCATAAAAATTTGATTCAATTTCATTCAGATTTAAACAAACAAATCGAATTTCATTTCATTCAGCGCAAACTTCAAATCTAATTAAAATTTTGTTCAGTATGAATAAGTTGCAAATCATTGAGAGGAAAAAATAATTAATTGTGTTACTTAAAAAAATCACAATTGTACTGTGTTTATCAAAACAGGAGACCACAGGACCTTTGGTCCTCTAGTATTCTTTTCCTAGTTATTCCAAAAACACTAAAACAGTCCAATCAATGATCGCTGCCAGACCAACACGATTACATTGAAATCAAACTTAAGTAACATCAGGCGCCCCCTGTTGGAATAATATTCATAGCCGTAGCATCGAAACCATTCGACTTGTTGTTTAATGTATTTCTCTCTATTTTTATTTTACAGTGATGAACATTTTAGAAGAATGTCCGTTTGGGGACTTGGTGGGGGAATTCAAAAGAAACTTGGTTCCCGATAGGATACCACCACCGGTTAATCCTATATCGCCCGCTGCTGCCCCTCCCCCACGTCCATTAAATTCGCCTCAGCAGCGGCCTGTCAGACAGCCGCCCCCGGCCGCCACTCGTTCGTCAGACAGAGTCCGGGGACGGCTGTTTGAAGGAGATCTGACGGAGGTAAGAATCTTTATTTGTATTCATATTTTATTCAGGATATCAGTTGAAGTTCAGCAAATAAATTACCAGACCTGTAAACAGAAGAGTAGTCATAAATTTCCATTTGCGGGTAAAACCCCATAGTCGAAAACCTTCGGTTATTGATCTATATCTGCTTAAGACCAATGGTTGTACACACGAGTGCGAAAACTTATCGCTCAAACTTTGATTGTATCCATGGTAACGCGTACAGTATACTATGCGTGACTTACCGTTTCCTATCACTGGAATACAATACTGTTTTTGACCATGAGCGCCATCTGCGGCGGTCATAACGGACTGACTGGTGATTGGCTGAAATGCTCGTCTACCGTGGTGACGATTATTCGGTGTTACACGTGCAGCAGACACGTCTCTGAATATCTAACATTTGATTGTTGTAACTCATCGGGAAAAATATGTTTATGAGTCGATTTTTTGTCGAAATTTTGTTCGGCAGAAAATTGGCTGCGTACGTCAAGAAGGCGGCTGATATTTGTATCGTGTGACCCCTCGTCCCGGTAATATGCCGACCCACGTACACCTGAGACCAGTTGCATAGTCAGAGCTTAGAATTAAGACCGTTCTAAGACCAACTTAGTTCTATAGCCAATCTAATAACTTAAGACCAGTCTTTAGATTTAAGACCACTTTTGGACTTAAGTCTTGACCATGGAATCGGCCCCAGATGCTTATTCCGCTGTATTGGATGCTGACGTGCTCGTGTCTTCCAGCAATGTTGTTATTCACCAAAAATATCATGTTTTGTTCGAATAACACGATTCATCTGAGTCTGGGTTTAACGGATGACACGTTCAAACAGAACTACGAAATCAATATCAGAAGTCCTTTTATATTGAAACGGTCCCAGAAGTCCCTGTTATAATGGGTACTTTTTCAAAAAAAGTAACGAGAACTCCGATGGCTTTCCGTATCGGTAAAAACTAACTATTTCTATGAGCGTCACTCGTAGATTTACCGAAACGCCACCTTGTGACACGATATCCTAACTACGTATAGGTGTTTTATTTGCTGAATCGCTGGTTTCTCATTCTCATTTTTTATACTTGTGTTTAATTTTATACTAAACAAATTTTTCACTTTTTCTCTTTACAGACACGACCACCGCCAAAAAAAACTAGAACAAAAAGGAAAAGAAAAGTTGCGGTCGTCGTGGCTCCGCAGGGAGGAGGAGCAAGAGTGGTCCCGGCGGATGGTGCGGCTGAAGAAGGTAATCGGGAGGAAGGGGAGGGGATAAATAGGAAGCGGCCGAGGAGGGATGGTGGTGGGGCTGGGGATGGTGCGGGTCCTGCTCCTCCTGCTCCTCCATCCGTATCTCGGGCGGTCACTCGTTCACTCGCCAAAAAGCTGGCGAGTGAACGAGTGGCCCGAGAGGTAGAGGTGGTGGCCCGACATACGGATGGAATGTGGGAGGAGCGGCTTCGTTCGGGGACAATTCCGGATTTGTTAACTGATTTAAAAAATATTCTTTCAGTGAAGGGATATTAGGTGCCTTGAACGCATGAGTCGTTCATGCGCGCCTAATATGCCTTCACTGAAAAAAATCAACTATAACATGTACCACATATTTTTTGATTTAATTTTAGTCCAATTCCACAATTATTTCGGCTTACAATAGTGTCTTCAATTCTTTAAAGCCCAAAGCACCTTTTTGACTCAACATCCAGTATGAAGGTGGCCGGGAATCGGGCCTGTTTTCTTCCATTTTTGTATCCCGCCCAGCATACTGGTTGTTGACTCGAAAAGGTGCTCGCTCTGGGAGCTTATCAAAGGCAGGTGATGGGAAAGGTGCCATCACACACTCTCCTTTGATAAGTTTCCTAGAGTGTCACGGGCTTTAACGGGTTGAATTCACTATAATACCAATTTTCCAAAATCAATTTAATTTCTTTCAGGCCATTCTTTTTCCATGTTTTTCTGGTACATGTTATGGTTGATTTCCATTTTCGAAAATCCGGAATTGAAGCCGTTCGAAGTCGGGGGGATGGTGGTGGGGTTGGGTTAGTTTAGGGTTCCTCTCTGATTACCTTCTTTAGCTCATCATCCGTGCAGGTGGCGCTTGCTCTTCTAGCCGGTGTTCCCTGGGGTAAACATTTTAAATTTAAAAAATCAAAAATAAAAAAAAAATTATAAAATCTTTAAAAATCTCATCTCATTTCATCCAATTTATTTATTTGCGGGTGCGATGCCTATCGCACCCATTCATGTCATCCATCAAAAAAAAAATTAAAACTAAAAACGAAAAAAAATATAAAAATTTAAAAAATCTCATCTCATTTCATCCAATTTATTTATTTGCGGGTGCGATCCCTATCGCACCCATTCATGTCATTCATCCAAAAAAAAATAAAAAACTAAAAACGAAAAAAAAATGTAAAAATTAAAAAAATCTCATCTCATTTCATCCAATTTATTTATTTGCGGGTGCGATTCCTATCGCACCCATTCATGTCATTCATCAAAAAAAAATTAAAACTAAAAACGAAAAAAAATATAAAAATTTAAAAAATCTCATCTCATTTCATCCAATTTATTTATTTGCGGGTGCGATTCCTATCGCACCCATTCATGTCATTCATCCAAAAAAAATTTAAAAACTAGAAATTAAAGTTCTAAGTTTGTTGTTAGATTCTATTCAAAGAACGTTGTAAAGTTCTTAATTTGTCGTAAAAAACGTTAGAAAAAAAGAACTTCTTAAAGTTCTCAATCTGCCGTAAAATGCAATTGAAAAGATTATAACTCACATGAAAATTAAAAAGATAAAATAATTGATAAATAATCATTAATAAAAATTGAACTTTGGTCTCGCAATGTTTCCCCGTTATGCATTTTTTACTCGTCGTCAAACATCGGCAGCTCATCGTCGATACTCGCAGCTCGATACACACCAGCAGCTTGTCGTCGATACACACCAGCAGCTCGATACACACCAGCAGCTTGTCGTCGATACTCACCAGCAGCTCGATTCACACCAGCAGTTCGTCGTTGATACACACCAGCAGTTCGTCGTCAATACACACCAGCAGTTCGTCATCGATACACACCAGCAGTTCGTCGTCGATACACACCAGCAGCTCGATACACACCAGCAGTTCGTCATCTATACACACCAGCAGTTTGTCGTCGATACACACCAGCAGTTCGTCGTCGATACACACCAGCAGTTCGTCGTCGATACACACCAGCAGTTGGATACACACCAACAGCTCGATACTCAGCAGCAGTTTGATACACACCAGCAGCTCGTCGATACACACCAGCAGTTCGTCGTCGATACACACCAGCAGTTGGATACACACCAGCAGCTCGATACTCAGCAGCAGTTTGATACACACCAGCAGCTCGTCAATACACACCAGCAGTTCGTCGTCGATACACACCAGCAGCTCGTCGTCGATACACACCAGCCGCTCGATACTCACAGCTCGATACACACCAGCAGCTCGTCGATACACACCAGCAGCTCGATACTCACCAGCAGCTCGATACACACCAGCAGCTCGTCGTCGATACACACCAGCAGCTTGATACCAAAACAGCTTTTAGCTGGTGAAAACCTACCCCCCATCGGGGTTAAACATGATCAAGCTATTATTCTAGGAATATAACTGTTGCAAGGGAAGTTAAGATTCATTAACCTAAACTTGATACAAAGAGATTATTGCTAATTATGAATTTCAAGGGTTTAAAAACTGATTTAAAAATCTTGAAAGACGCTCGGTCTCACTAGAGATTTTCATCTTAAAGATTTATTGTCCTCTTACTATTGTTTAGGTGATCTATAATTTGGTAAATGCTGTGGTTGGAAAGATGCCAGAAGAAAGTTGATTCGTGCACATCTTCACTTCACGTATTTATTGCACAAGGCGCCGACTTGCACCTGCACTACACCATTCACACTTCACCACTTCTGCATCTTTATCAATTAATTCTGGCATCTATTTGAAAATTACTTTAAACATCAGATCTCAAACTGAAACATTGAGGTATTGAATTTCAAACTGAAATATCGAGCTATCGAATCTCGATCTCAAATGTTTACTGGAAGCCATATTTGATGTTGTATTATTCATCATAGATTGTTTAGTGTTTTCTGGCATATGCGGGCCATTTAAGATGGTCAGATAAATTCCCCGGTGGAAAATATATCTCGTGGAAGAGTCATGGAAATGAAAAATATCTTATGTAGATGTGAAGTTAGGAACCTTGCAACAGTTATTCCACCTGAGGATAATTTGATATAAGATGAATCAGTTATTGGATCATTTAACTGAAGCCAAATATAGTGAAAAATCTTATTAAAAATTTGTCTCAAACTACAATTGAAAGGACTTATCACAGTTCTAATTCGACTCTAGGTGCGTTCAGAAGAACTTCTTAACAGTGAAAAAACTTGACTAAAAATCAGGAATCGACCCTGTTCATTGATAAGATTTGATCTTTATTTGAAGATTAAGAATCAAACTCGCTAATTCACAATTTTTGGTAGTAAATACTGTTGATCCATCATATTCGCAGCCCCCCGTGGGCTTACCAATCCATCATACGTGCAGCCACTTTGCGCTTACCAGTCTATCATACTCGCAGCCCCAGTGGGCTTTTCGATCCATCATACGTGCAGCCCCCGTGGGCTTACCAGTCCATCATACTCGCAGCCCCAGTGGGCTTATCAATCCATCATACGCGCAGCCCCCTTGGGCTTATCAATGAGAAACATTCAGACATAGTAACCGTTTTACTCGTGCTTTTCAACGACACCGTCTTATCACTCTGTAGAACGGCGATCGCAGCGTGAAATTTGTAATCGTATTTCTCCGCTGAATTTGAATATTTGATACGCGACGCGCGTGATTGAAGCTTTGTTTATGTTCGTGCTTGCCGCGATGAATTGTCATAAATATATCCTCCGTACAGGAGGACCATGAAAAGGTTTGAAGGGATCCCTAGTTAGCGCTTGTCCAGGTTTGGCTCTGGACCCGCTTGTTCGACTAGGCATCTTGTTGGAAATTTTGTCGACTGAAACTTCCGTAACTTTCGTTTTAGACCTCGCTGCTCGAAGAGCCGTTGCTGCGTCGGTTACTGTCATGCTTCGGCACAATTTTGAACGATTGTTGGAAACCGCCTTGTTCTTCTGCTGCAGATGTTGACTGTGTCGTACCCATAGTAAAGTAGCCATCTTAAATTCAAATAGTTTCGGACATTTGAGGTCCTCATCAACTCCGAGTCTTCATTCAACTGCAGTTACTGCCATTTGCCAGTGTCTGATGTAGAAGTTCTGACTTGACATTTTGATTTTCAGAATTAAAACCTTTTTTCTATTAAAGAAATTAGATATTGGTTAAAAAGAAATTAGATATTGGTTAAAAAACAAGTGAATAATTGTTTGTAAGAAAAAAGAAAATCATGTTAGAAAAAAATATAGATGTAAAAAAATATAGATGTAAGAAAAAAAAGTATATTTTAAATCGACGAGACGACAGAACCAGCATCAGCAACAACAACATCAGAGGAAGCAGTAACCAGTTATTTATCAGCTCCATAAATTACTGAAACGAAATCCACAACTCGGAAACCAACCACACTCAACTCTAGAATTGTTCATACAACTGTCAACATGGAGTTCATCTCACAAGCAAATTAGGTAATTATCTTATGAAATTGTATGAATTGCCAATTTTACATTTTTGCATTTCAAGTAGGTGTAATTGAATGTTTGTCAACCTTACTCTTATAAAACTGTGTTAACCGTTGAACAGGATTCTAAGACTGTGCAGAAAACCCGTTATCGCTGCTTTGCAGCTATAATTATCTGATAAATTAGTATGGAATGCCAATTTTACATTTTTGCATTTAAGTTTAAATGAGTTTAAAATCACGTTTCATTTGTTGTTTATTTTGTCTTTTCAGTTTTCAATTTGCCGAGATCAATCGTCAAAAACTGTTACAACGGAAACTAAGATAACAAAGACTTGATTTGGCAGATTGAAGAAATCCTGCGAAAAGATTATTCATGAATTGTTCATACAACTGTCAACATGGAGTTCATCTCACAAGCAAATTAGGTAATTATCTTATGATTTTGTATGAAATGCTAATTTTTACTCGTTAATTTTTTACAAATAAGTTGACTTTATTAATTTCTTGTTTATTTTGTTTTTTCAGTTTTCAATTTGCCGAGATCAGTCATCAAAAAACTGTTACAACGGAAACTAAGATAACAATGACTTGATTTGGCAAAGATTGAAGAAATCCTGCGAAGAGATTATTCAAGAATTGTTCATACAACTGTCAACATGGAGTTCATCTCACAAGCAAATTAGGTAATTATCTTATGATTTTGTATGAAATGCCAATTTTACATTTTTGCATTTAAGTTTAAATGAGTTTAAAATCACGTTTCATTTGCTGTTTATTTTGTCTTTTCAGTTTTCAATTTGCCGAGATCAGTCATCAAAAAACTGTTACAACGGAAACTAAGATAACAAAGACTTGATTTGGCAAAGATTGAAGAAATCCTGCGAAGAGATTATTCATGAATTGTTCATACAACTGTCAACATGGAGTTCATCTCACAAGCAAATTAGGTAATTATCTTATGATTTTGTATGAAATGCTAAATTTTACTCGTTATTTTTTTACTAATAAGACTTTGAAATCTTTATTTATTTCTTGTTTATTTTGTCTTTTCAGTTTTGAATTTGCCGAGATTCACATGTAGCAGATATAATGGAATTAAGTATTGAGAACCGCAACTTAACAATAAACCGGATCAACTTAATATAGTGCTGAGGACCAAAAATAAAGGATAAACCCGACCAGTGTAATTCAGTGTCGAGAACCGCAGTTAAACGATGAACCCGACCAGTGTAATTCAGTGTCGAGAACCACAATTAAACGATAAACCGGACCAGTGTAATTCAGTGTCGAGAACCGTAATTAAACGATGAACCGGACCAGTGTAATTAAGTGTCGAGAACCACAATTAAACGATGAACCGGACCAGTGTAATTCAGTGTCCAGAGCCGCAGTTAAACAATGAACCGGACCAGTGTAATTCAGTGTCGAGAACCGCAATTAAACGATGAACCGGACCAGTGTAATTAAGTGTCGAGAACCATAATTAAACGATGAACCGGACCAGTGTAATTCAGTGTCGAGAACCGCAATTAAACGATGAACCGGACCAGTGTAATTAAGTGTCGAGAACCACAATTAAACGATGAACCGGACCAGTGTAATTAAGTGTCGAGAACCACAATTAAACGATGAACCGGACCAGTGTAATTCAGTGTCGAGAACCGCAATTAAACGATGAACCCGACCAGTGTAATTAAGTGTCGAGAACCACAATTAAACGATAAACCGGACCAGTGTAATTCAGTGTCGAGAACCGTAATTAAACGATGAACCGGACCAGTGTAATTCAGTTTCGCAATAACCGCAATAAAACGATAATCTGGAGTTGTAATAGTGTTGTGTATTTGCGTAGTGGATCAAGTGGAAGGATTTTAAGTGTATTTGGTGACTTTAATTCGTTCGCATCCAACAGAATCAACAAAGACATTACAAAAAACGACAAAAAATGATTGAATGTAAATGCATTGAATTTAGGTTTGATGATCAAGATAATCACTGATCAAGATTGACAGTTATAATCCATAATTGTTGAACTTGATCAGAGATTTTCAAGATCGATTTTAAGGTGATTCAGAAGTTTAAATCTGATGTTTTAATCTCTGGGACTCAGATATTAAATCAATAGATTTTTACTGCTGAATGATCTTCATGTACAGATGAGCTACAATTGTTCCTAGTGTGTTCTGTTAAGACTGATTAAAGGGTGGAAAAACTTGACTCAAATTCAAATTGAGTCGAGTTTTTCCAAGATAATCTCTGATCAAGATCGGCAGTTACCGGTATAATCCATAATTGTTGAACTTGATTGGTGATTTTCAAGATCTGTTTTAAGGTGATTCACAAGTTTAAATCTAATGTTTTAATCTCTGGGTTCCAGATATTAAATCAATAGATTTTTACTGCTGAATGACCTTCGTGTTCAGATAAGCTACAATTGTTCCTAGTGTGTTCTGTTAAGAAAGGGTGGAAAAACTTGACCCAAATTCAAATTGAGTCGAGTTTTTCCAAGATAATCTCTGATCAAGATCGGCAGTTATAATCCATAATTGTTGAACTTGATTGGAGATTTTCGAGAACTGTTTTTAAGGTGATTCAGAAGTGTGAATCTGATGTTTTAATCTCTGGGTTTCAGAGATTAAATCAATAGGTTTTAACTTCTGAATCACTTCGGGTTTAGGTAAGTTAAAGTGTTTCCTATTGTAATCTGTTAAACTGATTAAAGGGTGGAAAAACTTGATTCAAATTAATAATCTGAATCAATTTTTCCAATGATAATCCGCGATCAAGTTCGGCAGTTATAATTCATAACTGTTGAACTCAATTCACAATTAAATGAACTGTTTTAAGGTGATTCAGAAGTATAAATCTGATGTTTTAATCTCTGGGTTTCAGAGATTAAATCAATAGGCTTTACTTCTGAATCACTGTTAGGTTTTGATAAGTTGTAAGTTGTTCCTATTGTTTAATGAATTGGTAGAAATTCTATTTTTAGGTGACAGGTCAAATAGATTAGAACAGTAATTTATGCAGAGGTTGAATTAATTTAATGTTTGATATACCAAAGAATGGTTTATTGTGAAGATTTAATTAAAATCTTAAATAAAGAGTTGTTCAATTTCATAAATGTTTTGTTTTCGATGAAGTTTTTTCATTTTCTGGATTTGAGGAATTATACTTTAAACACATCGGTGGATTCAGCACAGTTCTGTGGACACAGTTTTGGGACCGAGACACAGCTCAAGACCCAGTTACAAGTTCAACTGGACTCCATCCCAAAAAACCCTGGGCCCTTCAAACCTTTAAGTAAGATGCTCACTTACAGATTCATAAAATTGACCCTTATTATCTTGTCATCTGCAGCACCATCTCAGAGGCTTAAACCAAGAATTTCTTGTAATGTTCAACAAATGTGAATTACATTAAGTAATTTTTGAGATCGACTTATTACCACCAGTATTGAGTTTTTTCTAAATCACAGTCTACTTATTTTATATTCATCCACGATTTCATAGCTCTTTAACTATTCAACCCTTTCCCTGATGGGCCCTGGCCCCAATTGCTGAACCCAGTTCTCCAAGTCTAACTTCTGGGTTTAATGGTTTATCAGAGAATTAATGGATTAATTGGAAATAATCTAACAATCAATAAAGTTGTTCTTTTTTGATACGGGCTAGAAGTTGAGGGGCCCGCGCCCCGGGTTTTCTTTAAAGCTTTTGGCATTATCTAGAAAAACAAGTAAAAATTATTAAATCATTTGAAAATATATCAGTCAGTCTTATTCTGGTTCAGTGAACTAATTCTCTATATGGTGCATTTAGGGGTCCAGGGACACCACATCCACTAATTCTCTATATGGTGCATGTAGGGGTCCAGGAACACCACATCCACTAATTCTCTATACGATGCATGTAGGGGTCCAGGGACACCACATCCACTAATTCTCTATATGGTGCATGTAGGGGTCCAGGGACACCACATCCACTAATTCTCTATACGATGCATGTAGGGGTCCAGGGACACCACATCCACTAATTCTCTATATGGTGCATGTAGGGGTCCAGGGACACCACATCCACTAATTCTCTATATGGTGCATGTAGGGGTCCAGGGACACCACATCCACTAATTCTCTATATGGTGCATGTAGGGGTCCAGGAACACCACATCCACTAATTCTCTATATGGTGCATGTAGGGGTCCAGGGACACCACATCCACTAATTCTCTATATGGTGCATGTAGGGGTCCAGGGACACCACATCCACTAATTCTCTATATGGTGCATGTAGGGGTCCAGGGACACCACATCCACTAATTCTCTATATGGTGCATGTAGGGGTCCAGGGACACCACATCCTCTATTCTGTTTGGGGCATGGAGATTGCCCAGATTGCCTCTGCTAACAACAGACACCCATTCAACATTTCTCTTTATGGTACTTTCTTCTTCCTCTTTTCTCTCATTTTACAAATTGATATTCAACTATGACCTTTTTCATTTTGATATGATGTTTATCTTTACATCATGGTTGCTGGAGATTGTACAAGGAATGACACAAGAAATAATATCCTTAGTTTTAAACTCACAGCTGTTTGCAATTCTTTCATTTAATCACAGGTTCGATTGAAACGATGCATTCCTATACATATACGCAATCATATCTTTTTTCGAGTCATCATTCTCAGGGAAATTTGATCTCCACTCAGGTACAGTCTACTGGCTTGCCAGTTATCCTTTAACTTTTTTACAAAATTATCTTTTCAAAATGAATTACCATGAAAGCAGTAAATTTGAACTTACCTTATCATAAGGGGTTTTTCTTTTACTCTTTGTTTTAGCTTTAGCTATCTTTGATTTGCTGGTGGTTTTAACATGCATGTCGAGGGAGCTCTATCAATCAAGGAACAGTCGGCTCACAAGCAGCCCCTGCCCAAAAGGTTTTGACATTATATTTTCAAAAGCTCTAGTTGTTCTGTAGAACCGAGAGCGGAGCTCTGACTTGTTCCCCTCACTGCTGAGGTCTACTTTCTCTGATTCGCTGATTGGCTTCTCTTTGGTACATTTTAGATGATCAAAAACTAGAAACTGTCATGCGTTTATTCATTTGGGTATATGTTAAAATTCTTTTACAGTAATGGCATATTAGGCACATCAAAACAAATCCGGAATTGTCCCCGAACGAAGTGGCTCCCTCCACTCTCCATCAGTATGCCGGGCCACCACCTCTACCTCTCGGGCAACTCGATCACTCGCCAGCTTTTTGGCGAGTGAACGAGTGACCGCCCGAGATACGGATGGAGGAGCAGGAGGAGCAGGACCCGCACCATCTCCAGCCCCACCACCATCCCTCTTCGGCCTCTTCCTATTTATCCCCTCCCCTTCCTCCCGATTACCTTCGTCAGCCGCACCATCCGCCGGGACCACTCTTGCTCCTCCTCCCTGCAGAGCCACGACGACCGCAACTGGTACTTTTCGGTTTCTCATGGTTTCCCCACCATCTTTCAAAAGAGAACTATCAATATATCATTAGCTACAAGGAAATTTTTCAGAAACTTTTTCAGGTCATTCTTTCTTGTATTATTAGCATTTGATTCTCTATATATCGTCAGAACATGGACTCAGAGTGTTTCTTTAATGGTTAAGAATGTCTCTTTAACCAACATCCCCCTAGCCTGCTTCCTACATATCCCTTCCCTTTCCTCCTGATTACCTTTGATCCCCACTGCCTAGCAGCTAACAGCTGCTGCTATTTTATCTGGTTTACATGTTTTGCAGATAGTGTCTGTTATGCTATAGTTGTTCTTTTAATCGTTTAACTTCTTCATCTGAAATTTCATTATTCTAATTTCAGTTTCACGCAGGAAATGGTTCATGAAAATCTGCATTGAGACTGGGACGAAATGTGCATTGAGACGGATGAAATCTGCATGAACAGAGATATACTTTAAGATCCCCATTTTATCCATCGGAGTGAATGTACATCCACTACTCACAGGTAGCAAACCTACAAACGCTAAACACTCATCCCTGGGCCCTGATTCAAAAATAAAAATAAAAGATTAAATTAAGAATTAACATTTTTATGAATCAGTGATCAGTTTCATAAAATAATTCCTAAATTAATTTTAGGGGTTTATTATTTCATATTGAAATGAATTCTTCATGTTTATGCAATTCTCATTATCTTTCATTGCAGCATTTATATATTCAATTTTAATCATACATGTGAAATATATAATGTATTTTCAGGGAAACGTAAACAAGAAAGGAAGGGAAGAAAGAGAAGGGAAGAAAGAGAAGGGAAGAAAGAGTTGGATGATTAATGCGCACTTATTCTCCATTCCGAATTCCTGTACTCGACTCTAGGTGATCATCATACGAACGAGATATAGAAAAAAAAAACATTACTGAAGTCATCTCTATTTTGAAGTCTCAATTAGTATTCAGTTTACTTCAGATAACGTAATTTGGTTTAATCACAAGTCGTCAACATTATAATCAATGTAACTACAGTGACTACATTATTGTCCTTTTATTGAGAAATTTATGTTAAATTTTGATTTCTGGGATAAATCAAAATTCAAATGTTATCATTTTTTGTATCAAAAATTGTAAAAAATTGAATAACTTGTGTGCTATTGAAACATTCAGTTATGGGGAGTTTTTTGCTCAGAAAACTTTGAGCCTGTTTATACAAGTGTTGTAACAAGTGTTGAACAATTCAAAGATCATGTTTTTTATACTTTGCCATGTTAGAAAAAATGTTTTCTAATATATTGATGTTTCTAAAAAAACATATGATTCAACTTCAAACGGCCAACAAGCCTTCTAATAAAACTAGTTTGTCATATATATATATATATATTACTTGGTCATTGTCAAGTTTTTTTAAAAATATTTTGGTTTTCTCAGCTTTCTCTGGTGGAAATTTCTTCGTGGAATTCCTCTTCTATACAAGTTCCTCCTCAGACTGTTTTAATGCGAGAGTTTTTAACAACCGGATCCTCAGAAAATGGTCGGAGTGCCAAGTCTTCGATTTAAGATCACCAGTCTTATCTGAGACCATAAGTTCACTAGCGAATCCAACAGCTATAGGATGGAACAGTATTATTATATAGGTCACCACTGTGCAATTGAGCCCAGATCATCAGAAAAAGATAAAAGTGAAGATATGTGATGGGATTCATTGAAAATTTTGCATATATAATTAATTCATTGAAATACTTAATTTGTATGACTTATTTTTTGGGAATTTTCGAATTTGTCATCAATAACTAGTATATATTTCTTTTCAAGTTGTGAGCGATCTAGTTCTCTGTCGACCCATTGAAAATGAATCGACTCTGAACTGTAGAACTGGACCCAGGGAGCTGAATCTCGCGTGCCACAGCAAGATACAGAGCTCTTCAATGTCTTAACCGTCAGGTGCTGCCCCTAAACAAATCAATAGCGGTAAATCTGTGAACTAACTTATAGCTCGCTTGCCAGAGTAGAATCATAGCGAGCTGTCTAAAATCTTGAACCGTCTAGTGCTGCCCCTTAATCGATATGTATCGGAAAAGTGAATTTATTACTCGCATGCCACAGTAGTTGAGTAGTTGGAACATCACGATAGACTCGTTTTTCTGTGCAGCTATAACGGGAACTATTTCAGATCTGATAATGAATATAAACTCAGTCACAGTTCGATAACAAACGCCGCTGGGTGAAATTGATGTAAACAAATAATCGTGTTGAAATTGAATTTAGTTTAAGATATATTTTCGTGGTAGTTTTTATTTTCAAGCTGTTTACGTTCACTTCAAATGATGAAACGATGAAACCATATTAAATACATCCCTGTTTTAGTGGGGATTTTGAGTTTTGGTCCTTTCCGTATCTTCTAGAAACATCAAGTAGAAAGGCATTAACTGAACCCTATGTCTTTAACTTCAGGAGTCTATATGGAGTTTTCGGATGCCTCTTTTCCTCACTTCTTGCATTCGTCACTATTAGAAATCCGGACAAACTGAATTCAGTTCGACGAGGCCGAAGAACAGAAGACCAAAGAGTGATCTGCACTAGCCGCAGGGTTCGTGTTGGCTTGGATCGGTGGGAGGCAATCAAACCCCGACACGTGAAGATGTATCCTCAAAAATGGATACCGGAACGCTTCTCTGGTTTACGATGATTAGTCTGCAGGGATAACTCTTTGGCGGGGCGTGATCGCGTGAATAGCCCAAACTAAACCTTCAGAGTTCACTGTACTACAGCATACAACATCTGATAACTTGCATAATAAAGCGCGGCGTGCATGAAAAGAATTGTATAAATGCGGGCAAGATTCCGTGCCCTGGCAATCGAACGCCGGAGTGGAGGTATTCCATACACTGGTAGGTGAGTCGGAGTAGACTGGTTGCTTGTCCCATAGAGACCGGTAACCAGTCTAGCCACCTCACGATCAGTCTACATTGAAAAACCATTACTGAAATATGGTTGACGGAAATATTCATTTTATATCAGATTCTAAAATATTTTCTCGTATTGAATACAAAATTTTTATTATCTTAATAAGATAAATCTGCCAAAGCTCAACAATTTAAATTAGTGAAAACCGATGTGCGAAGTCGTCAATTCAGTAGCCCGATAGAGCCCGGTAACCAGTCTAACTGACAATGTTCATTGCGCGGGAATGAACGGGCAACTAGTCTACGATGAAAAATCATTTCTGAAAAATTATGAACGGAGATATTCAGTTTACTTTGAATTTTGAATTATCTTATAAAACTGACAGCCATATTAACCAAAGTATTAATAGTAAATCTGATAAAATCTAATACCGGTTTTAGAATAGGTGAAAACTGATTTATGTGATGCCGTCGGTTCAGAAGACTGATCCGTAGAATCGTTCGCCACTTTCTTCCGGTCCACTTACTTCCGCGTTTGTGATTTGCATACAAGTAGTTTGAATGTTAAATGTATTAAGCCGCGTGTTGATTGGTTGAGGTCAGTGCGGTTTACTGAACGATGACCAGCTGTCAGCTGATCGAATCATTCGTTTCACAGACATTACGACGTAAGTATATTTTACATCTTTGATCAAAAATTGTAGTGTAAAAAAACTCAAAACTAAGGCCTCTATAAATGATCGATTGACTTTAAATTATTACTTTAGCACAGCTCTTGTAGACAATGATTAGGTGTCATAGTAGTTTAGCTCGAAAGTGCACATATAAGGTTAATTTTCATCCCTTATTTAGAGACCGAGGTATTGAGCGTCCATTTCAGCCCTTAAAACATCATCAACCTACCTCAAACTGACTGTTTTTAAATCCAACAATAGCTACCTAACTATTGACTCATCATGGATTCGATTCAAAAACAATTTTTGATGATCATAGTGATTCGAAACGTTTGAATTTTTGAAAAACACGAATGCTAAACGACGGATCCGGACTTCGATTGCGGCCCAATGGCAGAGTTGATTTTCTTATTTGGAATTTGAAGATATAAATCACTGAAATCAATTGGTTTTCTCAACCAAAATTAAAATTAAGAAGAATTTAGGATGGAGATGTTTGATTTTCATTTTGTCTAAAATGCCGACTTAAAAATTAATTCAATTGAATCAAATTAATGAATTCATCATTTCACGATATTATAGATAATCAAAATGTGAATATGAAATCACCTTTTCAATCGCTGTTTTTGGGTAAGATCGCAGTTTTTAGGTAAGATCGCAGTTTTTAGGTTAGATCGCTGTTTTGAGGTTAGATCACCGTTTTGTGTTAGATTGCGGTTTTGTGTTAGATCACTTTTTTGTGTTAGATCGCTGTTTTGTTTTAGATCGCTGTTTTAGGTTAGATCGCAGTTTTTAGGTTACATTGCAGTATTTGGGTTAGACCGCAGTTTTTTGTTAGATCGCAGTTTTTAAGTTAGATCGCTGTTTTGGGTTAGATCACAGTTTTTGTGTTAGATCGCTGTTTTAGGTTAGATCGCAGTTTTTGTGTTAGATTGCATTTTTGTGTTAGATCACTGGCTTTTTGTTAGATCGCAGTTTTTAGGTTAGATGGCAGTTTTTAAGTTAGATGGCTGTTTTGTATTAGATCGCTGTTTTTAGGTTAGATTGCTGTTTTTAGGTTAGATTGCTGTTTTGTGTTAGATCGCTGTTTTTAGGTTAGATCACAGTTTTTGTGTTAGATCACAGCTTTTAGGTTAGATTGCTGTTTTTAGGTTAGATGGCTGTTTTTAGGTTAGATCCCTTTTTTTCTTAGATCGCAGTATTTAGGTTAGATCGCTTTTTTTGGATTAGATCGCAGTTTTTGGGTTAGATCGCAGTTATTGGGTTAGATCGCAGTTATTGTGTTAGATCGCTGTTTTTGGGTTAGATCGCTGTTTTTGGGTTAGACGGCAGTGTTTAGGTTAGATTGCAGTTTTTAGGTTAGAACAATGTTTTTCTGTTAGATCGCAGTTTTTTTGTTAGATCGCAGTTTTTAGGTTAGATCGCAATTTTTTGTGTAAGATCGCAGTTTTTTGTTAGGTCGCTGTTTTTGGGTTAGAAAGCTGTTTTTGTGTTAGATTGGTGTTTTTAGGTTAGATCGCTATTTTTGTGTTAGATCGCTGTTTTTGGGTTAGATGGCTGTTTTTGGGTTAGATGGCTGTTTTTGGGTTTGATCGCTGTTTTTGGGTTAGATCGCTGTTTTTGGGTTAGATCGCTGTTTTTAGGTTAGATCGCTGTTTTTGGGTTAGATCGCTCTTTTTGGGTTAGATCGCTCTTTTTGGGTTAGATCACTGTTTTTGTGTTTTTGTCAATCATCATATCAAGATTTGCAATCCCAGTTGCCTTCAAGTTTCATATAGAGAATTAGTGGATGTGGTGTCCCTGGACCCCTACATGCACCATATAGAGAATTAGTGGATGTGGTGTCCCTGGACCCCTACATGCACCATATAGAGAATTAGTGGATGTGGTGTCCCTGGACCCCTACATGCACCATATAGAGAATTAGTGGATGTGGTGTCCCTGGACCCCTACATGCACCATATAGAGAATTAGTGGATGTGGTGTCCCTGGACCCCTACATGCACCATATAGAGAATTAGTGGATGTGGTGTCCCTGGACCCCTACATGCACCATATAGAGAATTAGTGGATGTGGTGTCCCTGGACCCCTACATGTACCATATAGAGAATTAGTGGATGTGGTGTCCCTGGACCCCTACATGCACCATATAGAGAATTAGTGGATGTGGTGTCCCTGGACCCCTACATGCACCATATAGAGAATTAGTGGATGTGGTGTCCCTGGACCCCTACATGCATCATATAGAGAATTAGTGGATGTGGTGTCCCTGGACCCCTACATGCATCATATAGAGAATTAGTGGATGTGGTGTCCCTGGACCCCTACATGCATCATATAGAGAATTAGTGGATGTGGTGTCCCTGGACCCCTACATGCATCATATAGAGAATTAGTGGATGTGGTGTCCCTGGACCCCTACATGCACCATATAGAGAATTAGTGGATGTGGTGTCCCTGGACCCCTACATGCATCATATAGAGAATTAGTGGATGTGGTGTCCCTGGACCCCTACATGCACCATATAGAGAATTAGTGGATGTGGTGTCCCTGGACCCCTACATGCACCATATAGAGAATTAGTGGATGTGGTGTCCCTGGACCCCTACATGCACCATATAGAGAATTAGTGGATGTGGTGTCCCTGGACCCCTACATGCACCATATAGAGAATTAGTGGATGTGGTGTCCCTGGACCCCTACATGCACCATATAGAGAATTAGTGGATGTGGTGTCCCTGGACCCCTACATGTACCATATAGAGAATTAGTGGATGTGGTGTCCCTGGACCCCTACATGCACCATATAGAGAATTAGTGGATGTGGTGTCCCTGGACCCCTACATGCACCATATAGAGAATAAGTGGATGTGGTGTCCCTGGACCCCTACATGCACCATATAGAGAATTAGTGGATGTGGTGTCCCTGGACCCTTACATGCACCATATAAAGAATTAGTGGATGTGGTGTCCCTGGACCCCTACATGCACCATATAGAGAATTAGTGGATGTGGTGTCCCTGGACCCCTACATGCACCATATAAAGAATTAGTTCACTGAACCAGAATAAGACTGACTGATATATTTTCAAATGATTTAATATTTTTACTTGTTTTTCTAGAAGATGCCAAAAGCAACAAAAAAAACACGGGGCGTGGGCCCCTCACATTCAAGCCCGTATAATAAAGTAAGTACAAATTTACTGCTTCCATGCTTATTTATTCATCCCATACTTAGTATTTTGTACCCCTGGGTCCAGTTTCACAAAAAGGATTAACGCCTAAATCGATTTAAGATAAACTGAATTAATGAAGAAATTAAATCGATTTAAGAGTTAAACCTGTTTGTGAAACTAGGCCCTGAATTGCATCTAGAATGAAAAAAAAGAAAAAAAAATATTGAAAATAACGTTGGTGAAATATTTCTGGATCTTTCTGGATTTCTGCTCAATGCATCGTTTAGTAAAATATCGATATTCTCTAAAAGTAAAGATATAAGAATAAAAATATTGTATTGAATCGTGATTAGTTACTGTATGCGCTGCTAGTTGTTGCCCAACCCATAGCCTCATTTCTCTCCATTCTAAATTTGCATTGTTTAACATTGTCTGGTCGCTATGGAAACTATTTATTTAAGTTTCTTTGTGGTATCCATGGCAACAGTAACGTTTAGGTAGTGGCACCAATTATGGGTCCCAACGTTCCCATGGCGATACATGAGAACATTTATCCTATTTTTGACCTTCATGACGTAAGATGGTAGTGAGTCGATGACGTCATTTTCGTCTCACCACTAATGAAAAAAAAAATGAAATGAAAAAAAAGGAAAAAATCGTTAGAATTACGTTTATGAAATTTTTCTGGATCGGCTAAATGTATTGTTCCATTAAATATCGACATTCTCTAAAATTATAGGCATCAATATCAAAATGATGATACAGCAGACTCCGCTTAACTCTGTTCTATTTGGACCATTAATTAACCGAATACCAACTTTTTAAAATTTTAGGATTTTAACTTCAAGGATCAGAAAATGTGTATGCAATATCAACCGGGTACCGAGTAGGGTGGCCGAGTCTACTGTAGTCTGCTGCCCCCTCGAATCCATTACCTTATTATCTCTCAATTTGCATTGTTTGACCTCATCTGGTTGCTATGGAAACTATTTAGTTATATCAGGAACGGTTTTTTCGAGGTAACCAGTGGCAACAGTTAACAGACGTGTCCATCCTAGAGATAAACTGTCTGATTTCACAGCCACATCCGTCCTGGAGATAAACTGTTAGATAAACTCTGATTTCGCGTCTGTCCTATTTCTTGTCATTGTATGAATATGTTTTCTCTTTTATAGGGTACAGCGCAGCAACAACAACAACAACAACAACAACAACAGCAACAGCAACAACAACAACAAAGATTTAATATTTCTATGTCAGGAATAGACGTAAGTTATCGTAAACGCCTGTTTGAAGTCATCATTCTTGAGCTTGAAACCGAAATTTATATTATAGAATATTAAACCCTGCTTCTGCTACTGACAGGTAATGTCCGTCATACATTACTGCATCGTCAAATCTATACCAGGGTGCACCCAGGCAGATCGTTCGCATCATCACATGCAAAGGGCTGATTATTTTGGAACCCAGTTTTTATCAGCTGGAACATTCTGCACATTCGACCATATTGATTGATAGCCCGTTATAGACGAGTGGAGAAAAACTGAAAAACCAGTTCGGAAAAACTTCGATTGATTTCACTCACATTTACAGAAATTTGGTCCGACCCCAAAACCATTCACTTACACTATACAAATCAGATCAGGTTTTTAACATTGTCTTTGATTGTATTTTCAGTTTTTACCCACAACGCCGCCCAGTGGTGTTTCGACGCCGGTAAGTGATAACTATTTTCTAATAAATCACGCTTATTTCAATTTGTAATTTGAAAATAGAGGGTAGTAGCTGTTATGTATAAATTATGCTAATTAGGAATAAATTCAAATTCGATTAAGTCTCATCATCGTAGAAGTCATATATTAATGATGCTATCTCTAAAGTTGTCATTTAAATTAAGTGTTATATTTACTACTTCATTTGCTTCATGACCCAAAAACCTCTACTATATAACTACTGGTTTTGTTCTAATCTTGGAGAATTTGCTGCAAAATTTACTTATCATTTGTTAAACAGTTTTTATTGAAAACCTGAATCAGTGATACATGCATTCATGAATATCCATCTAATATTTTGTTTTATTTTATCTTTACAGGATTTATCACCGATACAGCACGTGGACGTAAGAGATTAAACATTGATCTTGAATTTTAAGTTCAAACTAATTTATTTTTTATCTCACTCGGGACTATAGTTATTGCGTTCACTTTGCGTCCAGTTGTCTCGGGTAGTTTTTGATTTATCGTGTTGATAATTGGTTTATATACTCAAACTCAAAATATCGGCGCAATTGGAATTAAGATGGCGCACTTGTATGTCCATTTTTTTCCCTGGCAAAATTAGCACTTTAGCAGATTTTAAGGATCAATTCTGTTGTTATATTACATTGAAATCAGAGTTTAATATATATCGGTATAGAGCAGATTTTTGCTCTAGTTATAAATAAAGTTATAAATAATCTCATGACATGTTCTGTATATGTGTAGTGAGTTTCAATGTCTTTGGTTCCTTTTAAACCAGGGGGGAGTTAAATTTGAAAATGTCAGATCGTCGAGCATTTCAGACCGCATCCAAAGTGGGTCCCTGCACCCCTAGTTATACCGTTAATATTTTAATAATACATTAATATTTTTATTTGATAGAATATATTGATATACCATACATTGATATCGGTCTTGTAATTGGATCAACAACCATGAGATCAAAACACAGCAAATATGAACCTGCTGTGAATCAATAGATTTGTGATAAATGTAATGAAATTGTTATTTTTCATATTGACTTTTTGAGTTAAGGGTCTGTTGTATAAGAGTCTTTGGTCTCGCGTGTCAATGTATGATATCAATCTGTTGTATTTCCTCGTTCCAATGTTTAAAAGGTGTTCGTCACCTTATATTAATAAACTACTTTAACCGTTAGATGGCGCCATAAGTGTGATATTTGATTTATGGGATACCCGCAAAACCAGCTATTCCACCAGATGGCGCAACGAGTAGTAGGTCGTTCGTTGTCAAAATTAGTTCATTTTCGATGAACTTTGAACTGGTTTGAAAAAGAAATACTTTCATTCTTCTACTCTGACATCGGTTTAGTTTTCATTAATAATTGATTCATTTAAGAGAACAATTCATTCAGATTTAATTGAAATGTACAAGAAAATCGAACGCAGACGACCAACTATTTACTAGCGACACCTGGTGGATCCTCGCCTGCCATAAGTGGAATCCTCGATTGCCACAGTAAGACTGCGGGTATCCCATTGTTTGGCGTGTGAAGTAAAGTAAAGTTAGAAAACGGATGTTTAACTTTGTTGTGAAACGAAAGCGTTTTGGAGATTTTTAAACCAATCAAATCAATATTTTGATATTACGCTTGAAACCCTTCCCACTCATATTCTACTTACTAAGTATATATTCTTGTTTCCGTGGAAATCATGGTGAGTGGCGCCATCTATACAGTGGAGTTAGCTTTATAAATCGAGCTTGCTTCGACAAGTGGCTCCATCTATTCCCTAATACTGAAGCGAGGTAACCAGCAGCGCCCTCATATACAGGAAATGAACGCCTATCAAGTTTAACAATGCACGGTGTATTGACCACAGCGACCGGTGATAATTATATCAATGTTGATTAGCTATTGCCATAGACAGGTCCGTAGCGTTTGACTGGACCAGAACGGGGCCCCCTAACCAAAACAAATTTTGAAAACGTGCCCAGATAAATTGCCTCTGGGAGATTGATTTAACGAGGTTTTGATTAAATGAACAAATTTTAATATTTGTAAGTTTAACATTTCTGTTTTTAATTTTTCTTTGCGAGGAACTGAATTTTCGAACCCCCCCGAACCGCCTCAAGCTACGTTCCTGATATAGTGCTAGCTATACCTGAATACTTTTCTCTTATTGAAATTGTCTAAAAAACCAGCACCTTGAACTAATGAACGTCATAATGAAAATGTTTAAAAATTCAACCGTTAATGAATTTGACTAATGTATTTTTTTTATTTTCATTTCTAGCATCAGTTTGCCTCAGAGGCAAGGTCGCCGTCGCTTAATGTAAGTATCAGTGACGCCCTCAATCTCACATGCCTCACTTCCCTCCTAATGTAACCATTTTTATGAAATTCCTCAAGAAAATATATACTAGTAATCTTAGAATACACGTTTTTGTACCCAGACCCCTTCATTCTACTGAACTACCGTGTAATAAGTGCCTGTTGTGTTCATTTTCTGTTGCATTGATTTATATATTATTTCTATTTACAGTTGTCAAACAACAGCAGCAGCAGCAACAGCAGCAGCAGCGCACCCCTCCCGCCGGAGACGCCTCCCGACTTGCAAGCAAGAAGTAAGTTCAGTCTTCAAATACAATTTCAACGCATTCAATTTTTTGTATGGCGTTAAAACGGTTAAAGTTGTGACTAGTTTGCATAACTCCGTGACGTCATATTTCCATCGAGTACCGGACCCTTTCCTATGTTTTTTGCCAATTTGGATTGAATGATCGCCAGCGGTTTTTCTATACGACCCGGCTCTGCTGTATTGCATTTAGCCATCCTTTTTCTTGGCGTTTTTTATAAGGTGTTTGATTTTGTCTCTAAGGGATTTAGGAATTTAAGAGACACTTGTACTTTCTATACAGTGAGTTTGTTCTGTTTTTGTTCCCTCGTGAATTTTATTTTTGTTTGGTATAATTTGATTTATCATAATCAAATCAAATCAGTGCATATTTCTTGAATTGCGTGTAAGTTATAATGTTATCAAATATCTGTTGTATTTAAACCGAATATTTAATTGTTGTATTTTTAATGCCGCTCCCTGCTAAAGTCGAGCGTCGTCATCGTGAGGGATGCGGTCATCTGTTCGGGCCCTGATTACGTTCTGTGTTCATCCTGTTGGGCTACATCGGGCGTTATATGAGTTAATCCTTCCTCGACTTGCGGATTGTGGTCGGAAGATCTATGGGTTCGGGCCGATAAGTCCCGGAAACAGAAAGTACAGTTTCTGCCTATGTGCCCATTGATGTCTCTATTTCAGAACATCACAGCGGTCGCCGGCTGTACAAGCACGGTCGGCTTCCCAACTCCATTCTCTGAGGAGGATCGCTGGTTCTCTAGTAACGGTCAGTCACCAGTCAATCAACAGTTCAGCTGGTTCAGTTTCCCAGGTATCGGCGCGCGACAGTCGGGATACCTGCACAGGAACTCAGGTCCGGTCCGGGCTACTCCGAGCACCAGTCCGGTCCAGGCCTCACTGGGTAATGAACATCTGGTCCGGTCCGGGCGGCTTCGAGCACCGGTCCGGTCCAGGCATCACCAGATACTGAACATCCTGTCCAGTCAGCTCCGTGCACCGGTCCGGTCCAGGCATCACCGGGTACTGAACATCTGGTCCGGTAGCTTCGAGAACTGGTCCGGTCCAGGCATCACCGGATACTGAACATCCTGTCCGGTCAGCTCCGTGCACCGGTCCGGTCCAGGCATCACCAGTTACTGGTCCGGTCCGGGCAGCTTTGAGCACCAGTCCATTCCAGGCATCACTGAGTACTGAACATCCAGTCTGGTCCGGTCCAGGCAACACCGGGTACTGATCATCCAGTCCGGTCCGGTCCAGGCATCACTGGGTACTGAACATCTGGTCCGGTAGCTTCGAGAACTGGTCCGGTCCAGGCATCACCGGGTACTGAACATCTGGTCCGGTAGCTTCGAGAACTGGTCCGGTCCAGGCATCACCGGGTACTGAACATCTGGTCCGGTAGCTTCGATAACTGGTCCGGTCCAGGCATCACCGGGTACTGAACATCTGGTCCGGTAGCTTCGAGAACTGGTCCGGTGTAGGCATCACCGGGTACTGAACATCCAGTCTGGTCCGGTCCAGGCATCACCGGGTACTGATCATCCAGTCCGGTCCGGTCCAGGCATCACTGGGACTGAACATCCAGTCTGGTCCGGTCCAGGCATCACCGGGTACTGAACATCCAGTCTAATCCGGTCCAGGCATCACCGGTTACTGAACATCCAGTCCGGTCCGGTCCAGGCATCACTGGGTACTGAACATCCAGTCCGGTCCGGTCCAGGTATCACCGGGTTCTGATCATCCAGTCCGGTTCGGTCCAGGCATCACCGTAACTGAACATCCAGTCCAGTCCGGTCCAGGCATCACCGGGTACTGAACATCCAGTCCGGTCCGGTCCAGGCATCACCGGGTTCTGATCATCCAGTCCGGTCCGGTCCAGGCATCACTGGGTACTGAACATCCAGTCTGGTCCGGTCCAGGCATCACGGGGTACTGAACATCCAGTCTGGTCCGGTCCAGGCATCACTGGGTACTGAACATCCAGTCTGGTCCGGTCCAGGCATCACCGGGTACTGAACATCCAGTCTGGTCCGGTCCAGGCATCACCGGGTACTGAACAGGGTTCGTCGCGGTGCTTGAAAAGCTTGAAATGGCTTGAATTTGAAAAATACTACTCAAGCGCTTGAAAACAGCTTGAAAATAGATCGAAAGCTTGAAATAATTATTTTTGACTTGAAATAAAAAGTTATGGCTTGAAATGCTTGATTATCACAAATTTTCTTCTTCACGAATTTTTTTCGATGAAATCGCAGACAGAATATGTTCTTGAGTTGTTTCTACGCGTGCGTCATGTTTTAGGCATCAATAAAGAAATTAATTGAATTGTATTGAATCGCTATGAGACTCTTGTGGTGAAACTCTACGGTGTCTGGAGACATGAACATACGGGGAAATTTCAGTCATGCATGTTATCGAGCATTGATGTAAAATGGCATTGAAATCCCACACCAGGAGTGAGAGCCATGTTGAAGGCACCGCGACCTAGTCAAAGTCATTGAACATTACAAATTTCGTATTAGGCCATACAAAAATCAAGGTCTGTTTGCCGTCATCCGACCGACCCGACTTCAAAGGTACCCAGTGGAAACTTTTTTCTTGGATTCATCGAAATAAATTGTATTTTTGATACAAATGGCCGACCCACTGCCGATGTATGAGCTATGTATGTTTGAAGTTAAGTGTGCATCATGTGAAAACATGCCTCGACTATTTACTTGAAGTTTTCCAGGAAACTGGCAGTGTTCCAATAAGCTGCCATTCATTCTAAAGCTGGTAATGTTATAGCGTGCATATATTCAATCTACTGTTTCATTTTGAACGCAGATTTCGGATGTTGTTTCCGCTAAAAGTGGTGATGATAAATTTGTTGTTTTTTTTGCCCCAAAATTTTGCAAAAAAAAAATGATGCTACCTTCCTACTGACTTATCCCAAAAATAGTAGGTGTAACGGCAAAACAGACAATTAATTTGGGATGGCCAAATATCCAAATCTTGATTGATATGAATATTTAAGCTAGGAAATGCTGAAAATCATTGTGATGAACAGGTTTCATCTCTAACAGAATCGTATCAACTCGGAGGTTCCACTGGAATCAAAATTTTACCTCTTTTTTAACATTTTTATACGAACCTGTTCAAAATAGGCAAATTGGCTGCGACTAACGAAAATTGCTTCCAACGTGCCTTAAAAAATAGCTTGCTGAACCCTGCTGAACATCTGGTCCGGTCAGCTTCCAGCACCGGTCCGGTCCAGGCATCACCGGTTACTGAACATCCGGTCCGGTCAGCTTCCAGCACCGGTCCGGTCCAGGCATCACCGGTTACTGGTCCGGTCCGGGCAGCTTTGAGCACCGGTCCGGTCCAGGCATCACTGAGTACTGAACATCCAGTCCGGTCCGGTCAGCTCCGAGCACCGGTCCAGGCATCACCAGGTACTGAACATCTGGTCTGGTCCGGGCGGCCTGGCATCAATGTTTCGAATTTAAAACATAGTTATCATGGGTCTAGGTTTGGTAGAGGGCGCTCTTCTACCAGATGCAGGAGCGAGGTCACCTTCACGGAGATCGAGATCGAGGGATTATGATTGATTCTGTAGGAACCATCATCATTCATCAGTTCAGGTCGAGGGACCGTTTAGGAAGTTCACGTCTTTCACGTCGAGGGACCGTTTAGGAAGTTCACATCTTTCACGTCGAGGGACCGTTTAGGAAGTTCACGTCTTTGACGTCGAGGGACCGTTTAGGAAGTTCACGTCTTTCACGTCGAGGGACCATTTAGGAAGTTCACGTCTTTCACGTCGAGGGACCGTTAAGGAAGTCGTCACAATAATCAGGATTTCCGCGATTTCGAAAGTCAGATTTTAAACTTGTTATTGTCATTGTAAGCTACCGCAGTTACAGGTAAGCCTATTCTTGATTGCCCGAGACAGGCGTGCAGATATTGTTCCCGACACAAGTTTTTGGTTGATTTTCTTGTGACTTGTTTGTTTTAGGGGTAAGATGGATGAGCCTTATTGTTTTTTGACATATATAGGTCATCCAAGATGGCCGCCACAGCCATTACAATGTGTAAAATAGCCATTTTGAAGCTTGTGACAACTCTACAATCTACAGTTTCAAACCAATTTGCCAATTACTTAATCTGTGGTTTCATAATGGTAGGAGAATGAGCCTTATTGTTTTTGACATATATAGGTCATCCAAGATGGCCGCCACAGCCATTTCAATGTGTGAAATAGCGATTTTGAAGCTTGTGACAACTCTACAATCTACAGTTTCAGACCAATTTACCAATTACTTATTCTGTGGTTTCATAATGGTAAGAGGATGAGCCTTATTGTTTTTGACATATATAGGTCATCCAAGATGGCCGCCACAGCCATTTCAATGTGTGAAATAGCCATTTTGAAGCTTGTTACCGCTCTACGGACTTAAGTTTTAAGCTTAAGACTTAAGATGGCCACCACAGTTATATCAATGTCTTAAATCTTATCCGATTTGGAGCTTGTTACTGCTCTAAGATGTAGAGGTTTAGAGGTTTATAATTTCATTCATACTTGTACTGTGGTTTATTTATGGTGGTCAGAGGATGAGACCTATTACAATTTGCATTCTCTACTTGACTCACTGGTCAAGGGTTAATATCTAGTTTGATAAATGTGGAGCATGTCGGTGAATCACCCCCCCCCCCTCCCCCGGACTCTGATCTCAATGTCTGATGTCAATCGTCAGCAGTTTCAATGGAATGGGCTCGATTAGGTGTGGAACAAGTGGAATCCTCGATTGCCACAGTCGAACCTAGAGTATTAAGAGCTCAATTAGGTTCTTCTTTGCGTCTCTTCTCCGGTTGGAGTGCTCCAGTTTCCACCGAATGGAGGAAGATTCGAGATGTGCAGATTCAAGTCCACCATGCGGACTCCAGCTCCGGCTCCGGCAGCTCAAGGTTCAGCCCGAACTCACACAATGCCATCTCAAGCATCCGTACTTTCTCAAGCGGCTACTAATGCTGTTTGGAGAACAAGTGCACAGCTCCAACATTCTCGTGCCCCTTCTGGTCAGAATAATTCTAGTTCATATCGGGGAATGCTCCTAAAAGGAGCTCTTCCTCTCGGAGAAACTCAAAATGAATGCTCGGGGCCAGTGAGAGGTTGTCTATAACGAGCAGCCACCTACTGATCCGGCGTTCCCGGGTCGTATCACGGCGGCTACTGTCTTCAATTCTGAACACCTCCCGACATGCGCCCGAAAGCAGGTCACGAGACACTAATCTCGTCAGCTCTCAAAGATCTGGCCAAAAAGAGAGCAATAGAACCAGTACGGGACGAAGCCACATCCGGCTGGTTTTCATGAATATTTATGCTCCTGAAAACCACAGGGCGTCGATGGACTGTCATTCCTCGAGCGGCACCTGGATATCCCGAGGCTTCCGATGACTAAAACAGGGAGGTAATTCAAGGTCTCCGCCGAGGTTAATGGGCGGCTTCATTGGACCTGAAAGATGTCAGGTTCCTATTCACCCGAAATCTCATCAATTTCACAGAATGAAGTGGAAACGCCGCCAGTTCCAGTTCAGGTCTCTTCCAGTCGGCCTCAGTACAGCCCACGCCCTGGGTATTTACCAGCTTGGGTCAAGTCCAGAAGGTACACTACACTCCAGGGCTGGGTTTCATAGATATGGAAGAAAAATAATTCCAGGGAACATTTTGAAATTTGTCAGTTATAACCATGGTTTCTCATTGTTAGTATGGTGGTTGAGGATTTATCCCTTTGGATAACTTTGATACTCAGTCTATGAAACCGGGTCCTGGAGTATTTGTCTGTTGGTTTACCTCGACGACTGGTTACTAGTACCAAACTCGACTATAGAATGTCAGGAGGCGGTGACCACTGTCGACCGCTGTCGTAGACTTAGTTCACCAGTTCCGCGTAAACTAAGTAAAATCTCACTTGATGCCGTCCCAACAGTTCACATCTGATCAGCACGGTCTTTCCGTCCATGGCTCGAGTAGCCAAACTTCAAGAAGCGTAGTTACCACAAACGAGAGGACAGCTAGTTATCGGTGACGCCTGTGGCTAAATGCAATACCGCACTGCCAGGGGTCGTATCTCTGGCTATCTACACATTCAGAGAATATTAACTAAAACCATAGGAAAGGGTCAAGCACTACTCCGAAAAAAAACTAATTTTATTTCCAAAAAATTATGATATTATATGGATTGCATGCTGTGTGGAAGAAGTTTTCAAAATTATTTAGGAGCTTATTATAATTTGAATACATGAATTGAGAGCAATTTGAAATGTGTTGATATCCGAAAGTGTCTCCATTGACTTCACTCATTCACCTGATGAAGCTTCTATACATTAGTACCCAAAGCTTGTGTGTCAAATAAACTAGTTACACGTCCTATAAAGTACTACTTGTCTCGTTATATATTCTAAACCCCAGTTAACAATTCCAGTAAGTCAGGTTTAGGGAATAGATATTTAAACCTTCAGATGAAACCGATGTGATACAATTCCAGTAAGTCAGGTTTAGGGAATAGATATTTAAACCTTCAGATGATACCGATGTGATACAATTCCAGTAAGTCAGGTTTAGGGAATAGATATTTAAACCTTGAGATGAAACCGATGTCATACAATTCCAGTAAGTCAGGTTTAGGGGATAGTTATTTAAACATTCAGATGAAACCGATGTAATACAATTCCAGTAAGTCAGGTTTAGGGAATAGATATTTAAACCTTCAGATGATACCGATGTCATACAATTCCAGTAAGTCAGGTTTAGGGAATAGATATTTAAACCTTCAGATGATACCGATGAATTTAGCAATTTTGAATGAATTAAACCAATATGAGATTTCGATCCTAAGAATATTGGAAGCTTGTGTTTAACGTTACTAAATAGTAATATTATATAAAGCTAGAAGGACACGAGCGTATCCATTTTTTTGCCCGATCGCAACGATTAAATTCGCTGGTGAATTTATACGCCCGATACGAGTGGGTACCGATCTATTTATAAATCGGCCATCACGGTGATTTCGTCGCCCGCCGACATTAAACATGTTCGATATTTACGCCGGTGTTCAGGTCACTTGTTAATTCGCTCGTCTTGTCGGCAAGCTTAAAAAGATTTAGAAAAAACTACAAATTCTCATTCCTGAATGAACTGGATTCATCTGGGTTCAGTTTCATGAGACCCAGTTCAAACTGCTCTAGAATTTGAGTTTGTAATTAATGTATGTGATTATAATGAATTGTAATTTTTGTTTTACAGCTTTGGCATTTCGGTTAAGTCGTGCGTTCCGGCGGGAGGAGTTTGTACGTTTGTTTCTCCCGGAGTGTAAGTAGTTTAACTATTTTCATACAATATCATTTAGTGTGACGTATGTCACTGATAATCAAAATCTAATAATAACTGTTGATCCGTAGTATTAACATTGTGCAATTGAAATCCTATAGTTGTTTTTAGAAAGGATAAATGGCGCCATCAATGTGACAATCGATTGTAAAGTTTAAGAAATGAATGTTTAACCTCGCCGAGTACCAGAATTCTTAACCGTAGCATCGAAACCATTCGACTTGTTGTTTAATGTATTTCTCTCTATTTTTATTTTACAGTGATGATCATTTTACAAGACTGCCCGTTTGGGGACTTGGTGGGGGAATTCAAAAGAAACTTGGTTCCCGATAGGATACCACCACCGGTTAATCCTATGTCGCCCGCTGCTGCCCCTCCCCCACGTCCATTAAATTCGCCTCAGCAGCGGCCTGTCAGACAGCCGCCCCCGGCCGCCACTCGTTCGTCAGACAGAGTCCGGGGACGGCTGTTTGAAGGAGATCTGACGGAGGTAAGAATCTTTATTTGTTTTCATATTTTATTCAGGATATCAGTTGAAGTTCAGCAAATAAATTACCAGACCTGTAAACAGAAGAGTAGTCATAAATTTCCATTTGCGGGTAAAACCCCATAGTCGAAAACCTTCGGTTATTGATCTATATCTGCTTAAGACCAATGGTTGTACACACGAGTGCGAAAACTTATCGCTCAAACTTTGATTGTATCCATGGTAACGCGTACAGTATACTATGCGTGACTTACCGTTTCCTATCACTGGAATACAATACTGTTTTAGACCATGAGCGCCATCTGCGGCGGTCATAACGGACTGAGTGGTGATTGGCTGAAATGCTCGTCTACCGTGGTGACGATTATTCGGTGTTACACGTGCAGCAGACACGTCTCTGAATATCTAACATTTGATTGTTGTAACTCATCGGGAAAAATATGTTTATGAGTCGATTTTTTGTCGAAATTTTGTTCGGCAGAAAATTGGCTGCGTACGTCAAGAAGGCGGCTGATATTTGTATCGTGTGACCCCTCGTCCCGGTAATATGCCGACCCACGTACACCTGAGACCAGTTGCATAGTCAGAGCTTAGAATTAAGACCGTTTTAAGACCAACTTAGTTCTATAGCCAATCTAATAACTTAAGACCAGTCTTTAGATTTAAGACCACTTTTGGACTTAAGTCTTGACCATGGAATCGGCCCCAGATGCTTATTCCGCTGTATTGGATGCTGACGTGCTCGTGTCTTCCAGCAATGTTGTTATTCACCAAAAATATCATGTTTTGTTCGAATAACACAATTCATCTGAGTCTGGGTTTAACGGATGACACGTTCAAACAGAACTACGAAATCAATATCAGAAGTCCTTTTATATTGAAACGGTCCCAGAAGTCCCTGTTATAATGGGTACTTTTTCAAAAAAAGTAACGAGAACTCTGATGGCTTTCCGTATCGGTAAAAACTAACTATTTCTATGAGCGTCACTCGTAGATTTACCGAAACGCCACCTTGTGACACGATATCCTAACTACGTATAGGTGTTTTATTTGCTGAATCGCTGGTTTCTCATTCTCATTTTTTATACTTGTGTTTAATTTTATACTAAACAAATTTTTCACTTTTTCTCTTTACAGACACGACCACCGCCAAAAAAAACTAGAACAAAAAGGAAAAGAAAAGTTGCGGTCGTCGTGGCTCCGCAGGGAGGAGGAGCAAGAGTGGTCCCGGCGGATGGTGCGGCTGACGAAGGTAATCGGGAGGAAGGGGAGGGGATAAATAGGAAGCGGCCGAGGAGGGATGGTGGTGGGGCTGGGGATGGTGCGGGTCCTGCTCCTCCTGCTCCTCCATCCGTATCTCGGGCGGTCACTCGTTCACTCGCCAAAAAGCTGGCGAGTGAACGAGTGGCCCGAGAGGTAGAGGTGGTGGCCCGACATACGGATGGAATGTGGGAGGAGCGGCTTCGTTCGGGGACAATTCCGGATTTGTTAACTGATTTAAAAAATATTCTTTCAGTGAAGGGATATTAGGTGCCTTGAACGCATGAGTCGTTCATGCGCGCCTAATATGCCTTCACTGAAAGAAAATCAACTATAACATGTACCACATATTTTTTGATTTAATTTTAGTCCAATTCCACAATTATTTCGGCTTACAATAGTGTCTTCAATTCTTTAAAGCCCAAAGCACCTTTTTGACTCAACATCCAGTATGAAGGTGGCCGGGAATCGGGCCTGTTTTCTTCCATTTTTGTATCCCGCCCAGCATACTGGTTGTTGACTCGAAAAGGTGCTCGCTCTGGGAGCTTATCAAAGGCAGGTGATGGGAAAGGTGCCATCACACACTCTCCTTTGATAAGTTTCCTAGAGTGTCACGGGCTTTAACGGGTTGAATTCACTATAATACCAATTTTCCAAAATCAATTTAATTTCTTTCAGGCCATTCTTTTTCCATGTTTTTCTGGTACATGTTATGGTTGATTTCCATTTTCGAAAATCCGGAATTGAAGCCGTTCGAAGTCGGGGGGATGGTGGTGGGGTTGGGTTAGTTTAGGGTTCCTCTCTGATTACCTTCTTTAGCTCATCATCCGTGCAGGTGGCGCTTGCTCTTCTAGCCGGTGTTCCCTGGGGTAAACATTTTAAATTTAAAAAATCAAAAATAAAAAAAAAATTATAAAATCTTTAAAAATCTCATCTCATTTCATCCAATTTATTTATTTGCGGGTGCGATGCCTATCGCACCCATTCATGTCATCCATCAAAAAAAAAATTAAAACTAAAAACGAAAAAAAATATAAAAATTTAAAAAATCTCATCTCATTTCATCCAATTTATTTGCGGGTGCGATTCCTATCGCACCCATTCATGTCATTCATCCAAAAAAAATAAAAAACTAAAAACGAAAAAAAAATATAAAAATTAAAAAAATCTCATCTCATTTCATCCAATTTATTTATTTGCGGGTGCGATTCCTATCGCACCCATTCATGTCATTCATCCAAAAAAAAATAAAAAACGAAAAACGAAAAAAAATATTAAAATTAAAAAATCTCATCTCATTTCATCCAATTTATTTATTTGCGGGTGCGATCCCTATCGCACCCATTCATGTCATTCATAAAAAAAAAATTAAAGGTAAAAACGAAAAAAAATATAAAAATTTAAAAAATCTCATCTCATTTCATCCAATTTATTTATTTGCGGGTGCGATTCCTATCGCACCCATTCATGTCATTCATCCAAAAAAAATTTAAAAACTAGAAATAAAAGTTCTAAGTTTGTTGTTAGATTCTATTGAAAGAACGTTGTAAAGTTCTTAATTTGTCGTAAAAAACGTTAGAAAAAAAGAACTTCTTAAAGTTCTCAATCTGCCGTAAAATGCAATTGAAAAGATTATAACTCACATGAAAATTAAAAAGATAAAATAATTGATAAATAATCATTAATAAAAATTGAACTTTGGTCTCGCAATGTTTCCCCGTTATGCATTTTTTACTCGTCGTCAAACATCGGCAGCTCATTGTCGATACTCGCAGCTAGATACACACCAGCAGCTTGTCGTCGATTCACACCAGCAGCTCGATACACACCAGCAGCTTGTCGTCGATACTCACCAGCAGCTCGATTCACACCAGCAGTTCGTCGTTGATACACACCAGCAGTTCGTCGTCGATACACACCAGCAGTTCGTCGTCGATACACACCAGCAGTTCGTCGTCGATACACACCAGCAGTTCGTCATCTATACACACCAGCAGTTTGTCGTCGATACACACCAGCAGTTCGTCGTCGATACACACCAGCAGTTGGATTCACACCAGCAGCTCGATACTCAGCAGCAGTTTGATACACACCAGCAGCTCGTCGATACACACCAGCAGCTCGATACACACCAGCAGCTCGTCGTCGATACACACCAGCAGCTTGATACCAAAACAGCTTTTAGCTGGTGAAAACCTACCCCCCATCGGGGTTAAACATGATCAAGCTATTATTCTAGGAATATAACTGTTGCAAGGGAAGTTAAGATTCATTATATCCTAAACTTGATACAAAGAGATTATTGCTAATTATGAATTTCAAGGGTTTAAAAACTGATTTAAAAATCTTGAAAGACGCTCGGTCTCAATAGAGATTTTCATCTTAAAGATTTATTGTCCTCTTACTATTGTTTAGGTGATCTATAATTTGGTAAATGCTGCTGTTGGAAAGATGCCAGAAGAAAGTTGATTCGTGCACATCTTCACTTCACGTATTTATTGCACAAGGCGCCGACTTGCACCTGCACTACACCATTCACACTTCACCACTTCTGCATCTTTATCAATTAATTCTGGCATCTATTTGAAAATTACTTTAAACATCAGATCTCAAACTGAAACATTGAGGTATTGAATTTCAAACTGAAATATCGAGGTATCGAATCTCGATCTCAAATGTTTACTGGAAGCCATATTTGATGTTGTATTATTCATCATAGATTGTTTAGTGTTTTCTGGCATATGCGGGCCATTTAAGATGGTCAGATAAATTCCCCGGTGGAAAATATATCTCGTGGAAGAGTCATGGAAATGAAAAATATCTTATGTAGATGTGAAGTTAGGAACCTTGCAACAGTTATTCCACCTGAGGATAATTTGATATAAGATGAATCAGTTATTGGATCATTTAACTGAAGCCAAATATAGTGAAAAATCTTAGTAAAAATTTGTCTCAAACTACAATTGAAAGGACTTATCACAGTTCTAATTCGACTCTAGGTGCGTTCAGAAGAACTTCTTAACAGTGAAAAAACTTGACTAAAAATCAGGAATCGACCCTGTTCATTGATAAGATTTGATCTTTATTTGAAGATTAAGAATCAAACTCGCTAATTCACAATTTTTGGTAGTAAATACTGTTGATCCATCATATTCGCAGCCCCCCGTGGGCTTACCAATCCATCATACGTGCAGCCACTTTGCGCTTACCAGTCTATCATACTCGCAGCCCCAGTGGGCTTATCAATCCATCATACGCGCAGCCCCCTTGGGCTTATCAATGAGAAACATTCAGACATAGTAACCGTTTTACTCGTGCTTTTCAACGACACCGTCTTATCACTCTGTAGAACGGCGATCGCAGCGTGAAATTTGTAATCGTATTTCTCCGCTGAATTTGAATATTTGATACGCGACGCGCGTGATTGAAGCTTTGTTTATGTTCGTGCTTGCCGCGATGAATTGTCATAAATATATCCTCCGTACAGGAGGACCATGAAAAGGTTTGAAGGGATCCCTAGTTAGCGCTTGTCCAGGTTTAGCTCTGGACCCGCTTGTTCGACTAGGCATCTTGTTGGAAATTTTGTCGACTGAAACTTCCGTTACTTTCGTTTTAGACCTCGCTGCTCGAAGAGCCGTTGCTGCGTCGGTTACTGTCATGCTTCGGCACAATTTTGAACGATTGTTGGAAACCGCCTTGTTCTTCTGCTGCAGATGTTGACTGTGTCGTACCCACAGTAAAGTAGCCATCTTAAATTCAAATAGTTTCGGACATTTGAGGTCCTCATCAACTCCGAGTCTTCATTCAACTGCAGTTACTGCCATTTGCCAGTGTCTGATGTAGAAGTTCTGACTTGACATTTTGATTTTCAGAATTAAAACCTTTTTTCTATTAAAGAAATTAGATATTGGTTAAAAAACAAGTGAATAATTGTTTGTAAGAAAAAAGAAAATCATGTTAGAAAAAAATATAGATGTAAAAAAATATTGATGTAAGAAAAAAAAAGTATATTGTAAATCGACGAGACGACAGAACCAGCATCAGCAACAACAACATCAGAGGAAGCAGTAACCAGTTATTTATCAGCTCCATAAATTACTGAAACGAAATCCACAACTCGGAAACCAACCACACTCAACTCTAGAATTGTTCATACAACTGTCAACATGGAGTTCATCTCACAAGCAAATTAGGTAATTATCTTATGAAATTGTATGAATTGCCAATTTAACATTTTTGCATTTCAAGTAGGTGTAATTGAATGTTTGTCAACCTTACTCTTATAAAACTGTGTTAACCGTTGAACAGGATTCTAAGACTGTGCAGAAAACCCGTTATCGCTGCTTTGCAGCTATAATTATCTGATAAATTAGTATGGAATGCCAATTTTACATTTTTGCATTTAAGTTTAAGTGAGTTTAAAATCACGTTTCATTTGTTGTTTATTTTGTCTTTTCAGTTTTCAATTTGCCGAGATCAGTCGTCAAAAACTGTTACAACGGAAACTAAGATAACAAAGACTTGATTTGGCAAAGATTGAAGAAATCCTGCGAAAAGATTATTCATGAATTGTTCATACAACTGTCAACACGGAGTTCATCTCACAAGCAAATTAGGTAATTATCTTATGATTTTGTATGAAATGCTAATTTTTACTCGTTAATTTTTTACAAATAAGTTGACTTTGAAATCTTTATTAATTTCTTGTTTATTTTGTTTTTTCAGTTTTCAATTTGCCGAGATCAGTCATCAAAAACTGTTACAACGGAAACTAAGATAACAAAGACTTGATTTGGCAAAGATTGAAGAAATCCTGCGAAAAGCTTATTCAAGAATTGTTCATACAACTGTCAACATGGAGTTCATCTCACAAGCAAATTAGGTAGTTATCTTATGATTTTGTATGAAATGTTAATTTTTACTCGTTAATTTTTTACAAATAAGTTGACTTTGAAATCTTTATTAATTTCTTGTTTATTTTGTTTTTTCAGTTTTCAATTTGCCGAGATCAGTCATCAAAAACTGTTACAACGGAAACTAAGATAACAAAGACTTGATTTGGCAAAGATTGAAGAAATCCTGCGAAGAGATTATTCAAGAATTGTTCATACAACTGTCAACATGGAGTTCATCTCACAAACAAATTAGGTAATTATCTTATGGTTTTGTATGAAATGCTAATTTTACATTTTTGCATTTAAGTTTAAATGAGTTTAAAATCACGCTTCATTTGCTGTTTATTTTGTCTTTTCAGTTTTCAATTTGCCGAGATCAATCGTCAGAAAACTGTTTCAACGGAAACTAAGATAACAAAGACTTGATTTGGCAAAGATTGAAGAAATCCTGAGAAGAGATTATTCATGAATTGTTCATACAACTGTCAACATGGAGTTCATCTCACAAGCAAATTAGGTAATTATCTTATGATTTTGTATGAAATGCTAAATTTTACTCGTTATTTTTTTACTAATAAGTTGACTTTGAAATCTTTATTTATTTCTTGTTTATTTTGTCTTTTCAGTTTTGAATTTGCCGAGATTCACATGTAGCAGATATAATGGAATTAAGTATTGAGAACCGCAACTTAACAATAAACCGGATCAACTTAATATAGTGCTGAGGACCAAAAATAAAGGATAAACCCGACCAGTGTAATTCAGTGTCGAGAACCGCAGTTAAACGATGAACCCGACCAGTGTAATTCAGTGTCGAGAACCGCAGTTAAACGATGAACCCGACCAGTGTAATTCAGTATTGAGAACCACAATTAAACGATGAACCGGACCAGTGTAATTCAGTGTCCAGAGCCGCAGTTAAACAATGAACCGGACCAGTGTAATTCAGTGTCGAGAACCGCAATTAAACGATGAACCGGACCAGTGTAATTAAGTGTCGAGAACCACAATTAAACGATGAACCGGACCAGTGTAATTCAGTGTCGAGAACCGCAATTAAACGATGAACCGGACCAGTGTAATTAAGTGTCGAGAACCCCAATTAAACGATGAACCGGACCAGTGTAATTCAGTGTCGAGAACCGCAATTAAACGATGAACCCGACCAGTGTAATTAAGTGTCGAGAACCACAATTAAACGATAAACCGGACCAGTGTAATTCAGTGTCGAGAACCGTAATTAAACGATGAACCGGACCAGTGTAATTCAGTTTCGCAATAACCGCAATAAAACGATAATCTGGAGTTGTAATAGTGTTGTGTATTTGCGTAGTGGATCAAGTGGAAGGATTTTAAGTGTATTTGGTGACTTTAATTCGTTCGCATCCAACAGAATCAACAAAGACATTACAAAAAACGACAAAAAATGATTGAATATAAATGCATTGAATTTAGGTTTGATGATCAAGATAATCACTGATCAAGATTGACAGTTATAATCCATAATTGTTGAACTTGATCAGAGATTTTCAAGATCGATTTTAAGGTGATTCAGAAGTTTAAATCTGATGTTTTAATCTCTGGGACTCAGATATTAAATCAATAGATTTTTACTGCTGAATGATCTTCATGTACAGATGAGCTACAATTGTTCCTAGTGTGTTCTGTTAAGACTGATTAAAGGGTGGAAAAACTTGACTCAAATTCAAATTGAGTCGAGTTTTTCCAAGATAATCTCTGATCAAGATCGGCAGTTACCGGTATAATCCATAATTGTTGAACTTGATTGGTGATTTTCAAGATCTGTTTTAAGGTGATTCACAAGTTTAAATCTAATGTTTTAATCTCTGGGTTCCAGATATTAAATCAATAGATTTTTACTGCTGAATGACCTTCGTGTTCAGATAAGCTATTGTTCCTAGTGTGTTCTGTTAAGAAAGGGTGGAAAAACTTGACCCAAATTCAAATTGAGTCGAGTTTTTCCAAGATAATCTCTGATCAAGATCGGCAGTTATAATCCATAATTGTTGAACTTGATTGGAGATTTTCGAGAACTGTTTTTAAGGTGATTCAGAAGTGTGAATCTGATGTTTTAATCTCTGGGTTTCAGAGATTAAATCAATAGGTTTTAACTTCTGAATCACTTCGGGTTTAGGTAAGTTAAAGTGTTTCCTATTGTAATCTGTTAAACTGATTAAAGGGTGGAAAAAATTGATTCAAATTAATAATCTGAATCAAGTTTTCCAATGATAATCCGCGATCAAGTTCGGCAGTTATAATTCATAACTGTTGAACTCAATTCACAATTAAATGAACTGTTTTAAGGTGATTCAGAAGTATAAATCTGATGTTTTAATCTCTGGGTTTCAGAGATTAAATCAATAGGCTTTACTTCTGAATGACTGTTAGGTTTTGATAAGTTGTAAGTTGTTCCTATTGTTTAATGAATTGGTAGAAATTCTATTTTTAGGTGACAGGTCAAATAGATTAGAACAGTAATTTATGCAGAGGTTGAATTAATTTAATGTTTGATATACCAAAGAATGGTTTATTGTGAAGATTTAATTAAAATCTTAAATAAAGAGTTGTTCAATTTCATAAATGTTTTGTTTTCGATGAAGTTTTTTCATTTTCTGGATTTGAGGAATTTGACTTTAAACACATCGGTGGATTCAGCACAGTTCTGTGGACACAGTTTTGGGACCGAGACCTGGAGACACAGCTCAAGACCCAGTTACAAGTTCAACTGGACTCCATCCCAAAAAACCCTGGGCCCTTCAAACCTTTAAGTAAGATGCTCACTTACAGATTCATAAAATTGACCCTTATTATCTTGTCATCTGCAGAACCATCTCAGAGGCTTAAACCAAGAATTTCTTGTAATGTTCAACAAATGTGAATTACATTAAGTAATTTTTGAGATCGACTTATTACCACCAGTATTGAGTTTTTTCTAAATCACAGTCTACTTATTTTATATTCATCCACGATTTCATAGCTCTTTAACTATTCAACCCTTTCCCTGATGGGCCCTGGCCCCAATTGCTGAACCCAGTTCTCCAAGTCTAACTTCTGGGTTTAATGGTTTATCAGAGAATTAATGGATTAATTGGAAATAATCTAACAATCAATAAAGTTTAAAATTAATTATTTGACATATCGTAATTGATTTTGTTCGCCACAACGCCTTTCTCATCAGGATTATAGCATTTTACTTTCTATGGGTTTTTAAAGGTAAGTTTTCAAAGGAAAGACAGAATGTCCGAATATACGTCCGGATCCGCCTTTATATGCCTCATTCCGATTCTGCTCATTTGCATATATTTTCAGCAAGTGGAAATTCCCCGAATTCCAAGATGGCGGCGACCATGATATATTAAATAACAACTATTTTGGGCCAAATCAACGCTTTCTCAAGCTCAATATGAGATTTCCCGAGCGCAAATGTAACTTAAAAAGAAAATAATCCTGTTGGTTAGTTATATTTTTGATAATTAAATTTATTTGCAAAGTTAAAGTGAAGTTCCAATGACAGATAGAAACGTTGAAAGACTGGGGTAGATTGAAACATGCCCTAGCCACTGGCCACTATGAACAGTCCTAAACGTTTTGATCCAACTGCACCAGTTGAGGTTACTAACTGTGTGGCCCTTATTTAACAATAGTGTGTACATATAAACACAAGGGCCCCCAAACTGCAGTTGCTCTGTTGGTTTTAAATCTGTATATAGTCATAGTCATTTTTGATCTTATCATCTGTTCTCCACCTTTTTGAGTGTGAGAGTTTTATAAACTGTTGTGAAGATTGAGGAAGTCGATAGAAAGAGATGAAAATTGTTTAAGTTGTTATCATGAAAATGACTGAGCTTACTATGTACGGTACATACGACCCAGAGGGACATGGCTTATTATGAGAAACATTGAGGTTTTCATGAAAGTTCATGAATTTTGCATGAAAGTACAATGTTGGAAAATATATCCCCTATGTCACACTCCCTGATTCTTTTTCATTGCCCTCATTTCTCTGAAAGGCCCTTCAACTGAATCAGTCTCCAGTCGAAAAGGTTCCTCTTATAAGTTCAATTGTCTATAACTGATGATGTGATGTGAAGGGTCTACAATTGAACAAATACCGCATTGAAATCAAATCTTCTCTATTTCAGGCATTACTTCTGGCATAAAACACTATTCAAGCAATGTAGGAGCATTTATAGGCGCAGCAGGAAGGAGGAGTTCAGGAGCAGCATCATATAGGAGTTGCACAGGAGCAGCATCATATGAGTAGTGCAGGAGCAGTGAGAGCTTCATAGGAGCAGCAAGACCAGCATCATAGATAGGAACAGTAGCTGAAGAAATGAAACAAGATAAGTAGCATTTGAAATATAGAAAATAGAAAAGCTGTAGAATGTTTTCTATTGTAAAAATATATTTTCAAATTCAGTCTGATTTGTGCCAGATTGTAACTGTAGAAGTTTCACTCATTGTTTCAGTCTAATAGAGTTATAACTGATGTACATGTAACATTGACTGTGTAACACTGCAGTCATTTCTTCAATTATTCCTCCTCAGTTGGAAGAATGTTTGTTCTCTCATCTTCATTAGCGATAAGAATCAATCCCATCCGTCTACCAACAACATCGTCAAATTTCCACTTATCTAATCCTAGAGGGAATGAGTAGTATGAGGTTTGGGTATGGAGTGGGGCAGGGTATGGTGTAGTTGACAGTTAGGGTAGGATAGGGTAATGTGATGAGGTAAGGTCGGTTTGATGATGCAGGGTTATTTGATGTGGTTGGATTCGATGATGAGTTTGATATGGAACTGGTCGAGGTGGGTGTATGTGGTAGTGTACGGTGTGTATGTTCGGAGGGTGTATGATAACTGATTGAAAGGTTGCTGTTAGAGGTCAGTGCAGTAGTGATGCTGGTATAGTTTGTGTAAGGTAGGCGTCGGTGTACCGGGTTAAGTATAGGGTAAGGCATGGTCAGAGTAATGTTACCGTAGAGGAAAAGTTATGTGGGGAAGGGTGTTTTTGTTTTCAGCCCACTTGAGACTTAAGTCTCAGCGGGCCGTTGCATTTTCTTTTCATCCGTTGTCCGTTTGTGTATCCGCAGACGGAATACAGTTATTTTTGGAGGTTTTTAAGTTTTCCAACGCCACTGCACATGTTCTCCAGGGGGTGTTGAGTATAGAATTTTCAGATTGTCAGGAATTTCACCAAGTGTGCATTGGTGTCCCTGGACTCCCCAATTTTGAAATTAGGGTGAATTCTGTAGAATTCTAATGATTGGTTAAATGGGCATCACTCTTTATTGGAATTCTGTGCTTAAAATATTGAATACGAAAGTAAGAACAGACGTCGAAGCTGTCACTGTGGACAGTGAATCTATTTCTGATTTGTCTGGATGTGATGGCGCAGGTGGTGGCCATAACTTCGAGGTCACCTCTTAATCATTACATGTCCTTAGATGGATAGGACACAAGGGTAAATGAAAACATTCTTTAGGTTACTGCCAGGTTTTAGGGTATCGTACCAAGCCTTACCTTCCCGACCTCCTTCCCGCGCTAGCTATTCCAAAATCTCTATATGAGATACATCGAGAACGATGCTATTGAAGATTGAATTCATCGATTCATTTTGGAATTGAAACTTGTTTCATGGAACAAATGGTGCTGCAAATAAACAATATCATCAAACAATGATTCTGATTGACTATAGTGAACTGCTGCCCTACTACTGGTTTTAAAAGCAATTATTGAGATAGATTCCAATCCAGTTCAATTACTATATTTCCCATATAGACACTTACTGCCGGTTGGTACTGGTACATAGCCAGGAGAGACAGCCATAAGAAAAAGAAAGAATATGAAGAACATGAAGAGTGGGGGGTTTAGTCCACTGTCTGCCTAGCGGGTAGGCAGTGGTCTATTCCTACCTCGACTCAAAAAAAGAAAAAAGATATGAAGAGTGGGGTCCGAGAGCAATTCGAAGGTTAAGTCCCCTGTCCGCCTAGCGGGTAGGTAGTGGTCTATACCTACCTCGACTCAAGAAAAAAAGGTGAGCTTAAAGCCACCAAGCACAAAAGTGGGGTCCGAAGGGTAGTCCTCTGCTGGCTTAGAGGGCAGGCATTGGTCTATTCTTACCTCACGTGCTTAAAAATGTTCACAAAAATGGCTATTAAGAGAGAGAGTGAGAGAGAGGAGGTGCTAAGTTTCCTGTACTTGACTGGGTGTAAAGTGATCAATAATGGAAATCATTTACGGTAAACCTTGAGTTTACTAACAATGTATTTTGGGTTCAGAGTCTATTTCTCAACAGTTTGCTGTTAACAAGCTGGTAGTAGGGTAAAAACTACCGGTATTCAGAGATTTGTGAATCAGAAGTTTTGCCGTCATTTGCTTCATGAATCATTCACTTGTTAAAATGAATGATGTGACACACATGTAAAATACTGTTACTGATTTGTCATTGTTTTGATGGTGTCTTAATGTTCAATATCTTGCAGGTATCATCTCCTTGCATTTCACATAGAATTGAGGAGTAGTTTGAGTGGATGGGAGGCATGGAGAGATTTGGCTCAAGATATCTCACTCGTTCGTTTAGGTTTAGTTTGAGATCATCTAATCAGCTTAAGTGTATACATCCTCGACTACTTTTCAACTAGTAGTTCATCGTAGGTTTTAGACGTCACATCCATAGCTCCTTCCACTACTCGTGAATTTACAATTCATTCCTATCCGATGATGCTATTTATGATGGAATGTGTTAAAGTAGATGTCTGTGTGTTTTCATCTTTTGGTAAATCGTGAAAAAATCTGGCTAATTTGAATCGAAAGCCATTGATTATTATCTTGCGCGGTAATGATGGAAAAATTCAAAATGCGAATAGCTGTGTGGAATAAGAGAATGTCTTGAAAGGATTTGAGACATTGAGATGTGTAAAGAGAGACTGATTACACCTGTACTGTCCTAGCCCCTCCCCAGGCAGTCACCACCTCACCCTAACCAATTCTACCAAATCACCCTCACCTCAACAACATCAAAATCCCTTTCACTTCTCCTCTACCATTATTTTTACCATGCCAGCTACCTTATTCCTAACCCTGCAAACCATACTCTACTCTACACAAACCATACCAACATCACAACTGTACCGTCCTCCAGCACCAACCTTTCTTCATTGTCAGACACCTCTCTAACTATACATCGTACACTACCACATACACCCACCTCGACCGGTTCTATAACAAGCTGATCATCTAATCCAGCCATATCAAACAACCCTGCATCATCCAACCTGACCTTACCTTACCACAATACCCTATCCTCCCCTAACATGTCAATCACACCATTCCCTTTTCCATTCCATCCCCAAGCGCCATACTACTCATTCCCTCTATGATTGAATAAGATAGAAATGTTACAATGTTGTAGTTAGACGGATGGGATTGATTTTCTTTGCTAATGAAGATGAGAGAACAAACATTCTTCTAACTGAGGAGGAATAAGTGAACAAACTACAGCGGTGTTACACATTCAATGTTACATGTACATCAGTCACATCTCAATTAGACTGAAACAATGAGTGAAACTTCTACAGTTACAATCTGACACAAATCAGACTGTGTCAGAAAACATTTTTACATTAGCTCCACGTGCTGAGTGGATGATAAACATCATGAGACTCATCAAATTTTGAGAAATTAGTTTAATTGAAAAATTAATTTAAGCAATGTCTGTTTTTGCATTTCAGAGGTTGATGTTACCTGAACATGCAGTTCTGAGCTGACTCCAGATCAGGTGAGCATATTTGCAGTGAAATTGGATAAAATCATGACATTTTCCAAGAGCTCTTATTAGTGGAATTTTATCTCTATAGCCCTTGATCCAAGTGCTGCCCAGTGAGACACTGTCTGGTGAACTCAACATCCAAGTGCTACAGAATCTACCCCCAGTGAGACACTGTCTGGTGAACTCAACATCCAAGTGCTGCAGAATCTACCTCCAGTGAGACACTGTCTGGTGAACTCAACATCCAAGTGCTACAGAATCTACCCCCAGTGAGACACTGTCTGGTGAACTCAACATCCAAGTGCTGCAGAATCTACCCCCAGTGAGACACTGTCTGGTGAACTCAACATCCAAGGAGATGATCTGTTAATTACACTCATGGTTGTGCTGGCTACTGATATGGGAGGTATGTATCGTATCTGGAGCCAATTTCACTTTGATTCCAACAACTAATTTCTTATGATTCTCCATTTCATTTTCCATTAGAAGGAACTGTGTTATTATGATTTGTCTGAGTGTCCGTTAATGTTAGTTGAACTGTAACTCAGAGAAGTGAACCGTGGATGTGACAACTCCACACAGATGTCATGTATGTATCTGGACAATTTTCATTATCAATGTCTTTCTGTTTTAGTTTTCCGCAGAAGAATCTGATAAATATAATGTTATGGACTTTGTGTTTTTCTTTTGAGTGTCTATCATCATTAGCTTATTTCATCATTAACAATTTTATTAATTTTTTCCTTCAGTTTAAAGAATCTGTTTAAGGAGATGATCTGTTAATTACACTCATGGTTGTGCTAGCTACTGATGAGTGGTATGTATCGTATATGGAGCCAATTTCTATTTGATTTCAACAACTAATTTCTTATGATTTTATTCAGTTTGTTTTCCTTCAGAAGAAACTTTGTTATTATCAATTGACTGAGCCTCCATCATTATTAGTTAAACTGTAACTGAGAGACATGAACCACGAATATCCTAACTCTTTAGTCAATGTGTATGTATCAGGACAACTTTCTGATTATCGATATCTTACCGTATGATTTTCCTGCAGAAGAATCTGATGAATATAATGTTATGGACTGAATGTGTTTTTCATTTTAGTGTCCATCATCATTAGTTTAACTATAACTGAAGAGACCTGAACCAGGGATGTTATAATTCCAATGTTGATATGTATGTATCACGACAACTTTCGTTATCAATGATTTTCATTTTTCGAAATCTATGAAATACGGTAGATGTGTGATTGAATCTATATTGTTCTCATTTCAGAGTCTGCTACATACATGTGATACGTGCACAGAGAGACAAATTATATTAATTTTAAACACTTATCCCTTAGTTATCAATGATTTTCCATATTGTTTTAATCTGTTAGGAGAACTGAACTCTGGTCCTGAACATGTTTCAACTCTTCTATCAATAAGTGGTTTGTATGGAAACAGAATTTCCTGCAATAGAATCTGATGAATAGATGTCATGATATTATGTTATTCTCATTTCAGTGTCCATCATTATAAGTTGAACTGTACAGAAACCAATAGCTGAATTGAACTGATCTCCGCAGTCAATGGTTGCAGATGGCTACAGATACGAGTGGTATGTGTGTATGGACACATTTTCAACAACTGATTTTGTATTTTATATTCTGTAGAGGAATCTTTGAGAGATAGATGTTATAGAATCTGTTATTTTCAGTGTTGATCAATGTTAGTTGAACTGTAATGAGTAGAACCAGTAGTTACTCCACAGTCAATGGTTTAGTCAGTTACAGACATACATACAAATAGTCAGCAATAATTCTCTCAAGTGCTGTTCTGTTAAGACAATTTGTTGTAAGTAAACCCACAATGTACGTGATGTGGTTTGTGTGTATGGAGACAATTTCATTATTTTCATTAATTATTTGTTAGGCAATGACAAATTGTCCATGGGATGACCGATTACCAGTAGATGACCAGGGAACAGTCTACATGTATGTATCGAGACAATTTTCTGTTGTTTTGAGGAATCTATAAGAGATAAATGTTATAGAATCTGTTATTCTTATTTCAGTGTCCGTCATCATGAGTTGAAACAAATATCTGATTTGAAGTGAACTCTGCAGTCATTCAACCCTTACACATATATAAGTTACGTATTAGTGATATTTACCACTGACAGACAATCAAAACAACTTGTATAATAATGATTCACTGTTTGTGAATGAACTTGTGAACAGTCGCTACTCCTTAATGCTATCAGTTACAGCCACCTTTTGATAGAATCTCTGTCTAAACCTCTTGCATGATCATCTATATCTCAATTATAATATAATAAATACTAATCCTTCATTTTAACTCTCTTCTATTCTAATACATTGTATGAGTCAAAAGATGGTTGTCATTGATAGAATTAGGGACGCTATACAGCTGGCTAATTGTCATAATCTAAACCCTTTTTGTGTTCACTGCATACTCTGTGACCCTCCACTTCAATGCATTTTAATTGATTCAATTTCACCAACTTTTTATATTTTTTTTTCATGTCAGCGTCAATCATTTTTACCTGCCGCAGGTAGAAATGAATCCACTGCTTGAGTGGCTATAAAAGTCGTTGGTGAAGACAAGTACACTCAATTGGAGACAATAATTTCTTTTAGATCTGACAGTGGTAGGAATTGTAACATTTTAATATATAAGGGGCACATCTAGAAAATTGGAAGACACGTTTTAATTGATATCTGTTATTTTACGTGTTTCAGCTTCAAAATTATCCGAGTTCTACCAAATGAGATTATTCACCCATGAAGACTCGACTGATTCATACCCACATAAGGTAGTTGTACTTTCATTTTTATTAAACATTTCAATAATTAAAATTGGCGATATTAAGAAGAAAAAAGAAATTCGTAAAAATTGCATTATTTAAAGTACTTAAAACCTATTCATAAATAACAATGCGGTACCGCTACATAACAGATGGCACCACTATACGGTCGTTGCTACTACTAGACTGGTTACCTGTATAATAAGTACAATACAATGAATTTTATTCGCACGGTGACGTATGTATTGGCATTGAAGCGCTCACTTATAATTCTATTGTTTTGAATGTGGATACTATGTAGACCCAGAAAACAACGAAGGCTGCATTACGATTGCACCTTACACACAGGGCCACCTTCGGTTATCGGAGTCAGTCGACTTATAATAGTCCCGAGTAACTCATGTCAAATGTCGGAACTATATTCCGGAAATAGTTCGAAAATCAAGCGCATTCGGTTATTAGTTCCAACCACTGGTCGACTAGCTACCTATTACCGAATTTGGCCCAGCCTGTCTAACTCTGGATTCGCAACTGGCAACCGAGTTAAGTGCTTCTCGCTAGCCAGGTTGCCGCTAAGCGGCCACCAGTCTATAATATTAACCCAATCACACGTCTGTCACTCGCTGATTCGCTACGCATCTGATTGGCTAGATATATAGACTGGTGGCCGCTTGACCATTGAGGCAAGCGAGGATGGTTGCGTGACTTATCGAAATGTTCGCTTGCCACAGCAGGAATACCGTCCAATGTAATAAGTGTTTATGTATTAATTGTAGGAATGCCTGGTGATGTAGATCAAGTTCACAGAAACTGAAAACAGAAAGAAACCTTGCGGAATCTATTGTGTATAAATAAATATATTTATTATCGTGTTGTGTTGTTTATTCTGAGTGCGATCTGTGGTGATTCAACCACTTGGTCCTCTCAAGTTTTTTTCCCCATCCAAATTTTTGAATCCGTTTGCGCCGTTTTGACTGAAGTGATCTTTAAATTTGTATTAGTTCTAAGACTTAGACAGGTCTTAAATTCTTTCAGTTGCGGCCACCTCTCGACAAAAATCTATTGTACTAATCCTTAATAACTTCTAATCGCATGCGTCGAAAGGTGGCTGTCATAGATGGAATTAGAGATATGATCGATGTCTAAGATGAATACAATTGCGTTTAATTTGAAACTGCTAAACAGTTGCAGTAAGAGTTAAATAACGATCATCACTGTATCTATGCTTGTGATGATTGTTCCACTCTCAGTAATTACAGAGCTGCCAACTGTTACTGATTTCCAGTATTAGTTAGTATTTTATAACGAGAAATACTGATCTGATTTGTGAAGGTCTTGCCGTTGATTACTGATTAATTGAACATTCCTTTCATATTTCAATGAAACCTTACTGAAAAAAATTCAATTTGCTACTGATAGGACTTTTCAAAGGTTGGCAGCCCTGTAGTTATCTTGGTCTCGCAACTTTACCACCTCAGTACCGGCGACGCATCACTCGTAATCCTCGCCTTCCATGCTGCGCATTTAGCTATCCTCGCTTGCCGGGGTTTAATTGGTTCTGCCCAATCAGATGCGTTGTTTTTCTACCAATAAGGGGCGCCAATTTAAACCCCGGCAAGCGAGGATTAATTTGTCAGCGTTGCCACCGTTAGCTCCAGTACTGTGCCATTGTCAGTTAGACTGGGTCTGAAATGGTGGTGGCAAGCTGCAGGTCTGGACTGCGCGACCAACATTTTCCGTTCCTACATCCGAAATCTACACGTTTTCTTGGCACGTGGTAATAAGAGTTTGGTTGGTTTTTGTTCGAACGCGCGTCTGGTAGTAGACTGGTTGCCAGTTTACATTAGACTGGTTGCCGGTCTCTTCCTGTAGACCGTTTACCGGTCTCTATCTTTTATTAGAGACCGGTTGTGCCCATCCTCCATTTTACATTTTCGATGCATGTCAAATAAGGTCAAACATGTAAAGTAGCAGGTTACTTCCTGGTTAAGATGGCGTCTCTTCGAATCTGCTTGGCTTCGAGCGATATTAAAATTGTCCTTTATAATGGACGGAAAGACATTAATTGCTGTAAGTATCAGATAAATCCGCTGATAATTTACCTGGTATTCGGAATACCGACTAACAAGGATCGAAATCTAATGCGAGGTGAGCTCTGCCGCGACCGTCACTGAATACAGAACATTCTGAAGGAACAGAGGAGATCCTTCCTATAACTACCGTTCGTGGGATGTATTTAGTGAATTGATGTTTTAATACAGTGTTGTAAAATGACTATATTTAGTATCCGAATAAAGTTTACAATTGCTGAACTCCTTAGTGCTTTGTGAGATCAGATATTTGGATCCACCTCAGCCAACTGATTTCCTGATACAGACAGCAAGTTGGGACAGTCAAATTAAGAGATTTGGTCAAGACAAGTTACTCAGATCACACTGGAAATTCGCAATATCCTCTCTCCTCATGGACCACACATTGTCAATGTTGACTTTGCTAGAAATCGATTATAAAATTCATCACGACCAATTCTTTTTCACTGAATTCAATATTTATTGTTCACTTCTGGTACAAAATCTTGTTCAGCCCCTGACAAGAGAATAAACAATGACACTACGTATTTCATGACATAGAACAGTAGTTTTTTTTGCATCGACAAATTGGGACGATCCTGATATCCCTGATTTGAATGATAGTGTCTTTAGAATCATAAAGACCATGTCTCGACCAGACAGATAATCCAATCACAATTCAAATTGAAGGCTCGCTAGTGCAGTTATTCACAGAATCCAGCTCTTTAAACCTCATCAGTTCATCAGAATCGAGGAGTTTCACCGCCTGTTATTTGGAATCTCATTTCATGACAGCTAGTGCTGATTCTTTATTCTCTTTGATTACTGCATGATGTTATCATTCTGAAATTAAAATACATATCACACTTATAATTAAACCTGGATTGACTTTACAAATTAATGGTTCAGAATCCATTTTTCAAATTTACCTTGATGCATTGCAATCTATTCTTTTTATGTTGAGCTAATTTGATACGCATTACTTCAATTTCTTAAAACATCCTACGAGTTGTGACTCACAAAATCATCACTAAAACGCCACAATAATCTACAATAGATAATGAATATAGCTTTTGTGAAATAGCACTCATATTCCATGTTCACATCTTACGAAGTAAGTAAGTAGGTGAAGTTACCTCGTTGGTGTGATTATTTTCACTGGATCAACTGCTGATGTCCAATGTCGCATAAAGAACAATCAATCAATCGCCTCGAGTGAACAAATAAGTTGCCTCTGCTGCATGGTTCAGTATGTTAGTAGTGGTAGTAGTATTGTATGTATTGTTACCGATATTTTCGGTACCACACGCTAAACAAGTGCCTGCAGAAGCGTTACCCGGCAGTTTTAATGAAATTTCGTTCTTCATTGATATAAACAAGAAAATTAATTTTGATAAACTATTTGACGCCTGCGAAAAAATGTAGAATTTCTAGGATAAGCTAATGTGGATTTGCAAACTTGAAATCGAAGTTTTAAGAAATTTGAGGAATTATAACATTTGGCGATTGGGTAGATGATACTTCGACTGTAGGTATAGTGGTTTAATTTTTTTATTGAAGATTGTCAATAATTGATAACTTGCGACCGACTTCATTCATTCATATTTGCCTCTAAGCTGGTCTGCAACTTCATTGCCTCCATAGTTGAAGAAAGAGCTCTTCTGATGTCTGCTTCATCATGACTTCGAGCATATCGTGTGGCTTAGAAGGCTGGCCCGGTCCCCGGGCCCGGGTTTGGCTGTCACTCGATATACTAAAAATTTAGTCTTGAGTCTGGGTTGAAGTGGACATTGTCATTTAAAATAATTTGTTTATGTTATTCTCTATGAATTACTCGTGTGTCTTGTGGGTTGTATTTTCTTACTTTAAAATGTGTAACTTTATTGAATTTGGGAATTTAAATCCCGGAATTTCAATGTAATAACGATCATAAAGAATTGAATTGAATTGTCACCTAATACACTTGCCATCAGAGCACGCGGAGCCGTATGTAACAGCTAGGCTATTATAAATTGCTAATCTCATGAAACCTGCATATCCCCCTAATATCGAACATATTTTCTAAAAAATTTGAATATTGAAATTATATGTTTACACATTTGAATATTGACCGCTTGTAGCCGCTGATGAAATTCACACCGGCCCTACACAGATCGTAGATAGCTTCGTCATTCCACCAACATCCCCATGTCAGGGTCTGACTTTAATATCAGACTTCCGCATCGTGTATACATCCGCCATTTACTTATCATTTCTATTTATGCCTGCCGCTTCTGATATAATCATACATCCTTAACTATTACAATACGTCTTCTAATGATATTCAATGCAATATAACATTCCGACGTTCAAATAGAGGTCATTACATAATCACAGGAAGCCTTTCTACATGTTTGTCAATAATATTTTGCCAAATAGCTTGTATGTGTACACATAGACCTGTGACGTTTTGCACATCGATTTACGGTTGTCGTTTGTAAAATGACGCTGAATGGTTAACATTGTTCAGGTTTCATAATAGTAACGTTTTATAAGGCGTCAAAATGACTTTAAAGAGGTCCATGCGGGAACGTAAATCGCGACTCTGTGTAGGCGGCCATGTTACATAGTTCACGTGATGAAATACTGAAATCTGATTGGATCCGTAGATTCCGCGGAAAATGGCGGACGGGCAAAACCTGTCCCATATTGAATGGCACAGGCAACCAGTCTAGTTTTCTAAACGATGTATTTATTACTCGCGTACCACAATATTTATTACTCGCGTACCACAGTCGGACAATCGACCTATGTACGATCTCCACCGTCGCGTGCTGCCTTTACATAAACAATAAGCGGTAAATCTGTGAACTAATTTCTAACCTCACTTGCCACAGTAAGACACCGATCGGCAGCCGACGAAGTTAATCCCAGTCCAGTGACTAAATCGCAAATTTAGCACCAGAGGCTGAAAGTTGTTGGGAATGCGTGGCTGTAAATCATAAATAAAATATATATTAAACTAAAAGTATGTGTTTATGTTGATGGTTGAGTTTTTGTCAAGGTGTGGAATGCGCGTTTGTGCCGATCATACAGCAACTTATGATTGTTTGTACATCACAGCCAGAACCCAGGTCCACTCATTAGGATCCAGTTCCACAGATCAGGATCCAGCTCCTAGGATCCAGTTCCACAGATCAGGATCCAGCTCACAGAATCCAGTTGCATATAGTTTGATCCAAGGTTAGACTTAGTAATATGTTCATTTCCACAGTGTTAGTCTTGACTTTAATTTTGAGCATACAAAAACATCTCGATTCAACGGACGGCTAATTACGATTCAAGAGAGGCTTCTAGGTATAATGTGAACAAATGTTTTAAATGAAGTTAAATGATTTAATGTAGATAGTTTAAAGTCGATGAGCCTCTGATTTTAATCTATACATGTTCACGGATTTGTCCCATTATAACCTATTTCTTATAATCACAGGTCAGCGGTCGCCATTGTGTCCGGATTCAGGTTGAATTTTGATCGACTTTTTTCACAATGGAATCGGTGCGCATTCCTTTACCGGATATCGATCGTATGGTATTGTTATAGATAATCGCTTGGATGGACCGCAACTCTTCCGATCCATTTTACCTGACCAGCACCTTCCTTTCGACCACTGGACACCAGACAGCTAGCACCTCCTGTGAAAATTCTCCCAGAACCCGAACGTGTTTGGTAAGTGTTAACATTTGACATAACCATTAGAAATTTATTCGTAATAAACTTTATGAACTTGTTTCATTTCCGCTTATGTTTTCCGCACCCAGTTGAACAGTTTAAGAATGATTTTGACTCTTTAAAAGTTAAATTTTTTGACGATGAAATAAATTACTCTTACTAAACAATTCATTTCAAATGTGGCTGACTCTTGACTGGTTAAACTCAATTCGATTGACTTTAAGCCCGGGTTAATATTGATACTGCTCTATTAAACCAGCCCCTGTTCTCAATTTTTTAGTTTTATTGCCAACAATTCGTACTTAACCGTTTTTAGCTTAATGTTCTCACAAACTCGCTAGGCCATGGTGTCAAATTTTAATTTCATTGAAGTTTTTACTGTTTAATACATGTCATCTAAATTTTAATTTCAAAATCAAAATAATTTGAAGTGTTCAATGTGTTGTCCTCTTTTGTAGGATAGCGAAAACACACTGTTGGAAATAACTGAAGTCTGAACAAATCGTTAAGAAGCGCAATTCTTTTTGGTGAGTAAGTATATATCGCTTTCTTTCATCATTTTCATTCTTTTACAACTCCCAGTCTTAAATGTATCAATCAGTTTCCCTCAGGCCAGGTACCCATCTTGGGTGGAGCAGGGAGGTCACCTCCCTGAGTGTCGTGCGGAATTCGAACACGCGAGTTGGCTTCCCAGATTCGAACGCGACAACCACGGCTCGCCCGCCGCTGTTAAATCTTTCGTAATTTTTTAGGAGTCCTAAAACCGTTTTTAGTCTGAAAAAAATTGTATTCAAAACTTCTGAAAAAAACTATTTACTTATTGAGATAATACGCAAATTCATTTCTGAAATCCCTTTGTCGAACCGGGTGATTTATCTCATCGCTATATCTGCGGCGAAAAAACCGATATGCGCGAGCAGTTCTGAACGGCGGGGAATCCCCGTAACGTTCTCCGCAGCAAAGCCACGTGACACGACTAACTTGTACGTGCGTGCTCCGTATTAGTGAAGACACTGTTACTGGGGTCATCATTCTAAAACAAGGTTATTCACGAGATGCTGGTTCAGAGATCGCCGCCAGTACTCTTAGACTAGTTGAGGTCGCACTCTAGAGCAGCGAGATTTATAAAATAGATACCGCGCCCTTTGAATTGATGTCAGTATTCTTTAGATCTCTCAAACCGGCTGAGTAACCTTTGAATTTTATGTTTTCTAGCATTTGCTGGTGAGTCATCGATCCACACCGGGGACCTCACCTAGGAGCAGCAAGTAGGAGCATCCACTGGGACCACACCTAGGAGCAGCCACTGGGACCACACCTAGGAGCAGCCACAGGGACCACACCTAGGAGCAGCCACACCTAGGAGCAGCCACTGGGACCACACCTAGGAGCAGCCACAGGGACCACACCTAGGAGCAGCCACAGGGACCACACCTAGGAGCAGCCACAGGAGGGACTGACCTGAATTGGGAATCACTGAATGGAAAAGATAAGTAGAGATATATTTATTATTAAACTACAATATTTTTGGAGTACAGGTCTTGAGATGTTTTCAAACTTCCCATCATCTCTTCAGGTGTTTCTGTTGTAGTATGTGGTTATTTTTCTGTTCAGGTGTCGCCCCCATATTTTTCTGATTGCTAGCAAAAAACAGGGTTAAATTGCTGTATCAAGCATATTACGATGTTAGATTAATTTGTTCTTGTTGTTCAGGCGTTTCTGCAGTTTTTGAATGTTTTAATGTAAAGTCCATCACCGATTTACACACCACATTCAGGTATTCTCTATCGTGATAAATTGTGAATCAAAAACTTACATATTTAGACTTAATTAGAAATTCATTGGTTCAAAAGGTTTTCATTTATAAAAAAATGTTAAAATTGATTGAAAATAATTACATTGTTTTAATGGGAGTGATTTTTCGACCCTAATTAACATCGAAAAAGTTAAACAGAAAATTTAGAAAAAAATAATGAAATAAATAATAAAATAGATAAGTAAATCTAGTCCTGCTTTCACAAAAAAGTTTTGTTCAGACTTTTTGGGAAATTGGATATATATATATAACTTATATTTATTTTAATCATCAGGTATAATATAGCAATTGACTTGAAATGAATATCATACTAGTATTTATAAACATACAAATCTTCATTAACAAACTAGGGCAAAACATCCCAAAAACGTTAGTTAAAGATATATCATAATTCATTTACTCATTTCAAAATTAGATTTACCATATTTACATATATCATATCATATATCGTTATCTCAATTTTTATGGTTATTCAACTACCTCAATTCTGGGATTTATTAAATAGCAACAATTGTGCAAAATCTTAGTATTTTCACTGGTGTCACTTTCTTCTTTTTGCCGCTGCCTTTTATTTAAAGAAAACACGTTGGCCTTCGTCAATTTGATAATAATAATTGTCTTATTTGGAAAGAAATTCTTGGATTCAGAAAATATAGCACTTGTATCTGAATTCTTGGAAATATTCATTGAATCATCAATCGAAGTGACAAAAATTTGACAAAAAATACTTTTAGTGGATAAATGGTGGTTGTAAGCGGGATTGTTAGACGGAGAGGGGAGATAGAGGAACCACTCGTCTTTTCTTCTGATGCTGTCCTGTCTTGCATTCTGTGACGCAGATTGTAGTTGGATAAACACAGCTGATATCTCATTATCATCGTAATTGAAATGTATGTTGTACCTCTGAATCTGCATTCTTTTTGGCGGCCGAGGTCCACTTGTTCCCTCACTAGAACTGCTGTCCGATCCTTTTCTCTTTCTCGAGGTTTTGGAATTAATTTGAAAAGTTTCGTCCATCAGCTCTTAGCCGTTGAGAAGTACTGCGTGAAAATGAGCAAAACTAGTAATCATAGCTTGACCTGGTTTCTCAATGATGATGTCACTGGGAAAGCCTTTTGGAATAGTTGAAAGGCTTGATGTTAATACTTGATCTGGATGGGTCCGCGCCCCTTCTATAGTGTCAAAAATATATAAATTGTGAAATTTTCCAATTTGGATGCTGTTCTGGGAAATGAAAGGATAATTTCACTCTGTTTTTATCATTTGGTTTTAACGGATAATTCTTGCTGGAAACTACCGTCTTGTGTCTGAACACTCGATATATCGATTTCACTTGTGTGTGTGTCATTAGCATGTGTTGCTTGAAATGTGACTTTTGCTCAAACTATTGACAGCATATTACAGTTTGATTCCTTATTATCACCAGTAGTCATTGCACGCTTTAATCTAACATTGCTAAGGTAATTTTAGGTAATTGCCCTCCCATTCTATCTGGTGTGCAGCTATCTGATAGGCCGCTGCTGAGGCGTATTAATCCGATTTTGGGGAGGGGCAGCAGCGGGCGACAAAGGTGGTGGTAATATCCTATCGGGAACCAAGTTTCTTTTAAATTCCTCCACCAATTCCCCGAACGGACATTCGTCTAAAATGTTGATGACTGTAAAATAAAAATAGGGAGAAATACATTAAACAACAAGTCGAATGGTTTTGATGCTACGGTTAAGAATTCTGGTACTCGGCGAGGTTAAACATTCATTTCTTAAACTTTACAATCGATTGTCACATTGATGGCGCCATCTATCCTTTCTAAAAACAACTATAGGATTTCAATTGCACAATGTTAATACTACGGATCAACAGTTATTATTAGATTTTGATTATCAGTGACATACGTCACACTAAATGATATTGTATGAAAATAGTTAAACTACTTACACTCCGGTAGAAATAAACGTACAAACTCCTCCCGCCGGAACGCACGTCGAATTCTAAAAGCAAGTGTTCCTGCTTGACAAAACTAGTTTGAATAAGAGCTGTTTGTTTTAATGAGATGAACTGAATCCATAGAATTATGTAACTGAACCTAAGTGTGTCCAGTTCCCAAATAAGGATTTGTATTTTTCTAACCCATTTACGTAAGATATCAACAGACAGGGTTCATTCAGAGGTCAATCCTAAATGTCCCTCCCTTGAGAAAAGTGGCGTTTCAGGTGATCAACAGATAAAAATTCATTTAAAATCTGAATCTTTGGCTTTTCTATAAACAGATTGCAGATTGCATTGGCTTGAAACCTGCTTTTGGCATCTAGAAAAATAAGTAAAAATCATTTGAAAATACATTTTATAATGAGTCCGTCAAACAGTTCAATGCTTTCTTACACTTATTCTTAACAAAGTATGAATAAATTAGCATGAAAACAGTACATTTGTAATTGCAGCAGCTTAGCCGCTTGAAGTCGAAGGGTCTGCCCCCCCCTGTTTTTCTCTGAGCTTTCGGCATCTAGTAAGATAACTATGATATAATGATATTAATAGAAAAATTTAAAGTAAAAGTATTGAATAAATTGAAGATACATCATATAATCGAGGCAGTCAAACAGTTCAGTACTTTCTTACAACTATTCTTAATCATGAATAAATTAGCATGGAAACAGTAAATGTGTACTTACAGTAGCATACGGGCTGGAACTTGAGGGGCCCGCGGCCCAGGTTTTTCTAATTGCTTTAGGCATTGTTGTAATGCATGGTATGAATAATTAGCATAGAAGCAGTACATTTGTAATTGCAGCAGCTTATGGGCTGGAGGTCGGGCTGGAAGTCGAAGCTTCTGCGCCCCCTGTTTTTCTCTGAGCTTTCGGCATCTAGTAAAATAACTATGATATAATGATATTAATAGAAAAATTTAAAGTAAAAGTATTAAATAAATTGAAGATACATCATATAATCGAGCCAGTCAAACAGTTCAGTACTTTCTTACAACTATTCTTAAGCATGGTATGAATAAATAAGCATGGAAGCAGTAAATTTGTACTTACTTTATTATACGGGCTTGAATGTGAGGGGCCCGCGCCCCGTGTTTTTCTTGTTGCTTTAGGCATCTTCTAGAAAAACAAGTAAAAATATTAAATCATTTGAAAATATATCAGTCAGTCTTATTCTGGTTCAGTGAACTGATTCTCTATATGGTGCATGTAGGGGTCCAGGGACACCACATCCACTAATTCTCTATATGGTGCATGTAGGGGTCCACTCTATATGGTGCATGTAGGGGTCCAGGGACACGTATTGTTAAAAAGAGGCAGTTTAACGTCGTACCACAGGACAAATAGATAAAAATCACTGATAAAATGTATGGATAAAACGTATTGTTAAAAAGAGGCAGTTTAACGTCGTACCACAGGACAAACAGATAAAAATCACTGATAAAATGTATGGATAAAACGTATTGTTAAAAAGAGGCAGTTTAACGTCATACCACAGGACAAACAGATAAAAATCACTGATAAAATGTATGGATAAAACGTATTGTTAAAAAGAGGCAGTTTAACGTCGTACCACAGGACAAACAGAGTGCAATAATCAATGATTTTAATCCAAATAAGATCTTTTTAGTTGTGACTGTTTGAATTGAGAGGCGGCGATCTCGCTAGTGAGCCAAAAGACAGACACTTGAAATGAAAATAATATAAATAGTCAATTTCATTCGACATTTTTATTATGACGTTCATTAATTAAAAAATTAGCATGAAAGCAAAGAATTTATAATTACAGGAGCATATGGGCTTGATGTTGAGGGACGCCCTTGTCCGCTGGGTGCCTTTTTCGTGGCTTTTGATATCTAAAAAAATTAGTAATAATATTAAATAAATTGAAAATATATCATATATCGAGCCAGTCAAACAGTTCAGTACTTTCTAACAACTATTCTTAATCATGAATAAATTAGCATGGAAACAGTAAATTTGTACTAACAGTAGGATACGGGCTTGATGTTGAGGGCCCGCACCCCACGTTTTTTTCACTGCTTTCGGCATTATCTAGAAAAATAAGTAAAACTATAAAATCATTTGAAAATACATAATATATCAGATTGTGGTAATCATGGTAATCATGGTATGAATAAATTAGCATGGACGCAGTAAATTTGTTCTAGCACCATTTGTACTGGACGTGAGGGTGCCCTCGCCCGCTGGGCGTTTTTGCAGCTTTAGGCATATAGAAAAAGTAAAAATATTAAATCATTTGAAAATATATCTAGCCTCTCATACAGTTAAGTACTTTTACTTGCCTTATTCTTAAGCATGATATAAATGAATTATGCTGGGCGTGAGACAGAAACGGAAAGAAAACAGACCGGCCCAATTCCCGGCCACCTTCATACCGAATGTTGAGTCAAAAAGGTGCTTTGGGCTTTAAAGAATTGAAGACACTATTGTAAGCCGAAATAATTGTGGAATTGGACTAAAATTAAATCAAAAAATATGTGGTACATGTTATAGTTGATTTTTTTTCAGTGAAGGCATATTAGGCGCACATGAACGACTCATGCGTTCAAGGCATATCCCTTCACTGAAAGAATATTTTTTAAATCGGTTAACAAATCCGGAATTGTCCCCGAACGAAGCCGCTCCTCCAATAGGAATCTCCCAGAGGCAATTTAATTGATGGGCACATTTTCAAAATTTGTTTTGGTTAGCGGGCCCCCGACACAGAGTTATGAAAACTGGTCACAACTTTTAACTACATACAAAAAAATTGAATGCATTGAAATTGTATTTGGAGACTGAACTTACTTGGTGCTTGAAAGTCGGGAGGCGTCTCTGGAGGGGTGCTACTGCTGCTGCTGCTGCTGCTGCTGCTGTTGCTGTTGTTGTTATTTGACAGATTAGAAACAGGCGTCTCCGGAGGGGTGCGCTGCTGCTGCTGCTGCTGCTGCTGCTGCTGCTGCTGCTGCTGCTGCTGTTGCTGTTGTTATTTGACCGATTAGAAACAGGCGTCTCCGGAGGGGTGCGCTGCTGCTGCTGCTGCTGCTGCTGCTGCTGTGATTCACCGACTGTAAATGGAAATAATATAAAAATAAATGCAACAGAAAATGAACACAACAGGCACTTATTATACGGTAGTTCAGTAGAATGAAGGGGTCTGGGTAGAAAAACGTGTATTCTAAGATTACTAGTATATATTTCCGTGAGGAATTTCATAAAAACCGGCACGTACGAGGGAAGTGAGGCATGTGAGATTGAGGGCGTCACTGATACTTACATTTAGCAGCGGTGACCTTGCCTGCGAGGCAAACCGACGCTAGAAATGAAAATAAAAAAATACATTAGTCAAATTCATTAACGTTGCTAAGTTCAAGGTGCTGGTTTTTTAAACAATTTTAATAAGAAAAAAATATTCAGGTATAGCTAGCACTATATCAGGAACGTAGCTTGAGGCGGTTCGGGGGGTTCGAAAATTCAGTTCCTCGCAAAGAAAAATTAAAAACAGAAATGTTAAACTTACAAATATTGAAATTTGTTCATTTAATCAAAACCTTCGTTATATCAATAGAAATCGCCCAGAGGCAATTTAATTGATGGGCACATTTTCAAAATTTGTTTTGGTTAGCGGCCCCCGACACAGAGTTATGAAAACTGGTCACAACTTTAACCGTTTTAGCTCCATACAAAAAATTGAATGCGTTGAAATTGTATTTGAAGACTGAACTTACTTCGCGCTTGGAAGTCGGGAGGCGTCTCTGGCGGAAGAGATGCGCTTCTGCTGCTGCTGTTGTTGTTATCCGAATTCAGAGGTGGCGATCGGCCTGGCGACCCAAAGTAGAGACGCTAGAAATTAAAAAATAATATAAATATATTAGTCAATTTCATTAAAAATTAAATTTTCAACATTTTTATTGTAACGTTCATTAGTTAACAAATTAGCATGAAGCGATGAATTTGTACTCACAGGTGCATATGGACTTGATGTAGAGGGACCCCCTTGTCCGCTGGGTGCCTTTTTGGTGGCTTTTGACATCTAAAAACATTAGTTATAATATATAATAATATGAAAATATATCATATATCGAGCCAGTCAAACAGTTCAGTACTTTCTAACAACTATTCTTAATCATGAATAAATTGAAAATATATCATATATCGAGCCAGTCAAACAGTTCAGTACTTTCTTACAACTATTCTTAATCATGAATAAATTAGCATGGAAACAGTAAATTTGTACTAACAGTAGGATACGGGCTTGATGTTGAGGGCCCGCACCCCACGTTTTTTTCACTGCTTTCGGCATTATCTAGAAAAATAAGTAAAACTATAAAATCATTTGAAAATAAATTATATATCAGATTGTGGTAATCATGGTAATCATGGTATGAATAAATTAGCATGGACGCAGTAAATTTGTACTAGCACCATCGTTTGTACTGGACGTGAGGGTGCCCTCGCTCATTGAAATTCCCTTTTGTTTACCATGAGGTAACATTTCAGATGGAGCCACTTTGACTATAATAAACGGTTGTAGTTCTACTGTTCACTGCTTCAGGTTTTCTATTGCAATATGTCACTATTGAACAAGAAACAAGAAATCAATCGAAGTTTGTCCGAACTGGTTTTTCAGTTTTTCTCCACTCGTCTATAACGGGCTATCAATCAATATGGTCGAAAGTGCAGAATGTTCCAGCTGATAAAAACTGGGTTCCAAAATAATCAGCCCTTTGCATGTGATGATGCGAACGATCTGCCTGGGTGCACCCTGGTATAGATTTGACGATGCAGTAATGTATGACGGACATTACCTGTCAGTAGCAGAAGCAGGGTTTAATATTCTATATATATATATAAATTTCGGTTTCAAGCTCAAGAATGATGACTTCAAACAGGCGTTTACGATAACTTACGTCAATTCCGGACATCGAAATATTGAACCGTTGTTGTTGTTGTTGTTGTTGTTGTTGTTGCTGCGCTGTACCCTATAAAAGAGAAAACATATTCATACAATGACAAGAAATAGGACAGACGCGAAATCAGAGTTTATCTAACAGTTTATCTCTAGGACGGATGTGGCTGTGAAATCAGACAGTTTATCTCTAGGATGGACACGTCTGTTAACTGTTGCCACTGGTTACCTCGAAAAAACCGTTCCTGATATAACTAAATAGTTTCCATAGCAACCAGACGAGGTCAAACAATGCAAATTGAGAGATAATAAGGTAATGGATTCGAGGGGGTCTGTCTTGAGGTTGTTGGTTGTTGCAGCAGCTATGGGTCAGTCTTGAGTTTGTTGGTTGTTTTAGCAGCTATGGGTCAGTCTTGAGTTTGTTGGTTGTTTCAGCAGCTGGGTCAGTCTTGAGTTTGTTGGTTGTTTCAGCAGCAGCTATGGGTCAGTCTTGAGTTTGTTGGTTGTTGCAGCAGCTGGGTCAGTCTTGAGTTTGTTGGTTGTTGCAGCAGCTGGGTCTGTCTTGAGTTTGTTGGTTGTTTCAGCAGCTATGGGTCAGTCTTGAGTTTGTTCATTGTTGCAGCAGCAGCAGCTATGGGTCTGTCTTGAGTTTGTTGATTGTTGCAGCAGCTGGGTCAGTCTTGAGTTTGTTGGTTGTTTCAGCAACAGCAGCTATGGGTCAGTCTTGAGTTTGTTGGTTGTTTCAGCAGCAGCAGCTATGGGTCAGTCTTGAGTTTGTTGATTGTTTCAGCAGCAGCAGCTATGGGTCAGTCTTGAGTTTGTTGGTTGTTTCAGCAGCTATGGGTCAGTCTTGAGTTTGTTGGTTATTTCAGCAGCAGCAGCTATGGGTCAGTCTTGAGTTTGTTGATTGTTGCAGCAGCTGGGTCAGTCTTGAGTTTGTTGGTTGTTTCAGCAGCAGCAGCTATGGGTCAGTCTTGAGTTTGTTGGTTGTTTCAGCAGCAGCAGCTATGGGTCAGTCTTGAGTTTGTTGGTTGTTTCAGCAGCTATGCAAAAACTGAAAATACAATCGAAGACAATGTTAAAATCCTGATCTGATTTGTATAGTGTAAGTGAATGGTTTTGGGGTTCGGACTGTCTGCCCACACGAGAACACCCGACCCTCGCGCTACTGCTGCATATGACTGCTCAGTGCGTCTGAGGAGCCTTGATGGACACTTACCGGCGTAGTAGGCGATAAACCGGTGTCGAAACCCCGCTGGGCGGCGTTTTTGGCAAAAACTGAAAATACAATCAAAGACAATGTTAAAAACCTGATCTGATTTGTATAGTGTAAGTGAATGGTTTTGGGGTTCGGACCGTCTGCCCACACGAGAACACCCGACCCTCGCGCTACTGCTGCATTTGACTGCTCGGTGCGTCTGAGGAGCCTTGATGGACAGAACACACCATTGATGGAATAATGGTCAATTCAGTCTAACCTCGTTAAAACTCTGTAAATGTGAGTTAAACTCATTGAAATTCCCTTTTGTTTACCATGAGGTAACATTTCAGATGGAGCCACTTTGACTACTGTTCACTGCTTCAGGTTTTCTATTGCAATATGTCACTATTGAACAAGAAACAAGAAATCAATCGAAGTTTGTCCGAACTGGTTTTTCAGTTTTTCTCCACTCGTCTATAACGGGCTATCAATCAATATGGTTGAATGTGCAGAATGTTCCAGCTGATAAAAACTGGGTTCCAAAATAATCAGCCCTTTGCATGTGATGATGCGAACGATCTGCCTGGGTGCACCCTGGTATAGATTTGACGATGCAGTAATGTATGACGGACATTACCTGTCAGTAGCAGAAGCAGGGTTTAATATTCTATAATATAAATTTCGGTTTCAAGCTCAAGAATGATGACTTCAAACAGGCGTTTACGATAACTTACGTAAATTCCGGACATTGAAATATCAAACAGTCGATGTTGTTGTTGATGTTGTTGTTGTTGTTGTTGTTGTTGTTGTGTTCTAGTAGCGTACGGGCTTGACGTTGAGGGCCCCGCGCCCCGGGTTTTTTTTGTCGCTTTTGGCATTATCTAGAAAAACAAGTAAAAATATTAAATCATTTGAAAATATATCAGTCAGTCTTATTCTGGTTCAGTGAACTAATTCTCTATATGGTGCATGTAGGGGTCCAGGAACACCACATCCACTAATTCTCTATATGGTGCATGTAGGGGTCCAGGGACACCACATCCACTAATTCTCTATATGGTGCATGTAGGGGTCCAGGGACACCACATCCACTAATTCTCTATATGGTGCATGTAGGGGTCCAGGGACACCACATCCACTAATTCTCTATATGGTGCATGTAGGGGTCCAGGGACACCACATCCACTAATTCTCTATATGGTGCATGTAGGGGTCCAGGGACACCACATCCACTAATTCTATATATGATGCATGTAGGGGTCCAGGGACACCACATCCACTAATTCTCTATATGATGCATGTAGGGGTCCAGGGACACCACATCCACTAATTCTCTATATGGTGCATGTAGGGGTCCAGGGACACCACATCCACTAATTCTCTATATGATGCATGTAGGGGTCCAGGGACACCACATCCACTAATTCTCTATATGGTGCATGTAGGGGTCCAGGGACACCACATCCACTAATTCTCTATATGATGCATGTAGGGGTCCAGGGACACCACATCCACTAATTCTCTATATGGTGCATGTAGGGGTCCAGGGACACCACATCCACTAATTCTCTATATGATGCATGTAGGGGTCCAGGGACACCACATCCACTAATTCTCTATATGGTGCATGTAGGGGTCCAGGGACACCACATCCACTAATTCTCTATATGATGCATGTAGGGGTCCAGGGACACCACATCCACTAATTCTCTATATGGTGCATGTAGGGGTCCAGGGACACCACATCCACTAATTCTCTATATGGTGCATGTAGGGGTCCAGGGACACCACATCCACTAATTCTCTATATGGTGCATGTAGGGGTCCAGGGACACCACATCCACTAATTCTCTATATGGTGCATGTAGGGGTCCAGGGACACCACATCCACTAATTCTCTATATGGTGCATGTAGGGGTCCAGGGACACCACATCCACTAATTCTCTATATGGTGCATGTAGGGGTCCAGGGACACCACATCCACTAATTCTCTATATGGTGCATGTAGGGGTCCAGGGACACCACATCCACTAATTCTCTATATGGTGCATGTAGGGGTCCAGGGACACCACATCCACTAATTCTCTATATGGTGCATGTAGGGGTCCAGGGACACCACATCCACTAATTCTCTATATGATGCATGTAGGGGTCCAGGGACACCACATCCACTAATTCTCTATATGGTGCATGTAGGGGTCCAGGGACACCACATCCACTTAGTTGTTGGGCCCGGGCGCTTTCACCCTTCTTGCTGAAAATCAACTGATATCCTGAATTCTGACTAATTACAGATTGAAAACTGTAATTCACAAGTGCAATAATCAATGATTTCAATCCAAATAAGATTTTCTTAGCTACAGTTTAATCATTACCAAGTGGAGCTAGGAGCTGATCTAATGTGTTTTTCATCAGCTAATCATTCATATTTAGGCCTCTATCTAATACATCTGTATGATACTTACGATGATTTTAAACGAATCTGACTGTCCAATACGACGTCTGTGAAACGAATGATTCGATCAGCTGACCGCTGGTCACTGTTCAGTAGTGTTCGCTATAAAAGAGAAAACATATTCATACAATGACAACCAATTCATATATATAGGAGTATAATATAATGATAATAATAGAAAAACTATCAGATTAAGAAATAAAGAATATCATAATATCAAATAAATTGAAAATCCATCATATATCGTGCCACAGTTCAGTACTTTCCTTACAACTATCCTTAATCATGGTATGAATCAATTAGCATGAAAGCAGTAAATTTGTACTTACAGCAGCATACGGGCTTGATGTTGAGGGGCCCGCGCCCCGGGTTTTCTTTAAAGCTTTTGGCATAATTCGTAATGTGGATGGGCTGGCGTCCCATGTTTTTTGTTTGCTTTTAGCATACTTGAATGGTTAATGCTTGACATCTCTCCCAGATTGTATTGGCTTGAAACCTGCCTTATTGGTATCTAGAAAAATATGTATAACTATTTAATCATTTGAAAATACATTTTATGATTAGTCAGTCATACAGTTCAGTACTTTCTTACACTTATTCTTAAGCATAGTATGAATAAATTAGCATGAAAAGAGTAAATTTGTAGTTACCAGCATACGGGCTGGGAGTAGAGGGGCCGGCGCCCCACATTTTTTCATGGCTTTTGGCATTGTTTTCTTTGTTTGTGGCAGCAACTATGGGTAGGTCTGTCTTGAGTTTGTTGATTGTTGCAGCAGCTGGGTCAGTCTTGAGTTTGTTGGTTGTTTCAGCAGCTATGGGTCAGTCTTGAGTTTGTTGGTTGTTTCAGCAGCTATGGGTCAGTCTTGAGTTTGTTGGTTGTTTCAGCAGCAGCAGCTATGGGTCAGTCTTGAGTTTGTTGGTTGTTTCAGCAGCAGCTATGGGTCAGTCTTGAGTTTGTTGGTTATTTCAGCAGCAGCAGCTATGGGTCAGTCTTGAGTTTGTTGGTTGTTTCAGCAGCAGCAGCTATGGGTCAGTCTTGAGTTTGTTGGTTATTTCAGCAGCAGCAGCTATGGGTCAGTCTTGAGTTTGTTGATTGTTTCAGCAGCAGCAGCTATGGGTCAGTCTTGAGTTTGTTGGTTGTCTTGATTTTTTTCTTCAGGAATTCAAGAACAAAGTAGTTGCATGTAGGTAGACACATTCATGAATCACTCAGTGTCTTCCTGTCCCACCATAACTTCCTTGATCCTCATTACTCGGATTTATTCTCTGAACCACTTTTCCATGTTTGTTGTGGTTTGTTTGTTTTGATTTGCTGGTGGTTTAAGCATGCATGTTGAGGGAGCTCTATCAATCCAGGAACAGTCAGCTCACAAGCAGCCCCTGCCCAAAAGGTTTTGACATTATATTTTCAAAAGCTCTAGTTGTTCTGTAGAACCGAGAGCGGAGCTCTGACTTGTTCCCCTCACTGCTGAGGTCTACTTTCTCTGATTCGCTGATTGGCTTCTCTTTGGTACATATTGGATGATCAAAAACTAGAAACTGTCATGCGTTTATTCATTTTGGTATATGTTAAAATTCTTTTACAGTAAAGGCATATTAGGCACATCAAAACAAACCCGGAATTGTCCCCGAACGAAGTGGCTCCCTCCATTCTCCATCAGTATGCCGGGCCACCACCTCTACCTCTCGGGCCACTCGATCCCTCGCCAGCTTTTTGGGCGAGTGAACGAGTGACCGCCCGAGATACGGATGGAGGAGCAGGACCCGCACCATCCCCAGCCCCACCACCATCCCTCCTCGGCCTCTTCCTATTAATTCTTACCCCTTCCTCCTGATTGCCTTGATCAGCTGCGCCATCCGCAGGGGCAACTCTTGCCTCCCCTCCCTGAGGAGCCACGACGACCGCAACTTTTCTTTTCCTTTTCGTGCGAGTTTTTTTTGGCGGTGGTCGTGTCTGTAAAGAGAAAAAAATGAACAATAAGTATTTAGTATAATACACCTATGTGCGTATAATACACCTATGTGAGTCCTTCGCTATTAAACACATAGAACTGTGGAACTGGATCCCGAGGCTAATCTAAATGCGCGCAATTGAGTCCAAGTGCAACTAAAGCACACAACTGCGGATCAGATAAATCATTGGTAGATTCACTTGTAAAATATCTCGCTAAGAACAAACTAAAAACTGTAGAATGTTGTTGAAACTGTTGTGTGTTATTCATTTGGGTATATGTTATATTTGAATTTTTTTCAGTGAAGGCATATTAGGCGCACATGAACGTCTCATGCGTTCAAGGCATATCCCTTCACTGAAAGAATATTCTTTAGATCAGTTAACAAATCCGGAATTGTCCCCGAACGAAGTGGCTCCCTCCACTCTCCATCAGTATGCCGGGTCACCACCTCTACCTCTCGGGCCACTCGATCACTCGCCAGCTTTTTGACGAGTGACCGCCCAAGATACCGATGGAGGAGCAGGAGGAGCAGGACCCGCACCATCTCCAGCCCCACCACCATCCCTCCTCGGCCGCTTCCTATTTATCCCCTCCCCTTCCTCCCGATTACCTTCGTCAGCCGCACCATCCGCCGGGACCACTCTTGCTCCTCCTCCCTGCGGAGCCACGACGACCGCAACTGGTACTTTTCGGTTTCTCTTGGTTTCCCACCATCTTTCAAAAGAGAACTATCGATATATCATTAGCTACAAGGAAACTTTTCAGAAACTTTTTCAGGTCATTCTTTCTTGTATTATTAGCATTTGATTCTCTATATATCGTCAGAACATGGACTCAGAGTGTTTCTTTAATGGTTAAGAATGTCTCTTTAACCAACATCCCCCTAGCCTGCTTCCTACATATCCCTTCCCTTTCCTCCTGATTACCTTTGATCCCCACTGCCTAGCAGCTAACAGCTGCTGCTATTTTATCTGGTTTACATGTTTTGCAGATAGTGTCTGTTATGCTATAGTTGTTCTTTTAATCGTTTAACTTCTTCATCTGAAATTTCATTATTCTAATTTCAGTTTCACGCAGAAATGGTTCATGAAAATCTGCATTGAGACTGGGACGAAATGTGCATTGAGACGGATGAAATCTGCATGAACAGAGATATACTTTAAGATCCCCATTTTATCCATCGGAGTGAATGTACATCCACTACTCACAGGTAGCAAACCTACAAACGCTAAACACTCATCCCTGGGCCCTGATTCAAAATATAAAAAAAAAAGATTAAATTAAGAATTAACATTTTTATGAATCAGTGATCAGTTTCATAAAATAATTCCTAAATTAATTTTAGGGGTTTATTATTTCAGATTGAAATGAATTCTTCATGTTTATGCAATTCTCATTATCTTTCATTGCAGCATTTATATATTCAATTTTAATCATACATGTGAAATATATAATGTATTTTCAGGGAAACGTAAACAAGAAAGGAAGGGAAGAAAGAGAAGGGAAGAAAGAGAAGGGAAGAAAGAGTTGGATGATTAATGCGCACTTATTCTCCATTCCGAATTCCTGTACTCGACTCTAGGTGATCATCATACGAACGAGATATAGAAAAAAAAACATTACTGAAGTCATCTCTATTTTTTAGTCTCAATTTGTATTTCTAATTCAATTTACTAAGTGTGTAAGTCATCATTTGGATAAGTCGTCACATTACTGAAGTCATCTCTATTTTTTAGTCTCAATTTGTATTTCTAATTCAATTTACTAAGTGTGTAAGTCATAATTTGGATAAATCGTCACATTACTGAAGTCATCTCTATTTTTTAGTCTCAATTTGTATTTCTAATTCAATTCACTAAGTGTGTAAGTCATCATTTGGATAAGTCGTCACATTACTGAAGTCATCTCTATTTTTTAGTCTCAATTTGTATTTCTAATTCAATTCACTAAGTGTGTAAGTCATCATTTGGATAAGTCGTCACATTACTGAAGTCATCTCTATTTTTTAGTCTCAATTTGTATTTCTAATTCAATTTACTAAGTGTGTAAGTCATAATTTGGATAAATCGTCACATTACTGAAGTCATCTCTATTTTTTACTCTCAATTTGTATTTCTAATTCAATTTACTAAGTGTGTAAGTCATCATTTGGAAGTGTAAGTCATAATTTGGATAAATCGTCACATTACTGAAGTCATCTCTATTTTTTAGTCTCAATTTGTATTTCTAATTCAATTCACTAAGTGTGTAAGTCATCATTTGGATAAGTCGTCACATTATTGAAGTCATCTCTATTTTGAAGTCTCAATTAGTATTCAGTTTACTTCAGATAACGTAATTTGGTTTAATCACAAGTCGTCAACATTATAATCAATGTAACTACAGTGACTACATTATTGTCCTTTTATTGAGAAATTTATGTTAATTTTTGATTTCTGGGATAAATCAAAATTCAAATGTTATCATTTTTTGTATCAAAAATTGTAAAAAATTGAATAATTTGTGTGCTATTTAAACATTCAGTTATGGGGAGTTTTAAGCTCAGAAAACTTTGAGCCTGTTTATACAAGTGTTGTAACAAGTGTTGAACAATTCAAAGATCATGTTGTTTATACTTTGTCATGTTAGAAAAAATGTTTTCTAGTATATTGATGTTTCTAAAAAAACATATGATTCAACTTTAAAAGGCCAACAAGCCTTCTAATAAAACTAGTTTGTCATATATATATATATTACTTGGTCATTGTCAAGTTTTTTAAAAAATATTTTGGTTTTCTCAGCTTTCTCTGGTGGAAATTTCTTCGTGGAATTCCTCTTCTATACAAGTTCCTCCTCAGACTGTTTTTATGCGAGAGTTTATAACAACCGGATCCTCAGAAAATGGTCGGAGTGCCAAGTCTTCGATTTAAGATCACCAGTCTTATCTGAGACCATAAGTTCACTAGCAAGTTTCACTAGCGATTCCAACAGCTATAGGATGGAACAGTATTATAATATAGGTCACCACTGTGCAATTGAGCCCAGATCATCAGAAAAAGATAAAAGTGAAGATATGTGATGGGATTCATTGAAAATTTTGCATATATAATTAATTCATTGAACTACTTAATTTGTATGATTTATTTTTTGGGAATTTTCGAATTTGTCATCAATAACTAGTATATATTTCTTTTCAAGTTGTGAGCGATCTAGTTCTCTGTCGACCCATTGAAAATGAATCGACTCTGAACTGTAGAACTGGACCCAGGGAGCTGAATCTCGCGTGCCACAGCAAGATACAGAGCTCTTCAATGTCTTAACCGTCAGGTGCTGCCCCTAAACAAATCAATTGCGGTAAATCTGTGAACTAACTTATAGCTCGCTTGCCAGAGTAGAATCATAGCGAGCTGTCTAAAATCTTGAACCGTCTAGTGCTGCCCCTTAATCGATATGTATCGGAAAAGTGAATTTATTACTCGCATGCCACAGTAGTTGAGTAGTTGGAACATCACGATAGACTCGTTTTTCTGTGCAGCTATAACGGGAACTATTTCAGATCTGATAATGAATATAAACTCAGTCACAGTTCGATAACAAACGCCGCTGGGTGAAATTGATGTAAACAAATAATCGTGTTGAAATTGAATTTAGTTTAAGATATATTTTCGTGGTAGTTTTTATTTTCAAGCTGTTTACGTTCACTTCAAATGATGAAACGATGAAACCATATTAAATACATCCCTGTTTTAGTGGGGATTTTGAGTTTTGGTCCTTTCCGTATCTTCTAGAAACATCAAGTAGAAAGGCATTAACTAAACCCTATGTCTTTAACTTCAGGAGTCTATATGGAGTTTTCGGATGCCTCTTTTCCTCACTTCTTGCATTCGTCACTATTAGAAATCCGGACAAACTGAATTCAGTTCGACGAGGCCGAAGAACAGAAGACCAAAGAGTGATCTGCACTAGCCGCAGGGTTCGTGTTGGCTTGGATCGGTGGGAGGCAATCAAACCCCGACATGTGAAGATGTATCCTCAAAAATGGATACCGGAACGCTTCTCTGGTTTACGATGATTAGTCTGCAGGGATAACTCTTTGGCGGGGCGTGATCGCGTGAAAAGCCCAAACTAAACCTTCAGAGTTCACTGTACTACAGCATACAACATCTGATAACTTGCATAATAAAGCGCGGCGTGCATGAAAAGAATTGTATAAATGCGGGCAAGATTCCGTGCCCTGGCAATCGAACGCCGGAGTGGAGGTATTCCATACACTGGTAGGTGAGTCGGAGCATAGACTGGTTGCTCGTCCCATAGAGACCGGTAACCAGTCTAGCCACCTCACGATCAGTCTACATTGAAATACCATTACTGAAATATGGTTGACGGAAATATTCATTTTATATCAGATTCTAAAATATTTTCTCGTATTGAATACAAAATTTTTATTATCTTAATAAGATAAATCTGCCAAAGCTCAACAATTTAAATTAGTGAAAACCGATGTGCGAAGTCGTCAATTCAGTAGCCCGATAGAGCCCGGTAACCAGTCTAACTGACAATGTTCATTGCGCGGGAATGAACGGGCAACTAGTCTACGATGAAAAATCATTTCTGAAAAATTATGAACGGAGATATTCATTTTACTTTGAATTTTGAATTATCTTATAAAACTGACAGCCATATTAACCAAAGTATTAATAGTAAATCTGATAAAATCTAATACCGGTTTTAGAATAGGTGAAAACTGATTTATGTGAAGCCGTCGGTTCAGAAGACTGATCCGTAGAATCGTTCGCCACTTTCTTCCGGTCCACTTACTTCCGCGTTTGTGATTTGCATACAAGTAGTTTGAATGTTAAATGTATTAAGCCGCGTGTTGATTGGTTGAGGTCAGTGCGGTTTACTGAACGATGACCAGCTGTCAGCTGATCGAATCATTCGTTTCACAGACATTACGACGTAAGTATATTTTACATCTTTGATCAAAAATTGTAGTGTAAAAAAACTCCAAACTAAGGCCTCTATAAATGATCGATTGACTTTAAATGATTACTTTAGCACAGCTCTTGTAGACAATGATTAGGTGTCATAGTAGTTTAGCTCGAAAGTGCACATATAAGGTTAATTTTCATCCCTTATTTAGAGACCGAGGTATTGAGCGTCCATTTCAGCCCTTAAAACATCATCAACCTACCTCAAACTGACTGTTTTTAAATCCAGCAATAGTTACCTAACTATTGACTCATCATGGATTCGATTCAAAAACAATTTTAGTGATCATAGTGATTCGAAACGTTTGAATTTTTGAAAAACACGAATGCTAAACGACGGATCCGGACTTCGATTGCGGCCCAATGGCAGAGTTGATTTTCTTATTTGGAATTTGAAGATATAAATCACTGAAATCAATTGGTTTTCTCAACCAAAATTAAAATTAAGAAGAATTTAGGATGGAGATGTTTGATTTTCATTTTGTCTAAAATGCCGACTTAAAAATTAATTCAATTGAATCAAATTAATGAATTCATCATTTCACGATATTATAGATAATCAAAATGTGAATATGAAATCACCTTTTCAATCGCTGTTTTTGGGTAAGATCGCAGTTTTTAGGTAAGATCGCAGTTTTTAGGTTAGATCGCTGTTTTGAGGTTAGATCACCGTTTTTGGTTAGATTGCTGTTTTGTGTTAGATCACTTTTTTGTGTTAGATCGCTGTTTTGTGTTAGATCGCAGTTTTTAGGTTACATTGCAGTATTTGGGTTAGACCGCAGTTTTTTGTTAGATCGCAGTGTTTAAGTTAGATCGCTGTTTTGGGTTAGATCACAGCTTTTGTGTTAGATCGCTGTTTTAGGTTAGATTGCAGTTTTTAAGTTAGATCGTTGTTTTTAAGTTAGATTGCTGTTTTGGGTTAGATCACAGTTTTTGTGTTAGATCACAGTTTTTGGGTTAGATCGCTGTTTTGGGTTAGATCACAGTTTTTGTGTTAGATAGCTTTTTTTAGGTTAGATTGCTGTTTGTGGGTTAGATCGCTGTTTTAGGTTAGATCACAGTTTTTGGGTTAGATCGCTGTTTTGGGTTAGATCACAGTTTTTGTGTTAGATCTGCTGTTTTTGGGTTAAATTGCTGTTTTTATGTTAGATCATTGTTTTTTGTGTTAGATCGCAGTTTTTAGGTTAGATCGCAGTTTTTGTGTTAGATCGCATTTTTGTGTTAGATCACTGGTTTTTTGTTAGATCGCAGTTTTTAGGTTAGATCGCTGTTTTTAGGTTAGATCGCTGTTTTGTGTTAGATTGCTGTTTTTAGGTTAGATCGCTGTTTTGTGTTAGATCGCTGTTTTTAGGTTATATCGCAGTTTTTGTGTTAGATCGCTGTTTTTGTGTTAGATAGCAGTTTTTAGGTTAGATCGCCGTTTTGGGTTAGATCAGTTTTTGTGTTAGATCGCAGCTTTTAGGTTAGATTGCTGTTTTTAGGTTAGATGCCTGTTTTTCTGTTAGATCCCTTTTTTTTCTTAGATCGCAGTATTTAGGTTAGATCGCTGTTTTTGAGTTAGATTGCTGTTTTTGAGTAAGATCGCTGCTTTTGAGTTAGATCAATGTTTTTGGGTTAGATCGCTGTTTTTGGGTTAGATCGCTGTTTTTGGGTTAGATCGCTGTTTTTGGGTTAGATCGCTGTTTTTGAGTAAGATCGCTGCTTTTTGAGTAAGATCGCTGCTTTTTAGTTAGATCGATGTTTTTGGGTTAGATCGCTGTTTTTGAGTAAGATCGCTGCTTTTTAGTTAGATCGATGTTTTTGGGTTAGATCACTGTTTTTGGGTTAGATCGCTGTTTTTGTGTTAGATCGCTGTTTTTGTGTTAGATCGCTGTTTTTGGGTTAGATCGCTGTTTTTGTGTTAGATCGCTGTTTTTGGGTTAGATCGCTGTTTTTAGGTTAGATCGCTGTTTTTGTGTTAGATCGCTGTTTTGGGGTTAGATCGCTGTTTTTGGGTTAGATCGCTGTTTTTGGGTTAGATCGCTGTTTTTGGGTTAGATCGCTGTTTTAGGTTAGATCGCTGTTTTTGAGTAAGATCGATGTTTTTGGGTTAGATCGCTGTTTTTGGGTTAGATCGCTGTTTTTGTGTTAGATCGCTGTTTTTGGGTTAGATCGCTGTTTTAGGTTAGATCGCTGTCTTTGGGTTAGATCGATGTTTTTGGGTTAGATCGCTGTTTTTGGGTTAGATCGCTGTTTTTGGGTTAGATCGCTGTTTTTGGGTTAGATCGCTGTTTTTGTGTAAGATCGCTGTTTTTGGGTTAGATCGCTGTTTTTGGGTTAGATCGCTGTCTTTGTGTTTTTGTCAATCATCATATCAAGATTTGCAATCCCAGTTGCCTTCAAGTTTCATATAGAGAATTAGTGGATGTGGTGTCCCTGGAACCCTACATGCACCATATAGAGAATTAGTGGATGTGGTGTCCCTGGACCCCTACATGCAACATATAGAGAATTAGTGGATGTGGTGTTCCTGGACCCCTACATGCACCATATAGAGAATTAGTGGATGTGGTGTCCCTGGACCCCTACATGCACCATATAGAGAATTAGTGGATGTGGTGTCCCTGGAACCCTACATGCACCATATAGAGAATTAGTGGATGTGGTGTCCCTGGACCCCTACATGCACCATATAGAGAATTAGTGGATGTGGTGTCCCTGGACCCCTACATGCACCATATAGAGAATTAGTGGATGTGGTGTCCCTGGACCCCTACATGCACCATATAGAGAATTAGTGGATGTGGTGTCCCTGGACCCCTACAGGCACCATATAGAGAATTAGTGGATGTGGTGTCCCTGGACCCCTACATGCACCATATAGAGAATTAGTGGATGTGGTGTCCCTGGACCCCTACATGCACCATATAGAGAATTAGTGGATGTGGTGTCCCTGGACCCCTACATGCACCATATAGAGAATTAGTGGATGTGGTGTCCCTGGACCCCTACATGCATCATATAGAGAATTAGTGGATGTGGTGTCCCTGGACCCCTACATGCACCATATAGAGAATTAGTGGATGTGGTGTCCCTGGACCCCTACATGCACCATATAGAGAATTAGTGGATGTGGTGTCCCTGGACCCCTACATGCACCATATAGAGAATTAGTGGATGTGGTGTCCCTGGACCCCTACATGCACCATATAGAGAATTAGTGGATGTGGTGTCCCTGGACCCCTACATGCACCATATAGAGAATTAGTGGATGTGGTGTCCCTGGACCCCTACATGCACCATATAGAGAATTAGTGGATGTGGTGTCCCTGGACCCCTACATGCACCATATAGAGAATTAGTGGATGTGGTGTCCCTGGACCCCTACATGCACCATATAGAGAATTAGTGGATGTGGTGTCCCTGGACCCCTACATGTACCATATAGAGAATTAGTGGATGTGGTGTCCCTGGACCCCTACATGTACCATATAGAGAATTAGTGGATGTGGTGTTCCTGGATCCCTACATGCACCATATAGAGAATTAGTGGATGTGGTGTCCCTGGACCCCTACATGCACCATATAGAGAATTAGTTCACTGAACCAGAATAAGACTGACTGATATATTTTCAAATGATTTAATATTTTTACTTGTTTTTCTAGATAATGCCAAAAGCTTTAAAGAAAACCCGGGGAGCGGGCCCCTCACATTCAAGCCCGTATAATAAAGTAAGTACAAATTTACTGCTTCCATGCTTATTTATTCATCCCATACTTAGTATTTTGTACCCCTGGGTCCAGTTTCACAAAAAGGATAAACGCCTTAATCGATTTAAGATAAACTGAATTAATGAAGAAATTAAATCGATTTAAGAGTTAAACCTGTTTGTGAAACTAGGCCCTGAATTGCATCTAGAATGAAAAAAAGAAAAAAAAATATTGAATATAACGTTGGTGAAATATTTCTGGATCTTTCTGGATTTCTGCTCAATGCATCGTTTAGTAAAATATCGATATTCTCTAAAAGTAAAGATATAAGAATAAAAATATTGTATTGAATCGTGATTAGTTACTGTATGCGCTGCTAGTTGTTGCCCAACCCATAGCCTCATTTCTCTCCATTCTAAATTTGCATTGTTTAACATTGTCTGGTCGCTATGGAAACTATTTATTTAAGTTTCTTTGTTGTATCCATGGCAACAGTAACGTTTAGGTAGTGGCACCAATTATGGGTCCCAACGTTCCCATGGCGATACATGAGAACATTTATCCTATTTTTGACCTTCATGACGTAAGATGGTAGTGAGTCGATGACGTCATTTTCGTCTCACCACTAATGAAAAAAAAAATGAAATGAAAAAAAAGGAAGAAATCGTTAGAATTACGTTTATAAAATTTTTCTGGATCGGCTAAATGTATTGTTCCATTAAATATCGACATTCTCTAAAATTATAGGCATCAATATCAAAATGATGATACAGCAGACTCCGCTTAACTCTGTTCTATTTGGACCATTAATTAACCGAATACCAACTTTTTAAAATTTTAGGATTTTAACTTTAAGGATCAGAAAATGTGTATGCAATTTCAACCGGGTACCGAGTAGGGTGGCCGAGTCTACTGTAGTCTGCTGCCCCCTCGAATCCATTACCTTATTATCTCTAAATTTGCATTGTTTGACCTCGTCTGGTTGCTATGGAAACTATTTAGTTATATCAGGAACGGTTTTTTCGAGGTAACCAGTGGCAACATTTAACAGGCGTGTCCGTCCTAGAGATAAACTGTCTGATTTCACAGCCACATCCGTCCTGGAGATAAACTGTTAGATAAACTCTGATTTCGCGTCTGTCCTATTTCTTGTCATTGTATGAATATGTTTTCTCTTTTATAGGGTACAGCGCAGCAACAACAACAACAACAACAACAACAACAACAGCAACAACAACAACAAAAATTCAATATTTCTATGTCGGGAATAGACGTAAGTTATCGTAAACGCCTGTTTGAAGTCATCATTCTTGAGCTTGAAACCGAAATTTATATTATAGAATATTAAACCCTGCTTCTGCTACTGACAGGTAATGTCCGTCATACATTACTGCATCGTCAAATCTATACCAGGGTGCACCCAGGCAGATCGTTCGCATCATCACATGCAAAGGGCTGATTATTTTGGAACCCAGTTTTTATCAGCTGGAACATTCTGCACATTCGACCATATTGATTGATAGCCCGTTATAGACGAGTGGAGAAAAACTGAAAAACCAGTTCGGAAAAACTTCGATTGATTTCACTCACATTTACAGAAATTTGGTCCGACCCCAAAACCATTTACTTACACTATACAAATCAGATCAGGTTTTTAACATTGTCTTTGATTGTATTTTCAGTTTTTGCCGACAACGCCACCGAGTGGTGTACCGCCTTCTACACCGGTAAGTGATAACTATTTTCTAATAAATCACGCTTATTTCAATCTGTAATTTGAAAATAGAGGGTAGTAGCTGTTATGTATAAATTATGCTAATTAGGAATAAATTCAAATTCGATTAAGTCTCATCATCGTAGAAGTCATATATTAATGATGCTATCTCTAAAGTTGTCATTTAAATTAAGTGTTATATTTACTACTTCATTTGCTTCATGACCCAAAAACCTCTACTATATAACTACTGGTTTTGTTCTAATCTTGGAGAATTTGCTGCAAAATTTACTTATCATTTGTTTAACAGTTTTTATTGAAAACCTGAATCAGTGATACATGCATTCATGAATATCCATCTAATATTTTGTTTTATTTTATCTTTACAGGATTTATCACCGATACAGCACATGGACGTAAGAGATTAAACATTGATCTTGAATTTTAAGTTCAAACTAATTTATTTTTTTATCTCACTCGGGACTATAGTTATTGCGTTCACTTTGCGTCCAGTTGTCTCGGCTAGTTTTTGATTTATCGTGTTGATAATTGGTTTATATACTCAAACTCAAAATATCGGCGCAATTGGAATTAAGATGGCGCACTTGTATGTCCATTTTTTTCCCCGGCAAAATTAGCACTTTAGCAGATTTTAAGGATCAATTCTGTTGTTATATTACATTGAAATCAGAGTTTAATATATATCGGTATAGAGCAGGTTTTTGCTCTAGTTATAAATAAAGTTATAAATAATCTCATGACATGTTCTGTATATGTGTAGTGAGTTTCAATGTCTTTGGTTCCTTTTAAACCAGGGGGAGTTAAATTTGAAAATGTCAGATCGTCGAGCATTTCAGACCGCTTCCAAAGTGGGTCCCTGCACCCCTAGTTATACCGTTAATATTTTAATAATATATTGATATACCATACATTGATATCGGTCTTGTAATTGGATCAACAACCATGAGATCAAAACACAGCAAATATGAACCTGCTGTGAATCAATAGATTTGTGATAAATGTAATGAAATTGTTATTTTTCATATTGACTTTTTGAGTTAAGGGTCTGTTGTATAAGAGTATTTGGTCTCGCGTGTCAATGTATGATATCAATCTGTATTTCCTCGTTCCAATGTTTAAAAGGTGTTCGTCACCTTATATTAATAAACTACTTTTACCGTTAGATGGCGCCATAAGTGTGATATTTGATTTATGGGATACCCGCAAAACCAGCTATTCCACCAGATGGCGCAACGAGTAGTAGGTCGTTCGTTGTCAGAATTAGTTCATTTTCGATGAACTTTGAACTGGTTTGAAGAAGAAATACTTTCATTCTTCTACTCTGATATCGGTTTAGTTTTCATTAATAATTGATTCATTTAAGAGAACAATTCATTCAGATTTAATTGAAATGTACAAGAAAATCGAACGCAGACGACCAACTATTTACTAGCGACACCTGGTGGATCCTCGCCTGCCATAAGTGGAATCCTCGATTGCTACAGTAAGACTGCGGGTATCCCATTGTTTGGCGTGTGAAGTAAAGTAAAGTTAGAAAACGGATGTTTAACTTTGTTGTGAAACGAAAGCGTTTTGGAGATTTTTAAACCAATCAAATCAATATTTTGATATTACGCTTGAAACCCTTCCCACTCATATTCTACTTACTAAGTATATATTCTTGTTTCCGTGGAAATCATGGTGAGTGGCGCCATCTATACAGTGGAGTTAGCTTTATAAATCGAGCTTGCTTCGACAAGTGGCTCCATCTATTCCCTAATACTGAAGCGAGGTAACCAGCAGCGCCCTCATATACAGGAAATGAACGCCTATCAAGTTTAACAATGCACGGTGTATTGACCACAGCGACAGGTGATAATTATATCAATGTTGCTTAGCTATTGCCATAGACAGGTCCGTAGCGTTTGACTGGACCAGAACGGGGCCCCCTAACCAAAACAAATTTTGAAAACGTGCCCAGATAAATTGCCTCTGGGAGATTGATTTAACGAGGTTTTGATTAAATGAACAAATTTTAATATTTGTAAGTTTAACATTTCTGTTTTTAATTTTTCTTTGCGAGGAACTGAATTTTCGAACCCCCCCGAACCGCCTCAAGCTACGTTCCTGATATAGTGCTAGCTATACCTGAATACTTTTCTCTTATTGAAATTGTCTAAAAAACCAGCACCTTGAACTAATGAACGTCATAATGAAAATGTTTAAAAATTCAACCGTTAATGAATTTGACTAATGTATTTTTTTTATTTTCATTTCTAGCATCAGTTTGCCTCAGAGGCAAGGTCGCCGTCGCTTAATGTAAGTATCAGTGACGCCCTCAATCTCACATGCCTCACTTCCCTCCTAATGTAACCATTTTTATGAAATTCCTCAAGAAAATATATACTAGTAATCTTAGAATACACGTTTTTGTACCCAGACCCCTTCATTCTACTGAACTACCGTGTAATAAGTGCCTGTTGTGTTCATTTTCTGTTGCATTGATTTATATATTATTTCTATTTACAGTTGTCAAACAACAGCAGCAGCAGCAACAGCAGCAGCAGCGCACCCCTCCCGCCGGAGACGCCTCCCGACTTGCAAGCAAGAAGTAAGTTCAGTCTTCAAATACAATTTCAACGCATTCAATTTTTTGTATGGCGTTAAAACGGTTAAAGTTGTGACTAGTTTTCATAACTCCGTGACGTCATATTTCCATCGAGTACCGGACCCTTTCCTATGTTTTTTGCCAATTTGGATTGAATGATCGCCAGCGGTTTTTCTATACGACCCGGCTCTGCTGTATTGCATTTAGCCATCCTTTTTCTTGGCGTTTTTATAAGAAGGTGTTTGATTTTGTCTCTAAGGGATTTAGGAATTTAAGAGACACTTGTACTTTCTATGCAGTGAGTTTGTTCTGTTTTTGTTCCCTCGTGAATTTTATTTTTGTTTGAATCAAATCAAATCAGTGCATCTTTCTTGAATTGCGTGTATGTTATAATATTATGTAAGTTATAACGTTAAAATATCTGTTATATTTAAACCGAATATTTAATTGTTGTATTTTGAATGCGATAATGCCGCTACCTGCTAAAGTCCAGCGTCGTCATCGTGAGGGATGCGGTCATCTGTTCGGGCCCTGATTACGTTCTGTGTTCATCCTGTTGGGCTACATCGGGCGTTATATGAGTTAATCCTTCCTCGACTTGCGGATTGTGGTCGGAAGATCTATGGGTTCGGGCCGATAAGTCCCGGAAACAGAAAGTACAGTTTCTGCCGATGTGCCCATTGATGTCTCTATTTCAGAACATCACAGCGGTCGCCGGCTGTACAAGCACGGTCGGCTTCCCAACTCCTTTCTCTGAGGAGGATCGCTGGTTCTCTAGTAACGGTCAGTCACCAGTCAATCAACGGTTCAGCTGGTTCAGTTTCCCAGGTATCGGCGCGCGACAGTCGGGATACCTGCACAGGAACTCAGGTCCGGTCCGGGCTACTCCGAGCACCGGTCCGGTCCAGGCCTCACTGGGTAATGAACATCTGGTCCGGTCCGGGCGGCTTCGAGCACCGGTCCGGTCCAGGCATCACCAGATACTGAACATCCTGTCCAGTCAGCTCCGTGCACCGGTCCGGTCCAGGCATCACCGGGTACTGAACATCTGGTCCGGTAGCTTCGAGAACTGGTCCGGTCCAGGCATCACCGGATACTGAACATCCTGTCCGGTCAGCTCCGTGCACCGGTCCGGTCCAGGCATCACCGGATACTGAACATCTGGTCCGGTCAGCTTTGAGAACCGGTCCAGGCATCACTGGGTACTGAACATCTGGTCCGGTAGCTTCGAGAACTGGTCCGGTCCAGGTATCACTGGGTACTGAACATCTGGTCCGGTAGCTTCGAGAACTGGCCTGGTCCAGGCATCACCGGGTACTGAACATCTGGTCCGGTCAGCTCTGTGCACCGGTCCGGTCCAGGCATCACCAGTTACTGGTCCGGTCCGGGCAGCTTTGAGCACCAGTCCATTCCAGGCATCACTGAGTACTGAACATCCAGTCTGGTCCGGTCCAGGCAACACCGGGTACTGATCATCCAGTCCGGTCCGGTCCAGGCATCACTGGGTACTGAACATCTGCTCCGGTAGCTTCGAGAACTGGTCCGGTCCAGGCATCACCGGGTACTGAACATCTGGTCCGGTAGCTTCGAGAACTGGTCCGGTCCAGGCATCACCGGGTACTGAACATCTGGTCCGGTAGCTTCGAGAACTGGTCCGGTCCAGGCATCACCGGGTACTGAACATCTGGTCCGGTAGCTTCGAGAACTGGTCCGGTCCAGGCATCACTGAGTACTGAACATCCAGTCTGGTCCGGTCCAGGCATCACCGGGTACTGATCATCCAGTCCGGTCCGGTCCAGGCATCACCGGGTACTGAACATCCAGTCTGGTCCGGTCCAGGCATCACCAGTTACTGAACATCCAGTCCGGTCCGGTCCAGGCATCACTGGGTACTGAACATCCAGTCCGGTCCGGTCCAGGCATCACCGGGTTCTGATCATCCAGTCCGGTCCGGTCCAGGCATCACCGGGTACTGAACATCCAGTCCGGTCAGCTCCGTGCACCGGTCCGGTCCAGGCATCACTGGGTACTGAACATCCAGTCCGGTCCGGTCCAGGCATCACTGGGTACTGAACATCCAGTCTGGTCCGGTCCAGGCATCACCGGGTACTGAACATCCAGTCTGGTCCGGTCCAGGCATCACTGGGTACTGAACATCCAGTCTGGTCCGGTCCAGGCATCACCGGGTACTGAACATCCAGTCTGGTCCGGTCCAGGCATCACTGGGTACTGAACATCCGGTCCGGTCCGGTCCGGTCCAGGCATCACCGGGTACTGAACATCCAGTCCGGTCCAGTCCAGGCATCACCGGGTACTGAACAGGGTTCGTCGCGGTGCTTGAAAAGCTTGAAATGGCTTGAATTTGAAAAATACTACTCAAGCGCTTGAAAACAGCTTGAAAATAGATCGAAAGCTTGAAATAATTATTTTTGACTTGAAATAAAAAGTTATGGCTTGAAATGCTTGATTATCACAAATTTTCTTCTTCGCGAATTTTTTTCGATGAAATCGCAGACAGAATATGTTCTTGAGTTGTTTCTACGCGTGCGTCATGTTTTAGGCATCAATAAAGAAATTAATTGAATTGTATTGAATCGCTATGAGGCTCTTGTGGTGAAACTCTACGGTGTCTGGAGACATGAACATACGGGGAAATTTCAGTCATGCATGTTATCGAGCATTGATGTAAAATGGCATTGAAATCCCACACCAGGAGTGAGAGCCATGTTGAAGGCACCGCGACCTAGTCAAAGTCATTGAACATTACAAATTTCGTATTAGGCCATACAAAAATCAAGGTCTGTTTGCCGTCATCCGACCGACCCGACTTCAAAGGTACCCAGTGGAAACTTTTTTCTTGGATTCATTGAAATAAATTGTATTTTTGATACAAATGGCCGACCCACTGCCGATGTATGAGCTATGTATGTTTGAAGTTAAGTGTGCATCATGTGAAAACATGCCTCGACTATTTACTTGAAGTTTTCCAGGAAACTGGCAGTGTTCCAATAAGCTGCCATTCATTCTAAAGCTGGTAATGTTATAGCGTGCATATATTCAATCTACTGTTTCATTTTGAACGCAGATTTCGGATGTTGTTTCCGCTAAAAGTGGTGATGATAAATTTGTTGTTTTTTTTTGCCCCAAAATTTTGCAAAAAAAATGATGCTACCTTCCTACTGACTTATCCCAAAAATTTTAGTAGGTGTAACGGCAAAACAGACAATTAATTTGGGATGGCCAAATATCCAAATCTTGATTGATATGAATATTTAAGCTAGGAAATGCTGAAAATCATTGTGATGAACAGGTTTCATCTCTAACAGAATCGTATCAACTCGGAGGTTCCACTGGAATCAAAATTTTACCTCTTTTTTAACATTTTTATACGAACCTGTTCAAAATAGGCAAATTGGCTGCGACTAACGAAAATTGCTTCCAACGTGCCTTAAAAAATAGCTTGAAAATGGTATAAATCTAGCTTGAAATGGCTTGAATTTCACTTGAGCTTGAGACAATGAACCCTGCTGAACATCTGGTCCGGTCAGCTTCCAGCACCGGTCCGGTCCAGGCATCACCGGTTACTGAACATCCGGTCCGGTCAGCTTCCAGCACCGGTCCAGGCATCACCAGGTACTGAACATCCGGTCCGGTCAGCTTCCAGCACCGGTCCGGTCCAGGCATCACCGGTTACTGGTCCGGTCCGGGCAGCTTTGAGCACCGGTCCGGTCCAGGCATCACTGAGTACTGAACATCCAGTCCGGTCCGGTCAGCTCCGAGCACCGGTCCAGGCATCACCAGGTACTGAACATCTGGTCTGGTCCGGGCGGCCTGGCATCAATGTTTCGAATTTAAAACATAGTTATCATGGTTCTAGGTTTGGTAGAGGGCGCTCTTCTACCAGATGCAGGAGCGAGGTCACCTTCACGGAGATCGAGATCGAGGGATTATGATTGATTCTGTAGGAACCATCATCATTCATCAGTTCAGGTCGAGGGACCGTTTAGGAAGTTCACGTCTTTGACGTCGAGGGACCGTTTAGGAAGTTCACGTCTTTCACGTCGAGGGACCGTTTAGGAAGTTCACGTCTTTCACGTCGAGGGACCGTTTAGGAAGTTCACGTCTTTCACGTCGAGGGACCGTTTAGGAAGTTCACGTCTTTCACGTCGAGGGACCGTTTAGGAAGTTCACGTCTTTCACGTCGAGGGACCGTTAAGGAAGTCGTCACAATAATCAGGATTTCCGCGATTTCGAAAGTCAGATTTTAAACTTGTTATTGTCATTGTAAGCTACCGCAGTTACAGGTAAGCCTATTCTTGATTGCCCGAGACAGGCGTGCAGATATTGTTCCCGACTTAAGTTTTTGGTTGATTTTCTTGTGACTTGTTTGTTTTAGGGGTGAGATGGATGAGCCTTATTGTTTTTTGACATATATAGGTCATCCAAGATGGCCGCCACAGCCATTTCAATGTGTGAAATAGCCATTTTGAAGCTTGTGACAACTCTACAATCTACAGTTTCAGACCAATTTACCAATTACTTATTCTGTGGTTTCATAATGGTAGGAGAATGAGCCTTATTGTTTTTGACATATATAGGTCATCCAAGAAGGCCGCCACAGCCATTTAAATGTGTGAAATAGCCATTTTGAAGCTTGTGACAACTCTACAATCTACAGTTTCAGACCAATTTACCAATTACTTATTCTGTGGTTTCATAATGGTAAGAGGATGAGCCTTATTGTTTTTGACATATATAGGTCATCCAAGATGGCCGCCACAGCCATTTCAATGTGTGAAATAGCCATTTTGAAGCTTGTTACCGCTCTACGGACTTAAGTTTTAAGCTTAAGACTTAAGATGGCCACCACAGTTATATCAATGTGTTAAATCTTATCCGATTTGGAGCTTGTTACTGCTCTAAGATGTAGAGGTTTAGAGGTTTATAATTTCATTCATACTTGTACTGTGGTTTATTTATGGTGGTCAGAGGATGAGACCTATTACAATTTGCATTCTCTACTTGACTCACTGGTCAACGGTTAATATCTAGTTTGATAAATGTGGAGCATGTCGGTGAATCATCCCCCCCCCTCCCCCGGACTCTGATCTCAATGTCTGATGTCAATCGTCAGCAGTTTCAATGGAATAGGCTCGATTAGGTGTGGAACAAGTGGAATCCTCGATTGCCACAGTCAAACCTAAAGTATTAAGAGCTCAATTAGGTTCTTCTTTGCGTCTCTTCTCCGGTTGGAGTGCTCCAGTTTCCACCGAATGGAGGAAGATTCGAGATGTGCAGATTCAAGTCCACCATGCGGACTCCGGCTCCGGCTCCGGCAGCTCAAGGTTCAGCCCGAACTCACACAATGCCATCTCAAGCATCCGTACTTTCTCAAGCGGCTACTAATGCTGTTTGGAGAACAAGTGCACAGCTCCAACATTCTCGTGCCCCTTCTGGTCAGAATAATTCTAGTTCATATCGGGGAATGCTCCTAAAAGGAGTTCTTCCTCTCGGAGAAACTCAAAATGAATGCTCGGGGCCAGTGAGAGGTTGTCTATAACGAGCAGCCACCTACTGATCCGGCGTTCCCGGGTCGTATCACGGCGGCTACTGTCTTCAATTCTGAACACCTCCCGACATGCGCCCGAAAGCAGGTCACGAGACACTAATCTCGTTAGCTCTCAAAGATCTGGCCAAAAAGAGAGCAATAGAACCAGTACGGGACGAAGCCACATCCGGCTGGTTTTCATGAATATTTATGCTCCTGAAGACCACAGGGCGTCGATGGACTGTCATTCCTCGAGTGGCACCTGGATATCCCGAGGCTTCCGATGACTAAAACAGGGAGGTAATTCAAGGTCTCCGTCGAGGTTAATGGGCGGCTTCATTGGACCTGAAAGATGTCAGGTTCCTATTCACCCGAAATCTCATCAATTTCACAGAATGAAGTGGAAACGCCGCCAGTTCCAGTTCAGGTCTCTTCCAGTCGGCCTCAGTACAGCCCACGCCCTGGGTATTTACCAGCTTGGGTCAAGTCCAGAAGGTACACTACACTCCAGGGCTGGGTTTCATAGATATGGAAGAAAAATAATTCCAGGGAACATTTTGAAATTTGTCAGTTATAACCATGGTTTCTCATTGTTAGTATGGTGGTTGAGGATTTATCCCTTTGGATAACTTTGATACTCAGTCTATGAAACCGGGTCCTGGAGTATTTGTCTGTTGGTTTACCTCGACGACTGGTTACTAGTACCAAACTCGACTATAGAATGTCAGGAGGCGGTGACCGCTGTCGATCGCTGTCGTAGACTTAGTTCACCAGTTCCGCGTAAACTAAGTAAAATCTCACTTGATGCCGTCCCAACAGTTCACATCTCCGGATCAGCACGGTCTTTCCGTCCATGGCTCGAGTAGCCAAACTTCAAGAAGCGTAGTTACCACAAACGAGAGGACAGCTAGTTATCGGTGACGCCTGTGGCTAAATGCAATACCGCACTGCCAGGGGTCGTATCTCTGGCTATCTACACATTCAGAGAATATTAACTAAAACCATAGGAAAGGGTCAAGCACTACTCCGAAAAAAAACTAATTTTATTTCCAAAAAATTATGATATTATATGGATTGCATGCTGTGTGGAAGAAGTTTTCAAAATTATTTAGGAGCTTATTATAATTTGAATGCATGAATTGAGAGCAATTTGAAATGTGTTGATATCCGAAAGTGTCTCCATTGACTTCACTCATTCACCTGATGAAGCTTCTATACATTAGTACCCAAAGCTTGTGTGTCAAATAAACTAGTTACACGTCCTATAAAGTACTACTTGTCTCGTTATATATTCTAAACCCCAGTTAACAATTCCAGTAAGTCAGGTTTAGGGAATAGATATTTAAACCTTGAGATGATACCGATGTGATACAATTCCAGTAAGTCAGGTTTAGGGAATAGATATTTAAACCTTGAGATGAAACCGATGTGATACAATTCCAGTAAGTCAGGTTTAGGGAATAGATATTTAAACCTTCAGATGATACCGATGTGATACAATTCCAGTAAGTCAGGTTTAGGGAATAGATATTTAAACCTTGAGATGATACCGATGTTATACAATTCCAGTAAGTCAGGTTTAGGGAATAGATATTTAAACCTTGAGATGAAACCGATGTGATACAATTCCAGTAAGTCAGGTTTAGGGAATAGATATTTAAACCTTCAGATGATACCGATGTGATACAATTCCAGTAAGTCAGGTTTAGGGAATAGATATTTAAACCTTCAGATGATACCGATGTAATACAATTCCAGTAAGTCAGGTTTAGGGAATAGATATTTAAACCTTGAGATTAAACCGATGTTATACAATTCCAGTAAGTCAGGTTTAGGGAATAGATATTTAAACCTTGAGATTAAACCGATGTAATACAATTCCAGTAAGTCAGGTTTAGGGAATAGATATTTAAACCTTCAGATGAAACCGATGTGATACAATTCCAGTAAGTCAGGTTTAGGGAATAGATATTTAAACCTTGAGATGAAACCGATGTGATACAATTCCAGTAAGTCAGGTTTAGGGAATAGATATTTAAACCTTCAGATGATACCGATGTGATACAATTCCAGTAAGTCAGGTTTAGGGAATAGATATTTAAACCTTCAGATGAAACCGATGTGATACAATCCCAGTAAGTCAGGTTTAGGGAATAGATATTTAAACCTTCAGATGAAACCGATGTGATACAATCCCAGTAAGTCAGGTTTAGGGAATAGATATTTAAACCTTCAGATGATACCGATGTAATACAATTCCAGTAAGTCAGGTTTAGGGAATAGATATTTAAACCTTGAGATGATACCGATGTGATACAATTCCAGTAAGTCAGGTTTAGGGAATAGATATTTAAACCTTCAGATGAAACCGATGTGATACAATCCCAGTAAGTCAGGTTTAGGGAATAGATATTTAAACCTTGAGATGAAACCGATGTGATACAATTCCAGTAAGTCAGGTTTAGGGAATAGATATTTAAACCTTGAGATGATACCGATGTTATACAATTCCAGTAAGTCAGGTTTAGGGAATAGATATTTAAACCTTCAGATGAAACCGATGTGATACAATTCCAGTACGTCAAGTTTAGGGAATAGATATTTAAACCTTCAGATGATACCGATGTAATACAATTCCAGTAAGTCAGGTTTAGGGAATAGATATTTAAACCTTGAGATGATACCGATGTGATACAATTCCAGTAAGTCAGGTTTAGGGAATAGATATTTAAACCTTGAGATGAAACCGATGTAATACAATTCGATTAAGTCAGGTTTAGGGAATAGATATTTAAACCTTGAGATGAAACCGATGTGATACAATTCCAGTAAGTCAGGTTTAGGGAATAGATATTTAAACCTTGAGATGATACCGATGTGATACAATTCCAGTTAGTCAGGTTTAGGGAATAGATATTTAAACCTTGAGATGATACCGATGTGATACAATTCCAGTAAGTCAGGTTTAGGGAATAGATATTTAAACCTTGAGATGAAACCGATGTGATACAATTCCAGTAAGTCAGGTTTAGGGAATAGATATTTAAACCTTCAGATGATACCGATGTAATACAATTCCAGTAAGTCAGGTTTAGGGAATAGATATTTAAACCTTGAGATGATACCGATGTGATACAATTCCAGTAAGTCAGGTTTAGGGAATAGATATTTAAACCTTGAGATGATACCGATGTGATACAATTCCAGTAAGTCAAGTTTAGGGAATAGATATTTAAACCTTCAGATGATACCGATGTAATACAATTCCAGTAAGTCAGGTTTAGGGAATAGATATTTAAACCTTGAGATGATACCGATGTGATACAATTCCAGTAAGTCAGGTTTAGGGAATAGATATTTAAACCTTGAGATGATACCGATGTGATACAATTCCAGTAAGTCAGGTTTAGGGAATAGATATTTAAACCTTGAGATGAAACCGATGTGATACAATTCCAGTAAGTCAGGTTTAGGGAATAGATATTTAAACCTTCAGATGATACCGATGTAATACAATTCCAGTAAGTCAGGTTTAGGGAATAGATATTTAAACCTTCAGATGATACCGATGTGATACAATTCCAGTAAGTCAGGTTTAGGGAATAGATATTTAAACCTTCAGATGAAACCGATGTGATACAATTCCAGTAAGTCAGGTTTAGGGAATAGATATTTAAACCTTCAGATGATACCGATGTAATACAATTCCAGTAAGTCAGGTTTAGGGAATAGATATTTAAACCTTCAGATGAAACCGATGTAATACAATTCCAGTAAGTCAGGTTTAGGGAATAGATATTTAAACCTTCAGATGAAACCGATGTGATACAATTCCAGTAAGTCAGGTTTAGGGAATAGATATTTAAACCTTCAGATGAAACCGATGTGATACAATCCCAGTAAGTCAGGTTTAGGGAATAGATATTTAAACCTTCAGATGATACCGATGTGATACAATTCCAGTAAGTCAGGTTTAGGGAATAGATATTTAAACCTTCAGATGAAACCGATGTGATACAATCCCAGTAAGTCAGGTTTAGGGAATAGATATTTAAACCTTCAGATGATACCGATGTGATACAATTCCAGTAAGTCAGGTTTAGGGAATAGATATTTAAACCTTCAGATGATACCGATGTGATACAATTCCAGTAAGTCAGGTTTAGGGAATAGATATTTAAACCTTCAGATGAAACCGATGTGATACAATTCCAGTAAGTCAGGTTTAGGGAATAGATATTTAAACCTTGAGATGATACCGATGTAATACAATTCCAGTAAGTCAGGTTTAGGGAATAGATATTTAAACCTTGAGATGATACCGATGTTATACAATTCCAGTAAGTCAGGTTTAGGGAATAGATATTTAAACCTTGAGATTAAACCGATGTAATACAATTCCAGTAAGTCAGGTTTAGGGAATAGATATTTAAACCTTCAGATGAAACCGATGTGATACAATTCCAGTAAGTCAGGTTTAGGGAATAGATATTTAAACCTTGAGATTAAACCGATGTAATACAATTCCAGTAAGTCAGGTTTAGGGAATAGATATTTAAACCTTCAGATGATACCGATGTCATACAATTCCAGTAAGTCAGGTTTAGGGAATAGATATTTAAACCTTGAGATGAAACCGATGTGATACAATTCCAGTAAGTCAGGTTTAGGGAATAGATATTTAAACCTTCAGATGAAACCGATGTGATACAATTCCAGTAAGTCAGGTTTAGGGAATAGATATTTAAACCTTCAGATGATACCGATGTGATACAATTCCAGTAAGTCAGGTTTAGGGAATAGATATTTAAACCTTCAGATGAAACCGATGTGATACAATTCCAGTAAGTCAGGTTTAGGGAATAGATATTTAAACCTTGAGATGAAACCGATGTTATACAATTCCAGTAAGTCAGGTTTAGGGAATAGATATTTAAACCTTGAGATGAAACCGATGTGATACAATTCCAGTAAGTCAGGTTTAGGGAATAGATATTTAAACCTTCAGATGATACCGATGTAATACAATTCCGGTAAGTCAGGTTTGATATTTAAACCTTGAGATGATACCGATGAATTTAGCAATTTTGAATGAATTAAACCAATATGAGATTTCGATCCTAAGAATATTGGAAGCTTGTGTTTAACGTTACTAAATATTAATATTATATAAAGCTAGAAGGACACGAGCGTATCCATTTTTCGCCCGATCGCGACGATTAAATTCGCCGGTGAATTTATACGCCCGATACGAGCGGGTACCGATCTATCTATAAATCGGCCATCACGGTGATTTCGTCGCCCGCCGACATTAAACATGTTCGATATTTACGCCGGTGTTCGGGTCACTTGTTAATTCGCTCGGCTTGTCGGCAAGCTTAAAAAGATTTAGAAAAAACTAGAAATTCTCATTCCTGAATGAACTGGATTCATCTGGGTTCAGTTTCATGAGACACAGTTCAAACTGCTCTTGAATTTGAGTTTGTAATTAATGTATGTGATTATAATGAATTGTATTTTTGTTTTACAGCTTTGGCATTTCGGTTAAGTCGTGCGTTCCGGCGGGAGGAGTTCGTCAGAATATTTCTACCGGAGTGTAAGTAGTTTAACTATTTTCATACAATATCATTTAGTGTGACGTGTGTTACTGATTCAGGCACGGATCCAGGAATGTTTCCAAGACGGGGTTCATAAAAATGCTGACTAAAATCTCTAATAATAGCCGGGGCCTATACGGCATATTTTTTGGCCAAACATAAGGCCTTTTTTTAATAGCATGGTTTGGTTGCTCCCAAAATTTGAAGAAACATAAAATAAAAAAGAATTAGAAAAAAATTTTTTTATTCCTGTCTGTGAAACAAATTCAGTGAAAAACCGAGCAAAAAAGATTTTTCACCTCGGCCGAATGAGAATCCTGGATTGAACGATGAAACAATTGAAAAACGCGAAGTTCTTTTTTGATCGCAGTGTGCAGAATTCAAACTTTCCAAGAATCATTTGTTCGGACATATGTATATTGCCCTATTGACAGTTCCCTCTTCCTTCTAAAAGTGATTTTATCTCACTGAGGGAATTTTTAAAAAATTTTCTCTGAAATGATATGGTAGCGTTTTTTTTTTTGCTTTAAAAATTTTTTGGTAGCCGATCAGCGGGGTCACGACCCCTGAAACCCTCCCTGGATCCGCGCCTATGATATCTCCTCAAAATCTAATAAAAACTTTCAATGAATTAATGCTGTAATGACGATATGTAGCCATCTGTCTATTTGAATGCATTTGCAAAAAGACAAAAAGAAATAGTAGCAGAATTTTGGCTAAAAGTTTAGAATACCCAAATTCAACATTGCTTGCAGCAGACGGTATTTCCGCCATTTTGGTTAACAGGGGATTCCCCCCTCCGGTACTTCCCATGATCAATAGTGTCTATGACGCGTTGCGTACGGAATGCCATGGAATTCCCTCACATGATTTATGATAATAATGTTTACTTGCATTCTGATTGGTTAAAATCGCGTGTAGTTTGAACGTAGGCAATGTTTACATTTGTAACGTCACCGGCGAGTCGCTGACATTAACGTAGTCATTGAGTTAACATTATCTTGCACTGAATGGTGATATCAATCGCATTCATTTTATAAATATTTTGAATATGAATTTGTTTTTATATATCAACTGCGAGTAACAGTGTTACGCTATTGAGTCTTAAGAGACAGCCTTTATGGACCTTATTGGTTGTTATAACTCACAAGCTGACTGAGTTAGCATTCTGGATCCGTCAGATTAGTTACTTCTAGAAAATATGTTAGTCACATTTTCTGACTATATTCTGGAAAACAGTGGAAGCTTGTATCCACCCTAGATTAGAACCAATCAGAATAGAACCAATCAGAATACACTATTTTACAGAAAATGTATTTATGACAATTGCGTAAGGTTTTAGTAAAATAGTGTTTTTTCTCGAGTAGTTGCCGAAGAAGCATAAAAATTTGATTCAATTTCATTCAGATTTAAACAAACAAATCGAATTTCATTTCATTCAGCGCAAACTTCAAATCTAATTAAAATTTTGTTCAGTATGAATAAGTTGCAAATCATTGAGAGGAAAAAATAATTAATTGTGTTACTTAAAAAAATCACAATTGTACTGTGTTTATCAAAACAGGAGACCACAGGACCTTTGGTCCTCTAGTATTCTTTTCCTAGTTATTCCAAAAACACTAAAACAGTCCAATCAGCGATCGCTGCCAGACCAACACGATTACATTGAAATCAAACTTAAGTAACATCAGGCGCCCCCTGTTGGAATAATATTCATAGCCGTAGCATCGAAACCATTCGACTTGTTGTTTAATGTATTTCTCTCTATTTTTATTTTACAGTGATGAACATTTTAGAAGAATGTCCGTTTGGGGACTTGGTGGGGGAATTCAAAAGAAACTTGGTTCCCGATAGGATACCACCACCGGTTAATCCTATGTCGCCCGCTGCTGCCCCTCCCCCACGTCCATTAAATTCGCCTCAGCAGCGGCCTGTCAGACAGCCGCCCCCGGCCGCCACTCGTTCGTCAGACAGAGTCCGGGGACGGCTGTTTGAAGGAGATCTGACGGAGGTAAGAATCTTTATTTGTTTTCATATTTTATTCAGGATATCAGTTGAAGTTCAGCAAATAAATTACCAGACCTGTAAACAGAAGAGTAGTCATAAATTTCCATTTGCGGGTAAAACCCCATAGTCGAAAACCTTCGGTTATTGATCTATATCTGCTTAAGACCAATGGTTGTACACACGAGTGCGAAAACTTATCGCTCAAACTTTGATTGTATCCATGGTAACGCGTACAGTATACTATGCGTGACTTACCGTTTCCTATCACTGGAATACAATACTGTTTTTGACCATGAGCGCCATCTGCGGCGGTCATAACGGACTGACTGGTGATTGGCTGAAATGCTCGTCTACCGTGGTGACGATTATTCGGTGTTACACGTGCAGCAGACACGTCTCTGAATATCTAACATTTGATTGTTGTAACTCATCGGGAAAAATATGTTTATGAGTCGATTTTTTGTCGAAATTTTGTTCGGCAGAAAATTGGCTGCGTACGTCAAGAAGGCGGCTGATATTTGTATCGTGTGACCCCTCGTCCCGGTAATATGCCGACCCACGTACACCTGAGACCAGTTGCATAGTCAGAGCTTAGAATTAAGACCGTTTTAAGACCAACTTAGTTCTATAGCCAATCTAATAACTTAAGACCAGTCTTTAGATTTAAGACCACTTTTGGACTTAAGTCTTGACCATGGAATCGGCCCCAGATGCTTATTCCGCTGTATTGGATGCTGACGTGCTCGTGTCTTCCAGCAATGTTGTTATTCACCAAAAATATCATGTTTTGTTCGAATAACACAATTCATCTGAGTCTGGGTTTAACGGATGACACGTTCAAACAGAACTACGAAATCAATATCAGAAGTCCTTTTATATTGAAACGGTCCCAGAAGTCCCTGTTATAATGGGTACTTTTTCAAAAAAAGTAACGAGAACTCCGATGGCTTTCCGTATCGGTAAAAACTAACTATTTCTATGAGCGTCACTCGTAGATTTACCGAAACGCCACCTTGTGACACGATATCCTAACTACGTATAGGTGTTTTATTTGCTGAATCGCTGGTTTCTCATTCTCATTTTTTATACTTGTGTTTAATTTTATACTAAACAAATTTTTCACTTTTTCTCTTTACAGACACGACCACCGCCAAAAAAAACAAGAACAAAAAGGAAAAGAAAAGTTGCGGTCGTCGTGGCTCCGCAGGGAGGAGGAGCAAGAGTGGTCCCGGCGGATGGTGCGGCTGACGAAGGTAATCGGGAGGAAGGGGAGGGGATAAATAGGAAGCGGCCGAGGAGGGATGGTGGTGGGGCTGGGGATGGTGCGGGTCCTGCTCCTCCTGCTCCTCCATCCGTATCTCGGGCGGTCACTCGTTCACTCGCCAAAAAGCTGGCGAGTGAACGAGTGGCCCGAGAGGTAGAGGTGGTGGCCCGACATACGGATGGAATGTGGGAGGAGCGGCTTCGTTCGGGGACAATTCCGGATTTGTTAACCGATTTGAAAAATATTCTTTCAGTGAAGGGATATTAGGTGCCTTGAACGCATGAGTCGTTCATGCGCGCCTAATATGCCTTCACTGAAAAAAAATCAACTATAACATGTACCACATATTTTTTGATTTAATTTTAGTCCAATTCCACAATTATTTCGGCTTACAATAGTGTCAATTCAATTCTTTAAAGCCCAAAGCACCTTTTTGACTCAACATCCAGTATGAAGGTGGCCGGGAATCGGGCCTGTTTTCTTCCATTTTTGTATCCCGCCCAGCATACTGGTTGTTGACTCGAAAAGGTGCTCGCTCTGGGAGCTTATCAAAGGCAGGTGATGGGAAAGGTGCCATCACACACTCTCCTTTGATAAGTTTCCTAGAGTGTCACGGGCTTTAACGGGTTGAATTCACTATAATACCAATTTTCCAAAATCAATTTAATTTCTTTCAGGCCATTCTTTTTCCATGTTTTTCTGGTACATGTTATGGTTGATTTCCATTTTCGAAAATCCGGAATTGAAGCCGTTCGAAGTCGGGGGGATGGTGGTGGGGTTGGGTTAGTTTAGGGTTCCTCTCTGATTACCTTCTTTAGCTCATCATCCGTGCAGGTGGCGCTTGCTCTTCTAGCCGGTGTTCCCTGGGGTAAACATTTTAAATTTAAAAAATCAAAAATAAAAAAAAAATTATAAAATCTTTAAAAATCTCATCTCATTTCATCCAATTTATTTATTTGCGGGTGCGATGCCTATCGCACCCATTCATGTCATCCATCAAAAAAAAAATTAAAACTAAAAACGAAAAAAAATATAAAAATTTAAAAAATCTCATCTCATTTCATCCAATTTATTTGCGGGTGCGATTCCTATCGCACCCATTCATGTCATTCATCCAAAAAAAATAAAAAACGAAAAACGAAAAAAAAATATAAAAATTAAAAAAATCTCATCTCATTTCATCCAATTTATTTATTTGCGGGTGCGATTCCTATCGCACCCATTCATGTCATTCATCCAAAAAAAAATAAAAAACTAAAAACAAAAAAAAAATATTAAAATTAAAAAATCTCATCTCATTTCATCCAATTTATTTATTTGCGGGTGCGATTCCTATCGCACCCATTCATGTCATTCATCCAAAAAAAATTTAAAAACTAGAAATTAAAGTTCTAAGTTTGTTGTTAGATTCTATTCAAAGAACGTTGTAAAGTTCTTAATTTGTCGTAAAAAACGTTAGAAAAAAAGAACTTCTTAAAGTTCTCAATCTGCCGTAAAATGCAATTGAAAAGATTATAACTCACATGAAAATTAAAAAGATAAAATAATTTATAAATAATCATTAATAAAAATTGAACTTTGGTCTCGCAATGTTTCCCCGTTATGCATTTTTTACTCGTCGTCAAACATCGGCAGCTCATCGTCGATACTCGCAGCTCGATACACACCAGCAGCTTGTCGTCGATACACACCAGCAGCTCGATACACACCAGCAGCTTGTCGTCGATACTCACCAGCAGCTCGATTCACACCAGCAGTTCGTCGTTGATACACACCAGCAGTTCGTCGTTGATACACACCAGCAGTTCGTCGTCGATACACACCAGCAGTTCGTCGTCGATACACACCAGCAGTTCGTCGTCGATACACACCAGCAGTTCGTCATCTATACACACCAGCAGTTTGTCGTCGATACACACCAGCAGTTCGTCGTCGATACACACCAGCAGTTGGATACACACCAGCAGCTCGATACTCAGCAGCAGTTTGATACACACCAGCAGCTCGTCGATACACACCAGCAGTTCGTCGTCGATACACACCAGAAGCTCAATACACACCAGCAGCTCGTCGTCGATACACACCAGCAGCTCGTCGATACACACCAGCAGCTCGATACTCACCAGCAGCTCGATACACACCAGCAGCTCGTCGTCGATACACACCAGCAGCTTGATACCAAAACAGCTTTTAGCTGGTGAAAACCTACCCCCCATCGGGGTTAAACATGATCAAGCTATTATTCTAGGAATATAACTGTTGCAAGGGAAGTTAAGATTCATTAACCTAAACTTGATACAAAGAGATTATTGCTAATTATGAATTTCAAGGGTTTAAAAACTGATTTAAAAATCTTGAAAGACGCTCGGTCTCACTAGAGATTTTCATCTTAAAGATTTATTGTCCTCTTACTATTGTTTAGGTGATCTATAATTTGGTAAATGCTGCTGTTGGAAAGATGCCAGAAGAAAGTTGATTCGTGCACATCTTCACTTCACGTATTTATTGCACAAGGCGCCGACTTGCACCTGCACTACACCATTCACACTTCACCACTTCTGCATCTTTATCAATTAATTCTGGCATCTATTTGAAAATTACTTTAAACATCAGATCTCAAACTGAAACATTGAGGTATTGAATTTCAAACTGAAATATCGAGCTATCGAATCTCGATCTCAAATGTTTACTGGAAGCCATATTTGATGTTGTATTATTCATCATAGATTGTTTAGTGTTTTCTGGCATATGCGGGCCATTTAAGATGGTCAGATAAATTCCCCGGTGGAAAATATATCTCGTGGAAGAGTCATGGAAATGAAAAATATCTTATGTAGATGTGAAGTTAGGAACCTTGCAACAGTTATTCCACCTGAGGATAATTTGATATAAGATGAATCAGTTATTGGATCATTTAACTGAAGCCAAATATAGTGAAAAATCTTAGTAAAAATTTGTCTCAAACTACAATTGAAAGGACTTATCACAGTTCTAATTCGACTCTAGGTGCGTTCAGAAGAACTTCTTAACAGTGAAAAAACTTGACTAAAAATCAGGAATCGACCCTGTTCATTGATAAGATTTGATCTTTATTTGAAGATTAAGAATCAAACTCGCTAATTCACAATTTTTGGTAGTAAATACTGTTGATCCATCATATTCGCAGCCCCCCGTGGGCTTACCAATCCATCATACGTGCAGCCACCTTGCGCTTACCAGTCTATCATACTCGCAGCCCCAGTGGGCTTTTCGATCCATCATACGTGCAGCCCCCGTGGGCTTACCAGTCCATCATACTCGCAGCCCCAGTGGGCTTATCAATCCATCATACGCGCAGCCCCCTTGGGCTTATCAATGAGAAACATTCAGACATAGTAACCGTTTTACTCGTGCTTTTCAACGACACCGTCTTATCACTCTGTAGAACGGCGATCGCAGCGTGAAATTTGTAATCGTATTTCTCCGCTGAATTTGAATATTTGATACGCGACGCGCGTGATTGAAGCTTTGTTTATGTTCGTGCTTGCCGCGATGAATTGTCATAAATATATCCTCCGTACAGGAGGACCATGAAAAGGTTTGAAGGGATCCCTAGTTAGCGCTTGTCCAGGTTTGGCTCTGGACCCGCTTGTTCGACTAGGCATCTTGTTGGAAATTTTGTCGACTGAAACTTCCGTAACTTTCGTTTTAGACCTCGCTGCTCGAAGAGCCGTTGCTGCGTCGGTTACTGTCATGCTTCGGCACAATTTTGAACGATTGTTGGAAACCGCCTTGTTCTTCTGCTGCAGATGTTGACTGTGTCGTACCCACAGTAAAGTAGCCATCTTAAATTCAAATAGTTTCGGACATTTGAGGTCCTCATCAACTCCGAGTCTTCATTCAACTGCAGTTACTGCCATTTGCCAGTGTCTGATGTAGAAGTTCTGACTTGACATTTTGATTTTCAGAATTAAGACCTTTTTTCTATTAAAGAAATTAGATATTGGTTAAAAAGAAATTAGATATTGGTTAAAAAACAAGTGAATAATTGTTTGTAAGAAAAAAGAAAATCATGTTAGAAAAAAATATAGATGTAAAAAAATATAGATGTAAGAAAAAAAAAATATATTGTAAATCGACAAGACGACAGAACCAGCATCAGCAACAACAACATCAGAGGAAGCAGTAACCAGTTATTTATCAGCTCCATAAATTACTGAAACGAAATCCACAACTCGGAAACCAACCACACTCAACTCTAGAATTGTTCATACAACTGTCAACATGGAGTTCATCTCACAAGCAAATTAGGTAATTATCTTATGAAATTGTATGAATTGCCAATTTAACATTTTTGCATTTCAAGTAGGTGTAATTGAATGTTTGTCAACCTTACTCTTATAAAACTGTGTTAACCGTTGAACAGGATTCTAAGACTGTGCAGAAAACCCGTTATCGCTGCTTTGCACCTATAATTATCTGATAAATTAGTATGGAATGCCAATTTTACATTTTTGCATTTAAGTTTAAGTGAGTTTAAAATCACGTTTCATTTGTTGTTTATTTTGTCTTTTCAGTTTTCAATTTGCCGAGGTCAGTCATCAAAAACTGTTACAACGGAAACTAAGATAACAAAGACTTGATTTGGCAAAGATTGAAGAAATCCTGCGAAAAGATTATTCATGAATTGTTCATACAACTGTCAACATGGAGTTCATCTCACAAGCAAATTAGGTAATTATCTTATGATTTTGTATGAAATGCTAATTTTTACTCGTTAATTTTTTACAAATAAGTTGACTTTGAAATCTTTATTAATTTCTTGTTTATTTTGTTTTTTCAGTTTTCAATTTGCCGAGATCAGTCATCAAAAACTGTTACAACGGAAACTAAGATAACAAAGACTTGATCTGGCAAAGATTGAAGAAATCCTGCGAAAAGCTTATTCATGAATTGTTCATACAACTGTCAACATGGAGTTCATCTCACAAGCAAATTAGGTAGTTATCTTATGATTTTGTATGAAATGCTAATTTTTACTCGTTAATTTTTTACAAATAAGTTGACTTTGAAATCTTTATTAATTTCTTGTTTATTTTGTTTTTTCAGTTTTCAATTTGCCGAGATCAGTCATCAAAAACTGTTACAACGGAAACTAAGATAACAAAGACTTGATTTGGCAAAGATTGAAGAAATCCTGCGAAAAGCTTATTCATGAATTGTTCATACAACTGTCAACATGGAGTTCATCTCACAAGCAAATTAGGTAGTTATCTTAGGATTTTGTATGAAATGCTAATTTTTACTCGTTAATTTTTTACAAATAAGTTGACTTTGAAATCTTTATTAATTTCTTGTTTATTTTGTTTTTTCAGTTTTCAATTTGCCGAGATCAGTCATAAAAAAACTGTTACAACGGAAACTAAGATAACAAAGACTTGATTTGGCAAAGATTGAAGAAATCCTGCGAAGAGATTATTCAAGAATTGTTCATACAACTGTCAACATGGAGTTCATCTCACAAGCAAATTAGGTAATTATCTTATGGTTTTGTATGAAATGCTAATTTTACATTTTTGCATTTAAGTTTAAATGAGTTTAAAATCACGTTTCATTTGCTGTTTATTTTGTCTTTTCAGTTTTCAATTTGCCGAGATCAATCGTCAGAAAACTGTTTCAACGGAAACTAAGATAACAAAGACTTGATTTGGCAAAGATTGAAGAAATCCTGCGAAGAGATTATTCAAGAATTGTTCATACAACTGTCAACATGGAGTTCATCTCACAAGCAAATTAGGTAATTATCTTATGATTTTGTATGAAATGCTAAATTTTACTCGTTATTTTTTTACTAATAAGTTGACTTTGAAATCTTTATTTATTTCTTGTTTATTTTGTCTTTTCAGTTTTGAATTTGCCGAGATTCACATGTAGCAGATATAATGGAATTAAGTATTGAGAACCGCAACTTAACAATAAACCGGATCAACTTAATATAGTGCTGAGGACCAAAAATAAAGGATAAACCCGACCAGTGTAATTCAGTGTCGAGAACCGCAGTTAAACGATGAACCCGACCAGTGTAATTCAGTGTCGAGAACCGCAGTTAAACGATGAACCCGACCAGTGTAATTCAGTGTCGAGAACCGCAGTTAAACGATGAACCCGACCAGTGTAATTCAGTGTCGAGAACCGCAGTTAAACGATGAACCCGACCAGTGTAATTCAGTGTCGAGAACCGCAGTTAAACGATGAACCCGACCAGTGTAATTCAGTATTGAGAACCACAATTAAACGATGAACCCGACCAGTGTAATTCAGTATTGAGAACCACAATTAAACGATGAACCGGACCAGTGTAATTCAGTGTCCAGAGCTGCAGTTAAACAATGAACCGGACCAGTGTAATTCAGTGTCGAGAACTGCAGTTAAACGATGAACCCGACCAGTGTAATTCAGTATTGAGAACCACAATTAAACGATGAACCGGACCAGTGTAATTCAGTGTCCAGAGCCGCAGTTAAACAATGAACCGGACCAGTGTAATTCAGTGTCGAGAACCGCAATTAAACGATGAACCGGACCAGTGTAATTCAGTGTCAAGAACCACAATTAAACGATGAACCGGACCAGTGTAATTCAGTGTCGAGAACCGCAATTAAACGATGAACCGGACCAGTGTAATTAAGTGTCGAGAACCACAATTAAACGATAAACCGGACCAGTGTAATTCAGTGTCGAGAACTGTAATTAAACGATGAACCGGACCAGTGTAATTCAGTTTCGCAATAACCGCAATAAAACGATAATCTGGAGTTGTAATAGTGTTGTGTATTTGCGTAGTGGATCAAGTGGAAGGATTTTAAGTGTATTTGGTGACTTTAATTCGTTCGCATCCAACAGAATCAACAAAGACATTACAAAAAACGACAAAAAATGATTGAATGTAAATGCATTGAATTTAGGTTTGATGATCAAGATAATCACTGATCAAGATTGACAGTTATAATCCATAATTGTTGAACTTGATCAGAGATTTTCAAGATCGATTTTAAGGTGATTCAGAAGTTTAAATCTGATGTTTTAATCTCTGGGACTCAGATATTAAATCAATAGATTTTTACTGCTGAATGATCTTCATGTACAGATGAGCTACAATTGTTCCTAGTGTGTTCTGTTAAGACTGATTAAAGGGTGGAAAAACTTGACTCAAATTCAAATTGAGTCGAGTTTTTCCAAGATAATCTCTGATCAAGATCAGCAGTTACCGGTATAATCCATAATTGTTGAACTTGATTGGTGATTTTCAAGATCTGTTTTAAGGTGATTCACAAGTTTAAATCTGATGTTTTAATCTCTGGGTTCCAGATATTAAATCAATAGATTTTTACTGCTGAATGACCTTCGTGTTCAGATAAGCTACAATTGTTCCTAGTGTGTTCTGTTAAGAAAGGGTGGAAAAACTTGACCCAAATTCAAATTGAGTCGAGTTTTTCAAAGATAATCTCTGATCAAGATCGGCAGTTATAATCCATAATTGTTGAACTTGATTGGAGATTTTCGAGAACTGTTTTTAAGGTGATTCAGAAGTGTGAATCTGATGTTTTAATCTCTGGGTTTCAGAGATTAAATCAATAGGTTTTAACTTCTGAATCACTTCGGGTTTAGGTAAGTTAAAGTGTTTCCTATTGTAATCTGTTAAACTGATTAAAGGGTGGAAAAAATTGATTCAAATTAATAATCTGAATCACAATTCACAATTAAATGAACTTTTTTAAGGTGATTCAGAAGTATAAATCTGATGTTTTAATCTCTGGGTTTCAGAGATTAAATCAATAGGCTTTACTTCTGAATGACTGTTAGGTTTTGATAAGTTGTAAGTTGTTCCTATTGTTTAATGAATTGGTAGAAATTCTATTTTTAGGTGACAGGTCAAATAGATTAGAACAGTAATTTATGCAGAGGTTGAATTAATTTAATGTTTGATATACCAAAGAATGGTTTATTGTGAAGATTTAATTAAAATCTTAAATAAAGAGTTGTTCAATTTCATAAATGTTTTGTTTTCGATGAAGTTTTTTCATTTTCTGGATTTGAGGAATTTGACTTTAAACACATCGGTGGATTCAGCACAGTTCTGTGGACACAGTTTTTGGACCGAGACACAGCTCAAGACCCAGTAACAAGTTCAACTGGACTCCATCCCAAAAAACCCTGGGCCCTTCAAACCTTTAAGTAAGATGCTCACTTACAGATTCATAAAATTGACCCTTATTATCTTGTCATCTGCAGAACCATCTCAAGAGGCTTAAACCAAGAATTTCTTGTAATGTTCAACAAATGTGAATTACATTAAGTAATTTTTGAGATCGACTAGCACCAGTATTGAGTTTTTTCTAAATCACAGTCTACTTATTTTATATTCATCCACGATTTCATAGCTCTTTAACTATTCAACCCTTTCCCTGATGGGCCCTGGCCCCAATTGCTGAACCCAGTTCTCCAAGTCTAACGTCTGGGTTTAATGGTTTATCAGAGAATTAATGGATTAATTGGAAATAATCTAACAATCAATAAAGTTGTTCTTTTTTGATACGGGCTAGAAGTTGAGGGGCCCGCGCCCCGGGTTTTCTTTAAAGCTTTTGGCATTATCTAGAAAAACAAGTAAAACCTTTAAGTAAGATGCTCACTTACAGATTCATAAAATTGACCCTTATTATCTTGTCATCTGCAGAACCATCTCAAGAGGCTTAAACCAAGAATTTCTTGTAATGTTCAACAAATGTGAACTACATTAAGTAATTTTTGAGATCGACTAACACCAGTATTGAGTTTTTTCTAAATCACAGTCTACTTATTTTATATTCATCCACGATTTCATAGCTCTTTAACTATTCAACCCTTTCCCTGATGGGCCCTGGCCCCAATTGCTGAACCCAGTTCTCCAAGTCTAACGTCTGGGTTTAATGGTTTATCAGAGAATTAATGGATTAATTGGAAATAATCTAACAATCAATAAAGTTGTTCTTTTTTGATACGGGCTAGAAGTTGAGGGGCCCGCGCCCCGGGTTTTCTTTAAAGCTTTTGGCATTATCTAGAAAAACAAGTAAAAATTATTAAATCATTTGAAAATATATCAGTCAGTCTTATTCTGGTTCAGTGAACTAATTCTCTATATGGTGCATTTAGGGGTCCAGGGACACCACATCCACTAATTCTCTATATGGTGCATGTAGGGGTCCAGGGACACCACATCCACTAATTCTCTATACGATGCATGTAGGGGTCCAGGGACACCACATCCACTAATTCTCTATACGGTGCATGTAGGGGTCCCGGGACACCACATCCACTAATTCTCTATATGGTGCATGTAGGGGTCCAGGAACACCACATCCACTAATTCTCTATACGATGCATGTAGGGGTCCAGGGACACCACATCCACTAATTCTCTATATGGTGCGTGTAGGGGTCCAGGAACACCACATCCACTAATTCTCTATACGATGCATGTAGGGGTCCAGGGACACCACATCCACTAATTCTCTATATGGTGCGTGTAGGGGTCCAGGAACACCACATCCACTAATTCTCTATACGATGCATGTAGGGGTCCAGGGACACCACATCCACTAATTCTCTATATGTCGAGGGAGCTCTATCAATCAAGGAACAGTCGGCTCACAAGCAGCCCCTGCCCAAAAGGTTTTGACATTATATTTTCAAAAGCTCTAGTTGTTCTGTAGAACCGAGAGCGGAGCTCTGACTTGTTCCCCTCACTGCTGAGGTCTACTTTCTCTGATTCGCTGATTGGCTTCTCTTTGGTACATTTTAGATGATCAAAAACTAGAAACTGTCATGCGTTTATTCATTTGGGTATATGTTAAAATTCTTTTACAGTAATGGCATATTAGGCACATCAAAACAAATCCGGAATTGTCCCCGAACGAAGTGGCTCCCTCCACTCTCCATCAGTATGCCGGGCCACCACCTCTACCTCTCGGGCCACTCGATCACTCGCCAGCTTTTTGGCGAGTGAACGAGTGACCGCCCGAGATACGGATGGAGGAGCAGGAGGAGCAGGACCCGCACCTGCCCCAGCCCCACCACCATCCCTCTTCGGCCTCTTCCTATTTATCCCCTCCCCTTCCTCCCGATTACCTTCGTCAGCCGCACCATCCGCCGGGACCACTCTTGCTCCTCCTCCCTGCAGAGCCACGACGACCGCAACTGGTACTTTTCGGTTTCTCATGGTTTCCCCACCATCTTTCAAAAGAGAACTATCAATATATCATTAGCTACAAGGAAATTTTTCAGAAACTTTTTCAGGTCATTCTTTCTTGTATTATTAGCATTTGATTCTCTATATATCGTCAGAACATGGACTCAGAGTGTTTCTTTAATGGTTAAGAATGTCTCTTTAACCAACATCCCCCTAGCCTGCTTCCTACATATCCCTTCCCTTTCCTCCTGATTACCTTTGATCCCCACTGCCTAGCAGCTAACAGCTGCTGCTATTTTATCTGGTTTACATGTTTTGCAGATAGTGTCTGTTATGCTATAGTTGTTCTTTTAATCGTTTAACTTCTTCATCTGAAATTTCATTATTCTAATTTCAGTTTCACGCAGGAAATGGTTCATGAAAATCTGCATTGAGACTGGGACGAAATGTGCATTGAGACGGATGAAATCTGCATGAACAGAGATATACTTTAAGATCCCCATTTTATCCATCGGAGTGAATGTACATCCACTACTCACAGGTAGCAAACCTACAAACGCTAAACACTCATCCCTGGGCCCTGATTCAAAAATAAAAATAAAAGATTAAATTAAGAATTAACATTTTTATGAATCAGTGATCAGTTTCATAAAATAATTCCTAAATTAATTTTAGGGGTTTATTATTTCAGATTGAAATGAATTCTTCATGTTTATGCAATTCTCATTATCTTTCATTGCAGCATTTATATATTCAATTTTAATCATACATGTGAAATATATAATGTATTTTCAGGGAAACGTAAACAAGAAAGAGAAGGGAAGGGAAGAAAGAGAAAGGAAGGGAAGAAAGAGAAGGGAAGAAAGAGTTGGATGATTAATGCGCACTTATTCTCCATTCCGAATTCCTGTATTCGACTCTAGGTGATCATCATACGAACGAGATATAGAAAAAAAACATTACTGAAGTCATCTCTATTTTTTAGTCTCAATTTGTATTTCTAATTCAATTTACTAAGTGTGTAAGTCATCATTTGGATAAGTCGTCACATTACTGAAGTCATCTCTATTTTTAGTCTCAATTTGTATTTCTAATTCAATTCACTAAGTGTGTAAGTCATCATTTGGATAAGTCGTCACATTACTGAAGTCATCTCTATTTTTTAGTCTCAATTTGTATTTCTAATTCAATTCACTAAGTGTGTAAGTCATCATTTGGATAAGTCGTCACATTATTGAAGTCATCTCTATTTTGAAGTCTCAATTAGTATTCAGTTTACTTCAGATAACGTAATTTGGTTTAATCACAAGTCGTCAACATTATAATCAATGTAACTACAGTGACTACATTATTGTCCTTTTATTGAGAAATTTATGTTAATTTTTGATTTCTGGGATAAATCAAAATTCAAATGTTATCATTTTTTGTATCAAAAATTGTAAAAAATTGAATAATTTGTGTGCTATTGAAACATTCAGTTATGGGGAGTTTTAAGCTCAGAAAACTTTGAGCCTGTTTATACAAGTGTTGTAACAAGTGTTGAACAATTCAAAGATCATGTTTTTTATACTTTGTCATGTTAGAAAAAATGTTTTCTAGTATATTGATGTTTCTAAAAAAACATATGATTCAACTTTAAAAGGCCAACAAGCCTTCTAATAAAACTAGTTTGTCATATATATATATATATATATATATATATTACTTGGTCATTGTCAAGTTTTTTAAAAAATATTTTGGTTTTCTCAGCTTTCTCTGGTGGAAATTTCTTCGTGGAATTCCTCTTCTATACAAGTTCCTCCTCAGACTGTTTTTATGCGAGAATTTATAACAACCGGATCCTCAGAAAATGGTCGGAGTGCCAAGTCTTCGATTTAAGATCACCAGTCTTATCTGAGACCATAAGTTCACTAGCAAGTTTCACTAGCGATTCCAACAGCTATAGGATGGAACAGTATTATTATATAGGTCACCACTGTGCAATTGAGCCCAGATCATCAGAAAAAGATAAAAGTGAAGATATGTGATGGGATTCATTGAAAATTTTGCATATATAATTAATTCATTGAACTACTTAATTTGTATGATTTATTTTTTGGGAATTTTCGAATTTGTCATCAATAACTAGTATATATTTCTTTTCAAGTTGTGAGCGATCTAGTTCTCTGTCGACCCATTGAAAATGAATCGACTCTGAACTGTAGAACTGGACCCAGGGAGCTGAATCTCGCGTGCCACAGCAAGATACAGAGCTCTTCAATGTCTTAACCGTCAGGTGCTGCCCCTAAACAAATCAATAGGGGTAAATCTGTGAACTAACTTACAGCTCGCTTGCCAGAGTAGAATGATAGCGAGCTGTCTAAAATCTTGAACCGTCTAGTGCTGCCCCTTAATCGATATGTATCGGAAAAGTGAATTTATTACTCGCATGCCACAGTAGTTGAGTAGTTGGAACATCATGATAGACTCGTTTTTCTGTGCAGCTATAACGGGAACTATTTCAGATCTGATAATGAATATAAACTCAGTCACAGTTCGATAACAAACGCCGCTGGGTGAAATTGATGTAAACAAATAATCGTGTTGAAATTGAATTTAGTTTAAGATATATTTTCGTGGTAGTTTTTATTTTCAAACGATGAAACCATATTAAATACATCCCTGTTTAAGTGGGGATTTTGAGTTTTGGTCCTTTCCGTATCTTCTAGAAACATCAAGTAGAAAGGCATTAACTGAACCCTATGTCTTTAACTTCAGGAGTCTATATGGAGTTTTCGGATGCCTCTTTTCCTCACTTCTTGCATTCGTCACTATTAGAAATCCGGACAAACTGAATTCAGTTCGACGAGGCCGAAGAACAGAAGACCAAAGAGTGATCTGCACTAGCCGCAGGGTTCGTGTTGGCTTGGATCGGTGGGAGGCAATCAAACCCCGACACGTGAAGATGTATCCTCAAAAATGGATACCGGAACGCTTCTCTGGTTTACGATGATTAGTCTGCAGGGATAACTCTTTGGCGGGGCGTGATCGCGTGAATAGCCCAAACCAAACCTTCAGAGTTCACTGTACTACAGCATACAACATCTGATAACTTGCATAATAAAGCGCGGCGTGCATGAAAAGAATTGTATAAATGCGGGCAAGATTCCGTGCCCTGGCAATCGAACGCCGGAGTGGTATTCCATACACTGGTAGGTGAGTCGGAGTAGACTGGTTGCTTGTCCCATAGAGACCGGTAACCAGTCTAGCCACCTCACGATCAGTCTACATTGAAAAACCATTACTGAAATATGGTTGACGGAAATATTCATTTTATATCAGATTCTAAAATATTTTCTCGTATTGAATACAAAATTTTTATTATCTTAATAAGATAAATCTGCCAAAGCTCAACAATTTAAATTAGTGAAAACCGATGTGCGAAGTCGTCAATTCAGTAGCCTGATAGAGCCCGGTAACCAGTCTAACTGACAATGTTCATTGCGCGGGAATGAACGGGCAACTAGTCTACGATGAAAAATCATTTCTGAAAAATTATGAACGGAGATATTCATTTTACTTTGAATTTTGAATTATCTTATAAAAATGACAGCCATATTAACCAAAGTATTAATAGTAAATCTGATAAAATCTAATACTGGTTTTAGAATAGGTGAAAACTGATTTATGTGAAGCCGTCGGTTCAGAAGACTGATCCGTAGAATCGTTCGCCACTTTCTTCCGGTCCACTTACTTCCGCGTTTGTGATTTGCATACAAGTAGTTTGAATGTTAAATGTATTAAGCCGCGTGTTGATTGGTTGAGGTCAGTGCGGTTTACTGAACGATGACCAGCTGTCAGCTGATCGAATCATTCGTTTCACAGACATTACGACGTAAGTATATTTTACATCTTTGATCAAAAATTGTAGTGTAAAAAAACTCAAAACTAAGGCCTCTATAAATGATCGATTGACTTTAAATGATTACTTTAGCACAGCTCTTGTAGACAATGATTAGGTGTCATAGTAGTTTAGCTCGAAAGTGCACATATAAGGTTAATTTTCATCCCTTATTTAGAGACCGAGGTATTGAGCGTCCATTTCAGCCCTTCAAACATCATCAACCTACCTCAAACTGACTGTTTTTAAATCCAGCAATAGTTAACTATTGACTCATCATGGATTCGATTCAAAAACAATTTTAGTGATCATAGTGATTCGAAACGTTTGAATTTTTGAAAAACACGAATGCTAAACGACGGATCCGGACTTCGATTGCGGCCCAATGGCAGAGTTGATTTTCTTATTTGGAATTTGAAGATATAAATCACTGAAATCAATTGGTTTTCTGAACCAAAATTAAAATTAAGAAGAATTTAGGATGGAGATGTTTGATTTTCATTTTGTCTAAAATGCCGACTTAAAAATTAATTCAATTGAATCAAATTAATGAATTCATCATTTCACGATATTATAGATAATCAAAATGTGAATATGAAATCACCTTTTCAATCGCTGTTTTTGGGTAAGATCGCAGTTTTTAGGTAAGATCGCAGTTTTTAGGTTAGATCGCTGTTTTGAGGTTAGATCACCGTTTTTGGTTAGATTGCTGTTTTGTGTTAGATCACTTTTTGTGTTAGATCACAGTTTTTGTGTTAGATCGCTGTTTTTGGGTTAGATCGCTGTTTTGTGTTAGATCGCTGTTTTAGGTTAGATCGCAGTTTTTAGGTTACATTGCAGTATTTTGGTTAGACCGCAGTTTTTTGTTAGATCGCAGTTTTTAAGTTAGATCGCTGTTTTGGGTTAGATCACAGTTTTCTGTTAGATCGCTGTTTTAGGTTAGATCGCAGTTTTTAAGTTAGATCGCTGTTTTGGGTTAGATCACAGTTTTTGTGTTAGATCGCTGTTTTAGGTTAGATCGCAGTTTTTAAGTTAGATCGCAGTTTTTGTGTTAGATCGCTGTTTTAGGTTAGATCGCAGTTTTTAAGTTAGATCGCTGTTTTGGGTTAGATCACAGTTTTTGTGTTAGATCGCTGTTTTTAGGTTAGATCGCAGTTTTTTAGGTTACATTGCAGTATTTGGGTTAGACCGCAGTTTTTTGTTAGATCGCAGTTTTTAAGTTAGATTGCTGTTTTGGGTTAGATCACAGCTTTTGTGTTAGATCACAGTTTTTGGGTTAGACCACAGTTTTTTTGTTAGATCGCAGTTTTTAAGTTAGATCGCTGTTTTAGGTTAGATCGCAGTTTTTAAGTTAGATCGCAGTTTTTGTGTTAGATCGCTGTTTTGGGTTAGATCACAGTTTTTGGGTTAGATCGCTGTTTTTGGGTTAGATCGCTGTTTTGGGTTAGATCACAGTTTTTGGGTTAGATCGCTGTTTTTGGGTTAGATCGCTGTTTTTGGGTTAAATTGCTGTTTTTGTGTTGGATCATTGTTTTTGGGTTAGATCGATGTTTTTGTGTTAGATCGCATTTTTGTGTTAGATCACTGGTTTTTTGTTAGATTGCAGTTTTTAGGTTAGATCGCTGTTTTTGAGTTAGATCGCTGTTTTGTGTTAGATCGCCGTTTTGTGTTAGATCGCCGTTTTTAGGTTAGATTGCTGTTTTTAGGTTAGATCGCTGTTTTTGAGTTAGATCGCTGTTTTGTGTTAGATCGCCGTTTTGTGTTAGATCACAGCTTTTAGGTTAGATCGCCGTTTTTAGGTTAGATTGCTGTTTTTAGGTTAGATAGCTGTTTTTAGGTTAGATCGCTGTTTTTAGGTTATATCGCAGTTTTTGTGTTAGATCACTGTTATTGTGTTAGATAGCAGTTTTTAGGTTAGATCGCTGTTTTTGAGTTAAATCGCCTTTTTGGGTTAGATCACAGTTTTTGTGTTAGATCACAGCTTTTAGGTTAGATTGCTGTTTTTAGGTTAGATCCCTTTTTTTTCTTAGATCGCAGTATTTAGGTTAGATCGCTTTTTTTGGATTAGATCGCTGTTTTTGGGTTAGATCGCAGTTATTGTGTTAGATCGCAGTTTTTTGTTAGATCGCTGTTTTTGGGTTAGACCGCAGTGTTTAGGTTAGATTGCAGTTTTTGGGTTAGAACACTGTTTTTCTGTTAGATCGCATTTTTTTGTTAGATCGCTGTTTTAGGTTGGATCGCTGTTTTAGGTTAGATCGCAGTTTTTTGTTAGGTCGCTGTTTTTGGGTTAGAAAGCTGTTTTTGTGTTAGATTGGTGTTTTTAGGTTAGATCGCTATTTTTGTGTAAGATCGCTGTTTTTGGGTTAGATCGCTGTTTTTGGGTTAGATCGCTGTCTTTGTGTTTTTGTCAATCATCATATCAAGATTTGCAATCCCAGTTGCCTTCAAGTTTCATATAGAGAATTAGTGGATGTGGTGTCCCTGGACCCCTACATGCACCATATAGAGAATTAGTGGATGTGGTGTCCCTGGACCCCTACATGCACCATATAGAGAATTAGTGGATGTGGTGTCCCTGGACCCCTACATGTACCATATAGAGAATTAATGGATGTGGTGTCCCTGGACCCCTACACGCACCATATAGAGAATTAGTGGATGTGGTGTCCCTGGACCCCTACATGCACCATATAGAGAATTAGTGGATGTGGTGTCCCTGGACCCCTACATGCACCATATAGAGAATTAGTGGATGTGGTGTCCCTGGACCCCTACGTGCATCATATAGAGAATTAGTGGATGTGGTGCCCCTGGACCCCTACATGCACCATATAGAGAATTAGTGGATGTGGTGTCCCTGGACCCCTACATGCACCATATAGAGAATTAGTGGATGTGGTGTCCCTGGACCCCTACATGCACCATATAGAGAATTAGTGGATGTGGTGTCCCTGGACCCCTACATGCACCATATAGAGAATTAGTGGATGTGGTGTCCCTGGACCCCTACATGCACCATATAGAGAATTAGTGGATGTGGTGTCCCTGGACCCCTACATGCATCATATAGAGAATTAGTGGATGTGGTGTCCCTGGACCCCTACATGCACCATATAGAGAATTAGTGGTTGTGGTGTCCCTGGACCCCTACATGCATCATATAGAGAATTAGTGGATGTGGTGTCCCTGGACCCCTACATGCACCATATAGAGAATTAGTGGATGTGGTGTCCCTGGACCCCTACATGCACCATATAGAGAATTAGTGGATGTGGTGTCCCTGGACCCCTACATGCACCATATAGAGAATTAGTGGATGTGGTGTCCCTGGACCCCTACATGCACCATATAGAGAATTAGTGGATGTGGTGTCCCTGGACCCCTACATGCACCATATAGAGAATTAGTGGATGTGGTGTCCCTGGATCCCTACATGTACCATATAGAGAATTAGTGGATGTGGTGTCCCTGGACCCCTACATGCACCATATAGAGAATTAGTGGATGTGGTGTCCCTGGACCCCTACATGCACCATATAGAGAATTAGTGGATGTGGTGTCCCTGGACCCCTACATGTACCATATAGAGAATTAGTGGATGTGGTGTCCCTGGACCCCTACATGCACCATATAGAGAATTAGTGGATGTGGTGTCCCTGGACCCCTACATGCACCATATAGAGAATTAGTGGATGTGGTGTCCCTGGACCCCTACATGTACCATATAGAGAATTAGTGGATGTGGTGTCCCTGGACCCCTACATGCACCATATAGAGAATTAGTGGATGTGGTGTCCCTGGACCCCTACATGCACCATATAGAGAATTAGTGGATGTGGTGTCCCTGGACCCCTACATGCACCATATAGAGAATTAGTGGATGTGGTGTCCCTGGACCCCTACATGCACCATATAGAGAATTAGTGGATGTGGTGTCCCTGGACCCCTACATGCACCATATAGAGAATTAGTGGATGTGGTGTCCCTGGACCCCTACATGCACCATATAGAGAATTAGTGGATGTGGTGTCCCTGGACCCCTACATGCACCATATAGAGAATTAGTGGATGTGGTGTCCCTGGACCCCTACATGCACCATATAGAGAATTAGTGGATGTGGTGTCCCTGGATCCCTACATGTACCATATAGAGAATTAGTGGATGTGGTGTCCCTGGACCCCTACATGCACCATATAGAGAATTAGTGGATGTGGTGTCCCTGGACCCCTACATGCACCATATAGAGAATTAGTGGATGTGGTGTCCCTGGACCCCTACATGTACCATATAGAGAATTAGTGGATGTGGTGTCCCTGGACCCCTACATGCACCATATAGAGAATTAGTGGATGTGGTGTCCCTGGACCCCTACATGCACCATATAGAGAATTAGTGGATGTGGTGTCCCTGGACCCCTACATGTACCATATAGAGAATTAGTGGATGTGGTGTCCCTGGACCCCTACATGCACCATATAGAGAATTAGTGGATGTGGTGTCCCTGGACCCCTACATGCACCATATAGAGAATTAGTGGATGTGGTGTCCCTGGACCCCTACATGCACCATATAGAGAATTAGTGGATGTGGTGTCCCTGGACCCCTACATGCACCATATAGAGAATTAGTGGATGTGGTGTCCCTGGACCCCTACATGCACCATATAGAGAATTAGTGGATGTGGTGTCCCTGGACCCCTACATGCACCATATAGAGAATTAGTGGATGTGGTGTCCCTGGACCCCTACATGCACCATATAGAGAATTAGTGGATGTGGTGTCCCTGGATCCCTACATGTACCATATAGAGAATTAGTGGATGTGGTGTCCCTGGACCCCTACATGCACCATATAGAGAATTAGTGGATGTGGTGTCCCTGGACCCCTACATGCACCATATAGAGAATTAGTGGATGTGGTGTCCCTGGACCCCTACATGTACCATATAGAGAATTAGTGGATGTGGTGTCCCTGGACCCCTACATGCACCATATAGAGAATTAGTGGATGTGGTGTCCCTGGACCCCTACATGCACCATATAGAGAATTAGTGGATGTGGTGTCCCTGGACCCCTACATGTACCATATAGAGAATTAGTGGATGTGGTGTCCCTGGACCCCTACATGCACCATATAGAGAATTAGTGGATGTGGTGTCCCTGGACCCCTACATGCACCATATAGAGAATTAGTGGATGTGGTGTCCCTGGACCCCTACATGCACCATATAGAGAATTAGTGGATGTGGTGTCCCTGGACCCCTACATGCACCATATAGAGAATTAGTGGATGTGGTGTCCCTGGACCCCTACATGCACCATATAGAGAATTAGTGGATGTGGTGTCCCTGGACCCCTACATGCACCATATAGAGAATTAGTGGATGTGGTGTCCCTGGACCCCTACATGCACCATATAGAGAATTAGTGGATGTGGTGTCCCTGGACCCCTACATGCACCATATAGAGAATTAGTTCACTGAACCAGAATAAGACTGACTGATATATTTTCAAATGATTTAATATTTTTACTTGTTTTTCTAGATAATGCCAAAAGCAATGAAGAAAACCCGGGGCGCGGGGCCCTCAACATCTAGCCCCTATAATAAAGTAAGTACAAATTTACTGCTTCCATGCTTATTTATTCATCCCATACTTAGTATTTTGTACCCCTGGGTCCAGTTTCACAAAAAGGATAAACGCCTTAATCGATTTAAGATAAACTGAATTAATGAAGAAATTAAATCGATTTAAGAGTTAAACCTGTTTGTGAAACTAGGCCCTGAATTGCATCTAGAATGAAAAAAAAGAAAAAAAAATATTGAAAATAACGTTGGTGAAATATTTCTGGATCTCTCTGGATTTCTGCTCAATGCATCGTTTAGTAAAATATCGATATTCTCTAAAAGTAAAGATATAAGAATAAAAATATTGTATTGAATCGTGATTAGTTACTGTATGCGCTGCTAGTTGTTGCCCAACCCATAGCCTCATTTCTCTCCATTCTAAATTTGCATTGTTTAACATTGTCTGGTCGCTATGGAAACTATTTATTTAAGTTTCTTTGTGGTATCCATGGCAACAGTAACGTTTAGGTAGTGGCACCAATTATGGGTCCCAACGTTCCCATGGCGATACATGAGAACATTTATCCTATTTTTGACCTTCATGACGTAAGATGGTAGTGAGTCGATGACGTCATTTTCGTCTCACCACTAATGAAAAAAAAAATGAAATGAAAAAAAAGGAAAAAATCGTTAGAATTACGTTTATGAAATTTTTCTGGATCGGCTAAATGTATTGTTCCATTAAATATCGACATTCTCTAAAATTATAGGCATCAATATCAAAATGATGATACAGCAGACTCCGCTTAACTCTGTTCTATTTGGACCATTAATTAACCGAATACCAACTTTTTAAAATTTTAGGATTTTTACTTTAAGGATCAGAAAATGTGTATGCAATTTCAACCGGGTACCGAGTAGGGTGGCCGAGTCTACTGTAGTCTGCTGCCCCCTCGAATCCATTACCTTATTATCTCTCAATTTGCATTGTTTGACCTCGTCTGGTTGCTATGGAAACTATTTAGTTATATCAGGAACGGTTTTTTCGAGGTAACCAGTGGCAACAGTTAACAGACGTGTCCATCCTAGAGATAAACTGTCTGATTTCACAGCCACATCCGTCCTGGAGATAAACTGTTAGATAAACTCTGATTTCGCGTCTGTCCTATTTCTTGTCATTGTATGAATATGTTTTCTCTTTTATAGGGTACAGCGCAGCAACAACAACAACAACAACAACAACAGCAACAACAACAACAAAAATTTGATATTTCTATGTCCGGAATAGACGTAAGTTATCGTAAACGCCTGTTTGAAGTCATCATTCTTGAGCTTGAAACCGAAATTTATATATATAGAATATTAAACCCTGCTTCTGCTACTGACAGGTAATGTCCGTCATACATTACTGCATCGTCAAATCTATACCAGGGTGCACCCAGGCAGATCGTTTGCATCATCACATGCAAAGGGCTGATTATTTTGGAACCCAGTTTTTATCAGCTGGAACATTCTGCACTTTCGACCATATTGATTGATAGCCCGTTATAGACGAGTGGAGAAAAACTGAAAAACCAGTTCGGACAAACTTCGATTGATTTCACTCACATTTACAGAAATTTGGTCCGACCCCAAAACCATTTACTTACACTATACAAATCAGATCAGGTTTTTAACATTGTCTTTGATTGTATTTTCAGTTTTTGCCGACAACGCCGCCCAGCGGTACCTCGACACCGGTAAGTGATAACTATTTTCTAATAAATCACGCTTATTTCAATTTGTAATTTGAAAATAGAGGGTAGTAGCTGTTATGTATAAATTATGCTAATTAGGAATAAATTCAAATTCGATTAAGTCTCATCATCGTAGAAGTCATATATTAATGATGCTATCTCTAAAGTTGTCATTTAAATTAAGTGTTATATTTACTACTTCATTTGCTACATGACCCAAAAACCTCTACTATATAACTACTGGTTTTGTTCTAATCTTGGAAAATTTGCTGCAAAATTTACTTATCATTTGTTAAACAGTTTTTATTGAAAACCTGAATCAGTGATACATGCATTCATGAATATCCATCTAATATTTTGTTTTATTTTATCTTTACAGGATTTATCACCGATACAGCACGTGGACGTAAGAGATTAAACATTGATCTTGAATTTTAAGTTCAAACTAATTTATTTTTTTATCTCACTCGGGACTATAGTTATTGCGTTCACTTTGCGTCCAGTTGTCTCGGGTAGTTTTTGATTTATCGTGTTGATAATTGGTTTATATACTCAAACTCAAAATATCGGCGCAATTGGAATTAAGATGGCGCACTTGTATGTCCATTTTTTTCCCCGGCAAAATTAGCACTTTAGCAGATTTTAAGGATCAATTCTGTTGTTATATTACATTGAAATCAGAGTTTAATATGTATCAGTATAGAGCAGGTTTTTGCTCTAGTTATAAATAAAGTTATAAATAATCTCATGAGATGTTCTGTATATGTGTAGTGAGTTTCAATGTCTTTGGTTCCTTTTAAACCAGGGGGAGTTAAATTTGAAAATGTCAGATCGTCGAGCATTTCAGACCGCTTCCAAAGTGGGTCCCTGCACCCCTAGTTATACCGTTAATATTTTAATAATATATTGATATACCATACATTGATATCGGTCTTGTAATTGGATCAACAACCATGAGATCAAAACACAGCAAATATGAACCTGCTGTGAATCAATAGATTTGTGATAAATGTAATGAAATTGTTATTTTTCATATTGACTTTTTGAGTTAAGGGTCTGTTGTATAAGAGTATTTGGTCTCGCGTGTCAATGTATGATATCAATCTGTTGTATTTCCTCGTTCCAATGTTTAAAAGGTGTTCGTCACCTTATATTAATAAACTACTTTAACCGTTAGATGGCGCCATAAGTGTGATATTTGATTTATGGGATACCCGCAAAACCAGCTATTCCACAAGATGGCGCAACGAGTAGTAGGTCGTTCGTTGTCAAAATTAGTTCATTTTCGATGAACTTTGAACTGGTTTGAAGAAATACTTTCATTCTTCTACTCTGACATCGGTTTAGTTTTCATTAATAATTGATTCATTTAAGAGAACAATTCATTCAGATTTAATTGAAATGTACAAGAAAATCGAACGCAGACGACCAACTATTTACTAGCGACACCTGGTGGATCCTCGCCTGCCATAAGTGGAATCCTCGATTGCCACAGTAAGACTGCGGGTATCCCATTGTTTGGCGTGTGAAGTAAAGTAAAGTTAGAAAACGGATGTTTAACTTTGTTGTGAAACGAAAGCGTTTTGGAGATTTTTAAACCAATCAAATCAATATTTTGATATTACGCTTGAAACCCTTCCCACTCATATTCTACGTACTAAGTATATATTCTTGTTTCCGTGGAAATCATGGTGAGTGGCGCCATCTATACAGTGGAGTTAGCTTTATAAATCGAGCATGATTCGACAAGTGGCTCCATCTATTCCCTAATACTGAAGCGAGGTAACCAGCAGCGCCCTCATATACAGGAAATGAACGCCTATCAAGTTTAACAATGCACGGTGTATTGACCACAGCGACCGGTGATAATTATATCAATGTTGATTAGCTATTGCCATAGACAGGTCCGTAGCGTTTGACTGGACCAGAACGGGGCCCCCTAACCAAAACAAATTTTGAAAACGTGCCCAGATAAATTGCCTCTGGGAGATTGATTTAACGAGGTTTTGATTAAATGAACAAATTTTAATATTTGTAAGTTTAACATTTCTGTTTTTAATTTTTCTTTGCGAGGAACTGAATTTTCGAACCCCCCTGAACCGCCTCAAGCTACGTTCCTGATATAGTGCTAGCTATACCTGAATACTTTTCTCTTGAAATTGTCTAAAAAACCAGCACCTTGAACTAATGAACGTCATAATGAAAATGTTTAAAAATTCAACCGTTAATGAATTTGACTAATATATTTTTTTTATTTTCATTTCTAGCGTCAGTTTGCCTCACAGGCAAGGTCGCCGTCGCTTAATGTAAGTATCAGTGACGCCCTCAATCTCACATGCCTCACTTCCCTCCTAATGTAACCATTTTTATGAAATTCCTCAAGAAAATATATACTAGTAATCTTAGAATACACGTTTTTGTACCCAGACCCCTTCATTCTACTGAACTACCGTGTAATAAGTGCCTGTTGTGTTCATTTTCTGTTGCATTGATTTATATATTATTTCTATTTACAGTTGTCAAACAACAGCAGCAGCAGCAGCAGCAGCAGCAGCAGCGCACCCCTCCCGCCGGAGACGCCTCCCGACTTGCAAGCAAGAAGTAAGTTCAGTCTTCAAATACAATTTCAATGCATTCAATTTTGTGTATGGCATTAAAACGGTTAAAGTTGTGACTAGTTTTCATAACTCCGTGACGTCATATTTCCATCGAGTACCGGACCCTTTCCTATGTTTTTTGCCAATTTGGATTGAATGATCGCCAGCGGTTTTTCTATACGACCCGGCTCTGCTGTATTGCATTTAGCCATCCTTTTTCTTGGCGTTTTTTATAAGAAGGTGTTTGATTTTGTCTCTAAGGGATTTAGGAATTTAAGAGACACTTGTACTCTCTATACAGTGAGTTTGTTCTGTTTTTGTTCCCTCGTGAATTTTATTTTTGTTTGGTATAATTTGATTTATCATAATCAAATCAAATCAGTGCATATTTCTTGAATTGCGTGTAAGTTATAATGTTATCAAATATCTGTTATATTTAAACCGAATATTTAATTGTTGTATTTTGAATGCGATAATGCCGCTCCCTGCTAAAGTCCAGCGTCGTCATCGTGAGGGATGCGGTCATCTGTTCGGGCCCTGATTACGTTCTGTGTTCATCCTGTTGGGCTACATCGGGCGTTATATGAGTTAATCCTTCCTCGACTTGCGGATTGTGGTTGGAAGATCTATGGGTTCGGGCCGATAAGTCCCGGAAATAGAAAGTACAGTTTCTGCCGATGTGCCCATTGATGTCTCTATTTCAGAACATCACAGCGGTCGCCGGCTGTACAAGCACGGTCGGCTTCCCAACTCCATTCTCTGAGGAGGATCGCTTGTTCTCTAGTAACGGTCAGTCACCAGTCAATCAACGGTTCAGCTGGTTCAGTTTCCCAGGTATCGGCGCGCGACAGTTGGGATACCTGCACAGGAACTCAGGTCAGGTCCGTGCTACTCCGAGCACCGGTCCGGTCCAGGCATCACCGGATACTGAACATCCTGTCCGGTAGCTTCGAGAACTGGTCCGGTCCAGGCATCACAGGGTACTGAACATCTGGTCTGGTCAGCTTCGAGAACCGGTCCAGGCATCACCGGATACTGAACATCTGGTCCGGTCAGCTTCGAGAACTGGTCCGGTCCAGGCATCACCGGGTAATAAACATCCGGTCCGGTCCGGGTGGCTTCGAGCACCGGTCTGGTCCAGGCATCACCGGGTACTGAACATCTGGTCCGGGAGCTTCGAGAACTGGTCCGGTCCAGGCATCACTGGGTACTGAACATAGAGTCCGGTCCGGTCCAGGCATCACTGGGTACTGAACATCCAGTCTGGTCCGGTCCAGGCATCACCGGGTACTGAACATCCAGTCTGGTCCGGTCCAGGCATCACCGGGTACTGAACATCCAGTCCGGTCCGGTCCAGGCATCACCGGATACTGAACATCCGGTCCGGTAGCTTCGACAACTGGTCCGGTCCAGGCATCACCGGGTACTGAACATCCAGTCCGGTCCGGTCCAGGCATCACCGGGTACTGAACATCCAGTCTGGTCCGGTCCAGGCATCAGTGGATACTGAACATCTGGTCCGGTAGCTTCGAGAACTGGTCCGGTCCAGGCATCACTGGGTACTGAACATCCAGTCCGGTCCGGTCCAGGCATCACTGGGTACTGAACATCCAGTCCGGTCCGGTCCAGGCATCACCGGGTACTGAACATCCAGTCTGGTCCGGTCCAGGCATCAGTGGATACTGAACATCCTGTCCGGTCAGCTCCGTGCACCGGTCCGGTCCAGGCATCACTGGGTACTGAACATCCACTCTGGTCCGGTCCAGGCATCACCGGGTACTGAACAGGGTTCGTCGCGGTGCTTGAAAAGCTTGAAATGGCTTGAATTTGAAAAATACTACTCAAGCGCTTGAAAACAGCTTGAAAATAGATCGAAAGCTTGAAATAATTATTTTTGACTTGAAATAAAAAGATATGGCTTGAAATGCTTGATTATCACAAATTTTCTTCTTCGCGAATTTTTTTCGATGAAATCGCAGACAGAATATGTTCTTGAGTTGTTTCTACGCGTGCGTCATGTTTTAGGCATCAATAAAGAAATTAATTGAATTGTATTGAATCGCTATGAGGCTCTTGTGGTGAAACTCTACGGTGTCTGGAGACATGAACATACGGGGAAATTTCAGTCATGCATGTTATCGAGCATTGATGTAAAATGGCATTGAAATCCCACACCAGGAGTGAGAGCCATGTTGAAGGCACAGCGACCTAGTCAAAGTCATTGAACATTACAAATTTCGTATTAGGCCATCCAAAAATCAAGGTCTGTTTGCCGTCATCCGACCGACCCGACTTCAAAGGTACCCAGTGGAAACTTTTTTCTTGGATTCATTGAAATAAATTGTATTTTTGATACAAATGGCCGACCCACTGCCGATGTATGAGCTATGTATGTTTGAAGTTAAGTGTGCATCATGTGAAAACATGCCTCGACTATTTACTTGAAGTTTTCCAGGAAACTGGCAGTGTTCCAATAAGCTGCCATTCATTCTAAAGCTGGTAATGTTATAGCGTGCATATATTCAATCTACTGTTTCATTTTGAACGCAGATTTCGGATGTTGTTTCCGCTAAAAGTGGTGATGATAAATTTGTTGTTTTTTTTTGCCCCAAAATTTTGCAAAAAAAATGATGCTACCTTCCTACTGACTTATCCCAAAAATTTTAGTAGGTGTAACGGCAAAACAGACAATTAATTTGGGATGGCCAAATATCCAAATCTTGATTGATATGAATATTTAAGCTAGGAAATGCTGAAAATCATTGTGATGAACAGGTTTCATCTCTAACAGAATCGTATCAACTCGGAGGTTCCACTGGAATCAAAATTTTACCTCTTTTTTAACATTTTTATACGAACCTGTTCAAAATAGGCAAATTGGCTGCGACTAACGAAAATTGCTTCCAACGTGCCTTAAAAAATAGCTTGAAAATGGTATAAATCTAGCTTGAAATGGCTTGAATTTCACCTGAGCTTGAGACAATGAACCCTGCTGAACATCTGGTCCGGTCAGCTTCCAGCACCGGTCCGGTCCAGGCATCACCGGTTACTGAACATCCGGTCCGGTCAGCTTCCAGCACCGGTCCGGTCCAAGCATCACCGGTTACTGGTCCGGTCCGGGCAGCTTTGAGCACCGGTCCGGTCCAAGCATCACTGAGTACTGAACATCCAGTCCGGTCCGGTCAGCTCCGAGCACCGGTCCAGGCATCACCAGGTACTGAACATCTGGTCTGGTCCGGGCGGCCTGGCATCAATGTTTCGAATTTAAAACATAGTTATCATGGTTCTAGGTTTGGTAGAGGGCGCTCTTCTACCAGATGCAGGAGCGAGGTCACCTTCACGGAGATCGAGATCGAGGGATTATGATTGATTCTGTAGGAACCATCATCATTCATCAGTTCAGGTCGAGGGACCGTTTAGGAAGTTCACGTCTTTCACGTCGAGGGACCGTTTAGGAAGTTCACATCTTTCACGTCGAGGGACCGTTTAGGAAGTTCACGTCTTTCACGTCGAGGGACCGTTTAGGAAGTTCACGTCTTTCACGTCGAGGGACCGTTTAGGAAGTTCACGTCTTTCACAACGAGGGACCGTTAAGGAAGTCGTCACAATAATCAGGATTTCCGCGATTTCGAAAGTCAGATTTTAAACTTGTTATTGTCATTGTAAGCTACCGCAGTTACAGGTAAGCCTATTCTTGATTGCCCGAGACAGGCGTGCAGATATTGTTCCCGACTTAAGTTTTTGGTTGATTTTCTTGTGACTTGTTTGTTTTAGGGGTGAGATGGATGAGCCTTATTGTTTTTTGACATATATAGGTCATCCAAGATGGCCGCCACAGCCATTACAATGTGTAAAATAGCCATGCTTGTGACAACTCTACAATCTACAGTTTCAAACCAATTTGCCAATTACTTATTCTGTGGTTTCATAATGGTAGGAGAATGAGCCTTATTGTTTTTGACATATATAGGTCATCCAAGATGGCCGCCACAGCCATTACAATGTGTGAAATAGCCATTTTGAAGCTTGTGACAACTCTACAATCTACAGTTTCAGACCAATTTACCAATTACTTATTCTGTGGTTTCATAATGGTAAGAGGATGAGCCTTATTGTTTTTGACATATATAGGTCATCCAAGATGGCCGCCACAGCCATTTCAATGTGTGAAATAGCCATTTTGAAGCTTGTTACCGCTCTACGGACTTAAGTTTTAAGCTTAAGACTTAAGATGGCCACCACAGTTATATCAATGTGTTAAATCTTATCCGATTTGGAGCTTGTTACTGCTCTAAGATGTAGAGGTTTAGAGGTTTATAATTTCATTCATACTTGTACTGTGGTTTATTTATGGTGGTCAGAGGATGAGACCTATTACAATTTGCATTCTCTACTTGACTCACTGGTCAAGGGTTAATATCTAGTTTGATAAATGTGATAAGCATGTCGGTGAATCACCCCCCCCCCCCGGACTCTGATCTCAATGTCTGATGTCAATCGTCAGCAGTTTCAATGGAATGGGCTCGATTAGGTGTGGAACAAGTGGAATCCTCGATTGCCACAGTCGAACCTAGAGTATTAAGAGCTCAATTAGGTTCTTCTTTGCGTCTCTTCTCCGGTTGGAGTGCTCCAGTTTCCACCGAATGGAGGAAGATTCGAGATGTGCAGATTCAAGTCCACCATGCGGACTCCGGCTCCGGCTCCGGCAGCTCAAGGTTCAGCCCGAACTCACACAATGCCATCTCAAGCATCCGTACTTTCTCAAGCGGCTACTAATGCTGTTTGGAGAACAAGTGCACAGCTCCAACATTCTCGTGCCCCTTCTGGTCAGAATAATTCTAGTTCATATCGGGGAATGCTCCGAAAAGGAGCTCTTCCTCTCGGAGAAACTCAAAATGAATGCTCGGGGCCAGTGAGAGGTTGTCTATAACGAGCAGCCACCTACTGATCCGGCGTTCCCGGGTCGTATCACGGCGGCTACTGTCTTCAATTCTGAACACCTCCCGACATGCGCCCGAAAGCAGGTCACGAGACACTAATCTCGTCAGCTCTCAAAGATCTGGCCAAAAAGAGAGCAATAGAACCAGTACGGGACGAAGCCACATCCGGCTGGTTTTCATGAATATTTATGCTCCTGAAGACCACAGGGCGTCGATGGACTGTCATTCCTCGAGCGGCACCTGGATATCCCGAGGCTTCCGATGACTAAAACAGGGAGGTAATTCAAGGTCTCCGCCGAGGTTAATGGGCGGCTTCATTGGACCTGAAAGATGTCAGGTTCCTATTCACCCGAAATCTCATCAATTTCACAGAATGAAGTGGAAACGCCGCCAGTTCCAGTTCAGGTCTCTTCCAGTCGGCCTCAGTACAGCCCACGCCCTGGGTATTTACCAGCTTGGGTCAAGTCCAGAAGGTACACTACACTCCAGGGCTGGGTTTCATAGATATGGAAGAAAAATTATTCCAGGGAACATTTTGAAATTTGTCAGTTATAACCATGGTTTCTCATTGTTAGTATGGTGGTTGAGGATTTATCCCTTTGGATAACTTTGATACTCAGTCTATGAAACCGGGTCCTGGAGTATTTGTCTGTTGGTTTACCTCGACGACTGGTTACTAGTACCAAACTCGACTATAGAATGTCAGGAGGCGGTGACCGCTGTCGACCGCTGTCGTAGACTTAGTTCACCAGTTCCGCGTAAACTAAGTAAAATCTCACTTGATGCCGTCCCAACAGTTCACATCTCCGGATCAGCACGGTCTTTCCGTCCATGGCTCGAGTAGCCAAACTTCAAGAAGCGTAGTTACCACAAACGAGAGGACAGCTAGTTATCGGTGACGCCTGTGGCTAAATGCAATACCGCAGTGCCAGGGGTCGTATCTCTGGCTATCTACACATTCAGAGAATATTAACTAAAACCATAGGAAAGGGTCAAGCACTACTCCGAAAAAAAACTAATTTTATTTCCAAAAAATTATGATATTATATGGATTGCATGCTGTGTGGAAGAAGTTTTCAAAATTATTTAGGAGCTTATTATAATTTGAATGCATGAATTGAGAGCAATTTGAAATGTGTTGATATCCGAAAGTGTTTCCATTGACTTCACTCATTCACCTGATGAAGCTTCTATACATTAGTACCCAAAGCTTGTGTGTCAAATAAACTAGTTACACGTCCTATAAAGTACTACTTGTCTCGTTATATATTCTAAACCCCAGTTAACAATTCCAGTAAGTCAGGTTTAGGGAATAGATATTTAAACCTTGAGATGAAACCGATGTGATACAATTCCAGTAAGTCAGGTTTAGGGAATAGATATTTAAACCTTGAGATGATACCGATGTGATACAATTCCAGTAAGTCAGGTTTAGGGAATAGATATTTAAACCTTGAGATGAAACCGATGTGATACAATTCCAGTAAGTCAGGTTTAGGGAATAGATATTTAAACCTTGAGATGATACCGATGTGATACAATTCCAGTAAGTCAGGTTTAGGGAATAGATATTTAAACCTTGAGATGAAACCGATGTGATACAATTCCAGTAAGTCAGGTTTAGGGAATAGATATTTAAACCTTGAGATGAAACCGATGTGATACAATTCCAGTAAGTCAGGTTTAGGGAATAGATATTTAAACCTTGAGATGATACCGATGTGATACAATTCAAGTAAGTCAAGTTTAGGGAATAGATATTTAAACCTTGAGATGAAACCGATGTGATACAATTCCAGTAAGTCAGGTTTAGGGAATAGATATTTAAACCTTGAGATGAAACCGATGTGATACAATCCCAGTAAGTCAGGTTTAGGGAATAGATATTTAAACCTTGAGATGAAACCGATGTGATACAATTCCAGTAAGTCAGGTTTAGGGAATAGATATTTAAACCTTGAGATGAAACCGATGTGATACAATTCCAGTAAGTCAGGTTTAGGGAATAGATATTTAAACCTTGAGATGATACCGATGTTATACAATTCCAGTAAGTCAGGTTTAGGGAATAGATATTTAAACCTTGAGATGAAACCGATGTGATACAATTCCAGTAAGTCAGGTTTAGGGAATAGATATTTAAACCTTCAGATGAAACCAATGTGATACAATTCCAGTAAGTCAAGTTTAGGGAATAGATATTTAAACCTTGAGATGAAACCGATGTGATACAATTCCAGTAAGTCAGGTTTAGGGAATAGATATTTAAACCTTGAGATTAAACCGATGTAATACAATTCCAGTAAGTCAGGTTTAGGGAATAGATATTTAAACCTTGAGATGAAACCGATGTGATACAATTCCAGTAAGTCAGGTTTAGGGAATAGATATTTAAACCTTGAGATGAAACCGATGTGATACAATTCCAGTAAGTCAGGTTTAGGGAATAGATATTTAAACCTTGAGATGAAACCGATGTGATACAATTCCAGTAAGTCAGGTTTAGGGAATAGATATTTAAACCTTCAGATGAAACCGATGTGATACAATTCCAGTAAGTCAGGTTTAGGGAATAGATATTTAAACCTTGAGATGAAACCGATGTGATACAATTCCAGTAAGTCAGGTTTAGGGAATAGATATTTAAACCTTGAGATGAAACCGATGTGATACAATTCCAGTAAGTCAGGTTTAGGGAATAGATATTTAAACCTTTAGATGATACCGATGTGATACAATTCCAGTAAGTCAGGTTTAGGGAATAGATATTTAAACCTTCAGATGAAACCGATGTAATACAATTCCAGTAAGTCAGGTTTAGGGAATAGATATTTAAACCTTGAGGAATTTAGCAATTTTGAATGAATTAAACCAATATGAGATTTCGATCCTAAGAATATTGGAAGCTTGTGTTTAACGTTACTAAATATTAATATTATATAAAGCTAGAAGGACACGAGGGTATCCATTTTTTTGCCCGATCGCGACGATTAAATTCGCTGGTGAATTTATACGCCCGATACGAGCGGGTACCGATCTATCTATAAATCGGCCGTCACGGTGATTTCGTCGCCCGCCGACATTAAACATGTTCGATATTTACGCCGGTGTTCGGGTCACTTGTTAATTCGCCCGTCTTGTCGGCAAGCTTAAAAAGATTTAGAAAAAACTAGAAATTCTCATTCCTGAATGAACTGGATTCATCTGGGTTCAGTTTCATGAGACACAGTTCAAACTGCTCTTGAATTTGAGTTTGTAATTAATGTATGTGATTATAATGAATTGTATTTTTGTTTTACAGCTTTGGCATTTCGGTTAAGTCGTGCGTTCCGGCGGGAGGAGTTCGTCAGAATATTTCTACCGGAGTGTAAGTAGTTTAACTATTTTCATACAATATCATTTAGTGTGACGTGTGTTACTGATTCAGGCACGGATCCAGGAATGTTTCCAAGACGGGGTTCATAAAAATGCTGACTAAAATCTCTAATAATAGCCGGGGCCTATACGGCATATTTTTTGGCCAAACATAAGGCCTTTTTTTAATAGCATGGTTTGGTTGCTCCCAAAATTTGAAGAAACATAAAATAAAAAAGAATTAGAAAAAAAATTTTTTATTCCTGTCTGTGAAACAAATTCAGTGAAAAACCGAGCAAAAAAGATTTTTCACCTCGGCCGAATGAGAATCCTGGATTGAACGATGAAACAATTGAAAAACGCGAGGTTCTTTTTTGATCGCAGTGTGCAGAATTCAAACTTTCCAAGAATCATTTGTTCGGACATATGTATATTGCCCTATTGACAGTTCCCTCTTCCTTCTAAAAGTGATTTTATCTCACTGAGGGAATTTTTAAAAAATTTTCTCTGAAATGATATGGTAGCGTTTTTTTTTTTGCTTTAAAAATTTTTTGGTAGCCGATCAGCGGGGTCACGACCCCTGAAACCCTCCCTGGATCCGCGCCTATGATATCTCCTCAAAATCTAATAAAAACTTTCAATGAATTAATGCTGTAATGACGATATGTAGCCATCTGTCTATTTGAATGCATTTGCAAAAAGACAAAAAGAAATAGTAGCAGAATTTTGGCTAAAAGTTTAGAATACCCAAATTCAACATTGCTTGCAGCAGACGGAATTTCCGCCATTTTGGTTAACAGGGGATTCCCCCCTCCGGTACTTCCCATGATCAATAGTGTCTATGACGCGTTGCGTACGGAATGCCATGGAATTCCCTCACATGATTTATGATAATAATGTTTACTTGCATTCTGATTGGTTAAAATCGCGTGTAGTTTGAACGTAGGCAATGTTTACATTTGTAACGTCACCGGCGAGTCGCTGACATTAACGTAGTCATTGAGTTAACATTATCTTGCACTGAATGGTGATATCAATCGCATTCATTTTATAAATATTTTGAATATGAATTTGTTTTTATATATCAACTGCGAGTAACAGTGTTACGCTATTGAGTCTTAAGAGACAGCCTTTATGGACCTTATTGGTTGTTATAACTCACAAGCTGACTGAGTTAGCATTCTGGATCCATCAGATTAGTTACTTCTAGAAAATATGTTAGTCACATTTTCTGACTATATTCTGGAAAACAGTGGAAGCTTGTATCCACCCTAGATTAGAACCAATCAGAATAGAACCAATCAGAATACACTATTTTACAGAAAATATATTTATGACAATTGCGTAAGGTTTTAGTAAAATAGTGTTTTTTCTCGAGTAGTTGCCGAAGAAGCATAAAAATTTGATTCAATTTCATTCAGATTTAAACAAACAAATCGAATTTCATTTCATTCAGCGCAAACTTCAAATCTAATTAAAATTTTGTTCAGTATGAATAAGTTGCAAATCATTGAGAGGAAAAAATAATTAATTGTGTTACTTTACAATCACAATTGTACTGTGTTTATCAAAACAGGAGACCACAGGACCTTTGGTCCTCTAGTATTCTTTTCCTAGTTATTCCAAAAACACTAAAACAGTCCAATCAGCGATCGCTGCCAGACCAACACGATTACATTGAAATCAAATTTAAGTAACATCAGGCGCCCCCTGTTGGAATAATATTCATAGCCGTAGCATCGAAACCATTCGACTTGTTGTTTAATGTATTTCTCTCTATTTTTATTTTACAGTGATGAACATTTTACAAGACTGTCCGTTTGGGGACTTGGTGGGGGAATTCAAAAGAAACTTGGTTCCCGATAGGATACCACCACCGGTTAATCCTATGTCGCCCGCTGCTGCCCCTCCCCCACGTCCATTAAATTCGCCTCAGCAGCGGCCTGTCAGACAGCCGCCCCCGGCCGCCACTCGTTCGTCAGACAGAGTCCGGGGACGGCTGTTTGAAGGAGATCTGACGGAGGTAAGAATCTTTATTTGTTTTCATATTTTATTCAGGATATCAGTTGAAGTTCAGCAAATAAATTACCAGACCTGTAAACAGAAGAGTAGTCATAAATTTCCATTTGCGGGTAAAACCCCATAGTCGAAAACCTTCGGTTATTGATCTATATCTGCTTAAGACCAATGGTTGTACACACGAGTGCGAAAACTTATCGCTCAAACTTTGATTGTATCCATGGTAACGCGTACAGTATACTATGCGTGACTTACCGTTTTCTATCACTGGAATACAATACTGTTTTTGACCATGAGTGCCATCTGCGGCGGTCATAACGGACTGACTGGTGATTGGCTGAAATGCTCGTCTACCGTGGTGACGATTATTCGGTGTTACACGTGCAGCAGACACGTCCCTGAATATCTAACATTTGATTGTTGTAACTCATCGGGAAAAATATGTTTATGAGTCGATTTTTTGTCGAAATTTTGTTCGGCAGAAAATTGGCTGCGTACGTCAAGAAGGCGGCTGATATTTGTATCGTGTGACCCCTCGTCCCGGTAATATGCCGACCCACGTACACCTGAGACCAGTTGCATAGTCAGAGCTTAGAATTAAGACCGTTTTAAGACCAACTTAGTTCTATAGCCAATCTAATAACTTAAGACCAGTCTTTAGATTTAAGACCACTTTTGGACTTAAGTCTTGACCATGGAATCGGCCCCAGATGCTTATTCCGCTGTATTGGATGCTGACGTGCTCGTGTCTTCCAGCAATGTTGTTATTCACCAAAAATATCATGTTTTGTTCGAATAACACAATTCATCTGAGTCTGGGTTTAACGGATGACACGTTCAAACAGAACTACAAAATCAATATCAGAAGTCCTTTTATATTGAAACGGTCCCAGAAGTCCCTGTTATAATGGGTACTTTTTCAAAAAAAGTAACGAGAACTCCGATGGCTTTCCGTATCGGTAAAAACTAACTATTTCTATGAGCGTCACTCGTAGATTTACCGAAACGCCACCTTGTGACACGATATCCTAACTACGTATAGGTGTTTTATTTGCTGAATCGCTGGTTTCTCATTCTCATTTTTTAAACTTGTGTTTAATTTTATACTAAACAAATTTTTCACTTTTTCTCTTTACAGACACGACCACCGCCAAAAAAAACTAGAACAAAAAGGAAAAGAAAAGTTGCGGTCGTCGTGGCTCCGCAGGGAGGAGGAGCAAGAGTGGTCCCGGCGGATGGTGCGGCTGACGAAGGTAATCGGGAGGAAGGGGAGGGGATAAATAGGAAGCGGCCGAGGAGGGATGGTGGTGGGGCTGGGGATGGTGCGGGTCCTGCTCCTCCTGCTCCTCCATCCGTATCTCGGGCGGTCACTCGTTCACTCGCCAAAAAGCTGGCGAGTGAACGAGTGGCCCGAGAGGTAGAGGTGGTGGCCCGACATACGGATGGAATGTGGGAGGAGCGGCTTCGTTCGGGGACAATTCCGGATTTGTTAACTGATTTAAAAAATATTCTTTCAGTGAAGGGATATTAGGTGCCTTGAACGCATGAGTCGTTCATGCGCGCCTAATATGCCTTCACTGAAAAAAAATCAACTATAACATGTACCACATATTTTTTGATTTAATATTAGTCCAATTCCACAATTATTTCGGCTTTCAATAGTGTCTTCAATTCTTTAAAGCCCAAAGCACCTTTTTGACTCAACATCCAGTATGAAGGTGGCCGGGAATCGGGCCTGTTTTCTTCCATTTTTGTATCCCGCCCAGCATACTGGTTGTTGACTCGAAAAGGTGCTCGCTCTGGGAGCTTATCAAAGGCAGGTGATGGGAAAGGTGCCATCACACACTCTCCTTTGATAAGTTTCCTAGAGTGTCACGGGCTTTAACGGGTTGAATTCACTATAATACCAATTTTCCAAAATCAATTTAATTTCTTTCAGGCCATTCTTTTTCCATGTTTTTCTGGTACATGTTATGGTTGATTTCCATTTTCGAAAATCCGGAATTGAAGCCGTTCGAAGTCGGGGGGATGGTGGTGGGGTTGGGTTAGTTTAGGGTTCCTCTCTGATTACCTTCTTTAGCTCATCATCCGTGCAGGTGGCGCTTGCTCTTCTAGCCGGTGTTCCCTGGGGTAAACATTTTAAATTTAAAAAATCAAAAATAAAAAAAAAATTATAAAATCTTTAAAAATCTCATCTCATTTCATCCAATTCATTTATTTGCGGGTGCGATCCCTATCGCACCCATTCATGTCATTCATCCAAAAAAAATAAAAAACTAAAAACGAAAAAAAAATATTAAAATTAAAAAATCTCATCTCATTTCATCCAATTTATTTGCGGGTGCGATTCCTATCGCACCCATTCATGTCATTCATCCAAAAAAAAATAAAAAACTAAAAACGAAAAAAAAATATAAAAATTAAAAAATCTCATCTCATTTCATCCAATTTATTTATTTGCGGGTGCGATTCCTATCGCACCCATTCATGTCATTCATCAAAAAAAAATTAAAACTAAAAACGAAAAAAAATATAAAAATTAAAAAAATCTCATCTCATTTCATCCAATTTATTTATTTGCGGGTGCGATTCCTATCGCACCCATTCATGTCATTCATCCAAAAAAAATTTAAAAACTAGAAATTAAAGTTCTAAGTTTGTTGTTAGATTCTATTGAAAGAACGTTGTAAAGTTCTTAATTTGTCGTAAAAAACGTTAGAAAAAAAGAACTTCTTAAAGTTCTCAATCTGCCGTAAAATGCAATTGAAAAGATTATAACTCACATGAAAATTAAAAAGATAAAATAATTGATAAATAATCATTAATAAAAATTGAACTTTGGTCTCGCAATGTTTCCCCGTTATGCATTTTTTACTCGTCGTCAAACATCGGCAGCTCATCGTCGATACTCGCAGCTCGATACACACCAGCAGCTTGTCGTCGATACACACCAGCAGCTCGATACACACCAGCAGCTTGTCGTCGATACTCACCAGCAGCTCGATACACACCAGCAGTTCGTCATCGATACACACCAGCAGTTCGTCGTCGATACACACCAGCAGCTCGATACACACCAGCAGTTCGTCATCTATACACACCAGCAGTTTGTCGTCGATACACACCAGCAGTTCGTCGTCGATACACACCAGCAGTTCGTCGTCGATACACACCAGCAGTTGGATACACACCAACAGCTCGATACTCAGCAGCAGTTTGATACACACCAGCAGCTCTTCGATACATACCAGCAGTTCGTCGTCGATACACACCAGAAGCTCGATACACACCAGCAGCTCGTCGTCGATACACACCAGCAGTTCGTCGTCGATACACACCAGCAGCTCGTCGTCGATACACACCAGCCGCTCGATACTCACAGCTCGATACACACCAGCAGCTCGTCGATACACACCAGCAGCTCGATACTCACCAGCAGCTCGATACACACCAGCAGCTCGTCGTCGATACACACCAGCAGCTTGATACCAAAACAGCTTTTAGCTGGTGAAAACCTACCCCCCATCGGGGTTAAACATGATCAAGCTATTATTCTAGGAATATAACTGTTGCAAGGGAAGTTAAGATTCATTATATCCTAAACTTGATACAAAGAGATTATTGCTAATTATGAATTTCAAGGGTTTAAAAACTGATTTAAAAATCTTGAAAGACGCTCGGTCTCACTAGAGATTTTCATCTTAAAGATTTATTGTCCTCTTACTATTGTTTAGGTGATCTATAATTTGGTAAATGCTGCTGTTGGAAAGATGCCAGAAGAAAGTTGATTCGTGCACATCTTCACTTCACGTATTTATTGCACAAGGCGCCGACTTGCACCTGCACTACACCATTCACACTTCACCACTTCTGCACCTTTATCAATTAATTCTGGCATCTATTTGAAAATTACTTTAAACATCAGATCTCAAACTGAAACATTGAGGTATTGAATTTCAAACTGAAATATCGAGCTATCGAATCTCGATCTCAAATGTTTACTGGAAGCCATATTTGATGTTGTATTATTCATCATAGATTGTTTAGTGTTTTCTGGCATATGCGGGCCATTTAAGATGGTCAGATAAATTCCCCGGTGGAAAATATATCTCGTGGAAGAGTCATGGAAATGAAAAATATCTTATGTAGATGTGAAGTTAGGAACCTTGCAACAGTTATTCCACCTGAGGATAATTTGATATAAGATGAATCAGTTATTGGATCATTTAACTGAAGCCAAATATAGTGAAAAATCTTAGTAAAAATTTGTCTCGAACTACAATTGAAAGGACTTATCACAGTTCTAATTCGACTCTAGGTGCGTTCAGAAGAACTTCTTAACAGTGAAAAAACTTGACTAAAAATCAGGAATCGACCCTGTTCATTGATAAGATTTGATCTTTATTTGAAGATTAAGAATCAAACTCGCTAATTCACAATTTTTGGTAGTAAATACTGTTGATCCATCATATTCGCAGCCCCCCGTGGGCTTACCAATCCATCATACGTGCAGCCACTTTGCGCTTACCAGTCTATCATACTCGCAGCCCCAGTGGGCTTTTCGATCCATCATACGTGCAGCCCCCGTGGGCTTACCAGTCCATCATACTCGCAGCCCCAGTGGGCTTATCAATCCATCATACGCGCAGCCCCCTTGGGCTTATCAATGAGAAACATTCAGACATAGTAACCGTTTTACTCGTGCTTTTCAACGACACCGTCTTATCACTCTGTAGAACGGCGATCGCAGCGTGAAATTTGTAATCGTATTTCTCCGCTGAATTTGAATATTTGATACGCGACGCGCGTGATTGAAGCTTTGTTTATGTTCGTGCTTGCCGCGATGAATTGTCATAAATATATCCTCCGTACAGGAGGACCATGAAAAGGTTTGAAGGGATCCCTAGTTAGCGCTTGTCCAGGTTTGGCTCTGGACCCGCTTGTTCGACTAGGCATCTTGTTGGAAATTTTGTCGACTGAAACTTCCGTAACTTTCGTTTTAGACCTCGCTGCTCGAAGAGCCGTTGCTGCGTCGGTTACTGTCATGCTTCGGCACAATTTTGAACGATTGTTGGAAACCGCCTTGTTCTTCTGCTGCAGATGTTGACTGTGTCGTACCCACAGTAAAGTAGCCATCTTAAATTCAAATAGTTTCGGACATTTGAGGTCCTCATCAACTCCGAGTCTTCATTCAACTGCAGTTACTGCCATTTGCCAGTGTCTGATGTAGAAGTTCTGACTTGACATTTTGATTTTCAGAATTAAGACCTTTTTTCTATTAAAGAAATTAGATATTGGTTAAAAAGAAATTAGATATTGGTTAAAAAACAAGTGAATAATTGTTTGTAAGAAAAAAGAAAATCATGTTAGAAAAAAATATAGATGTAAAAAAATATAGATGTAAGAAAAAAAAAGTATATTGTAAATCGACGAGACGACAGAACCAGCATCAGCAACAACAACATCAGAGGAAGCAGTAACCAGTTATTTATCAGCTCCATAAATTACTGAAACGAAATCCACAACTCGGAAACCAACCACACTCAACTCTAGAATTGTTCATACAACTGTCAACATGGAGTTCATCTCACAAGCAAATTAGGTAATTATCTTATGAAATTGTATGAATTGCCAATTTAACATTTTTGCATTTCAAGTAGGTGTAATTGAATGTTTGTCAACCTTACTCTTATAAAACTGTGTTAACCGTTGAACAGGATTCTAAGACTGTGCAGAAAACCCGTTATCGCTGCTTTGCAGCTATAATTATCTGATAAATTAGTATGGAATGCCAATTTTACATTTTTGCATTTAAGTTTAAGTGAGTTTAAAATCACGTTTCATTTGTTGTTTATTTTGTCTTTTCAGTTTTCAATTTGCCGAGATCAGTCGTCAAAAACTGTTACAACGGAAACTTAGATAACAAAGACTTGATTTGGCAAAGATTGAAGAAATCCTGCGAAAAGATTATTCATGAATTGTTCATACAACTGTCAACACGGAGTTCATCTCACAAGCAAATTAGGTAATTATCTTATGATTTTGTATGAAATGCTAATTTTTACTCGTTAATTTTTTACAAATAAGTTGACTTTGAAATCTTTATTAATTTCTTGTTTATTTTGTTTTTTCAGTTTTCAATTTGCCGAGATCAGTCATCAAAAACTGTTACAACGGAAACTAAGATAACAAAGACTTGATTTGGCAAAGATTGAAGAAATCCTGCGAAAAGCTTATTCAAGAATTGTTCATACAACTGTCAACATGGAGTTCATCTCACAAGCAAATTAGGTAGTTATCTTATGATTTTGTATGAAATGCTAATTTTTACTCGTTAATTTTTTACAAATAAGTTGACTTTGAAATCTTTATTAATTTCTTGTTTATTTTGTTTTTTCAGTTTTCAATTTGCCGAGATCAGTCATCAAAAACTGTTACAACGGAAACTAAGATAACAAAGACTTGATTTTGCAAAGATTGAAGAAATCCTGCGAAAAGCTTATTCATGAACTGTTCATACAACTGTCAACATGGAGTTCATCTCACAAGCAAATTAGGTAGTTATCTTATGATTTTGTTTGAAATGCTAATTTTTACTCGTTAATTTTTTACAAATAAGTTGACTTTGAAATCTTTATTAATTTCTTGTTTATTTTGTTTTTTCAGTTTTCAATTTGCCGAAATCAGTCATAAAAAAACTGTTACAACGGAAACTAAGATAACAAAGACTTGATTTGGCAAAGATTGAAGAAATCCTGCGAAGAGATTATTCAAGAATTGTTCATACAACTGTCAACATGGAGTTCATCTCACAAACAAATTAGGTAATTATCTTATGGTTTTGTATGAAATGCTAATTTTACATTTTTGCATTTAAGTTTAAATGAGTTTAAAATCACGTTTCATTTGCTGTTTATTTTGTCTTTTCAGTTTTCAATTTGCCGAGATCAATCGTCAGAAAACTGTTTCAACGGAAACTAAGATAACAAAGACTTGATTTGGCAAAGATTGAAGAAATCCTGCGAAGAGATTATTCAAGAATTGTTCATACAACTGTCAACATGGAGTTCATCTCACAAACAAATTAGGTAATTATCTTATGGTTTTGTATGAAATGCTAATTTTACATTTTTGCATTTAAGTTTAAATGAGTTTAAAATCACGTTTCATTTGCTGTTTATTTTGTCTTTTCAGTTTTCAATTTGCCGAGATCAATCGTCAGAAAACTGTTTCAACGGAAACTAAGATAACAAAGACTTGATTTGGCAAAGATTGAAGAAATCCTGAGAAGAGATTATTCATGAATCATTTAACTGTCAACATGGAGTTCATCTCACGAGCAAATTAGGTAATTATCTTATGATTTGTATGAAATGCTAATTTTTACATTTAAGTTTAAATGAGTTTAAAATCACGTTTCATTTGTTGTTTATTTTGTCTTTTCAGTTTTCAATTTGCCGAGATCAGTCGTCAGAAAACTGTTACAATGGAAACTAAGATAACAAAGACTTGATTTCGGCAAAGATTGAAGAAATCCTGAGAAGAGATTATTCATGAATTGTTCATACAACTGTCAACATGGAGTTCATCTCACAAGCAAATTAGGTAATTATCTTATGATTTTGTATGAAATGCTAAATTTTACTCGTTATTTTTTTACTAATAAGTTGACTTTGAAATCTTTATTTATTTCTTGTTTATTTTGTCTTTTCAGTTTTGAATTTGCCGAGATTCACATGTAGCAGATATAATGGAATTAAGTATTGAGAACCGCAACTTAACAATAAACCGGATCAACTTAATATAGTGCTGAGGACCAAAAATAAAGGATAAACCCGACCAGTGTAATTCAGTGTCGAGAACCGCAGTTAAACGATGAACCCGACCAGTGTAATTCAGTGTCGAGAACCGCAGTTAAACGATGAACCCGACCAGTGTAATTCAGTGTCGAGAACCGCAGTTAAACGATGAACCCGACCAGTGTAATTCAGTGTCGAGAACCGCAGTTAAACGATGAACCCGACCAGTGTAATTCAGTGTCGAGAACCGCAGTTAAACGATGAACCGGACCAGTGTAATTCAGTTTCGCAATAACCGCAATAAAACGATAATCTGGAGTTGTAATAGTGTTGTGTATTTGCGTAGTGGATCAAGTGGAAGGATTTTAAGTGTATTTGGTGACTTTAATTCGTTCGCATCCAACAGAATCAACAAAGACATTACAAAAAACGACAAAAAATGATTGAATGTAAATGCATTGAATTTAGGTTTGATGATCAAGATAATCACTGATCAAGATTGACAGTTATAATCCATAATTGTTGAACTTGATCAGAGATTTTCAAGATCGATTTTAAGGTGATTCAGAAGTTTAAATCTGATGTTTTAATCTCTGGGACTCAGATATTAAATCAATAGATTTTTACTGCTGAATGATCTTCATGTACAGATGAGCTACAATTGTTCCTAGTGTGTTCTGTTAAGACTGATTAAAGGGTGGAAAAATTTGACTCAAATTCAAATTGAGTCGAGTTTTTCCAAGATAATCTCTGATCAAGATCGGCAGTTACTGGTATAATCCACAATTGTTGAACTTGATTGGTGATTTTCAAGGTCTGTTTTAAGGTGATTCACAAGTTTAAATCTGATGTTTGAATCTCTGGGTTCCAGATATTAAATCAATAGATTTTTACTGCTGAATGACCTTCGTGTTCAGATAAGCTACATTTGTTCCTAGTGTGCTGTTAAGAAAGGGTGGAAAAACTTGACCCAAATTCAAATTGAGTCGAGTTTTTCAAAGATAATCTCTGATCAAGATCGGCAGTTATAATCCATAATTGTTGAACTTGATTGGAGATTTTCGAGAACTGTTTTTAAGGTGATTCAGAAGTGTGAATCTGATGTTTTAATCTCTGGGTTTCAGAGATTAAATCAATAGGTTTTAACTTCTGAATCACTTTGGGTTTAGGTAAGTTAAAGTGTTTCCTATTGTAATCTGTTAAACTGATTAAAGGGTGGAAAAACTTGATTCAAATTAATAATCTGAATCAAGTTTTCCAATGATATTCCGCGATCAAGTTCGGCAGTTATAATTCATAACTGTTGAACTCAATTCACAATTAAATGAACTTTTTTAAGGTGATTCAGAAGTATAAATCTGATGTTTTAATCTCTGGGTTTCAGAGATTAAATCAATAGGCTTTACTTCTGAATCACTGTTAGGTTTTGATAAGTTGTAAGTTGTTCCTATTGTTTAATGAATTGGTAGAAATTCTATTTTTAGGTGACAGGTCAAATAGATTAGAACAGTAATTTATGCAGAGGTTGAATTAATTTAATGTTTGATATACCAAAGAATGGTTTATTGTGAAGATTTAATTAAAATCTTAAATAAAGAGTTGTTCAATTTCATAAATGTTTTGTTTTCGATGAAGTTTTTTCATTTTCTGGATTTGAGGAATTTGACTTTAAACACATCGGTGGATTCAGCACAGTTCTGTGGACACAGTTTTTGGACCGAGACCTGGAGACACAGCTCAAGACCCAGTTACAAGTTCAACTGGACTCCATCCCAAAAAACCCTGGGCCCTTCAAACCTTTAAGTAAGATGCTCACTTACAGATTCATAAAATTGACCCTTATTATCTTGTCATCTGCAGAACCATCTCAAGAGGCTTAAACCAAGAATTTCTTGTAATGTTCAACAAATGTGAATTACATTAAGTAATTTTTGAGATCGACTTATTACCACCAGTATTGAGTTTTTTCTAAATCACAGTCTACTTATTTTATATTCATCCACGATTTCATAGCTCTTTAACTATTCAACCCTTTCCCTGATGGGCCCTGGCCCCAATTGCTGAACCCAGTTCTCCAAGTCTAACTTCTGGGTTTAATGGTTTATCAGAGAATTAATGGATTAATTGGAAATAATCTAACAATCAATAAAGTTTAAAATTAATTATTTGACATATCGTAATTGATTTTGTTCGCCACAACGCCTTTCTCATCAGGATTATAGCATTTTACTTTCTATGGGTTTTTAAAGGTAAGTTTTCAAAGGAAAGACAGAATGTCCGAATATACGTCCGGATCCGCCTTTATATGCCTCATTCCGATTCTGCTCATTTGCATATATTTTCAGCAAGTGGAAATTCCCCGAATTCCAAGATGGCGGCGACCATGATATATTAAATAACAACTATTTTGGGCCAAATCAACGCTTTCTCAAGCTCAATATGAGATTTCCCGAGCGCAAATGTAACTTAAAAAGAAAATAATCCTGTTGGTTAGTTATATTTTTGATAATTAAATTTATTTGCAAAGTTAAAGTGAAGTTCCAATGACAGATAGAAACGTTGAAAGACTGGGGTAGATTGAAACATGCCCTAGCCACTGGCCACTATGAACAGTCCTAAACGTTTTGATCCAACTGCACCAGTTGAGGTCACTAACTGTGTGGCCTTTATTTAACAATAGTGTGTACATATAAACACAAGGGCCCCCAAACTGCAGTTGCTCTGTTGGTTTTAAATCTGTATATAGTCATAGTCATTTTTGATCTTATCATCTGTTCTCCACCTTTTTGAGTTTGAGAGTTTTATGAACTGTTGTGAAGATTGAGGAAGTCGATAGAAAGAGATGAAAATTGTTTAAGTTGTTATCATGAAAATGACTGAGCTTACTATGTACGGTATATACGACCCAGAGGGACATGGCTTATTATGAGAAACATTGAGGTTTTCATGAAAGTTCATGAATTTTGCATGAAAGTACAATGTTGGAAAATATATCCCCTATGTCACACTCCCTGATTCTTTTTCATTGCCCTCATTTCTCTGAAAGGCCCTTCAACTGAATCAGTCTCCAGTCGAAAAGGTTCCTCTTATAAGTTCAATTGTCTATAACTGATGATGGGAGCAGCATCATAGGAGTAGTGCAGGAGCAGTGAGAGCTTCATAGGAGCAGCAAGACCAGCATCATAGATAGGAACAGTAGCTGAAGAAATGAAACAAGATAAGTAGCATTTGAAATATAGAAAATAGAAAAGCTGTAGAATGTTTTCTATTGTAAAAATATTTTCAAATTCAGTCTGATTTGTGCCAGATTGTAACTGTAGAAGTTTCACTCATTGTTTCAGTCTAATAGAGATGTGGCTGGTGTACATGTAACATTGACTGTGTAACACTGCAGTCATTTCTTCAATTATTCCTCCTCAGTTGGAAGAATGTTTGTTCTCTCATCTTCATTAGCGATAAGAATCAATCCCATCCATCTACCAACAACATCGTCAAATTTCCACTTATCTAATCCTAGAGGGAATGAGTAGTATGAGGTTTGGGTATGGAATTGGGCAGGGTATGGTGTAGTTGACAGTTAGGGTAGGATAGGGTAATGTGATGAGGTAAGGTCGGTCGGATGATGCAGGGTTATTTGATGTGGTTGGATTGGATGATGAGTTTGATATGGAACTGGTCGAGGTGGGTGTATGTGGTAGTGTACGGTGTGTATGTTCGGAGGGTGTATGATAACTGATTGAAAGGTTGCTGTTAGAGGTCAGTGCAGTAGTGATGCTGGTATAGTTTGTGTAAGGTAGGCGTCGGTGTACCGGGTTAAGTATAGGGTAAGGCATGGTCAGAGTAATGTTACCGTAGAGGAAAAGTTATGTGGGGAAGGGTGTTTTTGTTTTCAGCCCACTTGAGACTTAAGTCTCAGCGGGCCGTTGCATTTTCTTTTCATCCGTTGTCGTATCCGCAGACGGAATACAGTTATTTTTGGAGGTTTTTAAGTTTTCCAACGCCACTGCACATGTTCTCCAGGGGGTGTTGAGTGTAGAATTTTCAGATTGTCAGGAATTTCACCAAGTGTGCATTGGTGTCCCTGGACTCCCCAATTTTGAAATTAGGGTGAATTCTGTAGAATTCTAATGATTGGTTAAATGGGCATCACTCTTTATTGGAATTCTGTGCTTAAAATATTGAATACGAAAGTAAGAACAGACGTCGAAGCTGTCACTGTGGACAGTGAATCTATTTCTGATTTGTCTGGATGTGACGGCGCAGGTGGTGGCCATAACTTCGAGGTCACCTCTTAATCATTACATGTCCTTAGATGGATAGGACACAAGGGTAAATGAAAACATTCTTTAGGTTACTGCCAGGTTTTAGGGTATCGTACCAAGCCTTACCTTCCCGACCTCCTTCCCGCGCTAGCTATTCCAAAATCTCTATATGAGATACATCGAGAACGATGCTATTGAAGATTGAATTCATCGATTCATTTTGGAATTGAAACTTGTTTCATGGAACAAATGGTGCTGCAAATAAACAATATCATCAAACAATGATTCTGATTGACTATAGTGAACTGCTGCCCTACTACTGGTTTTAAAAGCAATTATTGAGATAGATTCCAATCCAGTTCAATTACTATATTTCCCATATAGACACTTACTGCCGGTTGGTACTGGTACATAGCCAGGAGAGACAGCCATAAGAAAAAGAAAGAATATGAAGAACATGAAGAGTGGGGGGTTTAGTCCACTGTCTGCCTAGCGGGTAGGCAGTGGTCTATTCCTACCTCGACTCAAAAAAAGAAAAAAGATATGAAGAGTGGGGTCCGAGAGCAATTCGAAGGTTCAGTCCCCTGTCCGCCTAGCGGGTAGGCAGTGGTCTATTCCTACCTCGACTCAAAAAAAGAAAAAAGATATGAAGAGTGGGGTCCGAGAGCAATTCGAAGGTTTAGTCCCCTGTCCGCCTAGCGGGTAGGTAGTGGTCTATACCTACCTCGACTCAAAAAAAAAGGTGAGCTTAAAGCCACCAAGCACAAAAGTGGGGTCCGAAGGGTAGTCCTCTGCTGGCTTAGAGGGCAGGCATTGGTCTATTCTTACCTCACGTGCTTAAAAATGTTCACAAAAATGGCTATTAAGAGAGAGAGTGAGAGAGAGGAGGTGCTAAGTTTCCTGTACTTGACTGGGTGTAAAGTGATCAATAATGGAAATCATTTACGGTAAACCTTGAGTTTACTAACAATGTATTTTGGGTTCAGAGTCTATTTCTCAACAGTTTGCTGTTAACAAGCTGGTAGTAGGGTAAAAACTACCGGTATTCAGAGATTTGTGAATCAGAAGTTTTGCCGTCATTTGCTTCATGAATCATTCACTTGTTAAAATGAATGATGTGACACACATGTAAAATACTGTTACTGATTTGTCATTGTTTTGATGGTGTCTTAATGTTCAATATCTTGCAGGTATCATCTCCTTGCATTTCACATAGAATTGAGGAGTAGTTTGAGCGAATGGGAGGCATGGAGAGATTTGGCTCAAGATATCTCACTCGTTCGTTTAGGTTTAGTTTGAGATCATCTAATCAGCTTAAGTGTATACATCCTCGACTACTTTTCAACTAGTAGTTCATCGTAGGTTTTAGACGTCACATCCATAGCTCCTTCCACTACTCGTGAATTTACAATTCATTCCTATCCGATGATGTTATTTATGATGGAATGTGTTAAAGTAGATGTCTATGTGTTTTCATCTTTTGGTAAATCGTGAAAAAATCTGGCTAATTTGAATCGAAAGCCATTGATTATTATCTTGCGCGGTAATGATGGAAAAATTCAAAATGCGAATAGCTGTGTGGAATAAGAGAATGTCTGGAAAGGATTTGAGACATTGAGATGTGTAAAGGGAGACTGATTACACCTGTACTGTCCTAGCCCCTCCCCAGGCAGTCACCACCTCGCCCCAACCAATTCTACCAAATCACCCTCACCTCAACAACATCAAAATCCCTTTCACTTTTCCTCTACCATTATTTTTACCATGCCAGCTACCTTATCCCTAACCCTGCAAACCACACTCTACTCTACACAAATCATATTAACATCACAACTGTACCGTCCTCCAGCACCAACCTTTCTTCATTGTCAGACACCTCTCTAACTATACATCGTACACTACCACGTACACCCACCTCGACCGGTTCTATAACAAGCTGATCATCTAATCCAGCCATATCAAACAACCCTGCATCATCCAACCTGACCTTACCTTACCACAATACCCTATCCTCCCCTAACATGTCAATCACACCATGCCCTGCCCCATTCCATACCCAAGCGCCATAACACTCATTCCCTCTATGATTGAATAAGATAGAAATGTTACAATGTTGTAGTTAGACGGATGGGATTGATTTTCTTTGCTAATGAAGATGAGAGAACAAACATTCTTCTAACTGAGGAGGAATAAGTGAACAAACTACAGCGGTGTTACACATTCAATGTTACATGTACATCAGTTATATCTCAATTAGACTGAAACAATGAGTGAAACTTCTACAGTTACAATCTGACACAAATCAGACTGTGTCAGAAAACATTTTTTCATTTAGCCCCACGTGCTGAGTGGATGATAGACATCATGAGACTCATCAAATTTTGAGAAATTAGTTTAATTGAAAAATTAATTTAAGCAATGTCTGTTTTTGCATTTCAGAGGTTGATGTTACCTGAACATGCAGTTCTGAGCTGACTCCAGATCAGGTGAGCATATTTGCAGTGAAATTGGATAAAATCATGACATTTTCCAAAAGCTCTTATTAGTGGAATTTTATCTCTATAGCCCTTGATCCAAGTGCTGCCCAGTGAGACACTGTCTGGTGAACTCAACATCCAAGTGCTACAGAATCTACCCCCAGTGAGACACTGTCTGGTGAACTCAACATCCAAGTGCTGCAGAATCTACCTCCAGTGAGACACTGTCTGGTGAACTCAACATCCAAGTGCTACAGAATCTACCTCCAGTGAGACACTGTCTGGTGAACTCAACATCCAAGTGCTACAGAATCTATCCCCAGTGAGACACTGTCTGGTGAACTCAACATCCAAGTGCTACAGAATCTACCCCCAGTGAGACACTGTCTGGTGAACTCAACATCCAAGTGCTACAGAATCTACCCCCAGTGAGACACTGTCTGGTGAACTCAACATCCAAGTGCTACAGAATCTACCCCCAGTGAGACACTGTCTGGTGAACTCAACATCCAAGTGCTGCAGAATCTACCCCTAGTGAGACACTGTCTGGTGAACTCAACATCCAAGTGCTGCAGAATCTACCTCCAGTAAGACACTGTCTGGTGAACTCAACATCCAAGGAGATGATCTGTTAATTACACTCATGGTTGTGCTGGCTACTGATATGGGAGGTATGTATCGTATCTGGAGCCAATTTCACTTTGATTCCAACAACTAATTTCTTATGATTCTCCATTTCATTTTCCATTAGAAGGAACTGTGTTATTATGATTTGTCTGAGTGTCCGTTAATGTTAGTTGAACTGTAACTCAGAGAAGTGAACCGTGGATGTGACAACTCCACACAGATGTCATGTATGTATCTGGACAATTTTCATTATCAATGTCTTTCTGTTTTAGTTTTCCGCAGAAGAATCTGATAAATATAATGTTATGGACTTTGTGTTTTTCTTTTGAGTGTCTATCATCATTAGCTTATTTCATCATTAACAATTTTATTAATTTTTTCCTTCAGTTTAAAGAATCTGTTTAAGGAGATGATCTGTTAATTACACTCATGGTTGTGCTAGCTACTGATGAGTGGTATGTATCGTATATGGAGCCAATTTCTATTTGATTTCAACAACTAATTTCTTATGATTTTATTCAGTTTGTTTTCCTTCAGAAGAAACTTTGTTATTATCAATTGACTGAGCCTCCATCATTATTAGTTAAACTGTAACTGAGAGACATGAACCACGAATATCCTAACTCTTTAGTCAATGTGTATGTATCAGGACAACTTTCTGATTATCGATATCTTACTGTATGATTTTCCTGCAGAAGAATCTGATGAATATAATGTTATGGACTGAATGTGTTTTTCATTTTAGTGTCCATCATCATTAGTTTAACTATAACTGAAGAGACCTGAACCAGGGATGTTATAATTCCAATGTTGATATGTATGTATCACGACAACTTTCGTTATCAATGATTTTCATTTTTCGAAATCTATGAAATACGGTAGATGTGTGATTGAATCTATATTGTTCTCATTTCAGAGTCTGCTACATACATGTGATACGTGCACAGAGAGACAAATTATATTAATTTTAAACACTTATCCCTTAGTTATCAATGATTTTCCATATTGTTTTAATCTGTTAGGAGAACTGAACTCTGGTCCTGAACATGTTTCAACTCTTCTATCAATACGTGGTTTGTATGGAAACAGAATTTCCTGCAATAGAATCTGATGAATAGATGTCATGATATTATGTTATTCTCATTTCAGTGTCCATCATCATAAGTTGAACTGTACAGAAACCAATAGCTGAATTGAACTGATCTCCGCAGTCAATGGTTGCAGATGGCTACAGATACGAGTGGTATGTGTGTATGGACACATTTTCAACAACTGATTTTGTATTTTATATTCTGTAGAGGAATCTTTGAGAGATAGATGTTATAGAATCTGTTATTTTCAGTGTTGATCAATGTTAGTTGAACTGTAATGAGTAGAACCAGTAGTTACTCCACAGTCAATGGTTTAGTCAGTTACAGACATACATACAAATAGTCAGCAATAATTCCCTCAAGTGCTGTTCTGTTAAGACAATTTGTTGTAAGTAAACCCACAATGTACGTGATGTGGTTTGTGTGTATGGAGACAATTTCATTATTTTCATTAATTATTTGTTAGGCAATGACAAATTGTCCATGGGATGACCGATTACCAGTAGATGACCAGGGAACAGTCTACATGTATGTATCGAGACAATTTTCTGTTGTTTTGAGGAATCTATAAGAGATAAATGTTATAGAATCTGTTATTCTTATTTCAGTGTCCGTCATCATGAGTTGAAACAAATATCTGATTTGAAGTGAACTCTGCAGTCATTCAACCCTTACACATATATAAGTTACGTATTAGTGATATTTACCACTGACAGACAATTAAAACAACTTGTATAATAATGATTCACTGTTTGTGAATGAACTTGTGAACAGTCGCTACTCCTTAATGCTATCAGTTACAGCCACCTTTTGATAGAATCTCTGTCTAAACCTCTTGCATGATCATCTATATCTCAATTATAATATAATAAATACTAATCCTTCATTTTAACTCTCTTCTATTCTAATACATTGTATGAGTCAAAAGATGGTTGTCATTGATAGAATTAGGGACGCTATACAGCTGGCTAATTGTCATAATCTAAACCCTTTTTGTGTTCACTGCATACTCTGTGACCCTCCACTTCAATGCATTTTAATTGATTCAATTTCACCAACTTTTTATATTTTTTTTTCATGTCAGCGTCAATCATTTTTACCTGCTGCAGGTAGAAATGAATCCACTGCTTGAGTGGCTATAAAAGTCGTTGGTGAAGACAAGTACACTCAATTGGAGACAATAATTTCTTTTAGATCTGACAGTGGTAGGAATTGTAACATTTTAATATATAAGGGGCACATCTAGAAAATTGGAAGACACGTTTTAATTGATATCTGTTATTTTACGTGTTTCAGCTTCAAAATTATCCGAGTTCTACCAAATGAGATTATTCACCCATGAAGACTCGACTGATTCATACCCACATAAGGTAGTTGTACTTTCATTTTTATTAAACATTTCAATAATTAAAATTGGCGATATTAAGAAGAAAAAAGAAATTCGTAAAAATTGCATTATTTAAAGTACTTAAAACCTATTCATAAATAACAATGCGGTACCGCTACATAACAGATGGCACCACTATACGGTCGTTGCTACTACTAGACTGGTTACCTGTATAATAAGTACAATACAATGAATTTTATTCGCACGGTGACGTATGTATTGGCATTGAAGCGCTCACTTATAATTCTATTGTTTTGAATGGGGATACTATGTAGACCCAGAAAACAACGAAGGCTGCATTACGATTGCACCTTACACACAGGGCCACCTTCGGTTATCGGAGTCAGTCGACTTATAATAGTCCCGAGTAACTCATGTCAAATGTCGGAACTATATTCCGGAAATAGTTCGAAAATCAAGCGCATTCGGTTATTAGTTCCAACCACTGGTCGACTAGCTACCTATTACCGAATTTGGCCCAGCCTGTCTAACTCTGGATTCGCAACTGGCAACCGAGTTAAGTGCTTCTCGCTAGCCAGGTTGCCGCTAAGCGGCCACCAGTCTATAATATTAACCCAATCACACGTCTGTCACTCGCTGATTCGCTACGCATCTGATTGGCTAGATATATAGACTGGTGGCCGCTTGACCATTGAGGCAAGCGAGGATGGTTGCGTGACTTATCGAAATGTTCGCTTGCCACAGCAGGAATACCGTCCAATGTAATAAGTGTTTATGTATTAATTGTAGGAATGCCTGGTGATGTAGATCAAGTTCACAGAAACTGAAAACAGAAAGAAACCTTGCGGAATCTATTGTGTATAAATAAATATATTTATTATCGTGTTGTGTTGTTTATTCTGAGTGCGATCTGTGGTGATTCAACCACTTGGTCCTCTCAAGTTTTTTTCCCCATCCAAATTTTTGAATCCGTTTGCGCCGTTTTGACTGAAGTGATCTTTAAATTTGTATTAGTTCTAAGACTTAGACAGGTCTTAAATTCTTTCAGTTGCGGCCACCTCTCGACAAAAATCTATTGTACTAATCCTTAATAACTTTTAATAACTTCTAATCGCATGCGTCGAAAGGTGGCTGTCATAGATGGAATTAGAGATATGATCGATGTCTAAGATGAATACAATTGCGTTTAATTTGAAACTGCTAAACAGTTGCAGTAAGAGTTAAATAACGATCATCACTGTATCTATGCTTGTGATGATTGTTCCACTCTCAGTAATTACAGAGCTGCCAACTGTTACTGATTTCCAGTATTAGTTAGTATTTTATAACGAGAAATACTGATCTGATTTGTGAAGGTCTTGCCGTTGATTACTGATTAATTGAACATTCTTTTCATATTTCAATGAAACGTTACTGAAAAAAATTCAATTTGCTACTGATAGGACTTTTCAAAGGTTGGCAGCCCTGTAGTTATCTTGGTCTCGCAACTTTACCACCTCAGTACCGGCGACGCATCACTCGTAATCCTCGCCTTCCATGCCGCGCATTTAGCTATCCTCGCTTGCCGGGGTTTAATTGGTTCTGCCCAATCAGATGCGTTGTTTTTCTACCAACAAGGGGCGCCAATTTAAACCCCGGCAAGCGAGGATTAATTTGTCAGCGTTGCCACCGTTAGCTCCAGTACTGTGCCATTGTCAGTTAGACTGGGTCTGAAATGGTGGTGGCAAGCTGCAGGTCTGGACTGCGCGACCAACATTTTCCGTTCCTACATCCGAAATCTACACGTTTTCTTGGCACGTGGTAATAAGAGTTTGGTTGGTTTTTGTTCGAACGCGCCTCTGGTAGTAGACTGGTTGCCAGTTTACATTAGACTGGTTGCCGGTCTCTTTCTGTAGACCGTTTACCGGTCTCTATCTTTTATTAGAGACCGGTTGTGCCCATCCTCCATTTTACATTTTCGATGCATGTCAAATAAGGTCAAACATGTAAAGTAGCAGGTTACTTCCTGGTTAAGATGGCGTCTCTTCGAATCTGCTTGGCTTCGAGCGATATTAAAATTGTCCTTTATAATGGACGGAAAGACATTAATTGCTGTAAGTATCAGATAAATCCGCTGATAATTTACCTGGTATTCGGAATACCGACTAACAAGGATCGAAATCTAATGCGAGGTGAGCTCTGCCGCGACCGTCACTGAATACAGAACATTCTGAAGGAACAGAGGACATCCTTCCTATAACTACCGTTCGTGGGATGTATTTAGTGAATTGATGTTTTAATACAGTGTTGTAAAATGACTATATTTAGTATCCGAATAAAGTTTACAATTGCTGAACTCCTTAGTGCTTTGTGAGATCAAATATTTGGATCCACCTCAGCCAACTGATTTCCTGATACAGACAGCAAGTTGGGACAGTCAAATTAAGAGATTTGGTCAAGACAAGTTACTCAGATCACACTGGAAATTCGCAATATCCTCTCTCCTCATGGACCACACATTGTCAATGTTGACTTTGCTAGAAATCGATTATAAAATTCATCACGACCAATTCTTTTTCACTGAATTCAATATTTATTGTTCACTTCTGGTACAAAATCTTGTTCAGCCCCTGACAAGAGAATAAACAATGACACTACGTATTTCATGACATAGAACAGTAGTTTTTTTTTCATCGACAAATTGGGACGATCCTGATATCCCTGATTTGAATGATAGTGTCTTTAGAATCATAAAGACCATGTCTCGACCAGACAGATAATCCAATCACAATTCAAATTGAAGGCTCGCTAGTGCAGTTATTCACAGAATCCAGCTCTTTAAACCTCATCAGTTTATCAGAATCGAGGAGTTTCACCACCTGTTATTTGGAATCTCATTTCATGACAGCTAGTGCTGATTCTTTATTCTCTTTGATTACTGCATGATGTTATCATTCTGAAATTAAAATACATATCACACTTATAATTAAACCTGGATTGACTTTACAAATTAATGGTTCAGAATCCATTTTTCAAACTTACCTTGATGTATTGCAATCTATTCTTTTTATGTTGAGCTAATTTGATACGCATTACTTCAATTTCTTAAAACATCCTACGAGTTGTGACTCACAAAATCATCACTAAAACGCCACAATAATCTACAATAGATAATCAATATAGTTTTTGTGAAATAGCACTCATATTCAATGTTCACATCTTACGAAGTAAGTAAGTAGGTGAAGTTACCTCGTTGGTGTGATTATTTTCACTGGATCAACTGCTGATGTCCAATGTCGCATAAAGAACAATCAATCAATCGCCTCGAGTGAACAAATAAGTTGCCTCTGCTGCATGGTTCAGTATGTTAGTAGTGGTAGTAGTATTGTATGTATTGTTACCGATATTTTCGGTACCACACGCTAAACAAGTGCCTGCAGAAGCGTTACCCGGCAGTTTTAATGAAATTTCGTTCTTCATTGATATAAACAAGAAAATTAATTTTGATAAACTATTTGACGCCTGCGAAAAAATGTAGAATTTCTAGGATAAGCTAATGTGGATTTGCAAACTTGAAATCGAAGTTTTAAGAAATTTGAGGAATTATAACATTTGGCGATTGGGTAGATGATACTTCGACTGTAGGTATAGTGGTTTAATTTTTTTATTGAAGATTGTCAATAATTGATAACTTGCGACCGACTTCATTCATTCATATTTGCCTCTAAGCTGGTCTGCAACTTCATTGCCTCCATAGTTGAAGAAAGAGCTCTTCTGATGTCTGCTTCATCATGACTTCGAGCATATCGTGTGGCTTAGAAGGCTGGCCCGGTCCCCGGGCCCGGGTTTGGCTGTCACTCGATATACTAAAAATTTAGTCTTGAGTCTGGGTTGAAGTGGACATTGTCATTTAAAATAATTTGTTTATGTTATTCTCTATGAATTACTCGTGTGTCTTGTGGGTTGTATTTTCTTACTTTAAAATGTGTAACTTTATTGAATTTGGGAATTTAAATCCCGGAATTTCAATGTAATAACGATCATAAAGAATTGAATTGAATTGTCACCTAATACACTTGCCATCAGAGCACGCGGAGCCGTATGTAACAGCTAGGCTATTATAAATTGCTAATCTCATGAAACCTGCATATCCCCCTAATATCGAACATATTTTCTAAAAAATTTGAATATTGAAATTATATGTTTACACATTTGAATATTGACCGCTTGTAGCCGCTGATGAAATTCACACCGGCCCTACACAGATCGTAGATAGCTTCGTCATTCCACCAACATCCCCATGTCAGGGTCTGACTTTAATATCAGACTTCCGCATCGTGTATACATCCGCCATTTACTTATCATTTCTATTTATGCCTGCCGCTTCTGATATAATCATACATCCTTAACTATTACAATACGTCTTCTAATGATATTCAATGCAATATAACATTCCGACGTTCAAATAGAGGTCATTACATAATCACAGGAAGCCTTTCTACATGTTTGTCAATAATATTTTGCCAAATAGCTTGTATGTGTACACATAGACCTGTGACGTTTTGCACATCGATTTACGGTTGTCGTTTGTAAAATGACGCTGAATGGTTAACATTGTTCAGGTTTCATAATAGTAACGTTTTATAAGGCGTCAAAATGACTTTAAAGAGGTCCATGCGGGAACGTAAATCGCGACTCTGTGTAGGCGGCCATGTTACATAGTTCACGTGATGAAATACTGAAATCTGATTGGATCCGTAGATTCCGCGGAAAATGGCGGACGGGCAAAACCTGTCCCATATTGAATGGCACAGGCAACCAGTCTAGTTTTCTAAACGATGTATTTATTACTCGCGTACCACAATATTTATTACTCGCGTACCACAGTCGGACAATCGACCTATGTACGATCTCCACCGTCGCGTGCTGCCTTTACAAAAACAATAAGCGGTAAATCTGTGAACTAATTTCTAACCTCACTTGCCACAGTAAGACACCGATCGGCAGCCGACGAAGTTAATCCCAGTCCAGTGACTAAATCGCAAATTTAGCACCAGAGGCTGAAAGTTGTTGGGAATGCGTGGCTGTAAATCATAAATAAAATATATATTAAACTAAAAGTATGTGTTTATGTTGATGGTTGAGTTTTTGTCAAGGTGTGGAATGCGCGTTTGTGCCGATCATACAGCAACTTATGATTGTTTGTACATCAGCCAGAACCCAGGTCCACTCATTAGGATCCAGTTCCACAGATCAGGATCCAGCTCCTAGGATCCAGTTCCACAGATCAGGATCCAGCTCACAGAATCCAGTTGCATATAGTTTGATCCAAGGTTAGACTTATAGTAATATGTTCATTTCCACAGTGTTAGTCTTGACTTTAATTTTGAGCATACAAAAACATCTCGATTCAACGGACGGCTAATTACGATTCAAGAGAGGCTTCTAGGTATAATGTGAACAAATGTTTTAAATGAAGTTAAATGATTTAATGTAGATAGTTTAAAGTCGATGAGCCTCTGATTTTAATCTATACATGTTCACGGATTTGTCCCATTATAACCTATTTCTTATAATCACAGGTCAGCGGTCGCCATTGTGTCCGGATTCAGGTTGAATTTTGATCGACTTTTTTCACAATGGAATCGGTGCGCATTCCTTTACCGGATATCGATCGTATGGTATTGTTATAGATAATCGCTTGGATGGACCGCAACTCTTCCGATCCATTTTACCTGACCAGCACCTTCCTTTCGACCACTGGACACCAGACAGCTAGCACCTCCTGTGAAAATTCTCCCAGAACCCGAACGTGTTTGGTAAGTGTTAACATTTGACATAACCATTAGAAATTTATTCGTAAGAAACTTGTTTCATTTCCGCTTATGTTTTCCGCACCCAGTTGAACAGTTTAAGAATGATTTTGACTCTTTAAAAGTTAAATTTTTGACGATGAAATAAATTACTCTTACTAAACAATTCATTTCAAATGTGGCTGACTCTTGACTGGTTAAACTCAATTCGATTGACTTTAAGCCCGGGTTAATGTTGATACTGCTCTATTAAACCAGCCCCTGTTCTCAATTTTTTAGTTTTATTGCCAACAATTCGTACTTAACCGTTTTTAGCTTAATGTTCTCACAAACTCGCTAGGCCATGGTGTCAATTTTTAATTTCATTGAAGTTTGTACTGTTTAATACATGTCATCTAAATTTTAATTTCAAAATCAAAATAATTTGAAGTGTTCAATGTGTTGTCCTCTTTTGTAGGATAGCGAAAACACACTGTTGGAAATAACTGAAGTCTGAACAAATCGTTGAGAAGCGCAATTCTTTTTGGTGAGTAAGTATATATCGCTTTCTTTCATCATTTTCATTCTTTTACAACTCCCAGTCTTAAATGTATCAATCAGTTTCCCTCAGGCCAGGTACCCATCTTGGGTGGAGCAGGGAGGTCACCTCCCTGAGTGTCGTGCGGAATTCGAACACGCGAGTTGGCTTCCCAGATTCGAACGCGACAACCACGGCTCGCCCGCCGCTGTTAAATCTTTCGTAATTTTTTAGGAGTCCTAAAACCGTTTTTAGTCTGAAAAAATTCTGAAACTTCAAAACTTCTGAAAAAAACTATTTACTTATTGAGATAATACGCAAATTCATTTCTGAAATCCCTTTTGTCGAACCGGGTGATTTATCTCATCGCTATATCTGCGGCGAAAAAACCGATATGCGCGAGCAGTTCTGAACGGCGGGGAATCCCCGTAACGTTCTCCGCAGCAAAGCCACGTGACACGACTAACTTGTACGTGCGTGCTCCGTATTAGTGAAGACACTGTTACTGGGGTCATCATTCTAAAACAAGGTTATTCACGAGATGCTGGTTCAGAGATCGCCGCCAGTACTCTTAGACTAGTTGAGGTCACACTAGAGCAGCGAGATTTATAAAATAGATACCGCGCCCTTTGAATTGATGTCAGTATTCTTTAGATCTCTCAAACCGGCTGAGTAACTTTTGAATTTTATGTTTTCTAGCATTTGCTGGTGAGTCATCGATCCACATCGGGGACCGCACCTAGGAGCAGCAAGTAGGAGCAGCCACAGGGACCACACCTAGGAGCAGCCACAGGGACCACACCTAGGAGCAGCCACAGGGACCACACCTAGGAGCAGCCACAGGAGGGACTGACCTGAATTGGGAATCACTGAATGGAAAAGATAAGTAGAGATATATTTATTATTAAACTACAATATTTTTGGAGTACAGGTCTTGAGATGTTTTCAAACTTCCCATCATCTCTTCAGGTGTTTCTGTTGTAGTATGTGGTTATTTTTCTGTTCAGGTGTCGCCCCCATATTTTTCTGATTGCTAGCAAAAAACAGGGTTAAATTGCTGTATCAAGCATATTACGATGTTAGATAAATTTGTTCTTGTTGTTCAGGCGTTTCTGCAGTTTTTGAATGTTTTAATGTAAAGTCCATCACCGATTTACACACCACATTCAGGTATTCTCTATCGTGATAAATTGTGAATCAAAAACTTACATATTTAGACTTAATTAGAAATTCATTGGTTCAAAAGGTTTTCATTTATAAAAAAATGTTAAAATTGATTGAAAATAATTACATTGTTGTAATGGGAGTGATTTTTCGACCCTAATTAACATCGAAAAAGTTAAACAGAAAATTTAGAAAAAAAATAATTAAATAAATAATAAAATAGATAAGTAAATCTAGTCCTGCTTTCACAAAAAAGTTTTGTTCAGACTTTTTGGGAAATTGGATATATATATATAACTTATATTTATTTTAATCATCAGGTATAATATAGCAATTGACTTGAAATGAATATCATACTAGTATTTATAAACATACAAATCTTCATTAACAAACTAGGGCAAAACATCCCAAAAACGTTAGTTAAAGATATATCATAATTCATTTACTCATTTCAAAATTAGATTTACCATATTTACATATATCATATCATATATCGTTATCTCAATTTTTATGGTTATTCAACTACCTCAATTCTGGGATTTATTAAATAGCAACAATTGTGCAAAATCTTAGTATTTTCACTGGTGTCACTTTCTTCTTTTTGCCGCTGCTTTTATTTAAAGAAAACACGTTGGCCTTCGTCAATTTGATAATAATAATTGTCTTATTTGGAAAGAAATTCTTGGATTCAGAAAATATAGCACTTGTATCTGAATTCTTGGAAATATTCATTGAATCATCAATCGAAGTGACAAAAATTAGACAAAAAATACTTTTAGTGGATAAATGGTGGTTGTAAGCGGGATTGTTAGACGGAGAGGGGAGATAGAGGAACCACTCGTCTTTTCTTCTGATGCTGTCCTGTCTTGCATTCTGTGACGCAGATTGTAGTTGGATAAACACAGCTGATATCTCATTATCATCGTAATTGAAATGTATGTTGTACCTCTGAATCTGCATTATTTTTGGCGGCCGAGGTCCACTTGTTCCCTCACTACAACTGCTGTCCGATCCTTTTCTCTTTCTCGAGGTTTTGGAATTAATATTAAAAGTTCCGTCCATCAGCTCTTAGCCGTTGAGAAGTACTGCGTGAAAATGAGCAAAACTAGTAATCATAGCTTGACCTGGTTTCTCAATGATGATGTCACTGGGAAAGCCTTTTGGAATAGTTGAAAGGCTTGATGTTAATACTTGATCTGGATGGGTCCGCGCCCCTTCTATAGTGTCAAAAATATATAAATTGTGAAATTTTCCAATTTGGATGCTGTTCTGGGAAATGAAAGGATAATTTCACTCTGTTTTTATCATTTGGTTTTAACGGATAATTCTTGCTGGAAACTACCGTCTTGTGTCTGAACACTCGATATATCGATTTCACTTGTGTGTGTGTCATTAGCATGTGTTGCTTGAAATGTGACTTTTGCTCAAACTATTGACAGCATATTACAGTTTGATTCATTATTATCACCAGTAGTCATTGCACGCTTTAATCTAACATTGCTAAGGTAATTTTAGGTAATTGCCCTCCCATTCTATCTGGTGTGCAGCTATCTGATAGGCCGCTGCTGAGGCGTATTAATCCGATTTTGGGGAGGGGCAGCAGCGGGCGACAAAGGTGGTGGTAATATCCTATCGGGAACCAAGTTTCTTTTAAATTCCTCCACCAATTCCCCAAACGGACATTCGTCTAAAATGTTGATGACTGTAAAATAAAAATAGGGAGAAATACATGAAACAACAAGTCGAATGGTTTCGATGCTACGGTTAAGAATTCTGGTACTCGGCGAGGTTAAACATTCATTTCTTAAACTTTACAATCGATTGTCACATTGATGGCGCCATCTATCCTTTCTAAAAACAACTATAGGATTTCAATTGCACAATGTTAATACTAGGGAACAACAGTTATTATTAGATTTTGATTATCAGTGACACACGTCACACTAAATGATATTGTATGAAAATAGTTAAACTACTTACACTTCGGTAGAAATAAACGTACAAACTCCTCCCGCCGGAACGCACGACGAATTCTAAAAGCAAGTGTTCCTGCTTGACAAAACTAGTTTGAATAAGAGCTGTTTGTTTTAATGAGATGAACTGAATCAATAGAATTATGTAACTGAACCTAAGTGTGTCCAGTTCCCAAATAAGGATTTGTGTTTTTCTAACCCATTTACGTAAGATATCAACAGACAGGGTTTATTCAGAGGTCAATCCTAAATGTCCCTCCCTTGAGAAGAATGACATTTCAGGTCATCAAAAGATAAAAATTCATTTAAAATCTGAATCTTTGGCTTTTCTATAAACAGATTGCAGATTGCATTGGCTTGAAACCTGCTTTTATTTTATAATCGAGTCCGTCAAACAGTTCAATACTTTCTTACACTTATTCTTAACAAAGTATGAATAAATTAGCATGAAAACAGTACATTTGTAATTGCAGCAGCTTAGCCGCTTGAAGTCGAAGGGTCTGCCCCCCCCCCCCGTGTTTTTCTCTGAGCTTTCGGCATCTAGTAAGATAACTATGATATAATGATATTAATAGAAAAATTTAAAGTAAAAGTATTGAATAAATTGAAGATACATCATATAATCGAGCCAGTCAAACAGTTCAGTACTTTCTTACAACTATTCTTAATCATGAATAAATTAGCATGGAAACAGTAAATGTGTACTTACAGTAGCATACGGGCTGGAACTTGAGGGGCCCGCGCCCCAGGTTTTTCTAATTGCTTTAGGCATTGTTGTAATGCATGGTATGAATAATTAGTATGGAAGCAGTACATTTGTAATTGCAGCAGCTTATGGGCTGGAGGTCGGGCTGGAAGTCGAAGCTTCTGCGCCCCCTGTTTTTCTCTGAGCTTTCGGCATCTAGTAAAATAACTATGATATAATGATATTAATAGAAAAATTTAAAGTAAAAGTATTAAATAAATTGAAGATACATCATATAATCGAGGCAGTCAAACAGTTCAGTACTTTCTTACAACTATTCTTAAGCATGGTATGAATGAATAAGCATGGAAGCAGTAAATTTGTACTTACTTTATTATAGGGGCTTGAATGTGAGGGGCCCGCGCCCCGGGTTTTTCGAGTAGCTTTTGGCATCTTCTAGAAAAACAAGTAAAAATATTAAATCATTTGAAAATATATCAGTCAGTCTTATTCTGGTTCAGTGAACTAATTCTTTATATGGTGCATGTAGGGGTCCAGGGACACCACATCCACTTATTCTCTATATGATGCATGTAGGGGTCCAGGGACACCACATCCACTAATTCTCTATATGGTGCATGTAGGGGTCCAGGGACACCACATCCACTAATTCTCTATATGGTGCATGTAGGGGTCCAGGGACACCACATCCACTAATTCTCTATATGGTGCATGTAGGGGTCCAGGGACACCACATCCACTAATTCTCTATATGGTGCATGTAGGGGTCCAGGGACACCACATCCACTAATTCTCTATATGATGCATGTAGGGGTCCAGGGACACCACATCCACTAATTCTCTATATGATGCATGTAGGGGTCCAGGGACACCACATCCACTAATTCTCTATATGATGCATGTAGGGGTCCAGGGACACCACATCCACTAATTCTCTATATGGTGCATGTAGGGGTCCACTCTATATGGTGCATGTAGGGGTCCAGGGACACGTATTGTTAAAAAGAGGCAGTTTAACGTCATACCACAGGACAAACAGATAAAAATCACTGATAAAATGTATGGTTAAAACGTATTGTTAAAAAGAGGCAGTTTAACGTCATACCACAGGACAAACAGATAAAAATCACTGATAAAATGTATGGATAAAACGTATTGTTAAAAAGAGGCAGTTTAACGTCGTACCACAGGACAAACAGATAAAAATCACTGATAAAATGTATGGTTAAAACGTATTGTTAAAAAGAGGCAGTTTAACGTCGTACCACAGGACAAACAGAGTGCAATAATCAATGATTTTAATCCAAATAAGATCTTTTTAGTTGTGACTGTTTGAATTGAGAGGCGGCGATCTCGCTAGTGAGCCAAAAGACAGACACTTGAAATGAAAATAATATAAATAGTCAATTTCATTCGACATTTTTATTATGACGTTCATTAATTAAAAAATTAGCATGAAAGCAAAGAATTTATAATTACAGGAGCATATGGGCTTGATGTTGAGGGACGCCCTTGTCCGCTGGGTGCCTTTTTCATGGCTTATGATATCTAAAAAAATTAGTAATAATATTAAATAAATTGAAAATATATCATATATCGAGCCAGTCAAACAGTTCAGTACTTTCTAACAACTATTCTTAATCATGAATAAATTAGCATGGAAACAGTAAATTTGTACTAACAGTAGGATACGGGCTTGATGTTGAGGGCCCGCACCCCACGTTTTTTTCACTGCTTTCGGCATTATCTAGAAAAATAAGTAAAACTATAAAATCATTTGAAAATACATAATATATCAGATTGTGGTAATCATGGTAATCATGGTATGAATAAATTAGCACGGACGCAGTAAATTTGTTCTAGCATCATTTGTACTGGACGTGAGGGTGCCCTCGCCCGCTGGGCGTTTTTGCAGCTTTAGGCATATAGAAAAAGTAAAAATATTAAATCATTTGAAAATATATCTAGCCTCTCATACAGTTAAGTACTTTTACTTGCCTTATTCTTAAGCATGATATAAATGAATTATGCTGGGCGTGAGACAGAAACGGAAAGAAAACAGGCCGGCCCAATTCCCGGCCACCTTCATACCGGATGTTGAGTCAAAAAGGTGCTTTGGGCTTTAAAGAATTGAAGACACTATTGTAAGCCGAAATAATTGTGGAATTGGACTAAAATTAAATCAAAAAATATGTGGTACATGTTATAGTTGATTTTTTTTCAGTGAAGGCATATTAGGTGCACATGAACGACTCATGCGTTCAAGGCATATCCCTTCACTGAAAGAATATTTTTTAAATCGGTTAACAAATCCGGAATTGTCCCCGAACGAAGCCGCTCCTCCAATAGGAATCTCCCAGAGGCAATTTAATTGATGGGCACATTTTCAAAATTTGTTTTGGTTATCGGGCCCCCGACACAGAGTTATGAAAACTGGTCACAACTTTTAACTACATACAAAAAAATTGAATGCATTGAAATTGTATTTGGAGACTGAACTTACTTGGTGCTTGAAAGTCGGGAGGCGTCTCTGGAGGGGTGCTACTGCTGCTGCTACTGCTGCTGCTGCTGCTGCTGCTGCTGCTGCTGCTGCTGCTGCTGCTGCTGCTGTTGCTGTTGTTGTTATTTGACAGATTAGAAACAGGCGTCTCCGGAGGGGTGGGCTGCTGCTGCTGCTGCTGCTGTTGCTGTTGTTGTTATTTGACAGATTAGAAACAAGCGTCTCCGGAGGGGTGCGCTGCTGCTGCTGCTGCTGTTGCTGCTGCTGTTGCTGTTGTTGTTATTTGACAGATTAGAAACAGGCGTCTCCGGAGGGGTGCGCTGCTGCTGCTGCTGCTGCTGTTGTGATTCACCGACTGTAAATGGAAATAATATAAAAATAAATGCAACAGAAAATGAACACAACAGGCACTTATTACACGGTAGTTCAGTAGAATGAAGGGGTCTGGGTAGAAAAACGTGTATTCTAAGATTATCAGTATATATTTCCGTGAGGAATGTGAGATTGAGGGCGTCACTGATACTTACATTAAGCGACGGTGACCTTGCCTGCGAGGCAAACTGACGCTAGAAATGAAAATTAAAAAAATACATTAGTCAAATTCATTAACGTTGCTAAGTTCAAGTTGCTGGTTTTTTAAACAATTTTAATAAGAAAAAAATATTCAGGTATAGCTAGCACTATGTCAGGAACGTAGCTTGAGGCGGTTCGGGGGGGGTTCGAAAATTCAGTTCCTCGCAAAGAAAAATTAAAAACAGAAATGTTAAACTTACAAATATTGAAATTTGTTCATTTAATCAAAACCTTCGTTATATCAATAGAAATCTCCCAGAGGCAATTTAATTGATGGGCACATTTTCAAAATTTGTTTTAGTTAGCGGCCCCCGACACAGAGTTATGAAAACTGGTCACAACTTTAACCGTTTTAGCTCCATACAAAAAATTGAATGCGTTGAAATTTTATTTGAAGACTGAACTTACTTCGCGCTTGGAAGTCGGGAGGCGTCTCTGGCGGAAGGGATGCGCTTCTGCAGCTGCTGTTGTTGTTATCCGAATTCAGAGGTAGCGATCGGCCTGGCGACCCAAAGTAGAGACGCTAGAAATTAAACAATAATATAAATATATTAGTCAATTTCATTAAAGTTTAAATTTTCAACATTTTTATTGTAACGTTCATTAGTTAATAAATTAGCATGAAGCGATGAATTTGTACTCACAGGTGCATATGGACTTGATGTAGAGGGACCCCCTTGTCCGCTGGGTGCCTTTTTGGTGGCTTTTGACATCTAAAAACATTAGTTATAATATTAAATAATATGAAAATATATAATATATCGAGCCAGTCAAACAGTTCAGTACTTTCTTACAACTATTCTTAATCATGAATAAATTAGCATGGAAACAGTAAATTTGTACTAACAGTAGGATACGGGCTTGATGTTGAGGGCCCGCAACCCACGTTTTTTTCACTGCTTTCGGCATTATCTAGAATAATAAGTAAAACTATAAAATCATTTGAAAATAAATTATATATCAGATTGTCAAACGGTTCAATACTTTCTTAATCATGGTATGAATAAATTAGCATGGACGCAGTAAATTTGTACTAGCACCATCGTTTGTACTGGACGTGAGGGTGCCCTCGCTCATTGAAATTCCCTTTTGTTTACCATGAGGTAACATTTCAGATGGAGCCACTTTGACTATAATAAACGGTTGTAGTTCTACTGTTCACTGCTTCAGGTTTTCTATTGCAATATGTCACTATTGAACAAGAAACAAGAAATCAATCGAAGTTTGTCCGAACTGGTTTTTCAGTTTTTCTCCACTCGTCTTTAACGGGCTATCAATCAATATGGTCGAAAGTGCAGAATGTTCCAGCTGATAAAAACTGGGTTCCAAAATAATCAGCCCTTTGCATGTGATGATGCGAACGATCTGCCTGGGTGCACCCTGGTATAGATTTGACGATGCAGTAATGTATGACGGACATTACCTGTCAGTAGCAGAAGCAGGGTTTAATATTCTATATATATATATAAATTTCGGTTTCAAGCTCAAGAATGATGACTTCAAACAGGTGTTTACGATAACTTACGTCAATTCCGGACATAGAAATATCAAACCGCCGTTGATGTTGCTGTTGTTGTTGTTGTTGTGTTCTATTAGCGTAAGGGCTTGACGTTGAGGGGCCCGCGCCCGAGGTTTTTCTGATGGCTTTTGGCATAATTCGTAATGTGGATGGGCTGGCGTCCCATGTGTTTTGTTTGCTTTTAGCATACTTGAATGGTTAATGCTTAACATCTCTCCCAGATTGTATTGGCTTGAAACCTGCCTTATTGGTATCTAGAAAAATATGTATAACTATTTAATCATTTGAATATACATTTTATAATTAGTCAGTCATACAGTTCAGTACTTTCTTACACTTATTCTTAAGCATAGTATGAATAAATTAGCATGAAAAGAGTAAATTTGTAGTTAGCAGCATACGGGCTGGGAGTAGAGGGGCCGGCGCCCCACATTTTTTCATGGCTTTTGGCATTGTTTTCTTTGTTTGTGGCAGCAACTATGGGTCGGTCTGTCTTGAGTTTGTTGGTTGTTGCAGCAGCTATGGGTCTCTCTTGAGTTTGTTGATTGTTGCAGCAGCTGGGTCAGTCTTGAGTTTGTTGGTTGTTTCAGCAGCTATGGGTCAGTCTTGAGTTTGTTGGTTGTTTCAGCAGCAGCAGCTATGGGTCAGTCTTGAGTTTGTTGGTTGTCTTGATTTTTTTCTATAGGAATTCAAGAACAAAGTAGTTGCATGTAGGTAGACACATTCATGAATCACTCAGTGTCTTCCTGTCCCACCATAACTTCCTTGATCCTCATTACTCGGATTTATTCTCTGAACCACTTTTCCATGTTTGTTGTGGTTTGTTTGTTTTGATTTGCTGGTGGTTTAAGCATGCATGTAGAGGGAGCTCTATCAATCCAGGAACAGTCAGCTCACAAGCAGCCCCTGCCCCAAAAGGTTTAGACATATTTTCAAAAGCTCTTGTTCTGTAGAACCGAGAGCGGAGCTCTGACTTGATCCCCTCACTGCTGAGGTCTACTTTCTCTGATTCGCTGATTGGCTTCTCTTTGGTACATTTTAGATGATCAAAAACTAGAAACTGTCATGCGTTTATTCATTTTGGTATATGTTAAAATTCTTTTACAGTAAAGGCATATTAGGCACATCAAAACAAATCCGGAATTGTCCCCGAACGAAGTGGCTCCCTCCACTCTCCATCAGTATGCCGGGCCACCACCTCTACCTCTCGGGCCACTCGATCCCTCGCCAGCTTTTTGGGCGAGTGAACGAGTGACCGCCCGAGATACGGATGGAGGAGCAGGACCCGCACCTGCCCCAGCCCCACCACCATCCCTCCTCGGCCTCTTCCTATTAATTCTTACCCCTTCCTCCTGATTGCCTTGATCAGCTGCGCCATCCGCAGTGGCAACTCTTGCCTCCCCTCCCTGAGGAGCCACGACGACCGCAACTTTTCTTTTCCTTTTCGTGCGAGTTTTTTTTGGCGGTGGTCGTGTCTGTAAAGAGAAAAAAATGAACAATAAGTATTTAGTATAATACACCTATGTGCGTATAATACACCTATGTGAGTCCTTCGCTATTAAACACATAGAACTGTGGAACTGGATCCCGAGGCTAATCTAAATGCGCGCAACTGAGTCCAAGTGCAACTAAAGCACACAACTGCGGATCAGATAAATCATTGGTAGATTCACTTGTAAAATATCTCGCTAAGAACAAACTGAAAACTGTAGAATGTTGTTGAAACTGTTGTGTGTTATTCATTTGGGTATATGTTATATTTAAATTTTTTTCAGTGAAGGCATATTAGGCGCACATGAACGTCTCATGCGTTCAAGGCATATCCCTTCACTGAAAGAATATTCTTTAGATCAGTTAACAAATCCGGAATTGGCCCCGAACGAAGTGGCACCCTCCACTCTCCATCAGTATGCCGGGCCACCACCTCTACCTCTCGGGCCACTCGATCACTCGCCAGCTTTTTGACGAGTGACCGCCCAAGATACGGATGGAGGAGCAGGAGGAGCAGGACCCGCACCATCTCCAGCCCCACCACCATCCCTCCTCGGCCGCTTCCTATTTATCACCTCCCCTTCCTCCCGATTACCTTCGTCAGCCGCACCATCCGCCGGGACCACTCTTGCTCCTCCTCCCTGCGGAGCCACGACGACCGCAACTGGTACTTTTCGGTTTCTCATGGTTTCCCACCATCTTTCAAAAGAGAACTATCGATATATCATTAGCTACAAGGAAACTTTTCAGAAACTTTTTCAGGTCATTCTTTCTTGTATTATTAGCATTTGATTCTCTATATATCGTCAGAACATGGACTCAGAGTGTTTCTTTAATGGTTAAGAATGTCTCTTTCACCAACATCCCCCTTAGCCTGGTTCCTACATATCCCTTCCCTTTCCTCCTGATTACCTTTGATCCCCACTGCCTAGCAGCTAACAGCTGCTGCTATTTTATCTGGTTTACATGTTTTGCAGATAGTGTCTGTTATGCTATAGTTGTTCTTTTAATCGTTTAACTTCTTCATCTGAAATTTCATTATTCTAATTTCAGTTTCACGCAGGAAATGGTTCATGAAAATCTGCATTGAGACTGGGACGAAATGTGCATTGAGACGGATGAAATCTGCATGAACAGAGATATACTTTAAGATCCCCATTTTATCCATCGGAGTGAATGTACATCCACTACTCACAGGTAGCAAACCTACAAACGCTAAACACTCATCCCTGGGCCCTGATTCAAAAATAAAAATAAAAGATTAAATTAAGAATTAACATTTTTATGAATCAGTGATCAGTTTCATAAAATAATTCCTAAATTAATTTTAGGGGTTTATTATTTCAGATTGAAATGAATTCTTCATGTTTATGCAATTCTCATTATCTTTCATTGCAGCATTTATATATTCAATTTTAATCATACATGTGAAATATATAATGTATTTTCAGGGAAACGTAAACAAGAAAGGAAGGGAAGGGAAGAAAGAGAAAGGAAGGGAAGAAAGAGAAGGGAAGGGAAGAAAGAGAAGGGAAGAAAGAGTTGGATGATTAATGCGCACTTATTCTCCATTCCGAATTCCTGTATTCGACTCTAGGTGATCATCATACGAACGAGATATAGAAAAAAAACATTACTGAAGTCATCTCTATTTTTTAGTCTCAATTTGTATTTCTAATTCAATTTACTAAGTGTGTAAGTCATCATTTGGATAAGTCGTCACATTACTGAAGTCATCTCTATTTTTTAGTCTCAATTTGTATTTCTAATTCAATTTACTAAGTGTGTAAGTCATCATTTGGATAAGTCGTCACATTACTGAAGTCATCTCTATTTTTTAGTCTCAATTTGTATTTCTAATTCAATTTACTAAGTGTGTAAGTCATCATTTGGATAAGTCGTCACATTACTGAAGTCATCTCTATTTTTTAGTCTCAATTTGTATTTCTAATTCAATTCACTAAGTGTGTAAGTCATCATTTGGATAAGTCGTCACATTATTGAAGTCATCTCTATTTTGAAGTCTCAATTAGTATTCAGTTTACTTCAGATAACGTAATTTGGTTTAATCACAAGTCGTCAACATTATAATCAATGTAACTACAGTGACTACATTATTGTCCTTTTATTGAGAAATTTATGTTAAATTTTGATTTCTGGGATAAATCAAAATTCAAATGTTATCATTTTTTGTATCAAAAATTGTAAAAAATTGAATAACTTGTGTGCTATTGAAACATTCAGTTATGGGGAGTTTTTTGCTCAGAAAACTTTGAGCCTGTTTATACAAGTGTTGTAACAAAAGTGTTGAACAATTCAAAGATCATGTTTTTTATACTTTGCCATGTTAGAAAAAATGTTTTCTAATATATTGATGTTTCTAAAAAAACATATGATTCAACTTCAAACGGCCAACAAGCCTTCTAATAAAACTAGTTTGTCATATATATATATATATATATTATTTGGTCATTGTCAAGTTTTTTTAAAAATATTTTGGTTTTCTCAGCTTTCTCTGGTGGAAATTTCTTCGTGGAATTCCTCTTCTATACAAGTTCCTCCTCAGACTGTTTTAATGCGAGAGTTTTTAACAACCGGATCCTCAGAAAATGGTCGGAGTGCCAAGTCTTCGATTTAAGATCACCAGTCTTATCTGAGACCATAAGTTCACTAGCGATTCCAACAGCTATAGGATGGAACAGTATTATTATATAGGTCACCACTGTGCAATTGAGCCCAGATCATCAGAAAAAGATAAAAGTGAAGATATGTGATGGGATTCATTGAAAATTTTGCATATATAATTAATTCATTGAAATACTTAATTTGTATGACTTATTTTTTGGGAATTTTCGAATTTGTCATCAATAACTAGTATATATTTCTTTTCAAGTTGTGAGCGATCTAGTTCTCTGTCGACCCATTGAAAATGAATCGACTCTGAACTGTAGAACTGGACCCAGGGAGCTGAATCTCGCGTGCCACAGCAAGATACAGAGCTCTTCAATGTCTTAACCGTCAGGTGCTGCCCCTAAACAAATCAATAGCGGTAAATCTGTGAACTAACTTATAGCTCGCTTGCCAGAGTAGAATCATAGCGAGCTGTCTAAAATCTTGAACCGTCTAGTGCTGCCCCTTAATCGATATGTATCGGAAAAGTGAATTTATTACTCGCATGCCACAGTAGTTGAGTAGTTGGAACATCACGATAGACTCGTTTTTCTGTGCAGCTATAACGGGAACTATTTCAGATCTGATAATGAATATAAACTCAGTCACAGTTCGATAACAAACGCCGCTGGGTGAAATTGATGTAAACAAATAATCGTGTTGAAATTGAATTTAGTTTAAGATATATTTTCGTGGTAGTTTTTATTTTCAAGCTGTTTACGTTCACTTCAAATGATGAAACGATGAAACCATATTAAATACATCCCTGTTTTAGTGGGGATTTTGAGTTTTGGTCCTTTCCGTATCTTCTAGAAACATCAAGTAGAAAGGCATTAACTGAACCCTATGTCTTTAACTTCAGGAGTCTATGGAGTTTTCGGATGCCTCTTTTCCTCACTTCTTGCATTCGTCACTATTAGAAATCCGGACAAACTGAATTCAGTTCGACGAGGCCGAAGAACAGAAGACCAAAGAGTGATCTGCACTAGCCGCAGGGTTCGTGTTGGCTTGGATCGGTGGGAGGCAATCAAACCCCGACACGTGAAGATGTATCCTCAAAAATGGATACCGGAACGCTTCTCTGGTTTACGATGATTAATTAGTCTGCAGGGATAACTCTTTGGCGGGGCGTGATCGCGTGAATAGCCCAAACTAAACCTTCAGAGTTCACTGTACTACAGCATACAACATCTGATAACTTGCATAATAAAGCGCGGCGTGCATGAAAAGAATTGTATAAATGCGGGCAAGATTCCGTGCCCTGGCAATCGAACGCCGGAGTGGAGGTATTCCATACACTGGTAGGTGAGTCGGAGCATAGACTGGTTGCTTGTCCCATAGAGACCGGTAACCAGTCTAGCCACCTCACGATCAGTCTACATTGAAAAACCATTACTGAAATATGGTTGACGGAAATATTCATTTCATATCAGATTCTGAAATATTTTCTCATATTGACTACAAAATTTTTATTATCTTCATAAGATAAATCTATGGAAGACCTCAGACGACATACGAGATATGAGATATAACATACGAGATATGAGATGCAACATACGAGATACGACATATGACATACGAGATACGACTTATTTACAGTACGGGTGTCCGTCCGCTAGCGCCACCGCAGTGTATATTTTTCAACATCTACTCGGCGTTGCGGCGTATACTACGACACGTGCGCAGGCAGTGACGTATACATTAACTATGAATATCAATATGCGAAAAACGTTTCATTTGAAACGAAAAATATTCGATCAACCACTCCCGGGGACCGGCTTCTCGCTGTGACGTCAGTGGGCCACTCTTAGTGTGAGACACCGATGGTCCGGTGATTCGAGTTGGCTCCAAATACGGGGCTACAGCCCCTAAATCCACCAAAAACGCCTCAAATTCCATTTTTGAGTGTACAAAAATCCCTCAAAAAGAGTTAGCCATGGCCCCTTCAAATTGGTGGTCACTAAGAATTGCGCCTAGTCAAGGGTTTAAACTTCGCGTTCGATCGAGGGTTTTCGATGAAGAATGAAAGATGTATGTATATTACGAATGCCGATGACCAAAGAGTTTGAAAAAAATTCCGACACACGCGGAATCTGTTTAGTGTACTATGATTTCAACGAATGAATTGGAAACATGGACATGAATTAAAAATACTAAAGATAACATAAATTTATTGAATGAATTATTCATTAAATATCAGAATGGAGTTCCATTGTATCACTCTCAGCTCCTGGCCCTAGTCCAGCTGATTTCGTTTATCACGACGTTTTTTGCGACGGGTGCAAACGCAACATGCAACGTTCCGGTGTTCCGCTAATTCCCTGTCTAAAGAAATGTTACTTGATATTTCCATGGATCTCTTATCTTTACAAATGTAAGAGCTGTTGTGTTTTGCTGAAGACTTATGTATGTGGTTCATGTACTTTTGTCAATAACAGTTTTAAAACTGGCCATGATAATTGATAAGAATGATCTTAAATTGGATTCTCCGATTATGAAAGTTATTCAGATTCAGCCATTGGCCCTTTTCATGAAAGATGTCAGAAAAGAAAGATAGCCAAAAAGCCCTCAGAATACACAAGTACCTAAATTGAACAAATTTTCAGGGGAGGACCCCAGACTATGGCTTCAGAAAGACAGTGCCGCATACTGCCCTGACGGTTAGCGAAAACTGGCCAGTCTCGACTCTCAACGGCTGGTCTAGTGGACTCACCAGTCTGCCCCGGTAGCTCGATAGGGATGGAATTTAGTTGGGGATTTCACACCTTGAGAGAAAGCACGGGAGTTCTTAATCTGGATACCAGGGCGATGTACGGGTTCCCGGGTTGTTTGGGATTCAAGAACTCAGGCAGGGGTGTCAAACAGCGGAGGAGGGGTACAAGGGAGCCGGGATTTCCGGCTGCGGATTTAGAATTTTGATTTCTGATGCAGAAAAGCCGGCGGTTACGGTGGGCGGTGAACAGTAGTTATTTTTTCTGCAGGCAGTGAGTAACCGGAACCCCGGCTCCTGAACACCAGGCCGTTTTCAGACCAAAGGAAGACAAGAAATAGCATAATATTATGAACTTGAACAGTTTGATATCTTTTTAGTTTTGTGATTTGAAAAACCTTTCGTCGCCCGCGGGAGAGGAACGGCCGGCGCGCCTAGTCCAGGGTGTTCACAGTATGGCCTAATCGTTGTGTCCGGTCCAGGTGTCCATTATCCAAAAGAAATCTATTTCTGGTTTGAATAAAAATGTTGACTATGTTGGTTTTCATATAATTGACGATGACTGTACGCGTCACCATGTTAAACGATTTATATGCAGTAAATATTGAAAAAACATACACTGCGGTGGCGCTAGCGGACGGACGCCCGTACTGTAAATAAGTCGTACCTCGTATGTAATATGTCGTATCTCGTATGTATCATCTCATATCTCGTATGTTATATCTCATATCTCGTATGTCGTCTGAGGTCTTCCATATAAATCTGCCAAAGCTCAACAATTTGAATTAGTGAAAACCGATGTGCGAAGTCGTCAATTCAGTAGCCCGATAGAGCCCGGTAACCAGTCTAACTGACAATGTTCATTGCGCGGGAATGAACAGGCAACCAATCTACGATGAAAAATCATTTCTGAAAAATTATGAACGGAGATATTCATTTTACTTTGAATTTTGAATTATCTTATAAAACTGACAGCCATATTAACCAAAATATTAATAGTAAATCTGATAAAATCTAATACCGGTTTTAGAATAGGTGAAAACTGATTTATGTGATGCCGTCGGTTCAGAAGACTGATCCGTAGAATCGTTCGCCACTTTCTTCCGGTCCACTTACTTCCGCGTTTGTGATTTGCATACAAGTAGTTTGAATGTTAAATGTATTAAGCCGCGTGTTGATTGGTTGAGGTCAGTGCGGTTTACTGAACGATGACCAGCTGTCAGCTGATCGAATCATTCGTTTCACAGACATTACGACGTAAGTATATTTTACATCTTTGATCAAAAATTGTAGTGTAAAAAAACTCAAAACTAAGGCCTCTATAAATGATCGATTGACTTTAAATGATTACTTTAGCACAGCTCTTGTAGACAATGATTAGGTGTCAAAGTAGTTTAGCTCGAAAGTGCACATATAAGGTTAATTTTCATCCCTTATTTAGAGACCGAGGTATTGAGCGTCCATTTCAGCCCTTCAAACATCATCAACCTACCTCAAACTGACTGTTTTTAAATCCAGCAATAGTTACCTAACTATTGACTCATCATGGATTCGATTCAAAAACAATTTTTGATGATCATAGTGATTCGAAACGTTTGAATTTTTGAAAAACACGAATGCTAAACGACGGATCCGGACTTCGATTGCGGCCCAATGGCAGAGTTGATTTTCTTATTTGGAATTTGAAGATATAAATCACTGAAATCAATTGGTTTTCTCAACCAAAATTAAAATTAAGAAGAATTTAGGATGGAGATGTTTGATTTTCATTTTGTCTAAAATGCCGACTTAAAAATTAATTCAATTGAATCAAATTAATGAATTCATCATTTCACGATATTATAGATAATCAAAATGTGAATATGAAATCACCTTTTCAATCGCTGTTTTTGGGTAAGATCGCAGTTTTTAGGTAAGATCGCAGTTTTTAGGTTAGATCGCTGTTTTGAGGTTAGATCACCGTTTTTGGTTAGATTGCTGTTTTGTGTTAGATCACTTTTTGTGTTAGATCACAGTTTTTGTGTTAGATCGCTGTTTTTGGGTTAGATCGCTGTTTTGTGTTAGATCGCTGTTTTAGGTTAGATCGCAGTTTTTAGGTTACATTGCAGTATTTTGGTTAGACCGCAGTTTTTTGTTAGATCGCAGTTTTTAAGTTAGATCGCTGTTTTGGGTTAGATCACAGTTTTTGTGTTAGATCGCTGTTTTAGGTTAGATCGCAGTTTTTAAGTTAGATCGCTGTTTTGGGTTAGATCACAGTTTTTGTGTTAGATCGCTGTTTTAGGTTAGATCGCAGTTTTTAAGTTAGATCGCAGTTTTTGTGTTAGATCGCTGTTTTAGGTTAGATCGCAGTTTTTAAGTTAGATCGCTGTTTTGGGTTAGATCACAGTTTTTGTGTTAGATCGCTGTTTTTAGGTTAGATCGCAGTTTTTAGGTTACATTGCAGTATTTGGGTTAGACCGCAGTTTTTTTGTTAGATCGCAGTTTTTAAGTTAGATTGCTGTTTTGGGTTAGATCACAGTTTTTGTGTTAGATCGCTGTTTTTAGGTTAGATCGCAGTTTTTAAGTTAGATCGCTGTTTTGGGTTAGATCACAGTTTTTGTGTTAGATCGCTGTTTTTAGGTTAGATCGCAGTTTTTAGGTTACATTGCAGTATTTAGGTTAGACCGCAGTTTTTTTGTTAGATCGCAGTTTTTAAGTTAGATCGCTGTTTTGGGTTAGATCACAGTTTTTGTGTTAGATCGCTGTTTTGGGTTAGATCACAGTTTTTGTGTTAGATAGCTTTTTTAGGTTAGATTGCTGTTTTTGGGTTAGATCGCTGTTTTAGGTTAGATCACAGTTTTTGGGTTAGATCGCTGTTTTGGGTTAGATCACGGTTTTTGTGTTAGATCGCTGTTTTTGTGTTAGATCGCTGTTTTGGGTTAGATCACAGTTTTTGGGTTAGATCGCTGTTTTTGGGTTAGATCGCTGTTTTGGGTTAGATCACAGTTTTTGGGTTAGATCGCTGTTTTTGGGTTAGATCGCTGTTTTGGGTTAGATCACAGTTTTTGGGTTAGATCGCTGTTTTTGGGTTAGATCGCTGTTTTTGGGTTAAATTGCTGTTTTTGTGTTGGATCATTGTTTTTTGTGTTAGATCATTGTTTTTGGGTTAGATCGATGTTTTTGTGTTAGATCGCATTTTTGTGTTAGATCACTGGTTTTTTGTTAGATTGCAGTTTTTAGGTTAGATCGCTGTTTTTGAGTTAGATCGCTGTTTTGTGTTAGATCGCCGTTTTGTGTTAGATCGCCGTTTTTAGGTTAGATTGCTGTTTTTAGGTTAGATCGCTGTTTTTAGGTTAGATCGCTGTTTTTAGGTTATATCGCAGTTTTTGTGTTAGATCACTGTTTTTGTGTTAGATAGCAGTTTTTAGGTTAGATCGCTGTTTTTGAGTTAAATCGCCTTTTTGGGTTAGATCACAGTTTGTGTTAGATCACAGCTTTTAGGTTAGATTGCTGTTTTTAGGTTAGATCCCTTTTTTTCTTAGATCGCAGTATTTAGGTTAGATCGCTTTTTTTGGATTAGATCGCTGTTTTTGGGTTAGATCGCAGTTATTGTGTTAGATCGCAGTTTTTTGTTAGATCGCTGTTTTTGGGTTAGACTGCAGTGTTTAGGTTAGATTGCAGTTTTTGGGTTAGAACACTGTTTTTCTGTTAGATCGCAGTTTTTTGTTAGATCGCTGTTTTAGGTTGGATCGCTGTTTTAGGTTAGATCGCAGTTTTTTGTTAGGTCGCTGTTTTTGGGTTAGAAAGCTGTTTTTGTGTTAGATTGGTGTTTTTAGGTTAGATCGCTATTTTTGTGTAAGATCGCTGTTTTTGGGTTAGATCGCTGTTTTTGGGTTAGATCGCTGTCTTTGTGTTTTTGTCAATCATCATATCAAGATTTGCAATCCCAGTTGCCTTCAAGTTTCATATAGAGAATTAGTGGATGTGGTGTCCCTGGACCCCTACATGCACCATATAGAGAATTAGTGGATGTGGTGTCCCTGGACCCCTACATGCACCATATAGAGAATTAGTGGATGTGGTGTCCCTGGACCCCTACATGCATCATATAGAGAATTAGTGGATGTGGTGTCCCTGGACCCCTACATGCACCATATAGAGAATTAGTGGATGTGGTGTCCCTGGACCCCTACATGCACCATATAGAGAATTAGTGGATGTGGTGTCCCTGGACCCCTACATGCACCATATAGAGAATTAGTGGATGTGGTGTCCCTGGACCCCTACATGCACCATATAGAGAATTAGTGGATGTGGTGTCCCTGGACCCCTACATGCACCATATAGAGAATTAGTGGATGTGGTGTCCCTGGACCCCTACATGCACCATATAGAGAATTAGTGGATGTGGTGTCCCTGGACCCCTACATGCACCATATAGAGAATTAGTGGATGTGGTGTCCCTGGACCCCTACATGCACCATATAGAGAATTAGTGGATGTGGTGTCCCTGGACCCCTACATGCACCATATAGAGAATTAGTGGATGTGGTGTCCCTGGACCCCTACATGCACCATATAGAGAATTAGTGGATGTGGTGTCCCTGGACCCCTACATGCATCATATAGAGAATTAGTGGATGTGGTGTCCCTGGACCCCTACATGCACCATATAGAGAATTAGTGGATGTGGTGTCCCTGGACCCCTACATGCACCATATAGAGAATTAGTGGATGTGGTGTCCCTGGACCCCTACATGCACCATATAGAGAATTAGTGGATGTGGTGTCCCTGGACCCCTACATGCACCATATAGAGAATTAGTGGATGTGGTGTCCCTGGACCCCTACATGCACCATATAGAGAATTAGTGGATGTGGTGTCCCTGGACCCCTACATGCACCATATAGAGAATTAGTGGATGTGGTGTCCCTGGACCCCTACATGCACCATATAGAGAATTAGTGGATGTGGTGTCCCTGGACCCCTACATGCACCATATAGAGAATAAGTGGATGTGGTGTCCCTGGACCCCTACATGCACCATATAGAGAATTAGTGGATGTGGTGTCCCTGGACCCCTACATGCTCCATATAGAGAATAAGTGGATGTGGTGTCCCTGGACCCCTACATGCACCATATAGAGAATTAGTGGATGTGGTGTCCCTGGACCCCTACATGCATCATATAGAGAATTATTTCAATGAACCAGAATAAGACTGACTGATATATTTTCAAATGATTTAATATTTTTACTTGTTTTTCTAGATGCCAAAAGCCACTAAGAAAACCCGGGGCGCGGGGCCCTCAACATCTAGCCCCTATAATAAAGTAAGTACAAATTCACTGCTTCCATGCTTATTTATTCATCCCATACTTAGTATTTTGTACCCCTGGGTCCAGTTTCACAAAAAGGATTAACGCCTTAATCGATTTAAGATAAACTGAATTAATGAAGAAATTAAATCGATTTAAGAGTTAAACCTGTTTGTGAAACTAGGCCCTGAATTGCATCTAGAATGAAAAAAAAGAAAAAAAAATATTGAATATAACGTTGGTGAAATATTTCTGGATCTTTCTGGATTTCTGCTCAATGCATCGTTTAGTAAAATATCGATATTCTCTAAAAGTAAAGATATAAGAATAAAAATATTGTATTGAATCGTGATTAGTTACTGTATGCGCTGCTAGTTGTTGCCCAACCCATAGCCTCATTTCTCTCCATTCTAAATTTGCATTGTTTAACATTGTCTGGTCGCTATGGAAACTATTTATTTAAGTTTCTTTGTTGTATCCATGGCAACAGTAACGTTTAGGTAGTGGCACCAATTATGGGTCCCAACGTTCCCATGGCGATACATGAGAACATTTATCCTATTTTTGACCTTCATGACGTAAGATGGTAGTGAGTCGATGACGTCATTTTCGTCTCACCACTAATGAAAAAAAAAATGAAATGAAAAAAAAGGAAAAAATCGTTAGAATTACGTTTATGAAATTTTTCTGGATCGGCTAAATGTATTGTTCCATTAAATATCGACATTCTCTAAAATTATAGGCATCAATATCAAAATGATGATACAGCAGACTCCGCTTAACTCTGTTCTATTTGGACCATTAATTAACCGAATACCAACTTTTTAAAATTTTAGGATTTTAACTTTAAGGATCAGAAAATGTGTATGCAATTTCAACCGGGTACCGAGTAGGGTGGCCGAGTCTACTGTAGTCTGCTGCCCCCTCGAATCCATTACCTTATTATCTCTCAATTTGCATTGTTTGACCTCGTCTGGTTGCTATGGAAACTATTTAGTTATATCAGGAACGGTTTTTTCGAGGTAACCAGTGGCAACATTTAACAGGCGTGTCCGTCCTAGAGATAAACTGTCTGATTTCACAGCCACATCCGTCCTGGAGATAAACTGTTAGATAAACTCTGATTTCGCGTCTGTCCTATTTCTTGTCATTGTATGAATATGTTTTCTCTTTTATAGGGTACAGCGCAGCAACAACAACAACAACAACAACAACAACAACAACAACAGCAACAACAACAACAAAAATTTGATATTTCTATGTCCGGAATAGACGTAAGTTATCGTAAACGCCTGTTTGAAGTCATCATTCTTGAGCTTGAAACCGAAATTTATATTATAGAATATTAAACCCTGCTTCTGCTACTGACAGGTAATGTCCGTCATACATTACTGCATCGTCAAATCTATACCAGGGTGCACCCAGGCAGATCGTTCGCATCATCACATGCAAAGGGCTGATTATTTTGGAACCCAGTTTTTATCAGCTGGAACATTCTGCACATTCGACCATATTGATTGATAGCCCGTTATAGACGAGTGGAGAAAAACTGAAAAACCAGTTCGGAAAAACTTCGATTGATTTCACTCACATTTACAGAAATTTGGTCCGACCCCAAAACCATTTACTTACACTATACAAATCAGATCAGGTTTTTAACATTGTCTTTGATTGTATTTTCAGTTTTTACCGACAACGCCGCCCAGTGGTGTTTCGACGCCGGTAAGTGATAACTATTTTCTAATAAATCACGCTTATTTCAATTTGTAATTTGAAAATAGAGGGTAGTAGCTGTTATGTATAAATTATGCTAATTAGGAATAAATTCAAATTCGATTAAGTCTCATCATCGTAGAAGTCATATATTAATGATGCTATCTCTAAAGTTGTCATTTAAATTAAGTGTTATATTTACTACTTCATTTGCTTCATGACCCAAAAACCTCTACTATATAGCTACTGGTTTTGTTCTAATCTTGGAGAATTTGCTGCAAAATTTACTTATCATTTGTTAAACAGTTTTTATTGAAAACCTGAATCAGTGATACATGCATTCATGAATATCCATCTAATATTTTGTTTTATTTTATCTTTACAGGATTTATCACCGATACAGCACGTGGACGTAAGAGATTAAACATTGATCTTGAATTTTAAGTTCAAACTAATTTATTTTTTATCTCACTCGGGACTATAGTTATTGCGTTCACTTTGCGTCCAGTTGTCTCGGGTAGTTTTTGATTTATCGTGTTGATAATTGGTTTATATACTCAAACTCAAAATATCGGCGCAATTGGAATTAAGATGGCGCACTTGTATGTCCATTTTTTTCCCCGGCAAAATTAGCACTTTAGCAGATTTTAAGGATCAATTCTGTTGTTATATTACATTGAAATCAGAGTTTAATATATATCGGTATAGAGCAGATTTTTGCTCTAGTTATAAATAAAGTTATAAATAATCTCATGACATGTTCTGTATATGTGTAGTGAGTTTCAATGTCTTTGGTTCCTTTTAAACCAGGGGGAGTTAAATTTGAAAATGTCAGATCGTCGAGCATTTCAGACCGCATCCAAAGTGGGTCCCTGCACCCCTAGTTATACCGTTAATATTTTAATAATACATTAATATTTTTATTTGATAGAATATATTGATATACCATACATTGATATCGGTCTTGTAATTGGATCAACAACCATGAGATCAAAACACAGCAAATATGAACCTGCTGTGAATCAATAGATTTGTGATAAATGTAATGAAATTGTTATTTTTCATATTGACTTTTTGAGTTAAGGGTCTGTTGTATAAGAGTCTTTGGTCTCGCGTGTCAATGTATGATATCAATCTGTTGTATTTCCTCGTTCCAATGTTTAAAAGGTGTTCGTCACCTTATATTAATAAACTACTTTAACCGTTAGATGGCGCCATAAGTGTGATATTTGATTTATGGGATACCCGCAAAACCAGCTATTCCACCAGATGGCGCAACGAGTAGTAGGTCGTTCGTTGTCAAAATTAGTTCATTTTCGATGAACTTTGAACTGGTTTGAAGAAGAAATACTTTCATTCTTCTACTCTGATATCGATTTAGTTTTCATTAATAATTGATTCATTTAAGAGAACAATTCATTCAGATTTAATTGAAATGTACAAGAAAATCGAACGCAGACGACCAACTATTTACTAGCGACACCTGGTGGATCCTCGCCTGCCATAAGTGGAATCCTCGATTGCCACAGTAAGACTGCGGGTATCCCATTGTTTGGCGTGTGAAGTAAAGTAAAGTTAGAAAACGGATGTTTAACTTTGTTGTGAAACGAAAGCGTTTTGGAGATTTTTAAACCAATCAAATCAATATTTTGATATTACGCTTGAAACCCTTCTCACTCATATTCTACTTACTAAGTATATATTCTTGTTTCTGTGGAAATCATGGTGAGTGGCGCCATCTATACAGTGGAGTTAGCTTTATAAATCGAGCTTGCTTCGACAAGTGGCTCCATCTATTCCCTAATACTGAAGCGAGGTAACCAGCAGCGCCCTCATATACAGGAAATGAACGCCTATCAAGTTTAACAATGCACGGTGTATTGACCACAGCGACCGGTGATAATTATATCAATGTTGATTAGCTATTGCCATAGACAGGTCCGTAGCGTTTGACTGGACCAGAACGGGGCCCCCTAACCAAAACAAATTTTGAAAACGTGCCCAGATAAATTGCCTCTGGGAGATTGATTTAACGAGGTTTTGATTAAATGAACAAATTTTAATATTTGTAAGTTTAACATTTCTGTTTTTAATTTTTCTTTGCGAGGAACTGAATTTTCGAACCCCCCCGAACCGCCTCAAGCTATGTTCCTGATATAGTGCTAGCTATACCTGAATACTTTTCTCTTATTGAAATTGTCTAAAAAACCAGCACCTTGAACTAATGAACGTCATAATGAAAATGTTTAAAAATTCAACCGTTAATGAATTTGACTAATGTATTTTTTTTATTTTCATTTCTAGCGTCAGTTTGCCTCAGAGGCAAGGTCGCCGTCGCTTAATGTAAGTATCAGTGACGCCCTCAATCTCACATGCCTCACTTCCCTCCTAATGTAACCATTTTTATGAAATTCCTCAAGAAAATATATACTAGTAATCTTAGAATACACGTTTTTGTACCCAGACCCCTTCATTCTACTGAACTACCGTGTAATAAGTGCCTGTTGTGTTCATTTTCTGTTGCATTGATTTATATATTATTTCTATTTACAGTTGTCAAACAACAGCAGCAGCAGCAACAGCAGCAGCAGCGCACCCCTCCCGCCGGAGACGCCTCCCGACTTGCAAGCAAGAAGTAAGTTCAGTCTTCAAATACAATTTCAACGCATTCAATTTTTTGTATGGCGTTAAAACGGTTAAAGTTGTGACTAGTTTTCATAACTCCGTGACGTCATATTTCCATCGAGTACCGGACCCTTTCCTATGTTTTTTGCCAATTTGGATTGAATGATCGCCAGCGGTTTTTCTATACGACCCGGCTCTGCTGTATTGCATTTAGCCATCCTTTTTCTTGGCGTTTTTTATAAGAAGGTGTTTGATTTTGTCTCTAAGGGATTTAGGAATTTAAGAGACACTTGTACTTTCTATGCAGTGAGTTTGTTCTGTTTTTGTTCCCTCGTGAATTTTATTTTTGTTTGAATCAAATCAAATCAGTGCATCTTTCTTGAATTGCGTGTATGTTATAATATTATGTAAGTTATAACGTTAAAATATCTGTTATATTTAAACCGAATATTTAATTGTTGTATTTTGAATGCGATAATGCCGCTCCCTGCTAAAGTCCAGCGTCGTCATCGTGAGGGATGCGGTCATCTGTTCGGGCCCTGATTACGTTCTGTGTTCATCCTGTTGGGCTACATCGGGCGTTATATGAGTTAATCCTTCCTCGACTTGCGGATTGTGGTCGGAAGATCTATGGGTTCGGGCCGATAAGTCCCGGAAACAGAAAGTACAGTTTCTGCCGATGTGCCCATTGATGTCTCTATTTCAGAACATCACAGCGGTCGCCGGCTGTACAAGCACGGTCGGCTTCCCAACTCCTTTCTCTGAGGAGGATCGCTGGTTCTCTAGTAACGGTCAGTCACCAGTCAATCAACGGTTCAGCTGGTTCAGTTTCCCAGGTATCGGCGCGGGACAGTCGGGATACCTGCACAGGAACTCAGGTCCGGTCCGGGCTACTCCGAGCACCGGTCCGGTCCAGGCCTCACTGGGTAATGAACATCTGGTCCGGTCCGGGCGGCTTCGAGCACCGGTCCGGTCCAGGCATCACCAGATACTGAACATCCTGTCCAGTCAGCTCCGTGCACCGGTCCGGTCCAGGCATCACCGGGTACTGAACATCTGGTCCGGTAGCTTCGAGAACTGGTCCGGTCCAGGCATCACCGGATACTGAACATCCTGTCCGGTCAGCTCCGTGCACCGGTCCGGTCCAGGCATCACCGGATACTGAACATCTGGTCCGGTCAGCTTTGAGAACCGGTCCAGGCATCACTGGGTACTGAACATCTGGTCCGGTAGCTTCGAGAACTGGTCCGGTCCAGGCATCACTGGGTACTGAACATCTGGTCCGGTAGCTTCGAGAACTGGCCTGGTCCAGGCATCACCGGGTACTGAACATCTGGTCCGGTCAGCTCTGTGCACCGGTCCGGTCCAGGCATCACCAGTTACTGGTCCGGTCCGGGCAGCTTTGAGCACCAGTCCATTCCAGGCATCACTGAGTACTGAACATCCAGTCTGGTCCGGTCCAGGCAACACCGGGTACTGATCATCCAGTCCGGTCCGGTCCAGGCATCACTGGGTACTGAACATCTGCTCCGGTAGCTTCGAGAACTGGTCCGGTCCAGGCATCACCGGGTACTGAACATCTGGTCCGGTAGCTTCGAGAACTGGTCCGGTCCAGGCATCACCGGGTACTGAACATCTGGTCCGGTAGCTTCGAGAACTGGTCCGGTCCAGGCATCACCGGGTACTGAACATCTGGTCCGGTAGCTTCGAGAACTGGTCCGGTCCAGGCATCACTGAGTACTGAACATCCAGTCTGGTCCGGTCCAGGCATCACCGGGTACTGATCATCCAGTCCGGTCCGGTCCAGGCATCACTGGGACTGAACATCCAGTCTGGTCCAGTCCAGGCATCACCGGGTACTGATCATCCAGTCCGGTCCGGTCCAGGCATCACCGGGTACTGAACATCCAGTCTGGTCCGGTCCAGGCATCACCGGGTACTGAACATCCAGTCTGGTCCGGTCCAGGCATCACCAGTTACTGAACATCCAGTCCGGTCCGGTCCAGGCATCACCGGGTTCTGATCATCCAGTCCGGTCCGGTCCAGGCATCACCGGGTACTGAACATCCAGTCCGGTCCGGTCCAGGCATCACTGGGTACTGATAATCCAGTCCGGTCCGGTCCAGGCATCACTGGGTACTGAACATCCAGTCTGGTCCGGTCCAGGCATCACCGGGTACTGAACATCCAGTCTGGTCCGGTCCAGGCATCACTGGGTACTGAACATCCGGTCCGGTCCGGTCCGGTCCAGGCATCACCGGGTACTGAACATCCAGTCCGGTCCAGTCCAGGCATCACCGGGTACTGAACAGGGTTCGTCGCGGTGCTTGAAAAGCTTGAAATGGCTTGAATTTGAAAAATACTACTCAAGCGCTTGAAAACAGCTTGAAAATAGATCGAAAGCTTGAAATAATTATTTTTGACTTGAAATAAAAAGTTATGGCTTGAAATGCTTGATTATCACAAATTTTCTTCTTCACGAATTTTTTTCGATGAAATCGCAGACAGAATATGTTCTTGAGTTGTTTCTACGCGTGCGTCATGTTTTAGGCATCAATAAAGAAATTAATTGAATTGTATTGAATCGCTATGAGGCTCTTGTGGTGAAACTCTACGGTGTCTGGAGACATGAACATACGGGGAAATTTCAGTCATGCATGTTATCGAGCATTGATGTAAAATGGCATTGAAATCCCACACCAGGAGTGAGAGCCATGTTGAAGGCACAGCGACCTAGTCAAAGTCATTGAACATTACAAATTTCGTATTAGGCCATACAAAAATCAAGGTCTGTTTGCCGTCATCCGACCGACCCGACTTCAAAGGTACCCAGTGGAAACTTTTTTCTTGGATTCATTGAAATAAATTGTATTTTTGATACAAATGGCCGACCCACTGCCGATGTATGAGCTATGTATGTTTGAAGTTAAGTGTGCATCATGTGAAAACATGCCTCGACTATTTACTTGAAGTTTTCCAGGAAACTGGCAGTGTTCCAATAAGCTGCCATTCATTCTAAAGCTGGTAATGTTATAGCGTGCATATATTCAATCTACTGTTTCATTTTGAACGCAGATTTCGGATGTTGTTTCCGCTAAAAGTGGTGATGATAAATTTGTTGTTTTTTTTTGCCCCAAAATTTTGCAAAAAAAATGATGCTACCTTCCTACTGACTTATCCCAAAAATTTTAGTAGGTGTAACGGCAAAACAGACAATTAATTTGGGATGGCCAAATATCCAAATCTTGATTGATATGAATATTTAAGCTAGGAAATGCTGAAAATCATTGTGATGAACAGGTTTCATCTCTAACAGAATCGTATCAACTCGGAGGTTCCACTGGAATCAAAATTTTACCTCTTTTTTAACATTTTTATACGAACCTGTTCAAAATAGGCAAATTGGCTGCGACTAACGAAAATTGCTTCCAACGTGCCTTAAAAAATAGCTTGAAAATGGTATAAATCTAGCTTGAAATGGCTTGAATTTCACCTGAGCTTGAGACAATGAACCCTGCTGAACATCTGGTCCGGTCAGCTTCCAGCACCGGTCCGGTCCAGGCATCACCGGTTACTGAACATCCGGTCCGGTCAGCTTCCAGCACCGGTCCGGTCCAGGCATCACCGGTTACTGGTCCGGTCCGGGCAGCTTTGAGCACCGGTCCGGTCCAGGCATCACTGAGTACTGAACATCCAGTCCGGTCCGGTCAGCTCCGAGCACCGGTCCAGGCATCACCAGGTACTGAACATCTGGTCTGGTCCGGGCGGCCTGGCATCAATGTTTCGAATTTAAAACATAGTTATCATGGCTCTAGGTTTGGTAGAGGGCGCTCTTCTACCAGATGCAGGAGCGAGGTCACCTTCACGGAGATCGAGATCGAGGGATTATGATTGATTCTGTAGGAACCATCATCATTCATCAGTTCAGGTCGAGGGACCGCTTAGGAAGTTCACGTCTTTCACGTCGAGGGACCGTTTAGGAAGTTCACATCTTTCACGTCGAGGGACCGTTTAGGAAGTTCACGTCTTTGACGTCGAGGGACCGTTTAGGAAGTTCACGTCTTTCACGTCGAGGGACCATTTAGGAAGTTCACGTCTTTCACGTCGAGGGACCGTTAAGGAAGTCGTCACAATAATCAGGATTTCCGCGATTTCGAAAGTCAGATTTTAAACTTGTTATTGTCATTGTAAGCTACCGCAGTTACAGGTAAGCCTATTCTTGATTGCCCGAGACAGGCGTGCAGATATTGTTCCCGACTTAAGTTTTTGGTTGATTTTCTTGTGACTTGTTTGTTTTAGGGGTGAGATGGATGAGCCTTATTGTTTTTTGACATATATAGGTCATCCAAGATGGCCGCCACAGCCATTACAATGTGTAAAATAGCCATTTTGAAGCTTGTGACAACTCTACAATCTACAGTTTCAGACCAATTTGCCAATTACTTATTCTGTGGTTTCATAATGGTAGGAGAATGAGCCTTATTGTTTTTGACATATATAGGTCATCCAAGATGGCCGCCACAGCCATTTCAATGTGTGAAATAGCCATTTTGAAGCTTGTGACAACTCTACAATCTACAGTTTCAGACCAATTTACCAATTACTTATTCTGTGGTTTCATAATGGTAAGAGGATGAGCCTTATTGTTTTTGACATATATAGGTCATCCAAGATGGCCGCCACAGCCATTTCAATGTGTGAAATAGCCATTTTGAAGCTTGTTACCGCTCTACGGACTTAAGTTTTAAGCTTAAGACTTAAGATGGCCACCACAGTTATATCAATGTCTTAAATCTTATCCGATTTGGAGCTTGTTACTGCTCTAAGATGTAGAGGTTTAGAGGTTTATAATTTCATTCATACTTGTACTGTGGTTTATTTATGGTGGTCAGAGGATGAGACCTATTACAATTTGCATTCTCTACTTGACTCACTGGTCAAGGGTTAATATCTAGTTTGATAAATGTGATAAGCATGTCGGTGAATCACCCCCCCCCCCGGACTCTGATCTCAATGTCTGATGTCAATCGTCAGCAGTTTCAATGGAATGGGCTCGATTAGGTGTGGAACAAGTGGAATCCTCGATTGCCACAGTCGAACCTAGAGTATTAAGAGCTCAATTAGGTTCTTCTTTGCGTCTCTTCTCCGGTTGGAGTGCTCCAGTTTCCACCGAATGGAGGAAGATTAGAGATGTGCAGATTCAAGTCCACCATGCGGACTCCGGCTCCGGCTCCGGCAGCTCAAGGTTCAGCCCGAACTCACACAATGCCATCTCAAGCATCCGTACTTTCTCAAGCGGCTACTAATGCTGTTTGGAGAACAAGTGCACAGCTCCAACATTCTCGTGCCCCTTCTGGTCAGAATAATTCTAGTTCATATCGGGGAATGCTCCTAAAAGGAGCTCTTCCTCTCGGAGAAACTCAAAATGAATGCTCGGGGCCAGTGAGAGGTTGTCTATAACGAGCAGCCACCTACTGATCCGGCGTTCCCGGGTCGTATCACGGCGGCTACTGTCTTCAATTCTGAACACCTCCCGACATGCGCCCGAAAGCAGGTCACGAGACACTAATCTCGTCAGCTCTCAAAGATCTGGCCAAAAAGAGAGCAATAGAACCAGTACGGGACGAAGCCTCATCCGGCTGGTTTTCATGAATATTTATGCTCCTGAAGACCACAGGGCGTCGATGGACTGTCATTCCTCGAGCGGCACCTGGATATCCCGAGGCTTCCGATGACTAAAACAGGGAGGTAATTCAAGGTCTCCGCCGAGGTTAATGGGCGGCTTCATTGGACCTGAAAGATGTCAGGTTCCTATTCACCCGAAATCTCATCAATAAACCATTTTACAGTTGCTAACCGCCATTTTGTTAGGGTACTTTTGTCCCGTATTGTTGGGTCATTTTTTTCTATTTTTTAAAAACTATCCGTAATGCGTGTTGTATCATATTTCATCTGTCCATGGATGGATTTTGACAACTTCAGCAACATTCAAACCGCGTGAATTTTTAGTTTTCAGTTATGTAAAAATCATTTCTCAAATTTACAACAATGCGACATGAGAGCGATATAAAAATCGGTGGTCAGTTTTTGCCGTGCGCATAGAAATCAAGGGTACTGAACTTTGAAGTTCGTTATTTTCAGAAATAATTTTCTAAAAAATCCAAGCATTTCAAGAACTGTGCGCATAAATGCCCCCTTTCAGGTGAACTTTGAAATTTTAAGATATCTTGCCTAGTTTTTTCCTATGGCACTTTAACTGCAGCGCGTGTATTGTCATTCCGAGATTCGGCGCTGTTTTCTTTGCGTGTATTTCAGTATATGGGTGTTATTTTTTCATTTTTACTACACTTGTCTCTACGGAAAATGGTTTTAATTGTTGGTACGAGTATCAGGTTTTAATATTACGTCATTTATGCAATATAATAGATCGAAGACATTAGAGATGTTGGAGTTTAAGGGATTTTTTACCAGTTTTAGCAGCGAGACTGAACGGCATTTTGATCACGCATTCGAAGTTGCGCGCGGGAAGAGAATATATGGGCCTATATTGAGATGGAAGAAGAAAAGAAATATAACACTCAAAATCGAGTATGATGACCATTTAAATCAGTAGTCTATCAATAAATTTACATAAAAATCTACTGAAATTAGATGGATTGAGAAGTGGTCAAAAAGCTGGACAAATGGGTTGGGGCAAATATTCAGCTACTTTCTATGAATACTTTCTATTAAGTACACACAAGATTGATTAGATTGGGAAGAAAATATAGGAAAACGTTTTCTTGCTTTGGTGGTGAAATATCAAGTATCATGTCCTAATGTCAGACACAGGTGATAAAAAGTAAAAAGTGACATCTACCATCACAAAATCGCAAGAAGTGTGTGGATTGCATTTACAACAAAAGAGTGATATTTTGGGTTTTCTTGGGTGCATGTACGTAAGCCTCTGCCTGCTGTAAAAGCGGCTACCAATACAGCCATTACGAACTAGCGCCGGAGAACGGAATACAGTATTAATGCCGTAATATTAAAACCTGATACTCGTACCAACAATTAAAACCATTTTCCGTAGAGACAAGTGTAGTAAAAATGAAAAAATAACACCCATATACTGAATTACACGCAAAGAAAACAGCGCCGAATCTCGGAATGACAATACACGCGCTGCAGTTAAAGTGCCATAGGAAAAAAACTAGGCAAGATATCTTAAAATTTCAAAGTTCACCTGAAAGGGGGCATTTATGCGCACAGTTCTTGAAATGCTTGGATTTTTTAGACAATTATTTCTGAAAATAACGAACTTCAAAGTTCAGTACCCTTGATTTCTATGCGCACGGCAAAAACTGACCACCGATTTTTATATCGCTCTCATGTCGCATTGTTGTAAATTTGAGAAATGATTTTTACATAACTGAAAACTAAAAATTCACGCGGTTTGAATGTTGCTGAAGTTGTCAAAATCCATCCATGGACAGATGAAATATGATACAACACGCATCACGGATACTTTTTAAAAAATAGAAAAAAATGACCCAACAATACGGGACAAAAGTACCCTAACAAAATGGCGGCTAGCAACTGTAAAATGGTTTATTTCACAGAATGAAGTGGAAACGCCGCCAGTTCCAGTTCAGGTCTCTTCCAGTCGGCCTCAGTACAGCCCACGCCCTGGGTATTTACCAGCTTGGGTCAAGTCCAGAAGGTACACTACACTCCAGGGCTGGGTTTCATAGATATGGAAGAAAAATAATTCCAGGGAACATTTTGAAATTTGTCAGTTATAACCATGGTTTCTCATTGTTAGTATGGTGGTTGAGGATTTATCCCTTTGGATAACTTTGATACTCAGTCTATGAAACCGGGTCCTGGAGTATTTGTCTGTTGGTTTACCTCGACGACTGGTTACTAGTACCAAACTCGACTATAGAATGTCAGGAGGCGGTGACCGCTGTCGACCGCTGTCGTAGACTTAGTTCACCAGTTCCGCGTAAACTAAGTAAAATCTCACTTGATGCCGTCCCAACAGTTCACATCTCCGGATCAGCACGGTCTTTCCGTCCATGGCTCGAGTAGCCAAACTTCAAGAAGCGTAGTTACCACAAACGAGAGGACAGCTAGTTATCGGTGACGCCTGTGGCTAAATGCAATACCGCAGTGCCAGGGGTCGTATCTCTGGCTATCTACACATTCAGAGAATATTAACTAAAACCATAGGAAAGGGTCAAGCACTACTCCGAAAAAAAACTAATTTTATTTCCAAAAAATTACGATATTATATGGATTGCATGCTGTGTGGAAGAAGTTTTCAAAATTATTTAGGAGCTTATTATAATTTGAATACATGAATTGAGAGCAATTTGAAATGTGTTGATATCCGAAAGTGTTTCCATTGACTTCACTCATTCACCTGATGAAGCTTCTATACATTAGTACCCAAAGCTTGTGTGTCAAATAAACTAGTTACACGTCCTATAAAGTACTACTTGTCTCGTTATATATTCTAAACCCCAGTTAACAATTCCAGTAAGTCAGGTTTAGGGAATAGATATTTAAACCTTCAGATGAAACCGATGTGATACAATTCCAGTAAGTCAGGTTTAGGGAATAGATATTTAAACCTTCAGATGATACCGATGTGATACAATTCCAGTAAGTCAGGTTTAGGGAATAGATATTTAAACCTTGAGATGAAACCGATGTCATACAATTCCAGTAAGTCAGGTTTAGGGAATAGTTATTTAAACATTCAGATGAAACCGATGTAATACAATTCCAGTAAGTCAGGTTTAGGGAATAGATATTTAAACCTTCAGATGATACCGATGTCATACAATTCCAGTAAGTCAGGTTTAGGGAATAGATATTTAAACCTTCAGATGATACCGATGAATTTAGCAATTTTGAATGAATTAAACCAATATGAGATTTCGATCCTAAGAATATTGGAAGCTTGTGTTTAACGTTACTAAATAGTAATATTATATAAAGCTAGAAGGACACGAGCGTATCCATTTTTTTGCCCGATCGCGACGATTAAATTCGCTGGTGAATTTATACGCCCGATACGAGTGGGTACCGATCTATTTATAAATCGGCCATCACGGTGATTTCGTCGCCCGCCGACATTAAACATGTTCGATATTTACGCCGGTGTTCAGGTCACTTGTTAATTCGCTCGTCTTGTCGGCAAGCTTAAAAAGATTTAGAAAAAACTACAAATTCTCATTCCTGAATGAACTGGATTCATCTGGGTTCAGTTTCATGAGACTCAGTTCAAACTGCTCTAGAATTTGAGTTTGTAATTAATGTATGTGATTATAATGAATTGTATTTTTTGTTTTACAGCTTTGGCATTTCGGTTAAGTCGTGCGTTCCGGCGGGAGGAGTTTGTACGTTTGTTTCTCCCGGAGTGTAAGTAGTTTAACTATTTTCATACAATATCATTTAGTGTGACGTATGTCACTGATAATCAAAATCTAATAATAACTGTTGATCCGTAGTATTAACATTGTGCAATTGAAATCCTATAGTTGTTTTTAGAAAGGATAAATGGCGCCATCAATGTGACAATCGATTGTAAAGTTTAAGAAATGAATGTTTAACCTCGCCGAGTACCAGAATTCTTAACCGTAGCATCGAAACCATTCGACTTGTTGTTTAATGTATTTCTCTCTATTTTTATTTTACAGTGATGATCATTTTACAAGACTGCCCGTTTGGGGACTTGGTGGGGGAATTCAAAAGAAACTTGGTTCCCGATAGGATACCACCACCGGTTAATCCTATGTCGCCCGCTGCTGCCCCTCCCCAAAATCCGATAAATTCGCCTCAGCAGCGGCCTGTCAGACAGCCGCCCCCGGCCGCCACTCGTTCGTCAGACAGAGTCCGGGGACGGCTGTTTGAAGGAGATCTGACGGAGGTAAGAATCTTTATTTGTTTTCATATTTTATTCAGGATATCAGTTGAAGTTCAGCAAATAAATTACCAGACCTGTAAACAGAAGAGTAGTCATAAATTTCCATTTGCGGGTAAAACCCCATAGTCGAAAACCTTCGGTTATTGATCTATATCTGCTTAAGACCAATGGTTGTACACACGAGTGCGAAAACTTATCGCTCAAACTTTGATTGTATCCATGGTAACGCGTACAGTATACTATGCGTGACTTACCGTTTCCTATCACTGGAATACAATACTGTTTTAGACCATGAGCGCCATCTGCGGCGGTCATAACGGACTGAGTGGTGATTGGCTGAAATGCTCGTCTACCGTGGTGACGATTATTCGGTGTTACACGTGCAGCAGACACGTCTCTGAATATCTAACATTTGATTGTTGTAACTCATCGGGAAAAATATGTTTATGAGTCGATTTTTTGTCGAAATTTTGTTCGGCAGAAAATTGGCTGCGTACGTCAAGAAGGCGGCTGATATTTGTATCGTGTGACCCCTCGTCCCGGTAATATGCCGACCCACGTACACCTGAGACCAGTTGCAGAGCTTAGAATTAAGACCGTTTTAAGACCAACTTAGTTCTATAGCCAATCTAATAACTTAAGACCAGTCTTTAGATTTAAGACCACTTTTGGACTTATGTCTTGACCATGGAATCGGCCCCAGATGCTTATTCCGCTGTATTGGATGCTGACGTGCTCGTGTCTTCCAGCAATGTTGTTATTCACCAAAAATATCATGTTTTGTTCGAATAACACGATTCATCTGAGTCTGGGTTTAACGGATGACACGTTCAAACAGAACTACGAAATCAATATCAGAAGTCCTTTTATATTGAAACGGTCCCAGAAGTCCCTGTTATAATGGGTACTTTTTCAAAAAAAGTAACGAGAACTCCGATGGCTTTCCGTATCGGTAAAAACTAACTATTTCTATGAGCGTCACTCGTAGATTTACCGAAACGCCACCTTGTGACACGATATCCTAACTACGTATAGGTGTTTTATTTGCTGAATCGCTGGTTTCTCATTCTCATTTTTTAAACTTGTGTTTAATTTTATACTAAACAAATTTTTCACTTTTTCTCTTTACAGACACGACCACCGCCAAAAAAAACTAGAACAAAAAGGAAAAGAAAAGTTGCGGTCGTCGTGGCTCCGCAGGGAGGAGGAGCAAGAGTGGTCCCGGCGGATGGTGCGGCTGACGAAGGTAATCGGGAGGAAGGGGAGGGGATAAATAGGAAGCGGCCGAGGAGGGATGGTGGTGGGGCTGGGGATGGTGCGGGTCCTGCTCCTCCTGCTCCTCCATCCGTATCTCGGGCGGTCACTCGTTCACTCGCCAAAAAGCTGGCGAGTGAACGAGTGGCCCGAGAGGTAGAGGTGGTGGCCCGACATACGGATGGAATGTGGGAGGAGCGGCTTCGTTCGGGGACAATTCCGGATTTGTTAACTGATTTAAAAAATATTCTTTCAGTGAAGGGATATTAGGTGCCTTGAACGCATGAGTCGTTCATGCGCGCCTAATATGCCTTCACTGAAAAAAATCAACTATAACATGTACCACATATTTTTTGATTTAATTTTAGTCCAATTCCACAATTATTTCGGCTTACAATAGTGTCTTCAATTCTTTAAAGCCCAAAGCACCTTTTTGACTCAACATCCAGTATGAAGGTGGCCGGGAATCGGGCCTGTTTTCTTCCATTTTTGTATCCCGCCCAGCATACTGGTTGTTGACTCGAAAAGGTGCTCGCTCTGGGAGCTTATCAAAGGCAGGTGATGGGAAAGGTGCCATCACACACTCTCCTTTGATAAGTTTCCTAGAGTGTCACGGGCTTTAACGGGTTGAATTCACTATAATACCAATTTTCCAAAATCAATTTAATTTCTTTCAGGCCATTCTTTTTCCATGTTTTTCTGGTACATGTTATGGTTGATTTCCATTTTCGAAAATCCGGAATTGAAGCCGTTCGAAGTCGGGGGGATGGTGGTGGGGTTGGGTTAGTTTAGGGTTCCTCTCTGATTACCTTCTTTAGCTCATCATCCGTGCAGGTGGCGCTTGCTCTTCTAGCCGGTGTTCCCTGGGGTAAACATTTTAAATTTAAAAAATCAAAAATAAAAAAAAATTATAAAATCTTTAAAAATCTCATCTCATTTCATCCAATTTATTTATTTGCGGGTGCGATGCCTATCGCACCCATTCATGTCATCCATCAAAAAAAAAATTAAAACTAAAAACGAAAAAAAATATAAAAATTTAAAAAATCTCATCTCATTTCATCCAATTTATTTGCGGGTGCGATTCCTATCGCACCCATTCATGTCATTCATCCAAAAAAAATAAAAAACTAAAAACGAAAAAAAAATATAAAAATTAAAAAAATCTCATCTCATTTCATCCAATTTATTTATTTGCGGGTGCGATTCCTATCGCACCCATTCATGTCATTCATCAAAAAAAAATTAAAACTAAAAACGAAAAAAAATATAAAAATTTAAAAAATCTCATCTCATTTCATCCAATTTATTTATTTGCGGGTGCGATTCCTATCGCACCCATTCATGTCATTCATCCAAAAAAAATTTAAAAACTAGAAATTAAAGTTCTAAGTTTGTTGTTAGATTCTATTGAAAGAACGTTGTAAAGTTCTTAATTTGTCGTAAAAAACGTTTGAAAAAAAGAACTTCTTAAAGTTCTCAATCTGCCGTAAAATGCAATTGAAAAGATTATAACTCACATGAAAATTAAAAAGATAAAATAATTGATAAATAATCATTAATAAAAATTGAACTTTGGTCTCGCAATGTTTCCCCGTTATGCATTTTTTACTCGTCGTCAAACATCGGCAGCTCATCGTCGATACTCGCAGCTCGATACACACCAGCAGCTCGTCGTCGATACACACCAGCAGCTCGATACACACCAGCAGCTTGTCGTCGATACTCACCAGCATCTCGATTCACACCAGCAGTTCGTCGTTGATACACACCAGCAGTTCGTCGTCGATACACACCAGCAGTTCGTCATCGATACACACCAGCAGTTTGTCGTCGATACACACCAGCAGTTCGTCGTCGATACACACCAGCAGCTCGATACACACCAGCAGTTCGTCATCTATACACACCAGCAGTTTGTCGTAGATACACACCAGCAGTTCGTCGTCGATACACACCAGCAGTTCGTCGTCGATACACACCAGCAGTTCGTCGTCGATACACACCAGCAGCTCGATACTCAGCAGCAGTTTGATACACACCAGCAGCTCGTCGATACACACCAGCAGTTCGTCGTCGATACACACCAGAAGCTCGATACACACCAGCAGCTCGTCGTCGATACACACCAGCCGCTCGATACTCACAGCTCGATACACACCAGCAGCTCGTCGATACACACCAGCAGCTCGATACTCACCAGCAGCTCGATACACACCAGCAGCTCGTCGTCGATACACACCAGCAGCTTGATACCAAAACAGCTTTTAGCTGGTGAAAACCTACCCCCCATCGGGGTTAAACATGATCAAGCTATTATTCTAGGAATATAACTGTTGCAAGGGAAGTTAAGATTCATTATATCCTAAACTTGATACAAAGAGATTATTGCTAATTATGAATTTCAAGGGTTTAAAAACTGATTTAAAAATCTTGAAAGACGCTCGGTCTCACTAGAGATTTTCATCTTAAAGATTTATTGTCCTCTTACTATTGTTTAGGTGATCTATAATTTGGTAAATGCTGCTGTTGGAAAGATGCCAGAAGAAAGTTGATTCGTGCACATCTTCACTTCACGTATTTATTGCACAAGGCGCCGACTTGCACCTGCACTACACCATTCACACTTCACCACTTCTGCATCTTTATCAATTAATTCTGGCATCTATTTGAAAATTACTTTAAACATCAGATCTCAAACTGAAACATTGAGGTATTGAATTTCAAACTGAAATATCGAGCTATCGAATCTCGATCTCAAATGTTTACTGGAAGCCATATTTGATGTTGTATTATTCATCATAGATTGTTTAGTGTTTTCTGGCATATGCGGGCCATTTAAGATGGTCAGATAAATTCCCCGGTGGAAAATATATCTCGTGGAAGAGTCATGGAAATGAAAAATATCTTATGTAGATGTGAAGTTAGGAACCTTGCAACAGTTATTCCACCTGAGGATAATTTGATATAAGATGAATCAGTTATTGGATCATTTAACTGAAGCCAAATATAGTGAAAAATCTTAGTAAAAATTTGTCTCAAACTACAATTGAAAGGACTTATCACAGTTCTAATTCGACTCTAGGTGCGTTCAGAAGAACTTCTTAACAGTGAAAAAACTTGACTAAAAATCAGGAATCGACCCTGTTCATTGATAAGATTTGATCTTTATTTGAAGATTAAGAATCAAACTCGCTAATTCACAATTTTTGGTAGTAAATACTGTTGATCCATCATATTCGCAGCCCCCCGTGGGCTTACCAATCCATCATACGTGCAGCCACCTTGCGCTTACCAGTCTATCATACTCGCAGCCCCAGTGGGCTTACCAATCCATCATACGTGCAGCCACCTTGCGCTTACCAGTCTATCATACTCGCGGCCCCAGTGGGCTTATGAATCCATCATACGTGCAGCCCCCGTGGGCTTATCAATCCATCATACTCGCAGCCCCAGTGGGCTTATCAATCCATCATACGTGCAGCCACCTTGCGCTTACCAGTCTATCATACTCGCAGCCCCAGTGGGCTTACCAATCCATCATACGTGCAGCCACCTTGCGCTTACCAGTCTATCATACTCGCGGCCCCAGTGGGCTTATCAATCCATCATACGTGCAGCCCCCGTGGGCTTACCAGTCCATCATACTCGCAGCTCCAGTGGGCTTATCAATCCATCATACGCGCAGCCCCCTTGGGCTTATCAATGAGAAACATTCAGACATAGTAACCGTTTTACTCGTGCTTTTCAACGACACCGTCTTATCACTCTGTAGAACGGCGATCGCAGCGTGAAATTTGTAATCGTATTTCTCCGCTGAATTTGAATATTTGATACGCGACGCGCGTGATTGAAGCTTTGTTTATGTTCGTGCTTGCCGCGATGAATTGTCATAAATATATCCTCCGTACAGGAGGACCATGAAAAGGTTTGAAGGGATCCCTAGTTAGCGCTTGTCCAGGTTTGGCTCTGGACCCGCTTGTTCGACTAGGCATCTTGTTGGAAATTTTGTCGACTGAAACTTCCGTAACTTTCGTTTTAGACCTCGCTGCTCGAAGAGCCGTTGCTGCGTCGGTTACTGTCATGCTTCGGCACAATTTTGAACGATTGTTGGAAACCGCCTTGTTCTTCTGCTGCAGATGTTGACTGTGTCGTACCCACAGTAAAGTAGCCATCTTAAATTCAAATAGTTTCGGACATTTGAGGTCCTCATCAACTCCGAGTCTTCATTCAACTGCAGTTACTGCCATTTGCCAGTGTCTGATGTAGAAGTTCTGACTTGACATTTTGATTTTCAGAATTAAAACCTTTTTTCTATTAAAGAAATTAGATATTGGTTAAAAAACAAGTGAATAATTGTTTGTAAGAAAAAAGAAAATCATGTTAGAAAAAAATATAGATGTAAAAAAATATAGATGTAAGAAAAAAAAAGTATATTGTAAATCGACGAGACGACAGAACCAGCATCAGCAACAACAACATCAGAGGAAGCAGTAACCAGTTATTTATCAGCTCCATAAATTACTGAAACGAAATCCACAACTCGGATACCAACCACACTCAACTCTAGAATTGTTCATACAACTGTCAACATGGAGTTCATCTCACAAGCAAATTAGGTAATTATCTTATGAAATTGTATGAATTGCCAATTTAACATTTTTGCATTTCAAGTAGGTGTAATTGAATGTTTGTCAACCTTACTCTTATAAAACTGTGTTAACCGTTGAACAGGATTCTAAGACTGTGCAGAAAACCCGTTATCGCTGCTTTGCAGCTATAATTATCTGATAAATTAGTATGGAATGCCAATTTTACATTTTTGCATTTAAGTTTAAATGAGTTTAAAATCACGTTTCATTTGTTGTTTATTTTGTCTTTTCAGTTTTCAATTTGCCGAGATCAGTCGTCAAAAACTGTTACAACGGAAACTAAGATAACAAAGACTTGATTTGGCAGATTGAAGAAATCCTGCGAAAAGATTATTCATGATTTGTTCATACAACTGTCAACATGGAGTTCATCTCACAAGCAAATTAGGTAATTATCTTATGATTTTGTATGAAATGCTAATTTTTACTCATTAATTTTTTACAAATAAGTTGACTTTGAAATCTTTATTAATTTCTTGTTTATTTTGTTTTTTCAGTTTTCAATTTGCCGAGATCAGTCATCAAAAACTGTTACAACGGAAACTAAGATAACAAAGACTTGATTTGGCAAAGATTGAAGAAATCCTGCGAAAAGCTTATTCATGAATTGTTCATACAACTGTCAACATGGAGTTCATCTCACAAGCAAATTAGGTAGTTATCTTATGATTTTGTATGAAATGCTAATTTTTACTCGTTAATTTTTTACAAATAAGTTGACTTTGAAATCTTTATTAATTTCTTGTTTATTTTGTTTTTTCAGTTTTCAATTTGCCGAGATCAGTCATAAAAAAACTGTTACAACGGAAACTGAGATAACAAAGACTTGATTTGGCAAAGATTGAAGAAATCCTGCGAAGAGATTATTCAAGAATTGTTCATACAACTGTCAACATGGAGTTCATCTCACAAGCAAATTAGGTAATTATCTTATGATTTTGTATGAAATGCTAATTTTACATTTTTGCATTTAAGTTTAAATGAGTTTAAAATCACGTTTCATTTGCTGTTTATTTTGTCTTTTCAGTTTTCAATTTGCCGAGATCAATCGTCAGAAAACTGTTTCAACGGAAACTAAGATAAAAAAGACTTGATTTGGCAAAGATTGAAGAAATCCTGCGAAGAGATTATTCAAGAATTGTTCATACAACTGTCAACATGGAGTTCATCTCACAAGCAAATTAGGTAATTATCTTATGATTTGTATGAAATGCTAATTTTTACATTTAAGTTTAAATGAGTTTAAAATCACGTTTCATTTGTTGTTTATTTTGTCTTTTCAGTTTTCAATTTGCCGAGATCAGTCGTCAGAAAACGGTTACAATGGAAACTAAGATAACAAAGACTTGATTTCGGCAAAGATTGAAGAAATCCTGAGAAGAGATTATTCATGAATTGTTCATACAACTGTCAACATGGAGTTCATCTCACAAGCAAATTAGGTAATTATCTTATGATTTTGTATGAAATGCTAAATTTTACTCGTTATTTTTTTAACTAATAAGTTGACTTTGAAATCTTTATTTATTTCTTGTTTATTTTGTCTTTTCAGTTTTGAATTTGCCGAGATTCACATGTAGCAGATATAATGGAATTAAGTATTGAGAACCGCAACTTAACAATAAACCGGATCAACTTAATATAGTGCTGAGGACCAAAAATAAAGGATAAACCCGACCAGTGTAATTCAGTGTCGAGAACCGCAGTTAAACGATGAACCCGACCAGTGTAATTCAGTGTCGAGAACCGCAGTTAAACGATGAACCCGACCAGTGTAATTCAGTGTCGAGAACCGCAGTTAAACGATGAACCCGACCAGTGTAATTCAGTGTCGAGAACCGCAGTTAAACGATGAACCCGACCAGTGTAATTCAGTGTCGAGAACCGCAGTTAAACGATGAACCCGACCAGTGTAATTCAGTATTGAGAACCACAATTAAACGATGAACCGGACCAGTGTAATTCAGTGTCGAGAACACAATTAAACGATGAACCGGACCAGTGTAATTCAGTGTCCAGAGCTGCAGTTAAACAATGAACCGGACCAGTGTAATTCAGTGTCGAGAACTGCAGTTAAACGATGAACCCGACCAGTGTAATTCAGTATTGAGAACCACAATTAAACGATGAACCGGACCAGTGTAATTCAGTGTCCAGAGCCGCAGTTAAACAATGAACCGGACCAGTGTAATTCAGTGTCGAGAACCGCAATTAAACGATGAACCGGACCAGTGTAATTCAGTGTCGAGAACCACAATTAAACGATGAACCGGACCAGTGTAATTCAGTGTCGAGAACCGCAATTAAACGATGAACCGGACCAGTGTAATTAAGTGTCGAGAACCACAATTAAACGATAAACCGGACCAGTGTAATTCAGTGTCGAGAACTGTAATTAAACGATGAACCGGATCAGTGTAATTCAGTTTCGCAATAACCGCAATAAAACGATAATCTGGAGTTGTAATAGTGTTGTGTATTTGCGTAGTGGATCAAGTGGAAGGATTTTAAGTGTATTTGGTGACTTTAATTCGTTCGCATCCAACAGAATCAACAAAGACATTACAAAAAACGACAAAAAATGATTGAATGTAAATGCATTGAATTTAGGTTTGATGATCAAGATAATCACTGATCAAGATTGACAGTTATAATCCATAATTGTTGAACTTGATCAGAGATTTTCAAGATCGATTTTAAGGTGATTCAGAAGTTTAAATCTGATGTTTTAATCTCTGGGACTCAGATATTAAATCAATAGATTTTTACTGCTGAATGATCTTCATGTACAGATGAGCTACAATTGTTCCTAGTGTGTTCTGTTAAGACTGATTAAAGGGTGGAAAAACTTGACTCAAATTCAAATTGAGTCGAGTTTTTCCAAGATAATCTCTGATCAAGATCAGCAGTTACCGGTATAATCCATAATTGTTGAACTTGATTGGTGATTTTCAAGATCTGTTTTAAGGTGATTCACAAGTTTAAATCTAATGTTTTAATCTCTGGGTTCCAGATATTAAATCAATAGATTTTTACTGCTGAATGACCTTCGTGTTCAGATAAGCTACAATTGTTCCTAGTGTGTTCTGTTAAGAAAGGGTGGAAAAACTTGACCCAAATTCAAATTGAGTCGAGTTTTTCAAAGATAATCTCTGATCAAGATCGGCAGTTATAATCCATAATTGTTGAACTTGATTGGAGATTTTCGAGAACTGTTTTTAAGGTGATTCAGAAGTGTGAATCTGATGTTTTAATCTCTGGGTTTCAGAGATTAAATCAATAGGTTTTAACTTCTGAATCACTTCGGGTTTTGGTAAGTTAAAGTGTTTCCTATTGTAATCTGTTAAACTGATTAAAGGGTGGAAAAACTTGATTCAAATTAATAATCTGAATCAAGTTTTCCAATGATAATCCGCGATCAAGTTCGGCAGTTATAATTCATAACTGTTGAACTCAATTCACAATTAAATGAACTTTTTTAAGGTGATTCAGAAGTATAAATCTGATGTTTTAATCTCTGGGTTTCAGAGATTAAATCAATAGGCTTTACTTCTGAATCACTGTTAGGTTTTGATAAGTTGTAAGTTGTTCCTATTGTTTAATGAATTGGTAGAAATTCTATTTTTAGGTGACAGGTCAAATAGATTAGAACAGTAATTTATGCAGAGGTTGAATTAATTTAATGTTTGATATACCAAAGAATGGTTTATTGTGAAGATTTAATTAAAATCTTAAATAAAGAGTTGTTCAATTTCATAAATGTTTTGTTTTCGATGAAGTTTTTTCATTTTCTGGATTTGAGGAATTTGACTTTAAACACATCGGTGGATTCAGCACAGTTCTGTGGACACAGTTTTTGGACCGAGACACAGCTCAAGACCCAGTTACAAGTTCAACTGGACTCCATCCCAAAAAACCCTGGGCCCTTCAAACCTTTAAGTAAGATGCTCACTTACAGATTCATAAAATTGACCCTTATTATCTTGTCATCTGCAGCACCATCTCAGAGGCTTAAACCAAGAATTTCTTGTAATGTTCAACAAATGTGAATTACATTAAGTAATTTTTGAGATCGACTTACACTAGTATTGAGTTTTTTCTAAATCACAGTCTACTTATTTTATATTCATCCACGATTTCATAGCTCTTTAACTATTCAACCCTTTCCCTGATGGGCCCTGGCCCCAATTGCTGAACCCAGTTCTCCAAGTCTAACTTCTGGGTTTAATGGTTTATCAGAGAATTAATGGATTAATTGGAAATAATCTAACAATCAATAAAGTTGTTCTTTTTTGATACGGGCTAGACGTTGAGGGGCCCGCGCCCCGGGTTTTCTTTAAAGCTTTTGGCATTATCTAGAAAAACAAGTAAAAATATTAAATCATTTGAAAATATATCAGTCAGTCTTATTCTGGTTCAGTGAACTAATTCTCTATATGGTGCATGTAGGGGTCCGGGAACACAACATCCACTAATTCTCTATATGGTGCATGTAGGGGTCCGGGGACACGACATCCACTAATTCTCTATATGGTGCATGTAGGGGTCCGGGGACACGACATCCACTAATTCTCTATATGGTGCATGTAGGGGTCCGGGGACACGACATCCACTAATTCTCTATATGGTGCATGTAGGGGTCCGGGGACACCACATCCACTAATTCTCTATATGGTGCATGTAGGGGTCCAGGGACACCACATCCACTAATTCTCTATATGATGCATGTAGGGGTCCAGGAACACCACATCCACTAATTCTCTATATGGTGCATGTAGGGGTCCAGGGACACCACATCCACTAATTCTCTATATGGTGCATGTAGGGGTCCAGGGACACCACATCCACTAATTCTCTATATGATGCATGTAGGGGTCCAGGAACACCACATCCACTAATTCTCTATATGGTGCATGTAGGGGTCCAGGGACACCACATCCACTAATTCTCTATATGGTGCATGTAGGGGTCCAGGGACACCACATCCACTAATTCTCTATATGGTGCATGTAGGGGTCCAGGGACACCACATCCACTAATTCTCTATATGGTGCATGTAGGGGTCCAGGGACACCACATCCACTAATTCTCTATATGATGCATGTAGGGGTCCAGGGACACCACATCCACTAATTCTCTATATGGTGCCTGTAGGGGTCCAGGGACACCACATCCACTAATTCTCTATATGATGCATGTAGGGGTCCAGGAACACCACATCCACTAATTCTCTATATGGTGCATGTAGGGGTCCAGGGACACCACATCCACTAATTCTCTATATGGTGCATGTAGGGGTCCAGGGACACCACATCCACTAATTCTCTATATGGTGCATGTAGGGGTCCAGGGACACCACATCCACTAATTCTCTATATGGTGCATGTAGGGGTCCAGGGACACCACATCCACTAATTCTCTATATGGTGCATGTAGGGGTCCAGGGACACCACATCCACTAATTCTCTATATGATGCATGTAGGGGTCCAGGAACACCACATCCACTAATTCTCTATATGGTGCATGTAGGGGTCCAGGGACACCACATCCACTAATTCTCTATATGGTGCATGTAGGGGTCCAGGGACACCACATCCACTAATTCTCTATATGATGCATGTAGGGGTCCAGGAACACCACATCCACTAATTCTCTATATGGTGCATGTAGGGGTCCAGGGACACCACATCCACTAATTCTCTATATGGTGCATGTAGGGGTCCAGGGACACCACATCCACTAATTCTCTATATGATGCATGTAGGGGTCCAGGAACACCACATCCACTAATTCTCTATATGGTGCATGTAGGGGTCCAGGGACACCACATCCACTAATTCTCTATATGGTGCATGTAGGGGTCCAGGGACACCACATCCACTAATTCTCTATATGATGCATGTAGGGGTCCAGGGACACCACATCCTATTCTGTTTGGGGCATGGAGATTGCCCAGATTGCCTCTGCTAACAACAGACACCCATTCAACATTTCTCTTTATGGTACTTTCTTCTTCCTCTTTTCTCTCATTTTACAAATTGATATTCAACTATGACCTTTTTCATTTTGATATGATGTTTATCTTTACATCATGGTTGCTGGAGATTGTACAAGGAATGACACAAGAAATAATATCCTTAGTTTTAAACTCACAGCTGTTTGCAATTCTTTCATTTAAGCACAGGTTCAATTGAAACGATGCATTCCTATACATATACGCAATCATATCTTTTTTCGAGTCATCATTCTCAGGGAAATTTGATCTCCACTCAGGTACAGTCTACTGGCTTGCCAGTTATCCTTTAACTTTTTTACAAAATTATCTTTTCAAAATGAATTACCATGAAAGCAGTAAATTTGAACTTGCCTTATCATAAGGGCTTTTTCTTTTACTCTTTGTTTTAGCTTTAGCTATCTTTGATTTGCTGGTGGTTTTAACATGCATGTCGAGGGAGCTCTATCAATCAAGGAACAGTCGGCTCACAAGCAGCCCCTGCCCAAAAGGTTTTGACATTATATTTTCAAAAGCTCTAGTTGTTCTGTAGAACCGAGAGCGGAGCTCTGACTTGTTCCCCTCACTGCTGAGGTCTACTTTCTCTGATTCGCTGATTGGCTTCTCTTTTGTACATTTTAGATGATCAAAAACTAGAAACTGTCATGCGTTTATTCATTTTGGTATATGTTAAAATTCTTTTACAGTAATGGCATATTAGGCACATCAAAACAAATCCGGAATTGTCCCCGAACGAAGTGGCTCCCTCCACTCTCCATCAGTATGCCGGGCCACCACCTCTACCTCTCGGGCAACTCGATCACTCGCCAGCTTTTTGGCGAGTGAACGAGTGACCGCCCGAGATACGGATGGAGGAGCAGGAGGAGCAGGACCCGCACCTGCCCCAGCCCCACCACCATCCCTCTTCGGCCTCTTCCTATTTATCCCCTCCCCTTCCTCCCGATTACCTTCGTCAGCCGCACCATCCGCCGGGACCACTCTTGCTCCTCCTCCCTGCGGAGCCACGACAACCGCAACTGGTACTTTTCGGTTTCTCATGGTTTCCCACCATCTTTCAAAAGAGAACTATCGATATATCATTAGCTACAAGGAAACTTTTCAGAAACTTTTTCTGGTCATTCTTTCTTGTATTATTAGCATTTGATTCTCTATATATCGTCAGAACATGGACTCAGAGTGTTTCTTTAATGGTTAAGAATGTCTCTTTAACCAACATCCCCCTAGCCTGCTTCCTACATATCCCTTCCCTTTCCTCCTGATTACCTTTGATCCCCACTGCCTAGCAGCTAACAGCTGCTGCTATTTTATCTGGTTTACATGTTTTGCAGATAGTGTCTGTTATGCTATAGTTGTTCTTTTAATCGTTTAACTTCTTCATCTGAAATTTCATTATTCTAATTTCAGTTTCACGCAGGAAATGGTTCATGAAAATCTGCATTGAGACTGGGACGAAATGTGCATTGAGACGGATGAAATCTGCATGAACAGAGATATACTTTAAGATCCCCATTTTATCCATCGGAGTGAATGTACATCCACTACTCACAGGTAGCAAACCTACAAACGCTAAACACTCATCCCTGGGCCCTGATTCAAAAATAAAAATAAAAGATTAAATTAAGAATTAACATTTTTATGAATCAGTGATCAGTTTCATAAAATAATTCCTAAATTAATTTTAGGGGTTTATTATTTCATATTGAAATGAATTCTTCATGTTTATGCAATTCTCATTATCTTTCATTGCAGCATTTATATATTCAATTTTAATCATACATGTGAAATATATAATGTATTTTCAGGGAAACGTAAACAAGAAAGGAAGGGAAGAAAGAGAAGGGAAGAAAGAGTTGGATGATTAATGCGCACTTATTCTCCATTCCGAATTCCTGTATTCGACTCTAGGTGATCATCATACGAACGAGATATAGAAAAAAAAACATTACTGAAGTCATCTCTATTTTTTAGTCTCAATTTGTATTTCTAATTCAATTTACTAAGTGTGTAAGTCATCATTTGGATAAATCGTCACATTACTGAAGTCATCTCTATTTTTTAGTCTCAATTTGTATTTCTAATTCAATTCACTAAGTGTGTAAGTCATCATTTGGATAAGTCGTCACATTATTGAAGTCATCTCTTTTGAAGTCTCAATTAGTATTCAGTTTACTTCAGATAACGTAATTTGGTTTAATCACAAGTCGTCAACATTATAATCAATGTAACTACAGTGACTACATTATTGTCCTTTTATTGAGAAATTTATGTTAAATTTTGATTTCTGGGATAAATCAAAATTCAAATGTTATCATTTTTTGTATCAAAAATTGTAAAAAATTGAATAACTTGTGTGCTATTGAAACATTCAGTTATGGGGAGTTTTTAGCTCAGAAAACTTTGAGCCTGTTTATACAAGTGTTGTAACAAGTGTTGAACAATTCAAATATCATGTTTTTTATACTTTGTCATGTTAGAAAAAATGTTTTCTAGTATATTGATGTTTCTAAAAAAACATATGATTCAACTTCAAACGGCCAACAAGCCTTCTAATAAAACTAGTTTGTCATATATATATATATATTACTTGGTCATTGTCAAGTTTTTAAAAAAATATTTTGGTTTTCTCAGCTTTCTCTGGTGGAAATTTCTTCGTGGAATTCCTCTTCTATACAAGTTCCTCCTCAGACTGTTTTTATGCGAGAGTTTATAACAACCGGATCCTCAGAAAATGGTCGGAGTGCCAAGTCTTCGATTTAAGATCACCAGTCTTATCTGAGACCATAAGTTCACTAGCAAGTTTCACTAGCGATTCCAACAGCTATAGGATGGAACAGTATTATTATATAGGTCACCACTGTGCAATTGAGCCCAGATCATCAGAAAAAGATAAAAGTGAAGATATGTGATGGGATTCATTGAAAATTTTGCATATATAATTAATTCATTGAACTACTTAATTTGTATGATTTATTTTTTGGGAATTTTCGAATTTGTCATCAATAACTAGTATATATTTCTTTTCAAGTTGTGAGCGATCTAGTTCTCTGTCGACCCATTGAAAATGAATCGACTCTGAACTGTAGAACTGGACCCAGGGAGCTGAATCTCGCGTGCCACAGCAAGATACAGAGCTCTTCAATGTCTTAACCGTCAGGTGCTGCCCCTAAACAAATCAATAGCGGTAAATCTGTGAACTAACTTATAGCTCGCTTGCCAGAGTAGAATCATAGCGAGCTGTCTAAAATCTTGAACCGTCTAGTGCTGCCCCTTAATCGATATGTATCGGAAAAGTGAATTTATTACTCGCATGCCACAGTAGTTGAGTAGTTGGAACATCATGATAGACTCGTTTTTCTGTGCAGCTATAACGGGAACTATTTCAGATCTGATAATGAATATAAACTCAGTCACAGTTCGATAACAAACGCCGCTGGGTGAAATTGATGTAAACAAATAATCGTGTTGAAATTGAATTTAGTTTAAGATATATTTTCGTGGTAGTTTTTATTTTCAAGCTGTTTACGTTCACTTCAAATGATGAAACGATGAAACCATATTAAATACATCCCTGTTTTAGTGGGGATTTTGAGTTTTGGTCCTTTCCGTATCTTCTAGAAACATCAAGTAGAAAGGCATTAACTGAACCCTATGTCTTTAACTTCAGGAGTCTATATGGAGTTTTCGGATGCCTCTTTTCCTCACTTCTTGCATTCGTCACTATTAGAAATCTGGACAAACTGAATTCAGTTCGACGAGGCCGAAGAACAGAAGACCAAAGAGTGATCTGCACTAGCCGCAGGGTTCGTGTTGGCTTGGATCGGTGGGAGGCAATCAAACCCCGACACGTGAAGATGTATCCTCAAAAATGGATACCGGAACGCTTCTCTGGTTTACGATGATTAGTCTGCAGGGATAACGTGCCCTGGCAATCGAACGCCGGAGTGGAGGTATTCCATACACTGGTAGGTGAGTCGGAGTAGACTGGTTGCTTGTCCCATAGAGACCGGTAACCAGTCTAGCCACCTCACGATCAGTCTACATTGAAAAACCATTACTGAAATATGGTTGACGGAAATATTCATTTTATATCAGATTCTAAAATATTTTCTCGTATTGAATACAAAATTTTTATTATCTTGATAAGATAAATCTGCCAAAGCTCAACAATTTAAATTAGTGAAAACCGATGTGCGAAGTCGTCAATTCAGTAGCCCGATAGAGCCCGGTAACCAGTCTAACTGACAATGTTCATTGCGCGGGAATGAACGGGCAACTAGTCTACGATGAAAAATCATTTCTGAAAAATTATGAACGGAGATATTCATTTTACTTTGAATTTTGAATTATCTTATAAAACTGACAGCCATATTAACCAAAGTATTAATAGTAAATCTGATAAAATCTAATACCGGTTTTAGAATAGGTGAAAACTGATTTATGTGAAGCCGTCGGTTCAGAAGACTGATCCGTAGAATCGTTCGCCACTTTCTTCCGGTCCACTTACTTCCGCGTTTGTGATTTGCATACAAGTAGTTTGAATGTTAAATGTATTAAGCCGCGTGTTGATTGGTTGAGGTCAGTGCGGTTTACTGAACGATGACCAGCTGTCAGCTGATCGAATCATTCGTTTCACAGACATTACGACGTAAGTATATTTTACATCTTTGATCAAAAATTGTAGTGTAAAAAAACTCAAAACTAAGGCCTCTATAAATGATCGATTGACTTTAAATGATTACTTTAGCACAGCTCTTGTAGACAATGATTAGGTGTCATAGTAGTTTAGCTCGAAAGTGCACATATAAGGTTAATTTTCATCCCTTATTTAGAGACCGAGGTATTGAGCGTCCATTTCAGCCCTTAAAACATCATCAACCTACCTCAAACTGACTGTTTTTAAATCCAGCAATAGTTACCTAACTATTGACTCATCATGGATTCGATTCAAAAACAATTTTTGATGATCATAGTGATTCGAAACGTTTGAATTTTTGAAAAACACGAATGCTAAACGACGGATCCGGACTTCGATTGCGGCCCAATGGCAGAGTTGATTTTCTTATTTGGAATTTGAAGATATAAATCACTGAAATCAATTGGTTTTCTCAACCAAAATTAAAATTAAGAAGAATTTAGGATGGAGATGTTTGATTTTCATTTTGTCTAAAATGCCGACTTAAAAATTAATTCAATTGAATCAAATTAATGAATTCATCATTTCACGATATTATAGATAATCAAAATGTGAATATGAAATCACCTTTTCAATCGCTGTTTTTGGGTAAGATCGCAGTTTTTAGGTAAGATCGCAGTTTTTAGGTTAGATCGCTGTTTTGAGGTTAGATCACCGTTTTTGGTTAGATTGCTGTTTTGTGTTAGATCACTTTTTGTGTTAGATCACAGTTTTTGTGTTAGATCGCTGTTTTTGGGTTAGATCGCTGTTTTGTGTTAGATCGCTGTTTTAGGTTACATTGCAGTATTTTGGTTAGACCGCAGTTTTTTGTTAGATCGCAGTTTTTAAGTTAGATCGCTGTTTTGGGTTAGATCACAGTTTTTGTGTTAGATCGCTGTTTTAGGTTAGATCGCAGTTTTTAAGTTAGATCGCTGTTTTGGGTTAGATCACAGTTTTTGTGTTAGATCGCAGTTTTAGGTTAGATCGCAGTTTTTAAGTTAGATCGCAGTTTTTGTGTTAGATCGCAGTTTTTAGGTTAGATCGCTGTTTTGAGGTTAGATCACTGTTTTTGGTTAGATTGCTGTTTTGTGTTAGATCACTTTTTGTGTTAGATCACAGTTTTTGTGTTAGATCGCTGTTTTTGGGTTAGATCGCTGTTTTGTGTTAGATCGCTGTTTTAGGTTAGATCGCAGTTTTTAGGTTACATTGCAGTATTTTGGTTAGACCGCAGTTTTTTGTTAGATCGCAGTTTTTAAGTTAGATCGCTGTTTTGGGTTAGATCACAGTTTTTGTGTTAGATCGCTGTTTTAGGTTAGATCGCAGTTTTTAAGTTAGATCGCTGTTTTGGGTTAGATCACAGTTTTTGTGTTAGATCGCTGTTTTAGGTTAGATCGCAGTTTTTAAGTTAGATCGCAGTTTTTGTGTTAGATCGCTGTTTTAGGTTAGATCGCAGTTTTTAAGTTAGATCACTGTTTTGGGTTAGATCACAGTTTTTGTGTTAGATCGCTGTTTTTAGGTTAGATCGCAGTTTTTAGGTTACATTGCAGTATTTGGGTTAGACCGCAGTTTTTTGTTAGATCGCAGTTTTTAAGTTAGATCGCTGTTTTGGGTTAGATCACAGCTTTTGTGTTAGATCACAGTTTTTGGGTTAGACCACAGTTTTTTTGTTAGATCGCAGTTTTTAAGTTAGATCGCTGTTTTGGGTTAGATCACAGTTTTTGTGTTAGATCGCTGTTTTTAGGTTAGATCGCAGTTTTTAGGTTACATTGCAGTATTTAGGTTAGACCGCAGTTTTTTTGTTAGATCGCAGTTTTTAAGTTAGATCGCTGTTTTGGGTTAGATCACAGTTTTTGTGTTAGATCGCTGTTTTGGGTTAGATCACAGTTTTTGTGTTAGATAGCTTTTTTAGGTTAGATTGCTGTTTTTGGGTTAGATCGCTGTTTTAGGTTAGATCACAGTTTTTGGGTTAGATCGCTGTTTTGGGTTAGATCACAGTTTTTGTGTTAGATCGCTGTTTTTGTGTTAGATCGCTGTTTTGGGTTAGATCACAGTTTTTGGGTTAGATCGCTGTTTTTGGGTTTGATCGCTGTTTTGGGTTAGATCACAGTTTTTGGGTTAGATCGCTGTTTTTGGGTTAGATCGCTGTTTTGGGTTAGATCACAGTTTTTGGGTTAGATCGCTGTTTTTGGGTTAGATCGCTGTTTTTGGGTTAAATTGCTGTTTTTGTGTTGGATCATTGTTTTTTGTGTTAGATCATTTTTTTTCGGTTAGATCGCTGTTTTTGGGTTAGATCGCTGTTTTTGGGTTAAATTGCTGTTTTTGTGTTGGATCATTGTTTTTTGTGTTAGATCATTGTTTTTGGGTTAGATCGATGTTTTTGTGTTAGATCGCATTTTTGTGTTAGATCACTGGTTTTTTGTTAGATTGCAGTTTTTAGGTTAGATCGCTGTTTTTGAGTTAGATCGCTGTTTTGTGTTAGATCGCCGTTTTGTGTTAGATCGCCGTTTTTAGGTTAGATTGCTGTTTTTAGGTTAGATCGCTGTTTTTAGGTTAGATCGCTGTTTTTAGGTTATATCGCAGTTTTTGTGTTAGATCACTGTTATTGTGTTAGATAGCAGTTTTTAGGTTAGATCGCTGTTTTTGAGTTAAATCGCCTTTTTGGGTTAGATCACAGTTTTTGTGTTAGATCACAGCTTTTAGGTTAGATTGCTGTTTTTAGGTTAGATCCCTTTTTTTTCTTAGATCGCAGTATTTAGGTTAGATCGCTTTTTTTGGATTAGATCGCTGTTTTTGGGTTAGATCGCAGTTATTGTGTTAGATCGCAGTTTTTTGTTAGATCGCTGTTTTTGGGTTAGACCGCAGTGTTTAGGTTAGATTGCAGTTTTTGGGTTAGAACACTGTTTTTCTGTTAGATCGCATTTTTTGTTAGATCGCTGTTTTAGGTTGGATCGCTGTTTTAGGTTAGATCGAAGTTTTTTGTTAGGTCGCTGTTTTTGGGTTAGAAAGCTGTTTTTGTGTTAGATTGGTGTTTTTAGGTTAGATCGCTATTTTTGTGTAAGATCGCTGTTTTTGGGTTAGATCGCTGTTTTTGGGTTAGATCGCTGTCTTTGTGTTTTTGTCAATCATCATATCAAGATTTGCAATCCCAGTTGCCTTCAAGTTTCATATAGAGAATTAGTGGATGTGGTGTCCCTGGACCCCTACATGCATCATATAGAGAATTAGTGGATGTGGTGTCCCTGGACCCCTACATGCACCATATAGAGAATTAGTGGATGTGGTGTCCCTGGACCCCTACATGCACCATATAGAGAATTAGTGGATGTGGTGTCCCTGGACCCCTACATGCAACATATAGAGAATTAGTGGATGTGGTGTCCCTGGACCCCTACATGCACCATATAGAGAATTAGTGGATGTGGTGTCCCTGGACCCCTACATGCACCATATAGAGAATTAGTGGATGTGGTGTCCCTGGACCCCTACATGCACCATATAGAGAATTAGTGGATGTGGTGTCCCTGGACCCCTACATGCACCATATAGAGAATTAGTGGATGTGGTGTCCCTGGACCCCTACATGTACCATATAGAGAATTAGTGGATGTGGTGTCCCTGGACCCCTACATGCACCATATAGAGAATTAGTGGATGTGGTGTCCCTGGACCCCTACATGCACCATATAGAGAATTAGTGGATGTGGTGTCCCTGGACCCCTACATGCATCATATAGAGAATTAGTGGATGTGGTGTCCCTGGACCCCTACATGTACCATATAGAGAATTAGTGGATGTGGTGTCCCTGGACCCCTACATGCACCATATAGAGAATTAGTGGATGTGGTGTCCCTGGACCCCTACATGCACCATATAGAGAATTAGTTCACTGAACCAGAATAAGACTGACTGATATATTTTCAAATGATTTAATATTTTTACTTGTTTTTCTAGAAGATGCCAAAAGCTGTAAAAAAAACCCGGGCGTGGGGCCCTCAACATCTAGCCCCTATAATAAAGTAAGTACAAATTTACTGCTTCCATGCTTATTTATTCATCCCATACTTAGTATTTTGTACCCCTGGGTCCAGTTTCACAAAAAGGATAAACGCCTTAATCGATTTAAGATAAACTGAATTAATGAAGAAATTAAATCGATTTAAGAGTTAAACCTGTTTGTGAAACTAGGCCCTGAATTGCATCTAGAATGAAAAAAAAGAAAAAAAAATATTGAAAATAACGTTGGTGAAATATTTCTGGATCTTTCTGGATTTCTGCTCAATGCATCGTTTAGTAAAATATCGATATTCTCTAAAAGTAAAGATATAAGAATAAAAATATTGTATTGAATCGTGATTAGTTACTGTATGCGCTGCTAGTTGTTGCCCAACCCATAGCCTCATTTCTCTCCATTCTAAATTTGCATTGTTTAACATTGTCTGGTCGCTATGGAAACTATTTATTTAAGTTTCTTTGTGGTATCCATGGCAACAGTAACGTTTAGGTAGTGGCACCAATTATGGGTCCCAACGTTCCCATGGCGATACATGAGAACATTTATCCTATTTTTGACCTTCATGACGTAAGATGGTAGTGAGTCGATGACGTCATTTTCGTCTCACCACTAATGAAAAAAAAAATGAAATGAAAAAAAAGGAAAAAATCGTTAGAATTACGTTTATGAAATTTTTCTGGATCGGCTAAATGTATTGTTCCATTAAATATCGACATTCTCTAAAATTATAGGCATCAATATCAAAATGATGATACAGCAGACTCCGCTTAACTCTGTTCTATTTGGACCATTAATTAACCGAATACCAACTTTTTAAAATTTTAGGATTTTTACTTTAAGGATCAGAAAATGTGTATGCAATTTCAACCGGGTACCGAGTAGGGTGGCCGAGTCTACTGTAGTCTGCTGCCCCCTCGAATCCATTACCTTATTATCTCTCAATTTGCATTGTTTGACCTCGTCTGGTTGCTATGGAAACTATTTAGTTATATCAGGATCAACGGTTTTTTCGAGGTAACCAGTGGCAACAGTTAACAGACGTGTCCATCCTAGAGATAAACTGTCTGATTTCACAGCCACATCCGTCCTGGAGATAAACTGTTAGATAAACTCTGATTTCGCGTCCGTCCTATTTCTTGTCATTGTATGAATATGTTTTCTCTTTTATAGGGTACAGCACAGCAACAACAACAACAACAACAACAACAACAACAACAGCAACAACAACAACAAAAATTTGATATTTCTATGTCCGGAATAGACGTAAGTTATCGTAAACGCCTGTTTGAAGTCATCATTCTTGAGCTTGAAACCGAAATTTATATTATAGAATATTAAACCCTGCTTCTGCTACTGACAGGTAATGTCCGTCATACATTACTGCATCGTCAAATCTATACCAGGGTGCACCCAGGCAGATCGTTCGCATCATCACATGCAAAGGGCTGATTATTTTGGAACCCAGTTTTTATCAGCTGGAACATTCTGCACATTCGACCATATTGATTGATAGCCCGTTATAGACGAGTGGAGAAAAACTGAAAAACCAGTTCGGAAAAACTTCGATTGATTTCACTCACATTTACAGAAATTTGGTCCGACCCCAAAACCATTTACTTACACTATACAAATCAGATCAGGTTTTTAACATTGTCCTTGATTGTATTTTCAGTTTTTGCCGTCAACGCCGCCGAGCGGTTCTTCTACGCCGGTAAGTGATAACTATTTTCTAATAAATCACGCTTATTTCAATCTGTAATTTGAAAATAGAGGGTAGTAGCTGTTATGTATAAATTATGCTAATTAGGAATAAATTCAAATTCGATTAAGTCTCATCATCGTAGAAGTCATATATTAATGATGCTAAAGTTGTCATTTAAATTAAGTGTTATATTTACTACTTCATTTGCTTCATGACCCAAAAACCTCTACTATATAACTACTGGTTTTGTTCTAATCTTGGAGAATTTGCTGCAAAATTTACTTATCATTTGTTAAACAGTTTTTATTGAAAATCTGAATCAGTGATACATGCATTCATGAATATCCATCTAATATTTTGTTTTATTTTATCTTTACAGGATTTATCACCGATACAGCACGTGGACGTAAGAGATTAAACATTGATCTTGAATTTTAAGTTCAAACTAATTTATTTTTTATCTCACTCGGGACTATAGTTATTGCGTTCACTTTGCGTCCAGTTGTCTCGGCTAGTTTTTGATTTATCGTGTTGATAATTGGTTTATATACTCAAACTCAAAATATCGGCGCAATTGGAATTAAGATGGCGCACTTGTATGTCCATTTTTTTCCCCGGCAAAATTAGCACTTTAGCAGATTTTAAGGATCAATTCTGTTGTTATATTACATTGAAATCAGAGTTTAATATATATCGGTATAGAGCAGGTTTTTGCTCTAGTTATAAATAAAGTTATAAATAATCTCATGACATGTTCTGTATATGTGTAGTGAGTTTCAATGTCTTTGGTTCCTTTTAAACCAGGGGGAGTTGAATTTGAAAATGTCAGATCGTCGAGCATTTCAGACCGCTTCCAAAGTGGGTCCCTGCACCCCTAGTTATACCGTTAATATTTTAATAATATATTGATATACCATACATTGATATCGGTCTTGTAATTGGATCAACAACCATGAGATCAAAACACAGCAAATATGAACCTGCTGTGAATCTATAGATTTGTGATAAATGTAATGAAATTGTTATTTTTCATATTGACTTTTTGAGTTAAGGGTCTGTTGTATAAGAGTCTTTGGTCTCGCGTGTCAATGTATGATATCAATCTGTTGTATTTCCTCGTTCCAATGTTTAAAAGGTGTTCGTCACCTTATATTAATAAACTACTTTTACCGTTAGATGGCGCCATAAGTGTGATATTTGATTTATGGGATACCCGCAAAACCAGCTATTCCACCAGATGGCGCAACGAGTAGTAGGTCGTTCGTTGTCAAAATTAGTTCATTTTCGATGAACTTTGAACTGGTTTGAAGAAGAAATACTTTCATTCTTCTACTCTGATATCGATTTAGTTTTCATTAATAATTGATTCATTTAAGAGAACAATTCATTCAGATTTAATTGAAATGTACAAGAAAATCGAACGCAGACGACCAACTATTTACTAGCGACACCTGGTGGATCCTCGCCTGCCATAAGTGGAATCCTCGATTGCCACAGTAAGACTGCGGGTATCCCATTGTTTGGCGTGTGAATTAAAGTAAAGTTAGAAAACGGATGTTTAACTTTGTTGTGAAACGAAAGCGTTTTGGAGATTTTTAAACCAATCAAATCAATATTTTGATATTACGCTTGAAACCCTTCCCACTCATATTCTACTTACTAAGTATATATTCTTGTTTCCGTGGAAATCATGGTGAGTGGCGCCATCTATACAGTGGAGTTAGCTTTATAAATCGAGCATGATTCGACAAGTGGCTCCATCTATTCCCTAATACTGAAGCGAGGTAACCAGCAGCGCCCTCATATACAGGAAATGAACGCCTATCAAGTTTAACAATGCACGGTGTATTGACCACAGCGACCGGTGATAATTATATCAATGTTGATTAGCTATTGCCATAGACAGGTCCGTAGCGTTTGACTGGACCAGAACGGGGCCCCCTAACCAAAACAAATTTTGAAAACGTGCCCAGATAAATTGCCTCTGGGAGATTGATTTAACGAGGTTTTGATTAAATGAACAAATTTTAATATTTGTAAGTTTAGCATTTCTGTTTTTAATTTTTCTTTGCGAGGAACTGAATTTTCAACCCCCCCGAACCGCCTCAAGCTACGTTCCTGATATAGTGCTAGCTATACCTGAATACTTTTCTCTTATTGAAATTTTCTAAAAAACCAGCACCTTGAACTAATGAACGTCATAATGAAAATGTTTAAAAATTCAACCGTTAATGAATTTGACTAATGTATTTTTTTTATTTTCATTTCTAGCGTCAGTTTGCCTCACAGCGAAGGTCGCCGTCGCTTAATGTAAGTATCAGTGACGCCCTCAATCTCACATGCCTCACTTCCCTCCTAATGTAACCATTTTTATGAAATTCCTCAAGAAAATATATACTAGTAATCTTAGAATACACGTTTTTGTACCCAGACCCCTTCATTCTACTGAACTACCGTGTAATAAGTGCCTGTTGTGTTCATTTTCTGTTGCATTGATTTATATATTATTTCTATTTACAGTTGTCAAACAACAGCAGCAGCAGCAGCAGCAGCAGCAGCAGCGCACCCCTCCCGCCGGAGACGCCTCCCGACTTGCAAGCAAGAAGTAAGTTCAGTCTTCAAATACAATTTCAATGCATTCAATTTTGTGTATGGCATTAAAACGGTTAAAGTTGTGACTAGTTTTCATAACTCCGTGACGTCATATTTCCATCGAGTACCGGACCCTTTCCTATGTTTTTTGCCAATTTGGATTGAATGATCGCCAGCGGTTTTTCTATACGACCCGGCTCTGCTGTATTGCATTTAGCCATCCTTTTTCTTGGCGTTTTTTATAAGGTGTTTGATTTTGTCTCTAAGGGATTTAGGAATTTAAGAGACACTTGTACTCTCTATACAGTGAGTTTGTTCTGTTTTTGTTCCCTCGTGAATTTTATTTTTGTTTGGTATAATTTGATTTATCATAATCAAATCAAATCAGTGCATATTTCTTGAATTGCGTGTAAGTTATAATGTTATCAAATATCTGTTATATTTAAACCGAATATTTAATTGTTGTATTTTGAATGCGATAATGCCGCTCCCTGCTAAAGTCGAGCGTCGTCATCGTGAGGGATGCGGTCATCTGTTCGGGCCCTGATTACGTTCTGTGTTCATCCTGTTGGGCTACATCGGGCGTTATATGAGTTAATCCTTCCTCGACTTGCGGATTGTGGTCGGAAGATCTATGGGTTCGGGCCGATAAGTCCCGGAAACAGAAAGTACAGTTTCTGCCTATGTGCCCATTGATGTCTCTATTTCAGAACATCACAGCGGTCGCCGGCTGTACAAGCACGGTCGGCTTCCCAACTCCTTTCTCTGAGGAGGATCGCTGGTTCTCTAGTAACGGTCAGTCACCAGTCAATCAACAGTTCAGCTGGTTCAGTTTCCCAGGTATCGGCGCGCGACAGTCGGGATACCTGCACAGGAACTCAGGTCCGGTCCGGGCTACTCCGAGCACCAGTCCGGTCCAGGCCTCACTGGGTAATGAACATCTGGTCCGGTCCGGGCGGCTTCGAGCACCGGTCCGGTCCAGGCATCACCAGATACTGAACATCCTGTCCAGTCAGCTCCGTGCACCGGTCCGGTCCAGGCATCACCGGGTACTGAACATCTGGTCCGGTAGCTTCGAGAACTGGTCCGGTCCAGGCATCACCGGGTACTGAACATCTGGTCCGGTAGCTTCGAGAACTGGTCCGGTCCAGGCATCACCGGGTACTGAACATCTGGTCAGGTAGCTTCGAGAACTGGTCCGGTCCAGGCATCACCGGGTACTGAACATCTGGTCCGGTAGCTTCGAGAACTGGTCCGGTCCAGGCATCACCGGGTACTGAACATCTGGTCCGGTAGCTTCGAGAACTGGTCCGGTCCAGGCATCACTGAGTACTGAACATCCAGTCTGGTCCGGTCCAGGCATCACCGGGTACTGATCATCCAGTCCGGTCCGGTCCAGGCATCACTGGGACTGAACATCCAGTCTGGTCCGGTCCAGGCATCACCGGGTACTGAACATCCAGTCTGGTCCGGTCCAGGCATCACCAGTTACTGAACATCCAGTCCGGTCCGGTCCAGGCATCACTGGGTACTGAACATCCAGTCCGGTCCGGTCCAGGCATCACCGGGTTCTGATCATCCAGTCCGGTCCGGTCCAGGCATCACCGGGTACTGAACATCCAGTCCGGTCCGGTCCAGGCATCACTGGGTACTGAACATCCAGTCCGGTCCGGTCCAGGCATCACTGGGTACTGAACATCCAGTCTGGTCCGGTCCAGGCATCACCGGGTACTGAACATCCAGTCTGGTCCGGTCCAGGCATCACTGGGTACTGAACATCCGGTCCGGTCCGGTCCAGGCATCACCGGGTACTGAACATCCACTCTGGTCCGGTCCAGGCATCACCGGGTACTGAACAGGGTTCGTCGCGGTGCTTGAAAAGCTTGAAATGGCTTGAATTTGAAAAATACTACTCAAGCGCTTGAAAACAGCTTGAAAATAGATCGAAAGCTTGAAATAATTATTTTTGACTTGAAATAAAAAGTTATGGCTTGAAATGCTTGATTATCACAAATTTTCTTCTTCGCGAATTTTTTTCGATGAAATCGCAGACAGAATAATATGTTCTTGAGTTGTTTCTACGCGTGCGTCATGTTTTAGGCATCAATAAAGAAATTAATTGAATTGTATTGAATCGCTATGAGACTCTTGTGGTGAAACTCTACGGTGTCTGGAGACATGAACATACGGGGAAATTTCAGTCATGCATGTTATCGAGCATTGATGTAAAATGGCATTGAAATCCCACACCAGGAGTGAGAGCCATGTTGAAGGCACCGCGACCTAGTCAAAGTCATTGAACATTACAAATTTCGTATTAGGCCATCCAAAAATCAAGGTCTGTTTGCCGTCATCCGACCGACCCGACTTCAAAGGTACCCAGTGGAAACTTTTTTCTTGGATTCATTGAAATAAATTGTATTTTTGATACAAATGGCCGACCCACTGCCGATGTATGAGCTATGTATGTTTGAAGTTAAGTGTGCATCATGTGAAAACATGCCTCGACTATTTACTTGAAGTTTTCCAGGAAACTGGCAGTGTTCCAATAAGCTGCCATTCATTCTAAAGCTGGTAATGTTATAGCGTGCATATATTCAATCTACTGTTTCATTTTGAACGCAGATTTCGGATGTTGTTTCCGCTAAAAGTGGTGATGATAAATTTGTTGTTTTTTTTGCCCCAAAATTTTGCAAAAAAAAAATGATGCTACCTTCCTACTGACTTATCCCAAAAATAGTAGGTGTGACGGCAAAACAGACAATTAATTTGGGATGGCCAAATATCCAAATCTTGATTGATATGAATATTTAAGCTAGGAAATGCTGAAAATCATTGTGATGAACAGGTTTCATCTCTAACAGAATCGTATCAACTCGGAGGTTCCACTGGAATCAAAATTTTACCTCTTTTTTAACATTTTTATACGAACCTGTTCAAAATAGGCAAATTGGCTGCGACTAACGAAAATTGCTTCCAACGTGCCTTAAAAAATAGCTTGAAAATGGTATAAATCTAGCTTGAAATGGCTTGAATTTCACCTGAGCTTGAGACAATGAACCCTGCTGAACATCTGGTCCGGTCAGCTTCCAGCACCGGTCCGGTCCAGGCATCACCGGTTACTGAACATCCGGTCCGGTCAGCTTCCAGCACCGGTCCAGGCATCACCAGGTACTGAACATCTGGTCTGGTCCGGGCGGCCTGGCATCAATGTTTCGAATTTAAAACATAGTTATCATGGTTCTAGGTTTGGTAGAGGGCGCTCTTCTACCAGATGCAGGAGCGAGGTCACCTTCACGGAGATCGAGATCGAGGGATTATGATTGATTCTGTAGGAACCATCATCATTCATCAGTTTAGGTCGAGGGACCGTTTAGGAAGTTCACGTCTTTCACGTCGAGGGACCGTTTAGGAAGTTCACATCTTTCACGTCGAGGGACCGTTTAGGAAGTTCACGTCTTTCACGTCGAGGGACCGTTTAGGAAGTTCACGTCTTTCACGTCGAGGGACCGTTTAGGAAGTTCACGTCTTTCACGTCGAGGGACCGTTTAGGAAGTTCACGTCTTTCACGTCGAGGGACCGTTTAGGAAGTTCAAGTCTTTCACGTCGAGGGACCGTTAAGGAAGTCGTCACAATAATCAGGATTTCCGCGATTTCGAAAGTCAGATTTTAAACTTGTTATTGTCATTGTAAGCTACCGCAGTTACAGGTAAGCCTATTCTTGATTGCCCGAGACAGGCGTGCAGATATTGTTCCCGACTTAAGTTTTTGGTTGATTTTCTTGTGACTTGTTTGTTTTAGGGGTGAGATGGATGAGCCTTATTGTTTTTTGACATATATAGGTCATCCAAGATGGCCGCCACAGCCATTTCAATGTGTGAAATAGCCATTTTGAAGCTTGTGACAACTCTACAATCTACAGTTTCAGACCAATTTACCAATTACTTATTCTGTGGTTTCATAATGGTAAGAGGATGAGCCTTATTGTTTTTGACATATATAAGTCATCCAAGATGGCCGCCACAGCCATTTCAATGTGTGAAATAGCCATTTTGAAGCTTGTTACCGCTCTACGGACTTAAGTTTTAAGCTTAAGACTTAAGATGGCCACCACAGTTATATCAATGTCTTAAATCTTATCCGATTTGGAGCTTGTTACTGCTCTAAGATGTAGAGGTTTAGAGGTTTATAATTTCATTCATACTTGTACTGTGGTTTATTTATGGTGGTCAGAGGATGAGACCTATTACAATTTGCATTCTCTACTTGACTCACTGGTCAAGGGTTAATATCTAGTTTGATAAATGTGGAGCATGTCGGTGAATCATCCCCCCCCCTCCCCCGGACTCTGATCTCAATGTCTGATGTCAATCGTCAGCAGTTTCAATGGAATAGGCTCGATTAGGTGTGGAACAAGTGGAATCCTCGATTGCCACAGTCGAACCTAGAGTATTAAGAGCTCAATTAGGTTCTTCTTTGCGTCTCTTTTCCAGTTGGAGTGCTCCAGTTTCCACCGAATGGAGGAAGATTCGAGATGTGCAGATTCAAGTCCACCATGCGGACTCCGGCTCCGGCTCCGGCAGCTCAAGGTTCAGCCCGAACTCACACAATGCCATCTCAAGCATCCGTACTTTCTCAAGCGGCTACTAATGCTGTTTGGAGAACAAGTGCACAGCTCCAACATTCTCGTGCCCCTTCTGGTCAGAATAATTCTAGTTCATATCGGGGAATGCTCCTAAAAGGAGCTCTTCCTCTTGGAGAAACTCAAAATGAATGCTCGGGGCCAGTGAGAGGTTGTCTATAACGAGCAGCCACCTACTGATCCGGCGTTCCCGGGTCGTATCACGGCGGCTACTGTCTTCAATTCTGAACACCTCCCGACATGCGCCCGAAAGCAGGTCACGAGACACTAATCTCGTTAGCTCTCAAAGATCTGGCCAAAAAGAGAGCAATAGAACCAGTACGGGACGAAGCCACATCCGGCTGGTTTTCATGAATATTTATGCTCCTGAAGACCACAGGGCGTCGATGGACTGTCATTCCTCGAGTGGCACCTGGATATCCCGAGGCTTCCGATGACTAAAACAGGGAGGTAATTCAAGGTCTCCGTCGAGGTTAATGGGCGGCTTCATTGGACCTGAAAGATGTCAGGTTCCTATTCACCCGAAATCTCATCAATTTCACAGAATGAAGTGGAAACGCTGCCAGTTCCAGTTCAGGTCTCTTCCAGTCGGCCTCAGTACAGCCCACGCCCTGGGTATTTACCAGCTTGGGTCAAGTCCAGAAGGTACACTACACTCCAGGGCTGGGTTTCATAGATATGGAAGAAAAATAATTCCAGGGAACATTTTGAAATTTGTCAGTTATAACCATGGTTTCTCATTGTTAGTATGGTGGTTGAGGATTTATCCCTTTGGATAACTTTGATACTCAGTCTATGAAACCGGGTCCTGGAGTATTTGTCTGTTGGTTTACCTCGACGACTGGTTACTAGTACCAAACTAGACTATAGAATGTCAGGAGGCGGTGACCGCTGTCGACCGCTGTCGTAGACTTAGTTCACCAGTTCCGCGTAAACTAAGTAAAATCTCACTTGATGCCGTCCCAACAGTTCACATCTCCGGATCAGCACGGTCTTTCCGTCCATGGCTCGAGTAGCCAAACTTCAAGAAGCGTAGTTACCACAAACGAGAGGACAGCTAGTTATCGGTGACGCCTGTGGCTAAATGCAATACCGCACTGCCAGGGGTCGTATCTCTGGCTATCTACACATTCAGAGAATATTAACTAAAACCATAGGAAAGGGTCAAGCACTACTCCGAAAAAAACTAATTTTATTTCCAAAAAATTATGATATTATATGGATTGCATGCTGTGTGGAAGAAGTTTTCAAAATTATTTAGGAGCTTATTATAATTTGAATGCATGAATTGAGAGCAATTTGAAATGTGTTGATATCCGAAAGTGTCTCCATTGACTTCACTCATTCACCTGATGAAGCTTCTATACATTAGTACCCAAAGCTTGTGTGTCAAATAAACTAGTTACACGTCCTATAAAGTACTACTTGTCTCGTTATATATTCTAAACCCCAGTTAACAATTCCAGTAAGTCAGGTTTAGGGAATAGATATTTAAACCTTGAGATGATACCGATGTGATACAATTCCAGTAACTCAGGTTTAGGGAATAGATATTTAACTCTTTGCATGCAACTTTGTTAAATTTTCAGATCTCAGAATTCTCTGATTTGTTCTTAACTACTTTCAGTACATGATAATAAAGCAATTATGAGGGCTTTATACTAACAGGGACATAGTAAAACTATATATTTTCTGTTTCAGAACAACCTATTCTATCTAAAAATCTATACTTTTCAAAAATTTTGCTGTCTGGGGTAAGATGAGGGACCCCAGAAGGCCCCACCCAGGGTGTGGTTGTACTAAATAAGCCTGTTTTTTTTACAGTAATTAGCCAAGGAAAAAAAGAGATCAGAGAGAAACTGATTATAATTCTCCATTTTATCCAAGCTAGGGCCGTTGTTGATCACTGGGAAAAGTTTTGGGGTCCTTGGGTCATTATGATGGTCAATATCTCAAGGTCAACGAAAGGTCAAAAAATCAAATTTTAAAAAATTATTTTTTAATTTCAGTCAATATGTCTTCTCTAGTATCCTCTATTGCTGAGTATCCTCTCATGAGCTGAAATAAAGTATTCCTCGAGGTGTCTCCGAATATTAGGGGGTCTTTGTGACCCCCTAAATTCCCAGAGGGGTCACCCTAAATTCCCAGAGGGGTCAAAATGACAGAAAATCTACAAAAAGTCAGTGTAATTTGAATGACATACTTCACTGATGCGACTACGCCGGCCAAAAATAAACACTGATAAGAGTTAGAATGATACAGTGTATGTAGTGCTACTGTGAAAATCTATCTATGTCAGGTATGCGCCGTGTCTAAACGCTCTGTCATAGGCCTATGTGCTGTATACACAGCTGGTGCTTGTATGGATATAGGAACAGCTTCAGTGTGTTGCCAAGGCCTCCGCGTGATAACAGACATAACATGAAGTACAGAGCTCGATGTATATTCCATCTATAGGGCCATAGCAACACTACCCGTTATATGATGTAACGTCACGCACATTTCAAAGGTTTGACGACCGTTACTTCCGGTCACCCCCAGCATGCATAGAGTTAAACCTTGAGATGATACCGATGTGATACAATTCCAGTAAGTCAGGTTTAGGGAATAGATATTTAAACCTTGAGATGATACCGATGTTATACAATTCCAGTAAGTCAGGTTTAGGGAATAGATATTTAAACCTTGAGATGATACCGATGTTATACAATTCCAGTAAGTCAGGTTTAGGGAATAGATATTTAAACCTTGAGATGAAACCGATGTGATACAATTCCAGTAAGTCAGGTTTAGGGAATAGATATTTAAACCTTCAGATGATACCGATGTGATACAATTCCAGTAAGTCAGGTTTAGGGAATAGATATTTAAACCTTCAGATGATACCGATGTAATACAATTCCAGTAAGTCAGGTTTAGGGAATAGATATTTAAACCTTGAGATGATACCGATGTTATACAATTCCAGTAAGTCAGGTTTAGGGAATAGATATTTAAACCTTCAGATGATACCGATGTTATACAATTCCAGTAAGTCAGGTTTAGGGAATAGATATTTAAACCTTCAGATGATACCGATGTGATACAATTCCAGTAAGTCAGGTTTAGGGAATAGATATTTAAACCTTCAGATGATACCGATGTGATACAATTCCAGTAAGTCAGGTTTAGGGAATAGATATTTAAACCTTGAGATGATACCGATGTAATACAATTCCAGTAAGTCAGGTTTAGGGAATAGATATTTAAACCTTGAGATGATACCGATGTTATACAATTCCAGTAAGTCAGGTTTAGGGAATAGATATTTAAACCTTGAGATTAAACCGATGTAATACAATTCCAGTAAGTCAGGTTTAGGGAATAGATATTTAAACCTTCAGATGATACCGATGTAATACAATTCCAGTAAGTCAGGTTTAGGGAATAGATATTTAAACCTTGAGATGATACCGATGTTATACAATTCCAGTAAGTCAGGTTTAGGGAATAGATATTTAAACCTTCAGATGAAACCGATGTGATACAATCCCAGTAAGTCAGGTTTAGGGAATAGATATTTAAACCTTGAGATGAAACCGATGTGATACAATTCCAGTAAGTCAGGTTTAGGGAATAGATATTTAAACCTTCAGATGAAACCGATGTGATACAATCCCAGTAAGTCAGGTTTAGGGAATAGATATTTAAACCTTGAGATGAAACCGATGTGATACAATTCCAGTAAGTCAGGTTTAGGGAATAGATATTTAAACCTTCAGATGATACCGATGTGATACAATTCCAGTAAGTCAGGTTTAGGGAATAGATATTTAAACCTTCAGATGATACCGATGTAATACAATTCCAGTAAGTCAGGTTTAGGGAATAGATATTTAAACCTTCAGATGATACCGATGTTATACAATTCCAGTAAGTCAGGTTTAGGGAATAGATATTTAAACCTTGAGATGATACCGATGTAATACAATTCCAGTAAGTCAGGTTTAGGGAATAGATATTTAAACCTTCAGATGAAACCGATGTGATACAATTCCAGTAAGTCAGGTTTAGGGAATAGATATTTAAACCTTCAGATGATACCGATGAATTTAGCAATTTTGAATGAATTAAACCAATATGAGATTTCGATCCTAAGAATATTGGAAGCTTGTGTTTAACGTTACTAAATATTAATATTATATAAAGCTAGAAGGACACGAGCGTATCCATTTTTCGCCCGATCGCGACGATTAAATTCGCCGGTGAATTTATACGCCCGATACGAGCGGGTACCGATCTATCTATAAATCGGCCATCACGGTGATTTCGTCGCCCGCCGACATTAAACATGTTCGATATTTACGCCGGTGTTCGGGTCACTTGTTAATTCGCCCGTCTTGTCGGCAAGCTTAAAAAGATTTAGAAAAAACTAGAAATTCTCATTCCTGAATGAACTGGATTCATCTGGGTTCAGTTTCATGAGACACAGTTCAAACTGCTCTTGAATTTGAGTTTGTAATTAATGTATGTGATTATAATGAATTGTATTTTTGTTTTACAGCTTTGGCATTTCGGTTAAGTCGTGCGTTCCGGCGGGAGGAGTTCGTCAGAATATTTCTACCGGAGTGTAAGTAGTTTAACTATTTTCATACAATATCATTTAGTATGACGTGTGTTACTGATTCAGGCACGGATCCAGGAATGTTTCCAAGACGGGGTTCATAAAAATGCTGACTAAAATCTCTAATAATAGCCGGGGCCTATACGGCATATTTTTTGGCCAAACATAAGGCCTTTTTTTAATAGCATGGTTTGGTTGCTCCCAAAATTTGAAGAAACATAAAATAAAAAAGAATTAGAAAAAAAATTTTTTATTCCTGTCTGTGAAACAAATTCAGTGAAAAACCGAGCAAAAAAGATTTTTCACCTCGGCCGAATGAGAATCCTGGATTGAACGATGAAACAATTGAAAAACGCGAGGTTCTTTTTTGATCGCAGTGTGCAGAATTCAAACTTTCCAAGAATCATTTGTTCGGACATATGTATATTGCCCTATTGACAGTTCCCTCTTCCTTCTAAAAGTGATTTTATCTCACTGAGGGAATTTTAAAAAAATTTTCTCTGAAATGATATGGTAGCGTTTTTTTTTTTGCTTTAAAAATTTTTTGGTAGCCGATCAGCGGGGTCACGACCCCTGAAACCCTCCCTGGATCCGCGCCTATGATATCTCCTCAAAATCTAATAAAAACTTTCAATGAATTAATGCTGTAATGACGATATGTAGCCATCTGTCTATTTGAATGCATTTGCAAAAAGACAAAAAGAAATAGTAGCAGAATTTTGGCTAAAAGTTTAGAATACCCAAATTCAACATTGCTTGCAGCAGACGGAATTTCCGCCATTTTGGTTAACAGGGGATTCCCCCCTCCGGTACTTCCCATGATCAATAGTGTCTATGACGCGTTGCGTACGGAATGCCATGGAATTCCCTCACATGATTTATGATAATAATGTTTACTTGCATTCTGATTGGTTAAAATCGCGTGTAGTTTGAACGTAGGCAATGTTTACATTTGTAACGTCACCGGCGAGTCGCTGACATTAACGTAGTCATTGAGTTAACATTATCTTGCACTGAATGGTGATATCAATCGCATTCATTTTATAAATATTTTGACTATAAATTTGTTTTTATATATCAACTGCGAGTAACAGTGTTACGCTATTGAGTCTTAAGAGACAGCCTTTATGGACCTTATTGGTTGTTATAACTCACAAGCTGACTGAGTTAGCATTCTGGATCCGTCAGATTAGTTACTTCTAGAAAATATGTTAGTCACATTTTCTGACTATATTCTGGAAAACAGTGAAAGCTTGTATCCACCCTAGATTAGAACCAATCAGAATAGAACCAATCAGAATACACTATTTTACAGAAAATATATTTATGACAATTGCGTAAGGTTTTAGTAAAATAGTGTTTTTTCTCGAGTAGTTGCCGAAGAAGCATAAAAATTTGATTCAATTTCATTCAGATTTAAACAAACAAATCGAATTTCATTTCATTCAGCGCAAACTTCAAATCTAATTAAAATTTTGTTCAGTATGAATAAGTTGCAAATCATTGAGAGGAAAAAATAATTAATTGTGTTACTTAAAAAAATCACAATTGTACTGTGTTTATCAAAACAGGAGACCACAGGACCTTTGGTCCTCTAGTATTCTTTTCCTAGTTATTCCAAAAACACTAAAACAGTCCAATCAGCGATCGCTGCCAGACCAACACGATTACATTGAAATCAAACTTAAGTAACATCAGGCGCCCCCTGTTGGAATAATATTCATAGCCGTAGCATCGAAACCATTCGACTTGTTGTTTAATGTATTTCTCTCTATTTTTATTTTACAGTGATGAACATTTTACAAGACTGTCCGTTTGGGGACTTGGTGGGGGAATTCAAAAGAAACTTGGTTCCCGATAGGATACCACCACCGGTTAATCCTATGTCGCCCGCTGCTGCCCCTCCCCCACGTCCATTAAATTCGCCTCAGCAGCGGCCTGTCAGACAGCCGCCCCCGGCCGCCACTCGTTCGTCAGACAGAGTCCGGGGACGGCTGTTTGAAGGAGATCTGACGGAGGTAAGAATCTTTATTTGTTTTCATATTTTATTCAGGATATCAGTTGAAGTTCAGCAAATAAATTACCAGACCTGTAAACAGAAGAGTAGTCATAAATTTCCATTTGCGGGTAAAACCCCATAGTCGAAAACCTTCGGTTATTGATCTATATCTGCTTAAGACCAATGGTTGTACACACGAGTGCGAAAACTTATCGCTCAAACTTTGATTGTATCCATGGTAACGCGTACAGTATACTATGCGTGACTTACCGTTTCCTATCACTGGAATACAATACTGTTTTTGACCATGAGCGCCATCTGCGGCGGTCATAACGGACTGACTGGTGATTGGCTGAAATGCTCGTCTACCGTGGTGACGATTATTCGGTGTTACACGTGCAGCAGACACGTCTCTGAATATCTAACATTTGATTTTTGTAACTCATCGGGAAAAATATGTTTATGAGTCGATTTTTTGTCGAAATTTTGTTCGGCAGAAAATTGGCTGCGTACGTCAAGAAGGCGGCTGATATTTGTATCGTGTGACCCCTCGTCCCGGTAATATGCCGACCCACGTACACCTGAGACCAGTTGCATAGTCAGAGCTTAGAATTAAGACCGTTCTAAGACCAACTTAGTTCTATAGCCAATCTAATAACTTAAGACCAGTCTTTAGATTTAAGACCACTTTTGGACTTAAGTCTTGACCATGGAATCGGCCCCAGATGCTTATTCCGCTGTATTGGATGCTGACGTGCTCGTGTCTTCCAGCAATGTTGTTATTCACCAAAAATATCATGTTTTGTTCGAATAACACAATTCATCTGAGTCTGGGTTTAACGGATGACACGTTCAAACAGAACTACGAAATCAATATCAGAAGTCCTTTTATATTGAAACGGTCCCAGAAGTCCCTGTTATAATGGGTACTTTTTCAAAAAAAGTAACGAGAACTCCGATGGCTTTCCGTATCGGTAAAAACTAACTATTTCTATGAGCGTCACTTGTAGATTTACCGAAACGCCACCTTGTGACACGATATCCTAACTACGTATAGGTGTTTTATTTGCTGAATCGCTGGTTTCTCATTCTCATTTTTTATACTTGTGTTTAATTTTATACTAAACAAATTTTTCACTTTTTCTCTTTACAGACACGACCACCGCCAAAAAAAACTAGAACAAAAAGGAAAAGAAAAGTTGCGGTCGTCGTGGCTCCGCAGGGAGGAGGAGCAAGAGTGGTCCCGGCGGATGGTGCGGCTGAAGAAGGTAATCGGGAGGAAGGGGAGGGGATAAATAGGAAGCGGCCGAGGAGGGATGGTGGTGGGGCTGGGGATGGTGCGGGTCCTGCTCCTCCTGCTCCTCCATCCGTATCTCGGGCGGTCACTCGTTCACTCGCCAAAAAGCTGGCGAGTGAACGAGTGGCCCGAGAGGTAGAGGTGGTGGCCCGACATACGGATGGAATGTGGGAGGAGCGGCTTCGTTCGGGGACAATTCCGGATTTGTTAACTGATTTAAAAAATATTCTTTCAGTGAAGGGATATTAGGTGCCTTGAACGCATGAGTCGTTCATGCGCGCCTAATATGCCTTCACTGAAAAAAATCAACTATAACATGTACCACATATTTTTTGATTTAATTTTAGTCCAATTCCACAATTATTTCGGCTTACAATAGTGTCTTCAATTCTTTAAAGCCCAAAGCACCTTTTTGACTCAACATCCAGTATGAAGGTGGCCGGGAATCGGGCCTGTTTTCTTCCATTTTTGTATCCCGCCCAGCATACTGGTTGTTGACTCGAAAAGGTGCTCGCTCTGGGAGCTTATCAAAGGCAGGTGATGGGAAAGGTGCCATCACACACTCTCCTTTGATAAGTTTCCTAGAGTGTCACGGGCTTTAACGGGTTGAATTCACTATAATACCAATTTTCCAAAATCAATTTAATTTCTTTCAGGCCATTCTTTTTCCATGTTTTTCTGGTACATGTTATGGTTGATTTCCATTTTCGAAAATCCGGAATTGAAGCCGTTCGAAGTCGGGGGGATGGTGGTGGGGTTGGGTTAGTTTAGGGTTCCTCTCTGATTACCTTCTTTAGCTCATCATCCGTGCAGGTGGCGCTTGCTCTTCTAGCCGGTGTTCCCTGGGGTAAACATTTTAAATTTAAAAAATCAAAAATAAAAAAAAATTATAAAATCTTTAAAAATCTCATCTCATTTCATCCAATTTATTTATTTGCGGGTGCGATGCCTATCGCACCCATTCATGTCATCCATCAAAAAAAAAATTAAAACTAAAAACGAAAAAAAATATAAAAATTTAAAAAATCTCATCTCATTTCATCCAATTTATTTGCGGGTGCGATTCCTATCGCACCCATTCATGTCATTCATCCAAAAAAAATAAAAAACTAAAAACGAAAAAAAAATATAAAAATTAAAAAAATCTCATCTCATTTCATCCAATTTATTTATTTGCGGGTGCGATTCCTATCGCACCCATTCAGTTCATTCATCCAAAAAAAAATAAAATACTAAAAACGAAAAAAAAATATTAAAATTAAAAAATCTCATCTCATTTCATCCAATTTATTTATTTGCGGGTGCGATTCCTATCGCACCCATTCATGTCATTCATCAAAAAAAAATTAAAACTAAAAACGAAAAAAAATATAAAAATTTAAAAAATCTCATCTCATTTCATCCAATTTATTTATTTGCGGGTGCGATTCCTATCGCACCCATTCATGTCATTCATCCAAAAAAAATTTAAAAACTAGAAATTAAAGTTCTAAGTTTGTTGTTAGATTCTATTCAAAGAACGTTGTAAAGTTCTTAATTTGTCGTAAAAAACGTTAGAAAAAAAAGAACTTCTTAAAGTTCTCAATCTGCCGTAAAATGCAATTGAAAAGATTATAACTCACATGAAAATTAAAAAGATAAAATAATTGATAAATAATCATTAATAAAAATTGAACTTTGGTCTCGCAATGTTTCCCCGTTATGCATTTTTTACTCGTCGTCAAACATCGGCAGCTCATCGTCGATACTCGCAGCTCGATACACACCAGCAGCTTGTCGTCGATACACACCAGCAGCTCGATACACACCAGCAGCTTGTCGTCGATACTCACCAGCAGCTCGATTCACACCAGCAGTTCGTCGTTGATACACACCAGCAGTTCGTCGTCGATACACACCAGCAGCTCGATACACACCAGCAGTTCGTCATCTATACACACCAGCAGTTTGTCGTCGATACACACCAGCAGTTCGTCGTCGATACACACCAGCAGTTCGTCGTCGATACACACCAGCAGTTCGTCGTCGATACACACCAGCAGCTCGATACTCAGCAGCAGTTTGATACACACCAGCAGCTCGTCGATACACACCAGCAGTTCGTCGTCGATACACACCAGAAGCTCGATACACACCAGCAGCTCGTCGTCGATACACACCAGCCGCTCGATACTCACAGCTCGATACACACCAGCAGCTCGTCGATACACACCAGCAGCTCGATACTCACCAGCAGCTCGATACACACCAGCAGCTCGTCGTCGATACACACCAGCAGCTTGATATTCACAGCTCGATACACACCAGCAGCTCGTTGATACACACCAGCAGCTCGTTGATACACACCAGCAGCTCGATACACACCAGCAGCTCGATACACACCAGCAGCTCGTCGTCGATACACACCAGCAGCTTGATACCAAAACAGCTTTTAGCTGGTGAAAACCTACCCCCCATCGGGGTTAAACATGATCAAGCTATTATTCTAGGAATATAACTGTTGCAAGGGAAGTTAAGATTCATTAACCTAAACTTGATACAAAGAGATTATTGCTAATTATGAATTTCAAGGGTTTAAAAACTGATTTAAAAATCTTGAAAGACGCTCGGTCTCACTAGAGATTTTCATCTTAAAGATTTATTGTCCTCTTACTATTGTTTAGGTGATCTATAATTTGGTAAATGCTGCTGTTGGAAAGATGCCAGAAGAAAGTTGATTCGTGCACATCTTCACTTCACGTATTTATTGCACAAGGCGCCGACTTGCACCTGCACTACACCATTCACACTTCACCACTTCTGCATCTTTATCAATTAATTCTGGCATCTATTTGAAAATTACTTTAAACATCAGATCTCAAACTGAAACATTGAGGTATTGAATTTCAAACTGAAATATCGAGCTATCGAATCTCGATCTCAAATGTTTACTGGAAGCCATATTTGATGTTGTATTATTCATCATAGATTGTTTAGTGTTTTCTGGCATATGCGGGCCATTTAAGATGGTCAGATAAATTCCCCGGTGGAAAATATATCTCGTGGAAGAGTCATGGAAATGAAAAATATCTTATGTAGATGTGAAGTTAGGAACCTTGCAACAGTTATTCCACCTGAGGATAATTTGATATAAGATGAATCAGTTATTGGATCATTTAACTGAAGCCAAATATAGTGAAAATCTTAGTAAAAATTTGTCTCAAACTACAATTGAAAGGACTTATCACAGTTCTAATTCGACTCTAGGTGCGTTCAGAAGAACTTCTTAACAGTGAAAAAACTTGACTAAAAATCAGGAATCGACCCTGTTCATTGATAAGATTTGATCTTTATTTGAAGATTAAGAATCAAACTCGCTAATTCACAATTTTTGGTAGTAAATACTGTTGATCCATCATATTCGCAGCCCCCGTGGGCTTATCGATCCATCATACGTGCAGCCCCCGTGGGCTTACCAGTCCATCATACTCACAGCCCCAGTGGGCTTATCAATCCATCATACGCGCAGCCCCCTTGGGCTTATCAATGAGAAACATTCAGACATAGTAACCGTTTTACTCGTGCTTTTCAACGACACCGTCTTATCACTCTGTAGAACGGCGATCGCAGCGTGAAATTTGTAATCGTATTTCTCCGCTGAATTTGAATATTTGATACGCGACGCGCGTGATTGAAGCTTTGTTTATGTTCGTGCTTGCCGCGATTAATTGTCATAAATATATCCTCCGTACAGGAGGACCATGAAAAGGTTTGAAGGGATCCCTAGTTAGCGCTTGTCCAGGTTTGGCTCTGGACCCGCTTGTTCGACTAGGCATCTTGTTGGAAATTTTGTCGACTGAAACTTCCGTAACTTTCGTTTTAGACCTCGCTGCTCGAAGAGCCGTTGCTGCGTCGGTTACTGTCATGCTTCGGCACAATTTTGAACGATTGTTGGAAACCGCCTTGTTCTTCTGCTGCAGATGTTGACTGTGTCGTACCCACAGTAAAGTAGCCATCTTAAATTCAAATAGTTTCGGACATTTGAGGTCCTCATCAACTCCGAGTCTTCATTCAACTGCAGTTACTGCCATTTGCCAGTGTCTGATGTAGAAGTTCTGACTTGACATTTTGATTTTCAGAATTAAAACCTTTTTTCTATTAAAGAAATTAGATATTGGTCAAAAAGAAATTAGATATTGGTTAAAAAACAAGTGAATAATTGTTTGTATGAAAAAAGAAAATCATGTTAGAAAAAAATATAGATGTGAAAAAATATAGATGTAAGAAAAAAAAAGTATATTGTAAATCGACGAGACGACAGAACCAGCATCAGCAACAACAACATCAGAGGAAGCAGTAACCAGTTATTTATCAGCTCCATAAATTACTGAAACGAAATCCACAACTCGGAAACCAACCACACTCAACTCTAGAATTGTTCATACAACTGTCAACATGGAGTTCATCTCACAAGCAAATTAGGTAATTATCTTATGAAATTGTATGAATTGCCAATTTAACATTTTTGCATTTCAAGTAGGTGTAATTGAATGTTTGTCAACCTTACTCTTATAAAACTGTGTTAACCGTTGAACAGGATTCTAAGACTGTGCAGAAAACCCGTTATCGCTGCTTTGCAGCTATAATTATCTGATAAATTAGTATGGAATGCCAATTTTACATTTTTGCATTTAAGTTTAAGTGAGTTTAAAATCACGTTTCATTTGTTGTTTATTTTGTCTTTTCAGTTTTCAATTTGCCGAGGTCAGTCGTCAAAAACTGTTACAACGGAAACTAAGATAACAAAGACTTGATTTGGCAAAGATTGAAGAAATCCTGCGAAAAGATTATTCATGAATTGTTCATACAACTGTCAACATGGAGTTCATCTCACAAGCAAATTAGGTAATTATCTTATGATTTTGTATGAAATGCTAATTTTTACTCGTTAATTTTTTACAAATAAGTTGACTTTGAAATCTTTATTAATTTCTTGTTTATTTTGTTTTTTCAGTTTTCAATTTGCCGAGATCAGTCATCAAAAACTGTTACAACGCAAACTAAGATAACAAAGACTTGATTTGGCAAAGATTGAAGAAATCCTGCGAAAAGCTTATTCATGAATTGTTCATACAACTGTCAACATGGAGTTCATCTCACAAGCAAATTAGGTAGTTATCTTATGATTTTGTATGAAATGCTAATTTTTACTCGTTAATTTTTTACAAATAAGTTGACTTTGAAATCTTTATTAATTTCTTGTTTATTTTGTTTTTTCAGTTTTCAATTTGCCGAGATCAGTCATCAAAAACTGTTACAACGGAAACTAAGATAACAAAGACTTGATTTGGCAAAGATTGAAGAAATCCTGCGAAAAGCTTATTCATGAATTGTTCATACAACTGTCAACATGGAGTTCATCTCACAAGCAAATTAGGTAGTTATCTTAGGATTTTGTATGAAATGCTAATTTTTACTCGTTAATTTTTTACAAATAAGTTGACTTTGAAATCTTTATTAATTTCTTGTTTATTTTGTTTTTTCAGTTTTCAATTTGCCGAGATCAGTCATAAAAAAACTGTTACAACGGAAACTAAGATAACAAAGACTTGATTTGGCAAAGATTGAAGAAATCCTGCGAAGAGATTATTCAAGAATTGTTCATACAACTGTCAACATGGAGTTCATCTCACAAGCAAATTAGGTAATTATCTTATGGTTTTGTATGAAATGCTAATTTTACATTTTTGCATTTAAGTTTAAATGAGTTTAAAATCACGTTTCATTTGCTGTTTATTTTGTCTTTTCAGTTTTCAATTTGCCGAGATCAATCGTCAGAAAACTGTTTCAACGGAAACTAAGATAACAAAGACTTGATTTGGCAAAGATTGAAGAAATCCTGCGAAAAGCTTATTCATGAATTGTTCATACAACTGTCAACATGGAGTTCATCTCACAAGCAAATTAGGTAGTTATCTTAGGATTTTGTATGAAATGCTAATTTTTACTCGTTAATTTTTTACAAATAAGTTGACTTTGAAATCTTTATTAATTTCTTGTTTATTTTGTTTTTTCAGTTTTCAATTTGCCGAGATCAGTCATAAAAAAACTGTTACAACGGAAACTAAGATAACAAAGACTTGATTTGGCAAAGATTGAAGAAATCCTGCGAAGAGATTATTCAAGAATTGTTCATACAACTGTCAACATGGAGTTCATCTCACAAGCAAATTAGGTAATTATCTTATGGTTTTGTATGAAATGCTAATTTTACATTTTTGCATTTAAGTTTAAATGAGTTTAAAATCACGTTTCATTTGCTGTTTATTTTGTCTTTTCAGTTTTCAATTTGCCGAGATCAATCGTCAGAAAACTGTTTCAACGGAAACTAAGATAACAAAGACTTGATTTGGCAAAGATTGAAGAAATCCTGCGAAGAGATTATTCAAGAATTGTTCATACAACTGTCAACATGGAGTTCATCTCACAAGCAAATTAGGTAATTATCTTATGATTTTGTATGAAATGCTAAATTTTACTCGTTATTTTTTTACTAATAAGTTGACTTTGAAATCTTTATTTATTTCTTGTTTATTTTGTCTTTTCAGTTTTGAATTTGCCGAGATTCACATGTAGCAGATATAATGGAATTTAGTATTGAGAACCGCAACTTAACAATAAACCGGATCAACTTAATATAGTGCTGAGGACCAAAAATAAAGGATAAACCCGACCAGTGTAATTCAGTGTCGAGAACCGCAGTTAAACGATGAACCCGACCAGTGTAATTCAGTGTCGAGAACCGCAGTTAAACGATGAACCCGACCAGTGTAATTCAGTGTCGAGAACCGCAGTTAAACGATGAACCCGACCAGTGTAATTCAGTGTCGAGAACCGCAGTTAAACGATGAACCCGACCAGTGTAATTCAGTGTCGAGAACCGCAGTTAAACGATGAACCCGACCAGTGTAATTCAGTATTGAGAACCACAATTAAACGATGAACCGGACCAGTGTAATTCAGTGTCGAGAACCACAATTAAACGATGAACCGGACCAGTGTAATTCAGTGTCCAGAGCTGCAGTTAAACAATGAACCGGACCAGTGTAATTCAGTGTCGAGAACTGCAGTTAAACGATGAACCCGACCAGTGTAATTCAGTATTGAGAACCACAATTAAACGATGAACCGGACCAGTGTAATTCAGTGTCCAGAGCCGCAGTTAAACAATGAACCGGACCAGTGTAATTCAGTGTCGAGAACCGCAATTAAACGATGAACCGGACCAGTGTAATTCAGTGTCGAGAACCACAATTAAACGATGAACCGGACCAGTGTAATTCAGTGTCGAGAACCGCAATTAAACGATGAATCGGACCAGTGTAATTAAGTGTCGAGAACCACAATTAAACGATAAACCGGACCAGTGTAATTCAGTGTCGAGAACTGTAATTAAACGATGAACCGGATCAGTGTAATTCAGTTTCGCAATAACCGCAATAAAACGATAATCTGGAGTTGTAATAGTGTTGTGTATTTGCGTAGTGGATCAAGTGGAAGGATTTTAAGTGTATTTGGTGACTTTAATTCGTTCGCATCCAACAGAATCAACAAAGACATTACAAAAAACGACAAAAAATGATTGAATGTAAATGCATTGAATTTAGGTTTGATGATCAAGATAATCACTGATCAAGATTGACAGTTATAATCCATAATTGTTGAACTTGATCAGAGATTTTCAAGATCGATTTTAAGGTGATTCAGAAGTTTAAATCTGATGTTTTAATCTCTGGGACTCAGATATTAAATCAATAGATTTTTACTGCTGAATGATCTTCATGTACAGATGAGCTACAATTGTTCCTAGTGTGTTCTGTTAAGACTGATTAAAGGGTGGAAAAACTTGACTCAAATTCAAATTGAGTCGAGTTTTTCCAAGATAATCTCTGATCAAGATCAGCAGTTACCGGTATAATCCATAATTGTTGAACTTGATTGGTGATTTTCAAGATCTGTTTTAAGGTGATTCACAAGTTTAAATCTAATGTTTTAATCTCTGGGTTCCAGATATTAAATCAATAGATTTTTACAGCTGAATGACCTTCGTGTTCAGATAAGCTACAATTGTTCCTAGTGTGTTCTGTTAAGAAAGGGTGGAAAAACTTGACCCAAATTCAAATTGAGTCGAGTTTTTCAAAGATAATCTCTGATCAAGATCGGCAGTTATAATCCATAATTGTTGAACTTGATTGGAGATTTTCGAGAACTGTTTTTAAGGTGATTCAGAAGTGTGAATCTGATGTTTTAATCTCTGGGTTTCAGAGATTAAATCAATAGGTTTTAACTTCTGAATCACTTCGGGTTTTGGTAAGTTAAAGTGTTTCCTATTGTAATCTGTTAAACTGATTAAAGGGTGGAAAAAATTGATTCAAATTAATAATCTGAATCACAATTCACAATTAAATGAACTTTTTTAAGGTGATTCAGAAGTATAAATCTGATGTTTTAATCTCTGGGTTTCAGAGATTAAATCAATAGGCTTTACTTCTGAATCACTGTTAGGTTTTGATAAGTTGTAAGTTGTTCCTATTGTTTAATGAATTGGTAGAAATTCTATTTTTAGGTGACAGGTCAAATAGATTAGAACAGTAATTTATGCAGAGGTTGAATTAATTTAATGTTTGATATACCAAAGAATGGTTTATTGTGAAGATTTAATTAAAATCTTAAATAAAGAGTTGTTCAATTTCATAAATGTTTTGTTTTCGATGAAGTTTTTTCATTTTCTGGATTTGAGGAATTTGACTTTAAACACATCGGTGGATTCAGCACAGTTCTGTGGACACAGTTTTGGGACCGAGACACAGCTCAAGACCCAGTTACAAGTTCAACTGGACTCCATCCCAAAAAACCCTGGGCCCTTCAAACCTTTAAGTAAGATGCTCACTTACAGATTCATAAAATTGACCCTTATTATCTTGTCATCTGCAGAACCATCTCAAGAGGCTTAAACCAAGAATTTCTTGTAATGTTCAACAAATGTGAATTACATTAAGTAATTTTTGAGATCGACTAACACCAGTATTGAGTTTTTTCTAAATCACAGTCTACTTATTTTATATTCATCCACGATTTCATAGCTCTTTAACTATTCAACCCTTTCCCTGATGGGCCCTGGCCCCAATTGCTGAACCCAGTTCTCCAAGTCTAACTTCTGGGTTTAATGGTTTATCAGAGAATTAATGGATTAATTGGAAATAATCTAACAATCAATAAAGTTGTTCTTTTTTGATACGGGCTAGAAGTTGAGGGGCCCGCGCCCCGGGTTTTCTTTAAAGCTTTTGGCATTATCTAGAAAAACAAGTAAAAATATTAAATCATTTGAAAATATATCAGTCAGTCTTATTCTGGTTCAGTGAACTAATTCTCTATATGGTGCATGTAGGGGTCCGGGGACACGACATCCACTAATTCTCTATATGGTGCATGTAGGGGTCCGGGGACACGACATCCACTAATTCTCTATATGGTGCATGTAGGGGTCCAGGGACACGACATCCACTAATTCTCTATATGGTGCATGTAGGGGTCCAGGGACACCACATCCACTAATTCTCTATATGGTGCATGTAGGGGTCCAGGGACACCACATCCACTAATTCTCTATACGATGCATGTAGGGGTCCAGGGACACCACATCCACTAATTCTCTATATGGTACGTGTAGGGGTCCAGGAACACCACATCCACTAATTCTCTATACGATGCATGTAGGGGTCCAGGGACACCACATCCACTAATTCTCTATATGGTGCGTGTAGGGGTCCAGGAACACCACATCCACTAATTCTCTATACGATGCGTGTAGGGGTCCAGGGACACCACATCCACTAATTCTCTATATGTCGAGGGAGCTCTATCAATCAAGGAACAGTCGGCTCACAAGCAGCCCCTGCCCAAAAGGTTTTGACATTATATTTTCAAAAGCTCTAGTTGTTCTGTAGAACCGAGAGCGGAGCTCTGACTTGTTCCCCTCACTGCTGAGGTCTACTTTCTCTGATTCGCTGATTGGCTTCTCTTTGGTACATTTTAGATGATCAAAAACTAGAAACTGTCATGCGTTTATTCATTTGGGTATATGTTAAAATTCTTTTACAGTAATGGCATATTAGGCACATCAAAACAAATCCGGAATTGTCCCCGAACGAAGTGGCTCCCTCCACTCTCCATCAGTATGCCGGGCCACCACCTCTACCTCTCGGGCAACTCGATCCCTCGCCAGCTTTTTGGCGAGTGAACGAGTGACCGCCCGAGATACGGATGGAGAAGCAGGAGGAGCAGGACCCGCACCTGCCCCAGCCCCACCACCATCCCTCTTCGGCCTCTTCCTATTTATCCCCTCCCCTTCCTCCCGATTACCTTCGTCAGCCGCACCATCCGCCGGGACCACTCTTGCTCCTCCTCCCTGCAGAGCCACGACGACCGCAACTGGTACTTTTCGGTTTCTCATGGTTTCCCCACCATCTTTCAAAAGAGAACTATCAATATATCATTAGCTACAAGGAAATTTTTCAGAAACTTTTTCAGGTCATTCTTTCTTGTATTATTAGCATTTGATTCTCTATATATCGTCAGAACATGGACTCAGAGTGTTTCTTTAATGGTTAAGAATGTCTCTTTAACCAACATCCCCCTAGCCTGCTTCCTACATATCCCTTCCCTTTCCTCCTGATTACCTTTGATCCCCACTGCCTAGCAGCTAACAGCTGCTGCTATTTTATCTGGTTTACATGTTTTGCAGATAGTGTCTGTTATGCTATAGTTGTTCTTTTAATCGTTTAACTTCTTCATCTGAAATTTCATTATTCTAATTTCAGTTTCACGCAGGAAATGGTTCATGAAAATCTGCATTGAGACTGGGACGAAATGTGCATTGAGACGGATGAAATCTGCATGAACAGAGATATACTTTAAGATCCCCATTTTATCCATCGGAGTGAATGTACATCCACTACTCACAGGTAGAAAACCTACAAACGCTAAACACTCATCCCTGGGCCCTGATTCAAAATAAAAAAAAAAAGATTAAATTAAGAATTAACATTTTTATGAATCAGTGATCAGTTTCATAAAATAATTCCTAAATTAATTTTAGGGGTTTATTATTTCAGATTGAAATGAATTCTTCATGTTTATGCAATTCTCATTATCTTTCATTGCAGCATTTATATATTCAATTTTAATCATACATGTGAAATATATAATGTATTTTCAGGGAAACGTAAACAAGAAAGGAAGGGAAGAAAGAGAAGGGAAGAAAGAGTTGGATGATTAATGCGCACTTATTCTCCATTCCGAATTCCTGTATTCGACTCTAGGTGATCATCATACGAACGAGATATAGAAAAAAACATTACTGAAGTCATCTCTATTTTTTAGTCTCAATTTGTATTTCTAATTCAATTTACTAAGTGTGTAAGTCATCATTTGGATAAGTCGTCACATTACTGAAGTCATCTCTATTTTTTAGTCTCAATTTGTATTTCTAATTCAATTTACTAAGTGTGTAAGTCATCATTTGGATAAGTCGTCACATTACTGAAGTCATCTCTATTTTTTAGTCTCAATTTGTATTTCTAATTCAATTCACTAAGTGTGTAAGTCATCATTTGGATAAGTCGTCACATTATTGAAGTCATCTCTATTTTGAAGTCTCAATTAGTATTCAGTTTACTTCAGATAACGTAATTCGGTTTAATCACAAGTCGTCAACATTATAATCAATGTAACTACAGTGACTACATTATTGTCCTTTTATTGAGAAATTTATGTTAATTTTTGATTTCTGGGATAAATCAAAATTCAAATGTTATCATTTTTTGTATCAAAAATTGTAAAAAATTGAATAATTTGTGTGCTATTGAAACATTCAGTTATGGGGAGTTTTAAGCTCAGAAAACTTTGAGCCTGTTTATACAAGTGTTGTAACAAGTGTTGAACAATTCAAAGATCATGTTTTTTATACTTTGTCATGTTAGAAAAAATGTTTTCTAGTATATTGATGTTTCTAAAAAAACATATGATTCAACTTTAAAAGGCCAAGCCTTCTAATAAAATTAGTTTGTCATATATATATATATATTACTTGGTTATTGTCAAGTTTTTTAAAAAATATTTTGGTTTTCTCAGCTTTCTCTGGTGGAAATTTCTTCGTGGAATTCCTCTTCTATACAAGTTCCTCCTCAGACTGTTTTTATGCGAGAGTTTATAACAACCGGATCCTCAGAAAATGGTCGGAGTGCCAAGTCTTCGATTTAAGATCACCAGTCTTATCTGAGACCATAAGTTCACTAGCAAGTTTCACTAGCGATTCCAACAGCTATAGGATGGAACAGTATTATTATATAGGTCACCACTGTGCAATTGAGCCCAGATCATCAGAAAAAGATAAAAGTGAAGATATGTGATGGGATTCATTGAAAATTTTGCATATTTAATTAATTCATTGAACTACTTGATTTGTATGATTTATTTTTTGGGAATTTTCGAATTTGTCATCAATAACTAGTATATATTTCTTTTCAAGTTGTGAGCGATCTAGTTCTCTGTCGACCCATTGAAAGTGAATCGACTCTGAACTGTAGAACTGGACCCAGGGAGCTGAATCTCGCGTGCCACAGCAAGATACAGAGCTCTTCAATGTCTTAACCGTCAGGTGCTGCCCCTAAACAAATCAATAGCGGTAAATCTGTGAACTAACTTATAGCTCGCTTGCCAGAGTAGAATGATAGCGAGCTGTCTAAAATCTTGAACCGTCTAGTGCTGCCCCTTAATCGATATGTATCGGAAAAGTGAATTTATTACTCGCATGCCACAGTAGTTGAGTAGTTGGAACATCATGATAGACTCGTTTTTCTGTGCAGCTATAACGGGAACTATTTCAGATCTGATAATGAATATAAACTCAGTCACAGTTCGATAACAAACGCCGCTGGGTGAAATTGATGTAAACAAATAATCGTGTTGAAATTGAATTTAGTTTAAGATATATTTTCGTGGTAGTTTTTATTTTCAAGCTGTTTACGTTCACTTCAAATGATGAAACGATGAAACCATATTAAATACATCCCTGTTTTAGTGGGGATTTTGAGTTTTGGTCCTTTCCGTATCTTCTAGAAACATCAAGTAGAAAGGCATTAACTGAACCCTATGTCTTTAACTTCAGGAGTCTATATGGAGTTTTCGGATGCCTCTTTTCCTCACTTCTTGCATTCGTCACTATTAGAAATCCGGACAAACTGAATTCAGTTCGACGAGGCCGAAGAACAGAAGATCTGCACTAGCCGCAGGGTTCGTGTTGGCTTGGATCGGTGGGAGGCAATCAAACCCCGACACGTGAAGATGTATCCTCAAAAATGGATACCGGAACGCTTCTCTGGTTTACGATGATTAGTCTGCAGGGATAACTCTTTGGCGGGGCGTGATCGCGTGAATAGCCCAAACTAAACCTTCAGAGTTCACTGTACTACAGCATACAACATCTGATAACTTGCATAATAAAGCGCGGCGTGCATGAAAAGAATTGTATAAATGCGGGCAAGATTCCGTGCCCTGGCAATCGAACGCCGGAGTGGAGGTATTCCATACACTGGTAGGTGAGTCGGAGCATAGACTGGTTGCTTGTCCCATAGAGACCGGTAACCAGTCTAGCCACCTCACGATCAGTCTACATTGAAAAACCATTACTGAAATATGGTTGACGGAAATATTCATTTCATATCAGATTCTGAAATATTTTCTCGTATTGACTACAAAATTTTTATTATCTTAATAAGATAAATCTGCCAAAGCTCAACAATTTGAATTAGTGAAAACCGATGTGCGAAGTCGTCAATTCAGTAGCCCGATAGAGCCCGGTAACCAGTCTAACTGTCAATGTTCATTGCGCGGGAATGAACGGGCAACCAGTCTACGATGAAAAATCATTTCTGAAAAATTATGAACGGAGATATTCATTTTACTTTGAATTTTGAATTATCTTATAAAACTGGCAGCCATATTAACCAAAGTATTAATAGTAAATCTGATAAAATCTAATACCGGTTTTAGAATAGGTGAAAACTGATTTATGTGATGCCGTCGGTTCAGAAGACTGATCCGTAGAATCGTTCGCCACTTTCTTCCGGTCCACTTACTTCCGCGTTTGTGATTTGCATACAAGTAGTTTGAATGTTAAATGTATTAAGCCGCGTGTTGATTGGTTGAGGTCAGTGCGGTTTACTGAACGATGACCAGCTGTCAGCTGATCGAATCATTCGTTTCACAGACATTACGACGTAAGTATATTTTACATCTTTGATCAAAAATTGTAGTGTAAAAAAACTCAAAACTAAGGCCTCTATAAATGATCGATTGACTTTAAATGATTACTTTAGCACAGCTCTTGTAGACAATGATTAGGTGTCATAGTAGTTTAGCTCGAAAGTGCACATATAAGGTTAATTTTCATCCCTTATTTAGAGACCGAGGTATTGAGCGTCCATTTCAGCCCTTAAAATATCATCAACCTACCTCAAACCGACTGTTTTTAAATCCAGCAATAGTTAACTATTGACTCATCATGGATTCGATTCAAAAACAATTTTAGTGATCATAGTGATTCGAAACGTTTGAATTTTTGAAAAACACGAATGCTAAACGACGGATCCGGACTTCGATTGCGGCCCAATGGCAGAGTTGATTTTCTTATTTGGAATTTGAAGATATAAATCACTGAAATCAATTGGTTTTCTGAACCAAAATTAAAATTAAGAAGAATTTAGGATGGAGATGTTTGATTTTCATTTTGTCTAAAATGCCGACTTAAAAATTAATTCAATTGAATCAAATTAATGAATTCATCATTTCACGATATTAGGCCTATAGATAATCAAAGTGTGAATATGAAATCACCTTTTCAATCGCTGTTTTTGGGTAAGATTGCAGTTTTTAGGTAAGATCGCAGTTTTTAGGTTAGATCGCTGTTTTGAGGTTAGATCACCGTTTTGTGTTAGATTGCGGTTTTGTGTTAGATCACTTTTTTGTGTTAGATCGCTGTTTTGTTTAAGATCGCTGTTTTAGGTTAGATCGCAGTTTTTAGGTTACATTGCAGTATTTGGGTTAGACCACAGTTTTTTGTTAGATCGCAGTTTTTAAGTTAGATCGCTGTTTTGGGTTAGATCAAAGTTTTTGTGTTAGATCGCTGTTTTAGGTTAGATCGCAGTTTTTGTGTTAGATTGCATTTTTGTGTTAGATCACTGGTTTTTTGTTAGATCGCAGTTTTTAGGTTAGATGGCAGTTTTTAAGTTAGATGGCTGTTTTGTATTAGATCGCTGTTTTTAGGTTAGATTGCTGTTTTTAGGTTAGATCGCTGTTTTGTGTTAGATCGCTGTTTTTAGGTTAGATCACAGTTTTTGTGTTAGATCACAGCTTTTAGGTTAGATTGCTGTTTTTAGGTTAGATGGCTGTTTTTAGGTTAGATCCCTTTTTTTCTTAGATCGCAGTATTTAGGTTAGATCGCTTTTTTTGGATTAGATCGCAGTTTTTGGGTTAGATCGCAGTTATTGTGTTAGATCGCTGTTTTTGGGTTAGATCGCTGTTTTTGGGTTAGACGGCAGTGTTTAGGTTAGATTGCAGTTTTTAGGTAAGAACAATGTTTTTCTGTTAGATCGCAGTTTTTTTGTTAGATCGCAGTTTTTAGGTTAGATCGCAATTTTTTGTGTAAGATAGCAGTTTTTTGTTTGGTCGCTGTTTTTGGGTTAGAAAGCTGTTTTTGTGTTAGATTGGTGTTTTTAGGTTAGATCGCTATTTTTGTGTTAGATCGCTGTTTTTGGGTTAGATGGCTGTTTTTGGGTTAGATGGCTGTTTTTGGGTTAGATGGCTGTTTTTGGGTTAGATCGCTGTTTTTGGGTTAGATCGCTGTTTTTGTGTTTTTGTCAATCATCATATCAAGATTTGCAATCCCAGTTGCCTTCAAGTTTCATATAGAGAATTAGTGGATGTGGTGTCCCTGGACCCCTACATGCACCATATAGAGAATTAGTGGATGTGGTGTCCCTGGACCCCTACATGCACCATATAGAGAATTAGTGGATGTGGTGTCCCTGGACCCCTACATGCACCATATAGAGAATTAGTGGATGTGGTGTCCCTGGACCCCTACATGCACCATATAGAGAATTAGTGGATGTGGTGTCCCTGGACCCCTACATGCACCATATAGAGAATTAGTGGATGTGGTGTCCCTGGACCCCTACATGCACCATATAGAGAATTAGTGGATGTGGTGTCCCTGGACCCCTACATGCACCATATAGAGAATTAGTGGATGTGGTGTCCCTGGACCCCTACATGCACCATATAGAGAATTAGTGGATGTGGTGTCCCTGGACCCCTACATGCACCGTATAGAGAATTAGTGGATGTGGTGTCCCTGGACCCCTACATGTACCATATAGAGAATTAGTGGATGTGGTGTCCCTGGACCCCTACATGCACCATATAGAGAATTAGTGGATGTGGTGTCCCTGGACCCCTACATGCACCATATAGAGAATAAGTGGATGTGGTGTCCCTGGACCCCTACATGCACCATATAGAGAATTAGTGGATGTGGTGTCCCTGGACCCTTACATGCACCATATAAAGAATTAGTGGATGTGGTGTCCCTGGACCCCTACATGCACCATATAGAGAATTAGTGGATGTGGTGTCCCTGGACCCCTACATGCACCATATAAAGAATTAGTTCACTGAACCAGAATAAGACTGACTGATATATTTTCAAATGATTTAATATTTTTACTTGTTTTTCTAGAAGATGCCAAAAGCAACAAAAAAAACACGGGGCGCGGGCCCCTCACATTCAAGCCCGTATAATAAAGTAAGTACAAATTTACTGCTTCCATGCTTATTTATTCATCCCATACTTAGTATTTTGTACCCCTGGGTCCAGTTTCACAAAAAGGATTAACGCCTAAATCGATTTAAGATAAACTGAATTAATGAAGAAATTAAATCGATTTAAGAGTTAAACCTGTTTGTGAAACTAGGCCCTGAATTGCATCTAGAATGAAAAAAAAAGAAAAAAAAATATTGAAAATAACGTTGGTGAAATATTTCTGGATCTCTCTGGATTTCTGCTCAATGCATCGTTTAGTAAAATATCGATATTCTCTAAAAGTAAAGATATAAGAATAAAAATATTGTATTGAATCGTGATTAGTTACTGTATGCGCTGCTAGTTGTTGCCCAACCCATAGCCTCATTTCTCTCCATTCTAAATTTGCATTGTTTAACATTGTCTGGTCGCTATGGAATCTATTTATTTAAGTTTCTTTGTGGTATCCATGGCAACAGTAACGTTTAGGTAGTGGCACCAATTATGGGTCCCAACGTTCCCATGGCGATACATGAGAACATTTATCCTATTTTTGACCTTCATGACGTAAGATGGTAGTGAGTCGATGACGTCATTTTCGTCTCACCACTAATGAAAAAAAAAATGAAATGAAAAAAAAGGAAAAAATCGTTAGAATTACGTTTATAAAATTTTTCTCGATCGGCTAAATGTATTGTTCCATTAAATATCGACATTCTCTAAAATTATAGGCATCAATATCAAAATGATGATACAGCAGACTCCGCTTAACTCTGTTCTATTTGGACCATTAATTAACCGAATACCAACTTTTTAAAATTTTAGGATTTTTACGTTAAGGATCAGAAAATGTGTATGCAATTTCAACCGGGTACCGAGTAGGGTGGCCGAGTCTACTGTAGTCTGCTGCCCCCTCGAATCCATTACCTTATTATCTCTCAATTTGCATTGTTTGACCTCGTCTGGTTGCTATGGAAACTATTTAGTTATATCAGGAACGGTTTTTTCGAGGTAACCAGTGGCAACAGTTAACAGACGTGTCCATCCTAGAGATAAACTGTCTGATTTCACAGCCACATCCGTCCTGGAGATAAACTGTTAGATAAACTCTGATTTCGCGTCTGTCCTATTTCTTGTCATTGTATGAATATGTTTTCTCTTTTATAGGGTACAGCGCAGCAACAACAACAACAACAACAACAACAACAACAACAACAACAGCAACAACAACAAAAATTTAATATTTCTATGTCGGGAATAGACGTAAGTTATCGTAAACGCCTGTTTGAAGTCATCATTCTTGAGCTTGAAACCGAAATTTATATATATAGAATATTAAACCCTGCTTCTGCTACTGACAGGTAATGTCCGTCATACATTACTGCATCGTCAAATCTATACCAGGGTGCACCCAGGCAGATCGTTCGCATCATCACATGCAAAGGGCTGATTATTTTGGAACCCAGTTTTTATCAGCTGGAACATTCTGCACATTCGACCATATTGATTGATAGCCCGTTATAGACGAGTGGAGAAAACTGAAAAACCAGTTCGGAAAAACTTCGATTGATTTCACTCACATTTACAGAAATTTGGTCCGACCCCAAAACCATTTACTTACACTATACAAATCAGATCAGGTTTTTAACATTGTCTTTGATTGTATTTTCAGTTTTTACCGACAACGCCGCCGAGCGGTTCTTCTACGCCGGTAAGTGACAACTATTTTCTAATAAATCACGCTTATTTCAATTTGTAATTTGAAAATAGAGGGTAGTAGCTGTTATGCATAGATTATGCTAATTAGGAATAAATTCAAATTCGATTAAGTCTCATCATCGTAGAAGTCATATATTAATGATGCTATCTCTACAGTTGTCATTTAAATTAAGTGTTATATTTACTACTTCATTTGCTTCATGACCCAAAAACCTCTACTATATAACTACTGGTTTTGTTCTAATCTTGGAGAATTTGCTGCAAAATTTACTTATCATTTGTTAAACAGTTTTTATTGAAAACCTGAATCAGTGATACATGCATTCATGAATATCCATCTAATATTTTGTTTTATTTTATCTTTACAGGATTTATCACCGATACAGCACGTGGACGTAAGAGATTAAACATTGATCTTGAATTTTAAGTTCAAACTAATTTATTTTTTATCTCACTCGGGACTATAGTTATTGCGTTCACTTTGCGTCCAGTTGTCTCGGGTAGTTTTTGATTTATCGTGTTGATAATTGGTTTATATACTCAAACTCAAAATATCGGCGCAATTGGAATTAAGATGGCGCACTTGTATGTCCATTTTTTTCCCCGGCAAAATTAGCACTTTAGCAGATTTTAAGGATCAATTCTGTTGTTATATTACATTGAAATCAGAGTTTAATATATATCGGTATAGAGCAGGTTTTTGCTCTAGTTATAAATAAAGTTATAAATAATCTCATGACATGTTCTGTATATGTGTAGTGAGTTTCAATGTCTTTGGTTCCTTTTAAACCAGGGGGAGTTAAATTTGAAAATGTCAGATCGTCGAGCATTTCAGACCGCTTCCAAAGTGGGTCCCTGCACCCCTAGTTATACCGTTAATATTTTAATAATATATTGATATACCATACATTGATATCGGTCTTGTAATTGGATCAACAACCATGAGATCAAAACACAGCAAATATGAACCTGCTGTGAATCAATAGATTTGTGATAAATGTAATGAAATTGTTATTTTTCATATTGACTTTTTGAGTTAAGGGTCTGTTGTATAAGAGTATTTGGTCTCGCGTGTCAATGTATGATATCAATCTGTATTTCCTCGTTCCAATGTTTAAAAGGTGTTCGTCACCTTATATTAATAAACTACTTTTACCGTTAGATGGCGCCATAAGTGTGATATTTGATTTATGGGATACCCGCAAAACCAGCTATTCCACCAGATGGCGCAACGAGTAGTAGGTCGTTCGTTGTCAAAATTAGTTCATTTTCGATGAACTTTGAACTGGTTTGAAGAAGAAATACTTTCATTCTTCTACTCTGATATCGATTTAGTTTTCATTAATAATTGATTCATTTAAGAGAACAATTCATTCAGATTTAATTGAAATGTACAAGAAAATCGAACGCAGACGACCAACTATTTACTAGCGACACCTGGTGGATCCTCGCCTGCCATAAGTGGAATCCTCGATTGCCACAGTAAGACTGCGGGTATCCCATTGTTTGGCGTGTGAATTAAAGTAAAGTTAGAAAACGGATGTTTAACTTTGTTGTGAAACGAAAGCGTTTTGGAGATTTTTAAACCAATCAAATCAATATTTTGATATTACGCTTGAAACCCTTCCCACTCATATTCTACTTACTAAGTATATATTCTTGTTTCCGTGGAAATCATGGTGAGTGGCGCCATCTATACAGTGGAGTTAGCTTTATAAATCGAGCATGATTCGACAAGTGGCTCCATCTATTCCCTAATACTGAAGCGAGGTAACCAGCAGCGCCCTCATATACAGGAAATGAACGCCTATCAAGTTTAACAATGCACGGTGTATTGACCACAGCGACCGGTGATAATTATATCAATGTTGATTAGCTATTGCCATAGACAGGTCCGTAGCGTTTGACTGGACCAGAACGGGGCCCCCTAACCAAAACAAATTTTGAAAACGTGCCCAGATAAATTGCCTCTGGGAGATTGATTTAACGAGGTTTTGATTAAATGAACAAATTTTAATATTTGTAAGTTTAACATTTCTGTTTTTAATTTTTCTTTGCAAGGAACTGAATTTTCGAACCCCCCTGAACCGCCTCAAGCTACATTCCTGATATAGTGCTAGCTATACCTGAATACTTTTCTCTTATTGAAATTGTCTAAAAAACCAGCACCTTGAACTAATGAACGTCATAATGAAAATGTTTAAAAATTCAACCGTTAATGAATTTGACTAATATATTTTTTTTATTTTCATTTCTAGCGTCAGTTTGCCTCACAGGCAAGGTCGCCGTCGCTTAATGTAAGTATCAGTGACGCCCTCAATCTCACATGCCTCACTTCCCTCCTAATGTAACCATTTTTATGAAATTCCTCAAGAAAATATATACTAGTAATCTTAGAATACACGTTTTTGTACCCAGACCCCTTCATTCTACTGAACTACCGTGTAATAAGTGCCTGTTGTGTTCATTTTCTGTTGCATTGATTTATATATTATTTCTATTTACAGTTGTCAAACAACAGCAGCAGCAGCAGCAGCAGCAGCAGCGCACCCCTCCCGCTGGAGACGCCTCCCGACTTGCAAGCAAGAAGTAAGTTCAGTCTTCAAATACAATTTCAATGCATTCAATTTTGTGTATGGCGTTAAAACGGTTAAAGTTGTGACTAGTTTTCATAACTCCGTGACGTCATATTTCCATCGAGTACCGGACCCTTTCCTATGTTTTTTGCCAATTTGGATTGAATGATCGCCAGCGGTTTTTCTATACGACCCGGCTCTGCTGTATTGCATTTAGCCATCCTTTTTCTTGGCGTTTTTTATAAGAAGGTGTTTGATTTTGTCTCTAAGGGATTTAGGAATTTAAGAGACACTTGTACTCTCTATACAGTGAGTTTGTTCTGTTTTTGTTCCCTCGTGAATTTTATTTTTGTTTGGTATAATTTGATTTATCATAATCAAATCAAATCAGTGCATATTTCTTGAATTGCGTGTAAGTTATAATGTTATCAAATATCTGTTATATTTAAACCGAATATTTAATTGTTGTATTTTGAATGCGATAATGCCGCTCCCTGCTAAAGTCCAGCGTCGTCATCGTGAGGGATGCGGTCATCTGTTCGGGCCCTGATTACGTTCTGTGTTCATCCTGTTGGGCTACATCGGGCGTTATATGAGTTAATCCTTCCTCGACTTGCGGATTGTGGTTGGAAGATCTATGGGTTCGGGCCGATAAGTCCCGGAAATAGAAAGTACAGTTTCTGCCGATGTGCCCATTGATGTCTCTATTTCAGAACATCACAGCGGTCGCCGGCTGTACAAGCACGGTCGGCTTCCCAACTCCATTCTCTGAGGAGGATCGCTTGTTCTCTAGTAACGGTCAGTCACCAGTCAATCAACGGTTCAGCTGGTTCAGTTTCCCAGGTATCGGCGCGCGACAGTTGGGATACCTGCACAGGAACTCAGGTCAGGTCCGGGCTACTCCGAGCACCGGTCCGGTCCAGGCATCACCGGATACTGAACATCCTGTCCGGTAGCTTCGAGAACTGGTCCGGTCCAGGCATCACAGGGTACTGAACATCTGGTCTGGTCAGCTTCGAGAACCGGTCCAGGCATCACCGGATACTGAACATCTGGTCCGGTCAGCTTCGAGAACTGGTCCGGTCCAGGCATCACCGGGTAATAAACATCCGGTCCGGTCCGGGTGGCTTCGAGCACCGGTCCGGTCCAGGCATCACCGGGTACTGAACATCTGGTCCGGGAGCTTCGAGAACTGGTCCGGTCCAGGCATCACTGGGTACTGAACATAGAGTCCGGTCCGGTCCAGGCATCACTGGGTACTGAACATCCAGTCTGGTCCGGTCCAGGCATCACCGGGTACTGAACATCCAGTCTGGTCCGGTCCAGGCATCACCGGGTACTGAACATCCAGTCCGGTCCGGTCCAGGCATCACCGGATACTGAACATCCGGTCCGGTAGCTTCGACAACTGGTCCGGTCCAGGCATCACCGGGTACTGAACATCCAGTCCGGTCCGGTCCAGGCATCACCGGGTACTGAACATCCAGTCTGGTCCGGTCCAGGCATCACTGGGTACTGAACATCCAGTCCGGTCCGGTCCAGGTATCACCGGGTTCTGATCATCCAGTCCGGTTCGGTCCAGGCATCACCGGGTACTGAACATCCAGTCCAGTCCGGTCCAGGCATCACCGGGTACTGAACATCCAGTCCGGTCCGGTCCAGGCATCACCGGGTTCTGATCATCCTGTCCGGTCAGCTCCGTGCACCGGTCCGGTCCAGGCATCACTGGGTACTGAACATCCAGTCCGGTCCAGTCCAGGCATCACCGGGTACTGAACAGGGTTCGTCGCGGTGCTTGAAAAGCTTGAAATGGCTTGAATTTGAAAAATACTACTCAAGCGCTTGAAAACAGCTTGAAAATAGATCGAAAGCTTGAAATAATTATTTTTGACTTGAAATAAAAAGTTATGGCTTGAAATGCTTGATTATCACAAATTTTCTTCTTCGCGAATTTTTTTCGATGAAATCGCAGACAGAATAGGTTCTTGAGTTGTTTCTACGCGTGCGTCATGTTTTAGGCATCAATAAAGAAATTAATTGAATTGTATTGAATCGCTATGAGACTCTTGTGGTGAAACTCTACGGTGTCTGGAGACATGAACATACGGGGAAATTTCAGTCATGCATGTTATCGAGCATTGATGTAAAATGGCATTGAAATCCCACACCAGGAGTGAGAGCCATGTTGAAGGCACCGCGACCTAGTCAAAGTCATTGAACATTACAAATTTCGTATTAGGCCATCCAAAAATCAAGGTCTGTTTGCCGTCATCCGACCGACCCGACTTCAAAGGTACCCAGTGGAAACTTTTTTCTTGGATTCATTGAAATAAATTGTATTTTTGATACAAATGGCCGACCCACTGCCGATGTATGAGCTATGTATGTTTGAAGTTAAGTGTGCATCATGTGAAAACATGCCTCGACTATTTAGTTGAAGTTTTCCAGGAAACTGGCAGTGTTCCAATAAGCTGCCATTCATTCTAAAGCTGGTAATGTTATAGCGTGCATATATTCAATCTACTGTTTCATTTTGAACGCAGATTTCGGATGTTGTTTCCGCTAAAAGTGGTGATGATAAATTTGTTGTTTTTTTTGCCCCAAAATTTTGCAAAAAAAAAATGATGCTACCTTCCTACTGACTTATCCCAAAAATAGTAGGTGTGACGGCAAAACAGACAATTAATTTGGGATGGCCAAATATCCAAATCTTGATTGATATGAATATTTAAGCTAGGAAATGCTGAAAATCATTTTGATGAACAGGTTTCATCTCTAACAGAATCGTATCAACTCGGAGGTTCCACTGGAATCAAAATTTTACCTCTTTTTTAACATTTTTATACGAACCTGTTCAAAATAGGCAAATTGGCTGTTTCGAATTTAAAACATAGTTATCATGGGTCTAGGTTTGGTAGAGGGCGCTCTTCTACCAGATGCGGGAGCGAGGTCACCTTCACGGAGATCGAGATCGAAGGATTATGATTGATTCTGTAGGAACCATCATCATTCATCAGTTCAGGTCGAGGGACCGTTTAGGAAGTTCACGTCTTTCACGTCGAGGGACCATTTAGGAAGTTCACGTCTTTCACGTCGAGGGACCGTTTAGGAAGTTCACGTCTTTCACGTCGAGGGACTGTTTAGGAAGTTCATGTCTTTCACGTCGAGGGACCGTTTAGGAAGTTCACGTCTTTCACGTCGAGGGACCGTTAAGGAAGTCGTCACAATAATCAGGATTTCCGCGATTTCGAAAGTCAGATTTTAAACTTGTTATTGTCATTGTAAGCTACCGCAGTTACAGGTAAGCCTATTCTTGATTGCCCGAGACAGGCGTGCAGATATTGTTCCCGACTTAAGTTTTTGGTTGATTTTCTTGTGACTTGTTTGTTTTAGGGGTGAGATGGATGAGCCTTATCGTTTTTTGACATATATAGGTCATCCAAGATGGCCGCCACAGCCATTTCAATGTGTGAAATAGCCATTTTGAAGCTGGTTACCGCTCTACGGACTTAAGTTTTAAGCTTAAGACTTAAGATGGCCACCACAGTTATATCAATGTGTTAAATCTTATCCGATTTGGAGCTTGTTACTGCTCTAAGATGTAGAGGTTTAGAGGTTTATAATTTCATTCATACTTGTACTGTGGTTTATTTATGGTGGTCAGAGGATGAGCCCTATTACAATTTGCATTCTCTACTTGACTCACTGGTCAAGGGTTAATATCTAGTTTGATAAATGTGGAGCATGTCGGTGAATCACCCCCCCCCCCCGGACTCTGATCTCAATGTCTGATGTCAATCGTCAGCAGTTTCAATGGAATGGGCTCGATTAGGTGTGGAACCAGTGGAATCCTCGATTGCCACAGTCGAACCTAGAGTATTAAGAGCTCAATTAGGTTCTTCTTTGCGTATCTTCTCCGGTTGGAGTGCTCCAGTTTCCACCGAATGGAGGAAGATTAGAGATGTGCAGATTCAAGTCCACCATGCGGACTCCGGCTCCGGCAGCTCAAGGTTCAGCTCCGGCTCCGGCAGCTCAAGGTTCAGCTCCGGCTCCGGCAGCTCAAGGTTCAGCTCCGGCTCCGGCAGCTCAAGGTTCAGCCCAACTCACACAATGCCATCTCAAGCATCTACTAATGCTGGTTGGAGAACAAGTGCACAGCTCCAACATTCTCGTGCCCCTTCTGGTCAGAATAATTCTAGTTCATATCGGGGAATGCTTTTAAAAGGAGCTCTTCCTCTCGGAGAAACTCAAAATGAATGCTCGGGGCCAGTGAGAGGTTGTCTATAACGAGCAGCCACCTACTGATCCGGCGTTCCCGGGTCGTATCACGGCGGCTACTGTCTTCAATTCTGAACACCTCCCGACATGCGCCCGAAAGCAGGTCACGAGACACTAATCTCGTCAGCTCTCAAAGATCTGGCCAAAAAGAGAGCAATAGAACCAGTACGGGACGAAGCCACATCCGGCTGGTTTTCATGAATATTTATGCTCCTGAAAACCACAGGGCGTCGATGGACTGTCATTCCTCGAGTGGCACCTGGATATCCCGAGGCTTCCGATGACTAAAACAGGGAGGTAATTCAAGGTCTCCGCCGAGGTTAATGGGCGGCTTCATTGGACCTGAAAGATGTCAGGTTCCTATTCACCCGAAATCTCATCAATTTTACAGAATGAAGTGGAAACTCCGCCAGTTCCAGTTCAGGTCTCTTCCAGTCGGCCTCAGTACAGCCCACGCCCTGGGTATTTACCAGCTTGGGTCAAGTCCAGAAGGTACACTACACTCCAGGGCTGGGTTTCATAGATATGGAAGAAAAATAATTCCAGGGATCATTTTGAAATTTGTCAGTTAAAACCATGGTTTCTCATTGTTAGTATGGTGGTTGTTACCCAGATTGAGGATTTATCCCTTTGGATAACTTTGATACTCAGTCTATGAAACCGGGTCCTGGAGTATTTGTCTGTTGGTTTACCTCGACGACTGGTTACTAGTACCAAACTCGACTATAGAATGTCAGGAGGCGGTGACCGCTGTCGACCGCTGTCGTAGACTTAGTTCACCAGTTCCGCGTAAACTAAGTAAAATCTCACTTGATGCCGTCCCAACAGTTCACATCTCCGGATCAGCACGGTCTTTCCGTCCATGGCTCGAGTAGCCAAACTTCAAGAAGCGTAGTTACCACAAACGAGAGGACAGCTAGTTATCGGTGACGCCTGTGGCTAAATGCAATACCGCAGTGCCAGGGATCGTATCTCTGGCTATCTACACATTCAGAGAATATTAACTAAAACCATAGGAAAGGGTCAAGCACTACTCCGAAAAAAAACTAATTTTATTTCCAAAAAATTACGATATTATATGGATTGCATGCTGTGTGGAAGAAGTTTTCAAAATTATTTAGGAGCTTATTATAATTTGAATGCATGAATTGAGAGCAATTTGAAATGTGTTGATATCCGAAAGTGTTTCCATTGACTTCACTCATTCACCTGATGAAGCTTCTATACATTAGTACCCAAAGCTTGTGTGTCAAATAAACTAGTTACACGTCCTATAAAGTACTACTTGTCTCGTTATATATTCTAAACCCCAGTTAACAATTCCAGTAAGTCAGGTTTAGGGAATAGATATTTAAACCTTCAGATGATACCGATGTGATACAATTCCAGTAAGTCAGGTTTAGGGAATAGATATTTAAACCTTCAGATGATACCGATGTGATACAATTCCAGTAAGTCAGGTTTAGGGAATAGATATTTAAACCTTGAGATGAAACCGATGTGATACAATTCCAGTAAGTCAGGTTTAGGGAATAGATATTTAAACCTTCAGATGAAACCGATGTGATACAATTCCAGTAAGTCAGGTTTAGGGAATAGATATTTAAACCTTGAGATGAAACCGATGTAATACAATTCCAGTAAGTCAGGTTTAGGGAATAGATATTTAAACCTTGAGATGATACCGATGTGATACAATTCCAGTAAGTCAGGTTTAGGGAATAGATATTTAAACCCTCAGATGATACCGATGTGATACAATTCCAGTAAGTCAGGTTTAGGGAATAGATATTTAAACCTTCAGATGATACCGATGTGATACAATTCCAGTAAGTCAGGTTTAGGGAATAGATATTTAAACCTTCAGATGAAACCGATGTGATACAATTCCAGTAAGTCAGGTTTAGGGAATAGATATTTAAACCTTCAGATGATACCGATGTGATACAATTCCAGTAAGTCAGGTTTAGGGAATAGATATTTAAACCTTGAGATGAAACCGATGTGATACAATTCCAGTAAGTCAGGTTTAGGGAATAGATATTTAAACCTTCAGATGATACTGATGAATTTAGCAATTTTGAATGAATTAAACCAATATGAGATTTCGATCCTAAGAATATTGGAAGCTTGTGTTTAACGTTACTAAATAGTAATATTATATAAAGCTAGAAGGACACGAGCGTATCCATTTTTTTGCCCGATCGCAACAATTAAATTCGCCGGTGAATTTATACGCCCGATACGAGCGGGTACCGATCTATCTATAAATCGGCCGTCACGGTGATTTCGTCGCCCGCCGACATTAAACATGTTCGATATTTACGCCGGTGTTCAGGTCACTTGTTAATTCGCTCGTCTTGTCGGCAAGCTTAAAAAGATTTAGAAAAAACTACAAATTCTCATTCCTGAATGAACTGGATTCATCTGGGTTCAGTTTCATGAGACACAGTTCAAACTGCTCTAGAATTTGAGTTTGTAATTAATGTATGTGATTATAATGAATTGTAATTTTTGTTTTACAGCTTTGGCATTTCGGTTAAGTCGTGCGTTCCGGCGGGAGGAGTTTGTACGTTTGTTTCTCCCGGAGTGTAAGTAGTTTAACTATTTTCATACAATATCATTTAGTGTGACGTATGTCACTGATAATCAAAATCTAATAATAACTGTTGATCCGTAGTATTAACATTGTGCAATTGAAATCCTATAGTTGTTTTTAGAAAGGATAAATGGCGCCATCAATGTGACAATCGATTGTAAAGTTTAAGAAATGAATGTTTAACCTCGCCGAGTACCAGAATTCTTAACCGTAGCATCGAAACCATTCGACTTGTTGTTTAATGTATTTCTCTCTATTTTTATTTTACAGTGATGATCATTTTACAAGACTGCCCGTTTGGGGACTTGGTGGGGGAATTCAAAAGAAACTTGGTTCCCGATAGGATACCACCACCGGTTAATCCTATGTCGCCCGCTGCTGCCCCTCCCCAAAATCCGATAAATTCGCCTCAGCAGCGGCCTGTCAGACAGCCGCCCCCGGCCGCCACTCGTTCGTCAGACAGAGTCCGGGGACGGCTGTTTGAAGGAGATCTGACGGAGGTAAGAATCTTTATTTGTTTTCATATTTTATTCAGGATATCAGTTGAAGTTCAGCAAATAAATTACCAGACCTGTAAACAGAAGAGTAGTTATAAATTTCCATTTGCGGGTAAAACCCCATAGTCGAAAACCTTCGGTTATTGATCTATATCTGCTTAAGACCAATGGTTGTACACACGAGTGCGAAAACTTATCGCTCAAACTTTGATTGTATCCATGGTAACGCGTACAGTATACTATGCGTGACTTACCGTTTCCTATCACTGGAATACAATACTGTTTTAGACCATGAGCGCCATCTGCGGCGGTCATAACGGACTGAGTGGTGATTGGCTGAAATGCTCGTCTACCGTGGTGACGATTATTCGGTGTTACACGTGCAGCAGACACGTCTCTGAATATCTAACATTTGATTGTTGTAACTCATCGGGAAAAATATGTTTATGAGTCGATTTTTTGTCGAAATTTTGTTCGGCAGAAAATTGGCTGCGTACGTCAAGAAGGCGGCTGATATTTGTATCGTGTGACCCCTCGTCCCGGTAATATGCCGACCCACGTACACCTGAGACCAGTTGCATAGTCAGAGCTTAGAATTAAGACCGTTCTAAGACCAACTTAGTTCTATAGCCAATCTAATAACTTGAGACCAGTCTTTAGATTTAAGACCACTTTTGGACTTAAGTCTTGACCATGGAATCGGCCCCAGATGCTTATTCCGCTGTATTGGATGCTGACGTGCTCGTGTCTTCCAGCAATGTTGTTATTCACCAAAAATATCATGTTTTCTTCGAATAACACGATTCATCTGAGTCTGGGTTTAACGGATGACACGTTCAAACAGAACTACGAAATCAATATCAGAAGTCCTTTTATATTGAAACGGTCCCAGAAGTCCCTGTTATAATGGGTACTTTTTCAAAAAAAGTAACGAGAACTCCGATGGCTTTCCGTATCGGTAAAAACTAACTATTTCTATGAGCGTCACTCGTAGATTTACCGAAACGCCACCTTGTGACACGATATCCTAACTACGTATAGGTGTTTTATTTGCTGAATCGCTGGTTTCTCATTCTCATTTTTTATACTTGTGTTTAATTTTTTACTAAACAAATTTTTCACTTTTTCTCTTTACAGACACGACCACCGCCAAAAAAAACTAGAACAAAAAGGAAAAGAAAAGTTGCGGTCGTCGTGGCTCCGCAGGGAGGAGGAGCAAGAGTGGTCCCGGCGGATGGTGCGGCTGACGAAGGTAATCGGGAGGAAGGGGAGGGGATAAATAGGAAGCGGCCGAGGAGGGATGGTGGTGGGGCTGGGGATGGTGCGGGTCCTGCTCCTCCTGCTCCTCCATCCGTATCTCGGGCGGTCACTCGTTCACTCGCCAAAAAGCTGGCGAGTGAACGAGTGGCCCGAGAGGTAGAGGTGGTGGCCCGACATACGGATGGAATGTGGGAGGAGCGGCTTCGTTCGGGGACAATTCCGGATTTGTTAACTGATTTAAAAAATATTCTTTCAGTGAAGGGATATTAGGTGCCTTGAACGCATGAGTCGTTCATGCGCGCCTAATATGCCTTCACTGAAAAAAATCAACTATAACATGTACCACATATTTTTTGATTTAATTTTAGTCCAATTCCACAATTATTTCGGCTTACAATAGTGTCTTCAATTCTTTAAAGCCCAAAGCACCTTTTTGACTCAACATCCAGTATGAAGGTGGCCGGGAATCGGGCCTGTTTTCTTCCATTTTTGTATCCCGCCCAGCATACTGGTTGTTGACTCGAAAAGGTGCTCGCTCTGGGAGCTTATCAAAGGCAGGTGATGGGAAAGGTGCCATCACACACTCTCCTTTGATAAGTTTCCTAGAGTGTCACGGGCTTTAACGGGTTGAATTCACTATAATACCAATTTTCCAAAATCAATTTAATTTCTTTCAGGCCATTCTTTTTCCATGTTTTTCTGGTACATGTTATGGTTGATTTCCATTTTCTAAAATCCGGAATTGAAGCCGTTCGAAGTCGGGGGGATGGTGGTGGGGTTGGGTTAGTTTAGGGTTCCTCTCTGATTACCTTCTTTAGCTCATCATCCGTGCAGGTGGCGCTTGCTCTTCTAGCCGGTGTTCCCTGGGGTAAACATTTTAAATTTAAAAAATCAAAAATAAAAAAAAAATTATAAAATCTTTAAAAATCTCATCTCATTTCATCCAATTTATTTATTTGCGGGTGCGATGCCTATCGCACCCATTCATGTCATCCATCAAAAAAAAAATTAAAACTAAAAACGAAAAAAAATATAAAAATTTAAAAAATCTCATCTCATTTCATCCAATTTATTTGCGGGTGCGATTCCTATCGCACCCATTCATGTCATTCATCCAAAAAAAATAAAAAACTAAAAACGAAAAAAAAATATAAAAATTAAAAAAATCTCATCTCATTTCATCCAATTTATTTATTTGCGGGTGCGATTCCTATCGCACCCATTCATGTCATTCATCCAAAAAAAAATAAAAAACGAAAAACGAAAAAAAAATATTAAAATTAAAAAATCTCATCTCATTTCATCCAATTTATTTATTTGCGGGTGCGATCCCTATCGCACCCATTCATGTCATTCATCAAAAAAAAATTAAAACTAAAAACGAAAAAAAATTTAAAAATTTAAAAAATCTCATCTCATTTCATCCAATTTATTTATTTGCGGGTGCGATTCCTATCGCACCCATTCATGTCATTCATCCAAAAAAAATTTAAAAACTAAAAATTAAAGTTCTAAGTTTGTTGTTAGATTCTATTCAAAGAACGTTGTAAAGTTCTTAATTTGTCGTAAAAAACGTTTGAAAAAAAGAACTTCTTAAAGTTCTCAATCTGCCGTAAAATGCAATTGAAAAGATTATAACTCACATGAAAATTAAAAAGATAAAATAATTGATAAATAATCATTAATAAAAATTGAACTTTGGTCTCGCAATGTTTCCCCGTTATGCATTTTTTACTCGTCGTCAAACATCGGCAGCTCATAGTCGATACTCGCAGCTCGATACACACCAGCAGCTTGTCGTCGATACACACCAGCAGCTCGATACACACCAGCAGCTTGTCGTCGATACTCACCAGCAGCTCGATTCACACCAGCAGTTCGTCGTTGATACACACCAGCAGTTCGTCGTCGATACACACCAGCAGTTCGTCATCGATACACACCAGCAGTTCGTCGTCGATACACACCAGCAGCTCGATACACACCAGCAGTTCGTCATCTATACACACCAGCAGTTTGTCGTCGATACACACCAGCAGTTCGTCGTCGATACACACCAGCAGTTCGTCGTCGATACACACCAGCAGTTGGATACACACCAGCAGCTCGATACTCAGCAGCAGTTTGATACACACCAGCAGCTCGTCGATACACACCAGCAGTTCGTCGTCGATACACACCAGAAGCTCGATACACACCAGCAGCTCGTCGTCGATACACACCAGCCGCTCGATACTCACAGCTCGATACACACCAGCAGCTCGTCGATACACACCAGCAGCTCGATACTCACCAGCAGCTCGATACACACCAGCAGCTCGTCGTCGATACACACCAGCAGCTTGATACCAAAACAGCTTTTAGCTGGTGAAAACCTACCCCCCATCGGGGTTAAACATGATCAAGCTATTATTCTAGGAATATAACTGTTGCAAGGGAAGTTAAGATTCATTATATCCTAAACTTGATACAAAGAGATTATTGCTAATTATGAATTTCAAGGGTTTAAAAACTGATTTAAAAATCTTGAAAGACGCTCGGTCTCACTAGAGATTTTCATCTTAAAGATTTATTGTCCTCTTACTATTGTTTAGGTGATCTATAATTTGGTAAATGCTGCTGTTGGAAAGATGCCAGAAGAAAGTTGATTCGTGCACATCTTCACTTCACGTATTTATTGCACAAGGCGCCGACTTGCACCTGCACTACACCATTCACACTTCACCACTTCTGCATCTTTATCAATTAATTCTGGCATCTATTTGAAAATTACTTTAAACATCAGATCTCAAACTGAAACATTGAGGTATTGAATTTCAAACTGAAATATCGAGCTATCGAATCTCGATCTCAAATGTTTACTGGAAGCCATATTTGATGTTGTATTATTCATCATAGATTGTTTAGTGTTTTCTGGCATATGCGGGCCATTTAAGATGGTCAGATAAATTCCCCGGTGGAAAATATATCTCGTGGAAGAGTCATGGAAATGAAAAATATCTTATGTAGATGTGAAGTTAGGAACCTTGCAACAGTTATTCCACCTGAGGATAATTTGATATAAGATGAATCAGTTATTGGATCATTTAACTGAAGCCAAATATAGTGAAAATCTTAGTAAAAATTTGTCTCAAACTACAATTGAAAGGACTTATCACAGTTCTAATTCGACTCTAGGTGCGTTCAGAAGAACTTCTTAACAGTGAAAAAACTTGACTAAAAATCAGGAATCGACCCTGTTCATTGATAAGATTTGATCTTTATTTGAAGATTAAGAATCAAACTCGCTAATTCACAATTTTTGGTAGTAAATACTGTTGATCCATCATATTCGCAGCCCCCGTGGGCTTATCGATCCATCATACGTGCAGCCCCCGTGGGCTTACCAGTCCATCATACAGCCCCAGTGGGCTTATCAATCCATCATACGCGCAGCCCCCTTGGGCTTATCAATGAGAAACATTCAGACATAGTAACCGTTTTACTCGTGCTTTTCAACGACACCGTCTTATCACTCTGTAGAACGGCGATCGCAGCGTGAAATTTGTAATCGTATTTCTCCGCTGAATTTGAATATTTGATACGCGACGCGCGTGATTGAAGCTTTGTTTATGTTCGTGCTTGCCGCGATGAATTGTCATAAATATATCCTCCGTACAGGAGGACCATGAAAAGGTTTGAAGGGATCCCTAGTTAGCGCTTGTCCAGGTTTGGCTCTGGACCCGCTTGTTCGACTAGGCATCTTGTTGGAAATTTTGTCGACTGAAACTTCCGTAACTTTCGTTTTAGACCTCGCTGCTCGAAGAGCCGTTGCTGCGTCGGTTACTGTCATGCTTCGGCACAATTTTGAACGATTGTTGGAAACCGCCTTGTTCTTCTGCTGCAGATGTTGACTGTGTCGTACCCACAGTAAAGTAGCCATCTTAAATTCAAATAGTTTCGGACATTTGAGGTCCTCATCAACTCCGAGTCTTCATTCAACTGCAGTTACTGCCATTTGCCAGTGTCTGATGTAGAAGTTCTGACTTGACATTTTGATTTTCAGAATTAAAACCTTTTTTCTATTAAAGAAATTAGATATTGGTCAAAAAGAAATTAGATATTGGTTAAAAAACAAGTGAATAATTGTTTGTATGAAAAAAGAAAATCATGTTAGAAAAAAATATAGATGTGAAAAAATATAGATGTAAGAAAAAAAAAGTATATTGTAAATCGACGAGACGACAGAACCAGCATCAGCAACAACAACATCAGAGGAAGCAGTAACCAGTTATTTATCAGCTCCATAAATTACTGAAACGAAATCCACAACTCGGAAACCAACCACACTCAACTCTAGAATTGTTCATACAACTGTCAACATGGAGTTCATCTCACAAGCAAATTAGGTAATTATCTTATGAAATTGTATGAATTGCCAATTTAACATTTTTGCATTTCAAGTAGGTGTAATTGAATGTTTGTCAACCTTACTCTTATAAAACTGTGTTAACCGTTGAACAGGATTCTAAGACTGTGCAGAAAACCCGTTATCGCTGCTTTGCACCTATAATTATCTGATAAATTAGTATGGAATGCCAATTTTACATTTTTGCATTTAAGTTTAAGTGAGTTTAAAATCACGTTTCATTTGTTGTTTATTTTGTCTTTTCAGTTTTCAATTTGCCGAGGTCAGTCGTCAAAAACTGTTACAACGGAAACTAAGATAACAAAGACTTGATTTGGCAAAGATTGAAGAAATCCTGCGAAAAGATTATTCATGAATTGTTCATACAACTGTCAACATGGAGTTCATCTCACAAGCAAATTAGGTCATTATCTTATGATTTTGTATGAAATGCTAATTTTTACTCGTTAATTTTTTACAAATAAGTTGACTTTGAAATCTTTATTAATTTCTTGTTTATTTTGTTTTTTCAGTTTTCAATTTGCCGAGATCAGTCATCAAAAACTGTTACAACGCAAACTAAGATAACAAAGACTTGATTTGGCAAAGATTGAAGAAATCCTGCGAAAAGCTTATTCATGAATTGTTCATACAACTGTCAACATGGAGTTCATCTCACAAGCAAATTAGGTAGTTATCTTATGATTTTGTATGAAATGCTAATTTTTACTCGTTAATTTTTTACAAATAAGTTGACTTTGAAATCTTTATTAATTTCTTGTTTATTTTGTTTTTTCAGTTTTCAATTTGCCGAGATCAGTCATCAAAAACTGTTACAACGGAAACTAAGATAACAAAGACTTGATTTGGCAAAGATTGAAGAAATCCTGCGAAAAGCTTATTCATGAATTGTTCATACAACTGTCAACATGGAGTTCATCTCACAAGCAAATTAGGTAGTTATCTTAGGATTTTGTATGAAATGCTAATTTTTACTCGTTAATTTTTTACAAATAAGTTGACTTTGAAATCTTTATTAATTTCTTGTTTATTTTGTTTTTTCAGTTTTCAATTTGCCGAGATCAGTCATAAAAAAACTGTTACAACGGAAACTAAGATAACAAAGACTTGATTTGGCAAAGATTGAAGAAATCCTGCGAAGAGATTATTCAAGAATTGTTCATACAACTGTCAACATGGAGTTCATCTCACAAGCAAATTAGGTAATTATCTTATGGTTTTGTATGAAATGCTAATTTTACATTTTTGCATTTAAGTTTAAATGAGTTTAAAATCACGTTTCATTTGCTGTTTATTTTGTCTTTTCAGTTTTCAATTTGCCGAGATCAATCGTCAGAAAACTGTTTCAACGGAAACTAAGATAACAAAGACTTGATTTGGCAAAGATTGAAGAAATCCTGCGAAGAGATTATTCAAGAATTGTTCATACAACTGTCAACATGGAGTTCATCTCACAAGCAAATTAGGTAATTATCTTATGATTTTGTATGAAATGCTAAATTTTACTCGTTATTTTTTTACTAATAAGTTGACTTTGAAATCTTTATTTATTTCTTGTTTATTTTGTCTTTTCAGTTTTGAATTTGCCGAGATTCACATGTAGCAGATATAATGGAATTTAGTATTGAGAACCGCAACTTAACAATAAACCGGATCAACTTAATATAGTGCTGAGGACCAAAAATAAAGGATAAACCCGACCAGTGTAATTCAGTGTCGAGAACCGCAGTTAAACGATGAACCCGACCAGTGTAATTCAGTGTCGAGAACCGCAGTTAAACGATGAACCCGACCAGTGTAATTCAGTGTCGAGAACCGCAGTTAAACGATGAACCCGACCAGTGTAATTCAGTGTCGAGAACCGCAGTTAAACGATGAACCCGACCAGTGTAATTCAGTGTCGAGAACCGCAGTTAAACGATGAACCCGACCAGTGTAATTCAGTATTGAGAACCACAATTAAACGATGAACCGGACCAGTGTAATTCAGTGTCGAGAACCACAATTAAACGATGAACCGGACCAGTGTAATTCAGTGTCCAGAGCTGCAGTTAAACAATGAACCGGACCAGTGTAATTCAGTGTCGAGAACTGCAGTTAAACGATGAACCCGACCAGTGTAATTCAGTATTGAGAACCACAATTAAACGATGAACCGGACCAGTGTAATTCAGTGTCCAGAGCCGCAGTTAAACAATGAACCGGACCAGTGTAATTCAGTGTCGAGAACCGCAATTAAACGATGAACCGGACCAGTGTAATTCAGTGTCGAGAACCACAATTAAACGATGAACCGGACCAGTGTAATTCAGTGTCGAGAACCGCAATTAAACGATGAATCGGACCAGTGTAATTAAGTGTCGAGAACCACAATTAAACGATAAACCGGACCAGTGTAATTCAGTGTCGAGAACTGTAATTAAACGATGAACCGGATCAGTGTAATTCAGTTTCGCAATAACCGCAATAAAACGATAATCTGGAGTTGTAATAGTGTTGTGTATTTGCGTAGTGGATCAAGTGGAAGGATTTTAAGTGTATTTGGTGACTTTAATTCGTTCGCATCCAACAGAATCAACAAAGACATTACAAAAAACGACAAAAAATGATTGAATGTAAATGCATTGAATTTAGGTTTGATGATCAAGATAATCACTGATCAAGATTGACAGTTATAATCCATAATTGTTGAACTTGATCAGAGATTTTCAAGATCGATTTTAAGGTGATTCAGAAGTTTAAATCTGATGTTTTAATCTCTGGGACTCAGATATTAAATCAATAGATTTTTACTGCTGAATGATCTTCATGTACAGATGAGCTACAATTGTTCCTAGTGTGTTCTGTTAAGACTGATTAAAGGGTGGAAAAACTTGACTCAAATTCAAATTGAGTCGAGTTTTTCCAAGATAATCTCTGATCAAGATCAGCAGTTACCGGTATAATCCATAATTGTTGAACTTGATTGGTGATTTTCAAGATCTGTTTTAAGGTGATTCACAAGTTTAAATCTAATGTTTTAATCTCTGGGTTCCAGATATTAAATCAATAGATTTTTACAGCTGAATGACCTTCGTGTTCAGATAAGCTACAATTGTTCCTAGTGTGTTCTGTTAAGAAAGGGTGGAAAAACTTGACCCAAATTCAAATTGAGTCGAGTTTTTCAAAGATAATCTCTGATCAAGATCGGCAGTTATAATCCATAATTGTTGAACTTGATTGGAGATTTTCGAGAACTGTTTTTAAGGTGATTCAGAAGTGTGAATCTGATGTTTTAATCTCTGGGTTTCAGAGATTAAATCAATAGGTTTTAACTTCTGAATCACTTCGGGTTTTGGTAAGTTAAAGTGTTTCCTATTGTAATCTGTTAAACTGATTAAAGGGTGGAAAAACTTGATTCAAATTAATAATCTGAATCAAGTTTTCCAATGATAATCCGCGATCAAGTTCGGCAGTTATAATTCATAACTGTTGAACTCAATTCACAATTAAATGAACTTTTTTAAGGTGATTCAGAAGTATAAATCTGATGTTTTAATCTCTGGGTTTCAGAGATTAAATCAATAGGCTTTACTTCTGAATCACTGTTAGGTTTTGATAAGTTGTAAGTTGTTCCTATTGTTTAATGAATTGGTAGAAATTCTATTTTTAGGTGACAGGTCAAATAGATTAGAACAGTAATTTATGCAGAGGTTGAATTAATTTAATGTTTGATATACCAAAGAATGGTTTATTGTGAAGATTTAATTAAAATCTTAAATAAAGAGTTGTTCAATTTCATAAATGTTTTGTTTTCGATGAAGTTTTTTCATTTTCTGGATTTGAGGAATTTGACTTTAAACACATCGGTGGATTCAGCACAGTTCTGTGGACACAGTTTTGGGACCGAGACACAGCTCAAGACCCAGTTACAAGTTCAACTGGACTCCATCCCAAAAAACCCTGGGCCCTTCAAACCTTTAAGTAAGATGCTCACTTACAGATTCATAAAATTGACCCTTATTATCTTGTCATCTGCAGAACCATCTCAAGAGGCTTAAACCAAGAATTTCTTGTAATGTTCAACAAATGTGAATTACATTAAGTAATTTTTGAGATCGACTAACACCAGTATTGAGTTTTTTCTAAATCACAGTCTACTTATTTTATATTCATCCACGATTTCATAGCTCTTTAACTATTCAACCCTTTCCCTGATGGGCCCTGGCCCCAATTGCTGAACCCAGTTCTCCAAGTCTAACTTCTGGGTTTAATGGTTTATCAGAGAATTAATGGATTAATTGGAAATAATCTAACAATCAATAAAGTTGTTCTTTTTTGATACGGGCTAGAAGTTGAGGGGCCCGCGCCCCGGGTTTTCTTTAAAGCTTTTGGCATTATCTAGAAAAACAAGTAAAAATATTAAATCATTTGAAAATATATCAGTCAGTCTTATTCTGGTTCAGTGAACTAATTCTCTATATGGTGCATGTAGGGGTCCGGGGACACGACATCCACTAATTCTCTATATGGTGCATGTAGGGGTCCGGGGACACGACATCCACTAATTCTCTATATGGTGCATGTAGGGGTCCAGGGACACGACATCCACTAATTCTCTATATGGTGCATGTAGGGGTCCAGGGACACCACATCCACTAATTCTCTATATGGTGCATGTAGGGGTCCAGGGACACCACATCCACTAATTCTCTATACGATGCATGTAGGGGTCCAGGGACACCACATCCACTAATTCTCTATATGGTACGTGTAGGGGTCCAGGAACACCACATCCACTAATTCTCTATACGATGCATGTAGGGGTCCAGGGACACCACATCCACTAATTCTCTATATGGTGCGTGTAGGGGTCCAGGAACACCACATCCACTAATTCTCTATACGATGCGTGTAGGGGTCCAGGGACACCACATCCACTAATTCTCTATATGTCGAGGGAGCTCTATCAATCAAGGAACAGTCGGCTCACAAGCAGCCCCTGCCCAAAAGGTTTTGACATTATATTTTCAAAAGCTCTAGTTGTTCTGTAGAACCGAGAGCGGAGCTCTGACTTGTTCCCCTCACTGCTGAGGTCTACTTTCTCTGATTCGCTGATTGGCTTCTCTTTGGTACATTTTAGATGATCAAAAACTAGAAACTGTCATGCGTTTATTCATTTGGGTATATGTTAAAATTCTTTTACAGTAATGGCATATTAGGCACATCAAAACAAATCCGGAATTGTCCCCGAACGAAGTGGCTCCCTCCACTCTCCATCAGTATGCCGGGCCACCACCTCTACCTCTCGGGCAACTCGATCCCTCGCCAGCTTTTTGGCGAGTGAACGAGTGACCGCCCGAGATACGGATGGAGAAGCAGGAGGAGCAGGACCCGCACCTGCCCCAGCCCCACCACCATCCCTCTTCGGCCTCTTCCTATTTATCCCCTCCCCTTCCTCCCGATTACCTTCGTCAGCCGCACCATCCGCCGGGACCACTCTTGCTCCTCCTCCCTGCAGAGCCACGACGACCGCAACTGGTACTTTTCGGTTTCTCATGGTTTCCCCACCATCTTTCAAAAGAGAACTATCAATATATCATTAGCTACAAGGAAATTTTTCAGAAACTTTTTCAGGTCATTCTTTCTTGTATTATTAGCATTTGATTCTCTATATATCGTCAGAACATGGACTCAGAGTGTTTCTTTAATGGTTAAGAATGTCTCTTTAACCAACATCCCCCTAGCCTGCTTCCTACATATCCCTTCCCTTTCCTCCTGATTACCTTTGATCCCCACTGCCTAGCAGCTAACAGCTGCTGCTATTTTATCTGGTTTACATGTTTTGCAGATAGTGTCTGTTATGCTATAGTTGTTCTTTTAATCGTTTAACTTCTTCATCTGAAATTTCATTATTCTAATTTCAGTTTCACGCAGGAAATGGTTCATGAAAATCTGCATTGAGACTGGGACGAAATGTGCATTGAGACGGATGAAATCTGCATGAACAGAGATATACTTTAAGATCCCCATTTTATCCATCGGAGTGAATGTACATCCACTACTCACAGGTAGAAAACCTACAAACGCTAAACACTCATCCCTGGGCCCTGATTCAAAATAAAAAAAAAAAGATTAAATTAAGAATTAACATTTTTATGAATCAGTGATCAGTTTCATAAAATAATTCCTAAATTAATTTTAGGGGTTTATTATTTCAGATTGAAATGAATTCTTCATGTTTATGCAATTCTCATTATCTTTCATTGCAGCATTTATATATTCAATTTTAATCATACATGTGAAATATATAATGTATTTTCAGGGAAACGTAAACAAGAAAGGAAGGGAAGAAAGAGAAGGGAAGAAAGAGTTGGATGATTAATGCGCACTTATTCTCCATTCCGAATTCCTGTATTCGACTCTAGGTGATCATCATACGAACGAGATATAGAAAAAAACATTACTGAAGTCATCTCTATTTTTTAGTCTCAATTTGTATTTCTAATTCAATTTACTAAGTGTGTAAGTCATCATTTGGATAAGTCGTCACATTACTGAAGTCATCTCTATTTTTTAGTCTCAATTTGTATTTCTAATTCAATTTACTAAGTGTGTAAGTCATCATTTGGATAAGTCGTCACATTACTGAAGTCATCTCTATTTTTTAGTCTCAATTTGTATTTCTAATTCAATTCACTAAGTGTGTAAGTCATCATTTGGATAAGTCGTCACATTATTGAAGTCATCTCTATTTTGAAGTCTCAATTAGTATTCAGTTTACTTCAGATAACGTAATTCGGTTTAATCACAAGTCGTCAACATTATAATCAATGTAACTACAGTGACTACATTATTGTCCTTTTATTGAGAAATTTATGTTAATTTTTGATTTCTGGGATAAATCAAAATTCAAATGTTATCATTTTTTGTATCAAAAATTGTAAAAAATTGAATAATTTGTGTGCTATTGAAACATTCAGTTATGGGGAGTTTTAAGCTCAGAAAACTTTGAGCCTGTTTATACAAGTGTTGTAACAAGTGTTGAACAATTCAAAGATCATGTTTTTTATACTTTGTCATGTTAGAAAAAATGTTTTCTAGTATATTGATGTTTCTAAAAAAACATATGATTCAACTTTAAAAGGCCAAGCCTTCTAATAAAATTAGTTTGTCATATATATATATATATTACTTGGTTATTGTCAAGTTTTTTAAAAAATATTTTGGTTTTCTCAGCTTTCTCTGGTGGAAATTTCTTCGTGGAATTCCTCTTCTATACAAGTTCCTCCTCAGACTGTTTTTATGCGAGAGTTTATAACAACCGGATCCTCAGAAAATGGTCGGAGTGCCAAGTCTTCGATTTAAGATCACCAGTCTTATCTGAGACCATAAGTTCACTAGCAAGTTTCACTAGCGATTCCAACAGCTATAGGATGGAACAGTATTATTATATAGGTCACCACTGTGCAATTGAGCCCAGATCATCAGAAAAAGATAAAAGTGAAGATATGTGATGGGATTCATTGAAAATTTTGCATATTTAATTAATTCATTGAACTACTTGATTTGTATGATTTATTTTTTGGGAATTTTCGAATTTGTCATCAATAACTAGTATATATTTCTTTTCAAGTTGTGAGCGATCTAGTTCTCTGTCGACCCATTGAAAGTGAATCGACTCTGAACTGTAGAACTGGACCCAGGGAGCTGAATCTCGCGTGCCACAGCAAGATACAGAGCTCTTCAATGTCTTAACCGTCAGGTGCTGCCCCTAAACAAATCAATAGCGGTAAATCTGTGAACTAACTTATAGCTCGCTTGCCAGAGTAGAATGATAGCGAGCTGTCTAAAATCTTGAACCGTCTAGTGCTGCCCCTTTATCGATATGTATCGGAAAAGTGAATTTATTACTCGCATGCCACAGTAGTTGAGTAGTTGGAACATCATGATAGACTCGTTTTTCTGTGCAGCTATAACGGGAACTATTTCAGATCTGATAATGAATATAAACTCAGTCACAGTTCGATAACAAACGCCGCTGGGTGAAATTGATGTAAACAAATAATCGTGTTGAAATTGAATTTAGTTTAAGATATATTTTCGTGGTAGTTTTTATTTTCAAGCTGTTTACGTTCACTTCAAATGATGAAACGATGAAACCATATTAAATACATCCCTGTTTTAGTGGGGATTTTGAGTTTTGGTCCTTTCCGTATCTTCTAGAAACATCAAGTAGAAAGGCATTAACTGAACCCTATGTCTTTAACTTCAGGAGTCTATATGGAGTTTTCGGATGCCTCTTTTCCTCACTTCTTGCATTCGTCACTATTAGAAATCCGGACAAACTGAATTCAGTTCGACGAGGCCGAAGAACAGAAGATCTGCACTAGCCGCAGGGTTCGTGTTGGCTTGGATCGGTGGGAGGCAATCAAACCCCGACACGTGAAGATGTATCCTCAAAAATGGATACCGGAACGCTTCTCTGGTTTACGATGATTAGTCTGCAGGGATAACTCTTTGGCGGGGCGTGATCGCGTGAATAGCCCAAACTAAACCTTCAGAGTTCACTGTACTACAGCATACAACATCTGATAACTTGCATAATAAAGCGCGGCGTGCATGAAAAGAATTGTATAAATGCGGGCAAGATTCCGTGCCCTGGCAATCGAACGCCGGAGTGGAGGTATTCCATACACTGGTAGGTGAGTCGGAGCATAGACTGGTTGCTTGTCCCATAGAGACCGGTAACCAGTCTAGCCACCTCACGATCAGTCTACATTGAAAAACCATTACTGAAATATGGTTGACGGAAATATTCATTTCATATCAGATTCTGAAATATTTTCTCGTATTGACTACAAAATTTTTATTATCTTTATAAGATAAATCTGCCAAAGCTCAACAATTTGAATTAGTGAAAACCGATGTGCGAAGTCGTCAATTCAGTAGCCCGATAGAGCCCGGTAACCAGTCTAACTGTCAATGTTCATTGCGCGGGAATGAACGGGCAACCAGTCTACGATGAAAAATCATTTCTGAAAAATTATGAACGGAGATATTCATTTTACTTTGAATTTTGAATTATCTTATAAAACTGACAGCCATATTAACCAAAGTATTAATAGTAAATCTGATAAAATCTAATACCGGTTTTAGAATAGGTGAAAACTGATTTATGTGATGCCGTCGGTTCAGAAGACTGATCCGTAGAATCGTTCGCCACTTTCTTCCGGTCCACTTACTTCCGCGTTTGTGATTTGCATACAAGTAGTTTGAATGTTAAATGTATTAAGCCGCGTGTTGATTGGTTGAGGTCAGTGCGGTTTACTGAACGATGACCAGCTGTCAGCTGATCGAATCATTCGTTTCACAGACATTACGACGTAAGTATATTTTACATCTTTGATCAAAAATTGTAGTGTAAAAAAACTCAAAACTAAGGCCTCTATAAATGATCGATTGACTTTAAATGATTACTTTAGCACAGCTCTTGTAGACAATGATTAGGTGTCATAGTAGTTTAGCTCGAAAGTGCACATATAAGGTTAATTTTCATCCCTTATTTAGAGACCGAGGTATTGAGCGTCCATTTCAGCCCTTAAAACATCATCAACCTACCTCAAACTGACTGTTTTTAAATCCAGCAATAGTTAACTATTGACTCATCATGGATTCGATTCAAAAACAATTTTTGATGATCATAGTGATTCGAAACGTTTGAATTTTTGAAAAACACGAATGCTAAACGACGGATCCGGACTTCGATTGCGGCCCAATGCCAGAGTTGATTTTCTTATTTGGAATTTGAAGATATAAATCACTGAAATCAATTGGTTTTCTCAACCAAAATTAAAATTAAGAAGAATTTAGGATGGAGATGTTTGATTTTCATTTTGTCTAAAATGCCGACTTAAAAATTAATTCAATTGAATCAAATTAATGAATTCATCATTTCACGATATTATAGATAATCAAAATGTGAATATGAAATCACCTTTTCAATCGCTGTTTTTGGGTAAGATCGCAGTTTTTAGGTAAGATCGCAGTTTTTAGGTTAGATCGCTGTTTTGAGGTTAGATCACCGTTTTTGGTTAGATTGCTGTTTTGTGTTAGATCACCTTTTGTGTTAGATCACAGTTTTTGTGTTAGATCGCTGTTTTTGGGTTAGATCGCTGTTTTGTGTTAGATCGCTGTTTTAGGTTAGATCGCAGTTTTTAGGTTACATTGCAGTATTTTGGTTAGACCGCAGTTTTTTGTTAGATCGCAGTTTTTAAGTTAGATCGCTGTTTTGGGTTAGATCACAGTTTTTGTGTTAGATCGCTGTTTTAGGTTAGATCGCAGTTTTTAAGTTAGATCGCTGTTTTGGGTTAGATCACAGTTTTTGTGTTAGATCGCTGTTTTAGGTTAGATCGCAGTTTTTAAGTTAGATCGCTGTTTTGGGTTAGATCACAGTTTTTGTGTTAGATCGCTGTTTTTAGGTTAGATCGCAGTTTTTAGGTTACATTGCAGTATTTGGGTTAGACCGCAGTTTTTTTGTTAGATCGCAGTTTTTAAGTTAGATCGCTGTTTTGGGTTAGATCACAGTTTTTGTGTTAGATCGCTGTTTTTAGGTTAGATCGCAGTTTTTAGGTTACATTGCAGTATTTGGGTTAGACCGCAGTTTTTTTGTTAGATCGCAGTTTTTAAGTTAGATTGCTGTTTTGGGTTAGATCACAGCTTTTGTGTTAGATCACAGTTTTTGGGTTAGACCACAGTTTTTTTGTTAGATCGCAGTTTTTAAGTTAGATCGCTGTTTTGGGTTAGATCACAGTTTTTGTGTTAGATCGCTGTTTTTAGGTTAGATCGCAGTTTTTAGGTTACATTGCAGTATTTGGGTTAGACCGCAGTTTTTTTGTTAGATCGCAGTTTTTAAGTTAGATTGCTGTTTTGGGTTAGATCACAGCTTTTGTGTTAGATCACAGTTTTTGGGTTAGACCACAGTTTTTTTGTTAGATCGCAGTTTTTAAGTTAGATCGCTGTTTTGGGTTAGATCACAGTTTTTGTGTTAGATCGCTGTTTTTAGGTTAGATCGCAGTTTTTAGGTTACATTGCAGTATTTAGGTTAGACCGCAGTTTTTTTGTTAGATCGCAGTTTTTAAGTTAGATCGCTGTTTTGGGTTAGATCACAGTTTTTGGGTTAGATCGCTGTTTTGGGTTAGATCACAGTTTTTGTGTTAGATCGCTGTTTTGGTGTTAGATCGCTGTTTTGGGTTAGATCACAGTTTTTGGGTTAGATCGCTGTTTTTGGGTTAGATCGCTGTTTTGGGTTAGATCACAGTTTTTGGGTTAGATCGCTGTTTTTGGGTTAGATCGCTGTTTTGGGTTAGATCACAGTTTTTGGGTTAGATCGCTGTTTTTGGGTTAAATTGCTGTTTTTGTGTTGGATCATTGTTTTTTGTGTTAGATCATTGTTTTTGGGTTAGATCGATGTTTTTGTGTTAGATCGCATTTTTGTGTTAGATCACTGGTTTTTTGTTAGATTGCAGTTTTTAGGTTAGATCGCTGTTTTTGAGTTAGATCGCTGTTTTGTGTTAGATCGCCGTTTTGTGTTAGATCGCCGTTTTTAGGTTAGATTGCTGTTTTTAGGTTAGATCGCAGTTTTTGTGTTAGATCACTGTTATTGTGTTAGATAGCAGTTTTTAGGTTAGATCGCTGTTTTTGGGTTAGATCGCTGTTTTTGAGTTAGATCGCTGTTTTTAGGTTAGATCGCAGTTTTTGTGTTAGATCACTGTTATTGTGTTAGATAGCAGTTTTTAGGTTAGATCGCTGTTTTTAGGTTAGATCGCTGTTTTTAGGTTATATCGCAGTTTTTGTGTTAGATCACTGTTATTGTGTTAGATAGCAGTTTTTAGGTTAGATCGCTGTTTTTGAGTTTAATCGCCTTTTTGGGTTAGATCACAGTTTTTGTGTTAGATCACAGCTTTTAGGTTAGATTGCTGTTTTTAGGTTAGATCCCTTTTTTTTCTTAGATCGCAGTATTTAGGTTAGATCGCTTTTTTTGGATTAGATCGCTGTTTTTGGGTTAGATCGCAGTTATTGTGTTAGATCGCAGTTTTTTGTTAGATCGCTGTTTTTGGGTTAGACCGCAGTGTTTAGGTTAGATTGCAGTTTTTGGGTTAGAACACTGTTTTTCTGTTAGATCGCAGTTTTTTGTTAGATCGCTGTTTTAGGTTGGATCGCTGTTTTAGGTTAGATCGCAGTTTTTTGTTAGGTCGCTGTTTTTGGGTTAGAAAGCTGTTTTTGTGTTAGATTGGTGTTTTTAGGTTAGATCGCTATTTTTGTGTAAGATCGCTGTTTTTGGGTTAGATCGCTGTATTTGGGTTAGATCGCTGTCTTTGTGTTTTTGTCAATCATCATATCAAGATTTGCAATCCCAGTTGCCTTCAAGTTTCATATAGAGAATTAGTGGATGTGGTGTCCCTGGACCCCTACACGCACCATATAGAGAATTAGTGGATGTGGTGTTCCTGGACCCCTACATGCACCATATAGAGAATTAGTGGATGTGGTGTCCCTGGACCCCTACATGCACCATATAGAGAATAAGTGGATGTGGTGTCCCTGGACCCCTACATGCACCATATAGAGAATTAGTGGATGTGGTGTCCCTGGACCCCTACATGCACCATATAGAGAATTAGTGGATGTGGTGTCCCTGGACCCCTACATGCACCATATAGAGAATTAGTGGATGTGGTGTCCCTGGACCCCTACATGCACCATATATAGAATTAGTGGATGTGGTGTTCCTGGACCCCTACATGCACCATATAGAGAATTAGTGGATGTGGTGTCCCTGGACCCCTACATGCACCATATAGAGAATTAGTGGATGTGGTGTCCCTGGACCCCTACATGCATCATATAGAGAATTAGTGGATGTGGTGTCCCTGGACCCCTACACGCACCATATAGAGAATTAGTGGATGTGGTGTCCCTGGACCCCTACACGCACCATATAGAGAATTAGTGGATGTGGTGTCCCTGGACCCCTACACGCACCATATAGAGAATTAGTGGATGTGGTGTCCCTGGACCCCTACACGCACCATATAGAGAATTAGTGGATGTGGTGTTCCTGGACCCCTACATGCACCATATAGAGAATTAGTGGATGTGGTGTCCCTGGACCCCTACATGCACCATATAGAGAATAAGTGGATGTGGTGTCCCTGGACCCCTACATGCACCATATAAAGAATTAGTGGATGTGGTGTCCCTGGACCCCTACATGCACCATATAGAGAATTAGTGGATGTGGTGTCCCTGGACCCCTACATGCACCATATAGAGAATTAGTGGATGTGGTGTCCCTGGACCCCTACATGCATCATATAGAGAATTAGTGGATGTGGTGTCCCTGGACCCCTACATGCACCATATAAAGAATTAGTGGATGTGGTGTCCCTGGACCCCTACATGCACCATATAGAGAATAAGTGGATGTGGTGTCCCTGGACCCCTACATGCACCATATAGAGAATTAGTGGATGTGGTGTCCCTGGACCCCTACATGCACCATATAGAGAATTAGTGATGTGGTGTCCCTGGACCCCTACATGCACCATATAGAGAATTAGTGGATGTGGTGTCCCTGGACCCCTACATGCACCATATAGAGAATTAGTGGATGTGGTGTCCCTGGACCCCTACATGCACCATATAGAGAATTAGTGGATGTGGTGTCCCTGGACCCCTACATGCACCATATAGAGAATTAGTTCACTGAACCAGAATAAGACCGACTGATATATTTTCAAATGATTTAATATTTTTACTTGTTTTTCTAGATGCCAAAAGCCACTAAGAAAACCCGGGGCGCGGGGCCCTCAACATCTAGCCCCTATAATAAAGTAAGTACAAATTTACTGCTTCCATGCTTATTTATTCATCCCATACTTAGTATTTTGTACCCCTGGGTCCAGTTTCACAAAAAGGATTAACGCCTAAATTGATTTAAGATAAACTGAATTAATGAAGAAATTAAATTGATTTAAGAGTTAAACCTGTTTGTGAAACTAGGCCCTGAATTGCATCTAGAATGAAAAAAAAGAAAAAAAAATATTGAAAATAACGTTGGTGAAATATTTCTGGATCTTTCTGGATTTCTGCTCAATGCATCGTTTAGTAAAATATCGATATTCTCTAAAAGTAAAGATATAAGAATAAAAATATTGTATTGAATCGTGATTAGTTACTGTATGCGCTGCTAGTTGTTGCCCAACCCATAGCCTCATTTCTCTCCATTCTAAATTTGCATTGTTTAACATTGTCTGGTCGCTATGGAAACTATTTATTTAAGTTTCTTTGTGGTATCCATGGCAACAGTAACGTTTAGGTAGTGGCACCAATTATGGGTCCCAACGTTCCCATGGCGATACATGAGAACATTTATCCTATTTTTGACCTACATGACGTAAGATGGTAGTGAGTCGATGACGTCATTTTCGTCTCACCACTAATGAAAAAAAAAATTAAATGAAAAAAAAGGAAGAAATCGTTAGAATTACGTTTATGAAATTTTTCTGGATCGGCTAAATGTATTGTTCCATTAAATATCGACATTCTCTAAAATTATAGGCATCAATATCAAAATGATGATACAGCAGACTCCGCTTAACTCTGTTCTATTTGGACCATTAATTAACCGAATACCAACTTTTTAAAATTTTAGGATTTTTACGTTAAGGATCAGAAAATGTGTATGCAATTTCAACCGGGTACCGAGTAGGGTGGCCGAGTCTACTGTAGTCTGCTGCCCCCTCGAATCAATTACCTTATTATCTCTCAATTTGCATTGTTTGACCTCGTCTGGTTGCTATGGAAACTATTTAGTTATATCAGGAACGGTTTTTTCGAGGTAACCAGTGGCAACAGTTAACAGGCGTGTCCGTCCTAGAGATAAACTGTCTGATTTCACAGCCACATCCGTCCTAGAGATAAACTGTTAGATAAACTCTGATTTCGCGTCTGTCCTATTTCTTGTCATTGTATGAATATGTTTTCTCTTTTATAGGGTACAGCGCAGCAACAACAACAACAACAACAACAACAGCAACAACAACAACAAAAATTTGATATTTCTATGTCCGGAATAGACGTAAGTTATCGTAAACGCCTGTTTGAAGTCATCATTCTTGAGCTTGAAACCGAAATTTATATTATAGAATATTAAACCCTGCTTCTGCTACTGACAGGTAATGTCCGTCATACATTACTGCATCGTCAAATCTATACCAGGGTGCACCCAGGCAGATCGTTCGCATCATCACATGCAAAGGGCTGATTATTTTGGAACCCAGTTTTTATCAGCTGGAACATTCTGCACATTCGACCATATTGATTGATAGCCCGTTATAGACGAGTGGAGAAAAACTGAAAAACCAGTTCGGAAAAACTTCGATTGATTTCACTCACATTTACAGAAATTTGGTCCGACCCCAAAACCATTTACTTACACTATACAAATCAGATCAGGTTTTTAACATTGTCTTTGATTGTATTTTCAGTTTTTACCCACAACGCCGCCCAGTGGTGTTTCGACGCCGGTAAGTGATAACTATTTTCTAATAAATCACGCTTATTTCAATTTGTAATTTGAAAATAGAGGGTAGTAGCTGTTATGTATAAATTATGCTAATTAGGAATAAATTCAAATTCGATTAAGTCTCATCATCGTAGAAGTCATATATTAATGATGCTATCTCTAAAGTTGTCATTTAAATTAAGTGTTATATTTACTACTTCATTTGCTTCATGACCCAAAAACCTCTACTATATAACTACTGGTTTTGTTCTAATCTTGGAGAATTTGCTGCAAAATTTACTTATCATTTGTTAAACAGTTTTTATTGAAAACCTGAATCAGTGATACATGCATTCATGAATATCCATCTAATATTTTGTTTTATTTTATCTTTACAGGATTTATCACCGATACAGCACGTGGACGTAAGAGATTAAACATTGATCTTGAATTTTAAGTTCAAACTAATTTATTTTTTATCTCACTCGGGACTATAGTTATTGCGTTCACTTTGCGTCCAGTTGTCTCGGGTAGTTTTTGATTTATCGTGTTGATAATTGGTTTATATACTCAAACTCAAAATATCGGCGCAATCGGAATTAAGATGGCGCACTTGTATGTCCATTTTTTTCCCCGGCAAAATTAGCACTTTAGCAGATTTTAAGGATCAATTCTGTTGTTATATTACATTGAAATCAGAGTTTAATATATATCGGTATAGAGCAGATTTTTGCTCTAGTTATAAATAAAGTTATAAATAATCTCATGACATGTTCTGTATATGTGTAGTGAGTTTCAATGTCTTTGGTTCCTTTTAAACCAGGGGGAGTTAAATTTGAAAATGTCAGATCGTCGAGCATTTCAGACCGCATCCAAAGTGGGTCCCTGCACCCCTAGTTATACCGTTAATATTTTAATAATACATTAATATTTTTATTTGATAGAATATATTGATATACCATACATTGATATCGGTCTTGTAATTGGATCAACAACCATGAGATCAAAACACAGCAAATATGAACCTGCTGTGAATCAATAGATTTGTGATAAATGTAATGAAATTGTTATTTTTCATATTGACTTTTTGAGTTAAGGGTCTGTTGTATAAGAGTCTTTGGTCTCGCGTGTCAATGTATGATATCAATCTGTTGTATTTCCTCGTTCCAATGTTTAAAAGGTGTTCGTCACCTTATATTAATAAACTACTTTAACCATTAGATGGCGCCATAAGTGTGATATTTGATTTATGGGATACCCGCAAAACCAGCTATTCCACCAGATGGCGCAACGAGTAGTAGGTCGTTCGTTGTCAAAATTAGTTCATTTTCGATGAACTTTGAACTGGTTTGAAGAAGAAATACTTTCATTCTTCTACTCTGACATCGGTTTAGTTTTCATTAATAATTGATTCATTTAAGAGAACAATTCATTCAGATTTAATTGAAATGTACAAGAAAATCGAACGCAGACGACCAACTATTTACTAGCGACACCTGGTGGATCCTCGCCTGCCATAAGTGGAATCCTCGATTGCTACAGTAAGACTGCGGGTATCCCATTGTTTGGCGTGTGAAGTAAAGTAAAGTTAGAAAACGGATGTTTAACTTTGTTGTGAAACGAAAGCGTTTTGGAGATTTTTAAACCAATCAAATCAATATTTTGATATTACGCTTGAAACCCTTCCCACTCATATTCTACTTACTAAGTATATATTCTTGTTTCCGTGGAAATCATGGTGAGTGGCGCCATCTATACAGTGGAGTTAGCTTTATAAATCGAGCTTGCTTCGACAAGTGGCTCCATCTATTCCCTAATACTGAAGCGAGGTAACCAGCAGCGCCCTCATATACAGGAAATGAACGCCTATCAAGTTTAACAATGCACGGTGTATTGACCACAGCGACCGGTGATAATTATATCAATGTTGATTAGCTATTGCCATAGACAGGTCCGTAGCGTTTGACTGGACCAGAACGGGGCCCCCTAACCAAAACAAATTTTGAAAACGTGCCCAGATAAATTGCCTCTGGGAGATGATTTAACGAGGTTTTGATTAAATGAACAAATTTTAATATTTGTAAGTTTAACATTTCTGTTTTTAATTTTTCTTTGCGAGGAACTGAATTTTCGAACCCCCCCGAACCGCCTCAAGCTACGTTCCTGATATAGTGCTAGCTATACCTGAATACTTTTCTCTTATTGAAATTGTCTAAAAAACCAGCACCTTGAACTAATGAACGTCATAATGAAAATGTTTAAAAATTCAACCGTTAATGAATTTGACTAATGTATTTTTTTTATTTTCATTTCTAGCATCAGTTTGCCTCAGAGGCAAGGTCGCCGTCGCTTAATGTAAGTATCAGTGACGCCCTCAATCTCACATGCCTCACTTCCCTCCTAATGTAACCATTTTTATGAAATTCCTCAAGAAAATATATACTAGTAATCTTAGAATACACGTTTTTGTACCCAGACCCCTTCATTCTACTGAACTACCGTGTAATAAGTGCCTGTTGTGTTCATTTTCTGTTGCATTGATTTATATATTATTTCTATTTACAGTTGTCAAACAACAGCAGCAGCAGCAACAGCAGCAGCAGCGCACCCCTCCCGCCGGAGACGCCTCTCGACTTGCAAGCAAGAAGTAAGTTCAGTCTTCAAATACAATTTCAACGCATTCAATTTTTTGTATGGCGTTAAAACGGTTAAAGTTGTGACTAGTTTTCATAACTCCGTGACGTCATATTTCCATCGAGTACCGGACCCTTTCCTATGTTTTTTGCCAATTTGGATTGAATGATCGCCAGCGGTTTTTCTATACGACCCGGCTCTGCTGTATTGCATTTAGCCATCCTTTTTCTTGGCGTTTTTATAAGAAGGTGTTTGATTTTGTCTCTAAGGGATTTAGGAATTTAAGAGACACTTGTACTTTCTATGCAGTGAGTTTGTTCTGTTTTTGTTCCCTCGTGAATTTTATTTTTGTTTGAATCAAATCAAATCAGTGCATCTTTCTTGAATTGCGTGTATGTTATAATATTATGTTAGTTATAACGTTAAAATATCTGTTATATTTAAACCGAATATTTAATTGTTGTATTTTGAATGCGATAATGCCGCTCCCTGCTAAAGTCCAGCGTCGTCATCGTGAGGGATGCGGTCATCTGTTCGGGCCCTGATTACGTTCTGTGTTCATCCTGTTGGGCTACATCGGGCGTTATATGAGTTAATCCTTCCTCGACTTGCGGATTGTGGTCGGAAGATCTATGGGTTCGGGCCGATAAGTCCCGGAAACAGAAAGTACAGTTTCTGCCGATGTGCCCATTGATGTCTCTATTTCAGAACATCACAGCGGTCGCCGGCTGTACAAGCACGGTCGGCTTCCCAACTCCTTTCTCTGAGGAGGATCGCTGGTTCTCTAGTAACGGTCAGTCACCAGTCAATCAACGGTTCAGCTGGTTCAGTTTCCCAGGTATCGGCGCGCGACAGTCGGGATACCTGCACAGGAACTCAGGTCTGGTCCGGGCTACTCCGAGCACCGGTCCGGTCCAGGCCTCACTGGGTAATGAACATCTGGTCCGGTCCGGGCGGCTTCGAGCACCGGTCCGGTCCAGGCATCACCAGATACTGAACATCCTGTCCAGTCAGCTCCGTGCACCGGTCCGGTCCAGGCATCACCGGGTACTGAACATCTGGTCCGGTAGCTTCGAGAACTGGTCCGGTCCAGGCATCACCGGGTACTGAACATCTGGTCCGGTAGCTTCGAGAACTGGTCCGGTCCAGGCATCACCGGGTACTGAACATCTGGTCCGGTAGCTTCGAGAACTGGTCCGGTCCAGGCATCACCGGGTACTGAACATCTGGTCCGGTAGCTTCGAGAACTGGTCCGGTCCAGGCATCACTGAGTACTGAACATCCAGTCTGGTCCGGTCCAGGCATCACCGGGTACTGATCATCCAGTCCGGTCCGGTCCAGGCATCACTGGGACTGAACATCCAGTCTGGTCCGGTCCAGGCATCACCGGGTACTGATCATCCAGTCCGGTCCGGTCCAGGCATCACCGGGTACTGAACATCCAGTCTGGTCCGGTCCAGGCATCACCGGGTACTGAACATCCAGTCTGGTCCGGTCCAGGCATCACCAGTTACTGAACATCCAGTCCGGTCCGGTCCAGGCATCACCGGGTTCTGATCATCCAGTCCGGTCCGGTCCAGGCATCACCGGGTACTGAACATCCAGTCCGGTCCGGTCCAGGCATAACTGGGTACTGAACATCCAGTCCGGTCCGGTCCAGGCATCACTGGGTACTGAACATCCAGTCTGGTCCGGTCCAGGCATCACCGGGTAATGAACATCCAGTCTGGTCCGGTCCAGGCATCACTGGGTACTGAACATCCGGTCCGGTCCGGTCCGGTCCAGGCATCACCGGGTACTGAACATCCAGTGCGGTCCAGTCCAGGCATCACCGGGTACTGAACAGGGTTCGTCGCGGTGCTTGAAAAGCTTGAAATGGCTTGAATTTGAAAAATACTACTCAAGCGCTTGAAAACAGCTTGAAAATAGATCGAAAGCTTGAAATAATTATTTTTGACTTGAAATAAAAAGTTATGGCTTGAAATGCTTGATTATCACAAATTTTCTTCTTCGCGAATTTTTTTCGATGAAATCGCAGACAGAATATGTTCTTGAGTTGTTTCTACGCGTGCGTCATGTTTTAGGCATCAATAAAGAAATTAATTGAATTGTATTGAATCGCTATGAGACTCTTGTGGTGAAACTCTACGGTGTCTGGAGACATGAACATACGGGGAAATTTCAGTCATGCATGTTATCGAGCATTGATGTAAAATGGCATTGAAATCCCACACCAGGAGTGAGAGCCATGTTGAAGGCACCGCGACCTAGTCAAAGTCATTGAACATTACAAATTTCGTATTAGGCCATCCAAAAATCAAGGTCTGTTTGCCGTCATCCGACCGACCCGACTTCAAAGGTACCCAGTGGAAACTTTTTTCTTGGATTCATTGAAATAAATTGTATTTTTGATACAAATGGCCGACCCACTGCCGATGTATGAGCTATGTATGTTTGAAGTTAAGTGTGCATCATGTGAAAACATGCCTCGACTATTTACTTGAAGTTTTCCAGGAAACTGGCAGTGTTCCAATAAGCTGCCATTCATTCTAAAGCTGGTAATGTTATAGCGTGCATATATTCAATCTACTGTTTCATTTTGAACGCAGATTTCGGATGTTGTTTCCGCTAAAAGTGGTGATGATAAATTTGTTGTTTTTTTTTGCCCCAAAATTTTGCAAAAAAAATGATGCTACCTTCCTACTGACTTATCCCAAAAATTTTAGTAGGTGTAACGGCAAAACAGACAATTAATTTGGGATGGCCAAATATCCAAATCTTGATTGAAATGAATATTTAAGCTAGGAAATGCTGAAAATCATTGTGATGAACAGGTTTCATCTCTAACAGAATCGTATCAACTCGGAGGTTCCACTGGAATCAAAATTTTACCTCTTTTTTAACATTTTTATACGAACCTGTTCAAAATAGGCAAATTGGCTGCGACTAACGAAAATTGCTTCCAACGTGCCTTAAAAAATAGTTTGAAAATGGTATAAATCTAGCTTGAAATGGCTTGAATTTCACCTGAGCTTGAGACAATGAACCCTGCTGAACATCTGGTCCGGTCAGCTTCCAGCACCGGTCCGGTCCAGGCATCACCGGTTACTGAACATCCGGTCCGGTCAGCTTCCAGCACCGGTCCAGGCATCACCAGGTACTGAACATCTGGTCTGGTCCGGGCGGCCTGGCATCAATGTTTCGAATTTAAAACATAGTTATCATGGTTCTAGGTTTGGTAGAGGGCGCTCTTCTACCAGATGCAGGAGCGAGGTCACCTTCACGGAGATCGAGATCGAGGGATTATGATTGATTCTGTAGGAACCATCATCATTCATCAGTTCAGGTCGAGGGACCGTTTAGGAAGTTCACGTCTTTGACGTCGAGGGACCGTTTAGGAAGTTCACATCTTTCACGTCGAGGGACCGTTTAGGAAGTTCACGTCTTTGACGTCGAGGGACCGTTTAGGAAGTTCACGTCTTTCACGTCGAGGGACCGTTTAGGAAGTTCACGTCTTTCACGTCGAGGGACCGTTTAGGAAGTTCACGTCTTTCACGTCGAGGGACCGTTTAGGAAGTTCACGTCTTTCACGTCGAGGGACCGTTAAGGAAGTCGTCACAATAATCAGGATTTCCGCGATTTTGAAAGTCAGATTTTAAACTTGTTATTGTCATTGTAAGCTACCGCAGTTACAGGTAAGCCTATTCTTGATTGCCCGAGACAGGCGTGCAGATATTGTTCCCGACTTAAGTTTTTGGTTGATTTTCTTGTGACTTGTTTGTTTTAGGGGTGAGATGGATGAGCCTTATTGTTTTTGACATATATAGGTCATCCAAGATGGCCGCCACAGCCATTTCAATGTGGGAAATAGCCATTTTGAAGCTTGTGACAACTCTACAATCTACAGTTTCAAACCAATTTACCAATTACTTATTCTGTGGTTTCATAATGGTAAGAGGATGAGCCTTATTGTTTTTGACATATATAGGTCATCCAAGATGGCCGCCACAGCCATTTCAATGTGTGAAATAGCCATTTTGAAGCTTGTTACCGCTCTACGGACTTAAGTTTTAAGCTTAAGACTTAAGATGGCCACCACAGTTATATCAATGTCTTAAATCTTATCCGATTTGGAGCTTGTTACTGCTCTAAGATGTAGAGGTTTAGAGGTTTATAATTTCATTCATACTTGTACTGTGGTTTATTTATGGTGGTCAGAGGATGAGCCCTATTACAATTTGCATTCTCTACTTGACTCACTGGTCAAGGGTTAATATCTAGTTTGATAAATGTGGAGCATGTCGGTGAATCATCCCCCCCTCCCCCGGACTCTGATCTCAATGTCTGATGTCAATCGTCAGCAGTTTCAATGGAATAGGCTCGATTAGGTGTGGAACAAGTGGAATCCTCGATTGCCACAGTCGAACCTAGAGTATTAAGAGCTCAATTAGGTTCTTCTTTGCGTCTCTTCTCCAGTTGGAGTGCTCCAGTTTCCACCGAATGGAGGAAGATTCGAGATGTGCAGATTCAAGTCCACCATGCGGACTCCGGCTCCGGCTCCGGCAGCTCAAGGTTCAGCCCGAACTCACACAATGCCATCTCAAGCATCCGTACTTTCTCAAGCGGCTACTAATGCTGTTTGGAGAACAAGTGCACAGCTCCAACATTCTCGTGCCCCTTCTGGTCAGAATAATTCTAGTTCATATCGGGGAATGCTCCTAAAAGGAGCTCTTCCTCTCGGAGAAACTCAAAATGAATGCTCGGGGCCAGTGAGAGGTTGTCTATAACGAGCAGCCACCTACTGATCCGGCGTTCCCGGGTCGTATCACGGCGGCTACTGTCTTCAATTCTGAACACCTCCCGACATGCGCCCGAAAGCAGGTCACGAGACACTAATCTCGTTAGCTCTCAAAGATCTGGCCAAAAAGAGAGCAATAGAACCAGTACGGGACGAAGCCACATCCGGCTGGTTTTCATGAATATTTATGCTCCTGAAGACCACAAGGCGTCGATGGACTGTCATTCCTCGAGTGGCACCTGGATATCCCGAGGCTTCCGATGACTAAAACAGGGAGGTAATTCAAGGTCTCCGTCGAGGTTAATGGGCGGCTTCATTGGACCTGAAAGATGTCAGGTTCCTATTCACCCGAAATCTCATCAATTTCACAGAATGAAGTGGAAACGCCGCCAGTTCCAGTTCAGGTCTCTTCCAGTCGGCCTCAGTACAGCCCACGCCCTGGGTATTTACCAGCTTGGGTCAAGTCCAGAAGGTACACTACACTCCAGGGCTGGGTTTCATAGATATGGAAGAAAAATAATTCCAGGGAACATTTTGAAATTTGTCAGTTATAACCATGGTTTCTCATTGTTAGTATGGTGGTTGAGGATTTATCCCTTTGGATAACTTTGATACTCAGTCTATGAAACCGGGTCCTGGAGTATTTGTCTGTTGGTTTACCTCGACGACTGGTTACTAGTACCAAACTCGACTATAGAATGTCAGGAGGCGGTGACCGCTGTCGACCGCTGTCGTAGACTTAGTTCACCAGTTCCGCATAAACTTAGTAAAATCTCACTTGATGCCGTCCCAACAGTTCACATCTCCGGATCAGCACGGTCTTTCCGTCCATGGCTCGAGTAGCCAAACTTCAAGAAGCGTAGTTACCACAAACGAGAGGACAGCTAGTTATCGGTGACGCCTGTGGCTAAATGCAATACCGCAGTGCCAGGGGTCGTATCTCTGGCTATCTACACATTCAGAGAATATTAACTAAAACCATAGGAAAGGGTCAAGCACTACTCCGAAAAAAAACAAATTTTATTTCCAAAAAATTATGATATTATATGGATTGCATGCTGTGTGGAAGAAGTTTTCAAAATTATTTAGGAGCTTATTATAATTTGAATACATGAATTGAGAGCAATTTGAAATGTGTTGATATCTGAAAGTGTTTCCATTGACTTCACTCATTCACCTGATGAAGCTTCTATACATTAGTACCCAAAGCTTGTGTGTCAAATAAACTAGTTACACGTCCTATAAAGTATTACTTGTCTCGTTATATATTCTAAACCCCAGTTAACAATTCCAGTAAGTCAGGTTTAGGGAATAGATATTTAAACCTTCAGATGAAACCGATGTGATACAATTCCAGTAAGTCAGGTTTAGGGAATAGATATTTAAACCTTCAGATGATACCGATGTGATACAATTCCAGTAAGTCAGGTTTAGGGAATAGATATTTAAACCTTGAGATGAAACCGATGTCATACAATTCCAGTAAGTCAGGTTTAGGGAATAGTTATTTAAACATTCAGATGAAACCGATGTAATACAATTCCAGTAAGTCAGGTTTAGGGAATAGATATTTAAACCTTGAGATGATACCGATGTGATACAATTCCAGTAAGTCAGGTTTAGGGAATAGATATTTAAACCTTGAGATGAAACCGATGTGATACAATTCCAGTAAGTCAGGTTTAGGGAATAGATATTTAAACCTTCAGATGATACCGATGAATTTAGCAATTTTGAATGAATTAAACCAATATGAGATTTCGATCCTAAGAATATTTGAAGCTTGTGTTTAACGTTACTAAATATTAATATTATATAAAGCTAGAAGGACACGAGGGTATCCATTTTTTTGCCCGATCGCAACGATTCAATTCGCTGGTGAATTTATACGCCCGATACGAGTGGGTACCGATCTATTTATAAATCGGCCATCACGGTGATTTCGTCGCCCGCCGACATTAAACATGTTCGATATTTACGCCGGTGTTCAGGTCACTTGTTAATTCGCTCGTCTTGTCGGCAAGCTTAAAAAGATTTAGAAAAAACTACAAATTCTCATTCCTGAATGAACTGGATTCATCTGGGTTCAGTTTCATGAGACTCAGTTCAAACTGCTCTAGAATTTGAGTTTGTAATTAATGTATGTGATTATAATGAATTGTATTTTTTGTTTTACAGCTTTGGCATTTCGGTTAAGTCGTGCGTTCCGGCGGGAGGAGTTTGTACGTTTGTTTCTCCCGGAGTGTAAGTAGTTTAACTATTTTCATACAATATCATTTAGTGTGACGTATGTCACTGATAATCAAAATCTAATAATAACTGTTGATCCGTAGTATTAACATTGTGCAATTGAAATCCTATAGTTGTTTTTAGAAAGGATAAATGGCGCCATCAATGTGACAATCGATTGTAAAGTTTAAGAAATGAATGTTTAACCTCGCCGAGTACCAGAATTCTTAACCGTAGCATCGAAACCATTCGACTTGTTGTTTAATGTATTTCTCTCTATTTTTATTTTACAGTGATGATCATTTTACAAGACTGCCCGTTTGGGGACTTGGTGGGGGAATTCAAAAGAAACTTGGTTCCCGATAGGATACCACCACCGGTTAATCCTATGTCGCCCGCTGCTGCCCCTCCCCAAAATCCGATAAATTCGCCTCAGCAGCGGCCTGTCAGACAGCCGCCCCCGGCCGCCACTCGTTCGTCAGACAGAGTCCGGGGACGGCTGTTTGAAGGAGATCTGACGGAGGTAAGAATCTTTATTTGTTTTCATATTTTATTCAGGATATCAGTTGAAGTTCAGCAAATAAATTACCAGACCTGTAAACAGAAGAGTAGTCATAAATTTCCATTTGCGGGTAAAACCCCATAGTCGAAAACCTTCGGTTATTGATCTATATCTGCTTAAGACCAATGGTTGTACACACGAGTGCGAAAACTTATCGCTCAAACTTTGATTGTATCCATGGTAACGCGTACAGTATACTATGCGTGACTTACCGTTTCCTATCACTGAATACAATACTGTTTTAGACCATGAGCGCCATCTGCGGCGGTCATAACGGACTGAGTGGTGATTGGCTGAAATGCTCGTCTACCGTGGTGACGATTATTCGGTGTTACACGTGCAGCAGACACGTCTCTGAATATCTAACATTTGATTGTTGTAACTCATCGGGAAAAATATGTTTATGAGTCGATTTTTTGTCGAAATTTTGTTCGGCAGAAAATTGGCTGCGTACGTCAAGAAGGCGGCTGATATTTGTATCGTGTGACCCCTCGTCCCGGTAATATGCCGACCCACGTACACCTGAGACCAGTTGCAGAGCTTAGAATTAAGACCGTTTTAAGACCAACTTAGTTCTATAGCCAATCTAATAACTTAAGACCAGTCTTTAGATTTAAGACCACTTTTGGACTTAAGTCTTGACCATGGAATCGGCCCCAGATGCTTATTCCGCTGTATTGGATGCTGACATGCTCGTGTCTTCCAGCAATGTTGTTATTCACCAAAAATATCATGTTTTGTTCGAATAACACGATTCATCTGAGTCTGGGTTTAACGGATGACACGTTCAAACAGAACTACGAAATCAATATCAGAAGTCCTTTTATATTGAAACGGTCCCAGAAGTCCCTGTTATAATGGGTACTTTTTCAAAAAAAGTAACGAGAACTCCGATGGCTTTCCGTATCGGTAAAAACTAACTATTTCTATGAGCGTCACTCGTAGATTTACCGAAACGCCACCTTGTGACACGATATCCTAACTACGTATAGGTGTTTTATTTGTTGAATCGCTGGTTTCTCATTCTCATTTTTTATACTTGTGTTTAATTTTATACTAAACAAATTTTTCACTTTTTCTCTTTACAGACACGACCACCGCCAAAAAAAACTAGAACAAAAAGGAAAAGAAAAGTTGCGGTCGTCGTGGCTCCGCAGGGAGGAGGAGCAAGAGTGGTCCCGGCGGATGGTGCGGCTGACGAAGGTAATCGGGAGGAAGGGGAGGGGATAAATAGGAAGCGGCCGAGGAGGGATGGTGGTGGGGCTGGGGATGGTGCGGGTCCTGCTCCTCCTGCTCCTCCATCCGTATCTCGGGCGGTCACTCGTTCACTCGCCAAAAAGCTGGCGAGTGAACGAGTGGCCCGAGAGGTAGAGGTGGTGGCCCGACATACGGATGGAATGTGGGAGGAGCGGCTTCGTTCGGGGACAATTCCGGATTTGTTAACTGATTTAAAAAATATTCTTTCAGTGAAGGGATATTAGGTGCCTTGAACGCATGAGTCGTTCATGTGCGCCTAATATGCCTTCACTGAAAAAAAATCAACTATAACATGTACCACATATTTTTTGATTTAATTTTAGTCCAATTCCACAATTATTTCGGCTTACAATAGTGTCTTCAATTCTTTAAAGCCCAAAGCACCTTTTTGACTCAACATCCAGTATGAAGGTGGCCGGGAATCGGGCCTGTTTTCTTCCATTTTTGTATCCCGCCCAGCATACTGGTTGTTGACTCGAAAAGGTGCTCGCTCTGGGAGCTTATCAAAGGCAGGTGATGGGAAAGGTGCCATCACACACTCTCCTTTGATAAGTTTCCTAGAGTGTCACGGGCTTTAACGGGTTGAATTCACTATAATACCAATTTTCCAAAATCAATTTAATTTCTTTCAGGCCATTCTTTTTCCATGTTTTTCTGGTACATGTTATGGTTGATTTCCATTTTCGAAAATCCGGAATTGAAGCCGTTCGAAGTCGGGGGGATGGTGGTGGGGTTGGGTTAGTTTAGGGTTCCTCTCTGATTACCTTCTTTAGCTCATCATCCGTGCAGGTGGCGCTTGCTCTTCTAGCCGGTGTTCCCTGGGGTAAACATTTTAAATTTAAAAAATCAAAAATAAAAAAAAAATTATAAAATCTTTAAAAATCTCATCTCATTTCATCCAATTTATTTATTTGCGGGTGCGATGCCTATCGCACCCATTCATGTCATCCATCAAAAAAAAAATTAAAACTAAAAACGAAAAAAAATATAAAAATTTAAAAAATCTCATCTCATTTCATCCAATTTATTTGCGGGTGCGATTCCTATCGCACCCATTCATGTCATTCATCCAAAAAAAATAAAAAACGAAAAACGAAAAAAAAATATAAAAATTAAAAAAATCTCATCTCATTTCATCCAATTTATTTATTTGCGGGTGCGATCCATATCGCACCCATTCATGTCATTCATCAAAAAAAAATTAAAACTAAAAACGAAAAAAAATATAAAAATTTAAAAAATCTCATCTCATTTCATCCAATTTATTTATTTGCGGGTGCGATTCCTATCGCACCCATTCATGTCATTCATCCAAAAAAAATTTAAAAACTAGAAATTAAAGTTCTAAGTTTGTTGTTAGATTCTATTGAAAGAACGTTGTAAAGTTCTTAATTTGTCGTAAAAAACGTTAGAAAAAAAGAACTTCTTAAAGTTCTCAATCTGCCGTAAAATGCAATTGAAAAGATTATAACTCACATGAAAATTAAAAAGATAAAATAATTGATAAATAATCATTAATAAAAATTGAACTTTGGTCTCGCAATGTTTCCCCGTTATGCATTTTTTACTCGTCGTCAAACATCGGCAGCTCATCGTCGATACTCGCAGCTCGATACACACCAGCAGCTTGTCGTCGATACACACCAGCAGCTTGTCGTCGATACACACCAGCAGCTCGATACACACCAGCAGCTTGTCGTCGATACTCACCAGCAGCTCGATTCACACCAGCAATTCGTCGTTGATACACACCAGCAGTTCGTCGTCGATACACACCAGCAGTTCGTCATCGATACACACCAGCAGTTCGTCGTCGATACACACCAGCAGCTCGATACACACCAGCAGTTCGTCATCTATACACACCAGCAGTTTGTCGTCGATACACACCAGCAGTTTGTCGTCAATACACACCAGCAGTTCATCGTCGATACACACCAGCAGTTCGTCGTCGATACACACCAGCAGTTCGTCGTCGATACACACCAGCAGTTCGTCGTCGATACACACCAGCAGTTGGATACACACCAGCATCTCGATACTCAGCAGCAGTTTGATACACACCAGCAGCTCGTCGATACACACCAGCAGTTCGTCGTCGATACACACCAGAAGCTCGATACACACCAGCAGCTCGTCGTCGATACACACCAGCAGCTCGATACTCACAGCTCGATACACACCAGCAGCTCGTCGATACACACCAGCAGCTCGATACTCACCAGCAGCTCGATACACACCAGTAGCTCGTCGTCGATACTCACCAGCAGCTCGATACACACCAGCAGCTCGTCGTCGATACACACCAGCAGCTTGATACCAAAACAGCTTTTAGCTGGTGAAAACCTACCCCCCATCGGGGTTAAACATGATCAAGCTATTATTCTAGGAATATAACTGTTGCAAGGGAAGTTAAGATTCATTAACCTAAACTTGATACAAAGAGATTATTGCTAATTATGAATTTCAAGGGTTTAAAAACTGATTTAAAAATCTTGAAAGACGCTCGGTCTCACTAGAGATTTTCATCTTAAAGATTTATTGTCCTCTTACTATTGTTTAGGTGATCTATAATTTGGTAAATGCTGCTGTTGGAAAGATGCCAGAAGAAAGTTGATTCGTGCACATCTTCACTTCACGTATTTATTGCACAAGGCGCCGACTTGCACCTGCACTACACCATTCACACTTCACCACTTCTGCATCTTTATCAATTAATTCTGGCATCTATTTGAAAATTACTTTAAACATCAGATCTCAAACTGAAACATTGAGGTATTGAATTTCAAACTGAAATATCGAGCTATCGAATCTCGATCTCAAATGTTTACTGGAAGCCATATTTGATGTTGTATTATTCATCATAGATTGTTTAGTGTTTTCTGGCATATGCGGGCCATTTAAGATGGTCAGATAAATTCCCCGGTGGAAAATATATCTCGTGGAAGAGTCATGGAAATGAAAAATATCTTATGTAGATGTGAAGTTAGGAACCTTGCAACAGTTTTTCCACCTGAGGATAATTTGATATAAGATGAATCAGTTATTGGATCATTTAACTGAAGCCAAATATAGTGAAAAATCTTAGTAAAAATTTGTCTCAAACTACAATTGAAAGGACTTATCACAGTTCTAATTCGACTCTAGGTGCGTTCAGAAGAACTTCTTAACAGTGAAAAAACTTGACTAAAAATCAGGAATCGACCCTGTTCATTGATAAGATTTGATCTTTATTTGAAGATTAAGAATCAAACTCGCTAATTCACAATTTTTGGTAGTAAATACTGTTGATCCATCATATTCGCAGCCCCCCGTGGGCTTACCAATCCATCATACGTGCAGCCACCTTGCGCTTACCAGTCTATCATACTCGCAGCCCCAGTGGGCTTACCAATCCATCATACGTGCAGCCACCTTGCGCTTACCAGTCTATCATACTCGCGGCCCCAGTGGACTTATCAATCCATCATACGTGCAGCCCCCGTGGGCTTACCAGTCCATCATACTCGCAGCCCCAGTGGGCTTATCAATCCATCATACGCGCAGCCCCCTTTGGGCTTATCAATGAGAAACATTCAGACATAGTAACCGTTTTACTCGTGCTTTTCAACGACACCGTCTTATCACTCTGTAGAACGGCGATCGCAGCGTGAAATTTGTAATCGTATTTCTCCGCTGAATTTGAATATTTGATACGCGACGCGCGTGATTGAAGCTTTGTTTATGTTCGTGCTTGCCGCGATGAATTGTCATAAATATATCCTCCGTACAGGAGGACCATGAAAAGGTTTGAAGGGATCCCTAGTTAGCGCTTGTCCAGGTTTGGCTCTGGACCCGCTTGTTCGACTAGGCATCTTGTTGGAAATTTTGTCGACTGAAACTTCCGTAACTTTCGTTTTAGACCTCGCTGCTCGAAGAGCCGTTGCTGCGTCGGTTACTGTCATGCTTCGGCACAATTTTGAACGATTGTTGGAAACCGCCTTGTTCTTCTGCTGCAGATGTTGACTGTGTCGTACCCATAGTAAAGTAGCCATCTTAAATTCAAATAGTTTCGGACATTTGAGGTCCTCATCAACTCCGAGTCTTCATTCAACTGCAGTTACTGCCATTTGCCAGTGTCTGATGTAGAAGTTCTGACTTGACATTTTGATTTTCAGAATTAAGACCTTTTTTCTATTAAAGAAATTAGATATTGGTTAAAAAGAAATTAGATATTGGTTAAAAAACAAGTGAATAATTGTTTGTAAGAAAAAAGAAAATCATGTTAGAAAAAAATATAGATGTAAAAAAATATAGATGTAAGAAAAAAAAAGTATATTGTAAATCGACGAGACGACAGAACCAGCATCAGCAACAACAACATCAGAGGAAGCAGTAACCAGTTATTTATCAGCTCCATAAATTACTGAAACGAAATCCACAACTCGGATACCAACCACACTCAACTCTAGAATTGTTCATACAACTGTCAACATGGAGTTCATCTCACAAGCAAATTAGGTAATTATCTTATGAAATTGTATGAATTGCCAATTTAACATTTTTGCATTTCAAGTAGGTGTAATTGAATGTTTGTCAACCTTACTCTTATAAAACTGTGTTAACCGTTGAACAGGATTCTAAGACTGTGCAGAAAACCCGTTATCGCTGCTTTGCAGCTATAATTATCTGATAAATTAGTATGGAATGCCAATTTTACATTTTTGCATTTAAGTTTAAGTGAGTTTAAAATCACGTTTCATTTGTTGTTTATTTTGTCTTTTCAGTTTTCAATTTGCCGAGATCAGTCGTCAAAAACTGTTACAACGGAAACTAAGATAACAAAGACTTGATTTGGCAAAGATTGAAGAAATCCTGCGAAAAGATTATTCATGAATTGTTCATACAACTGTCAACATGGAGTTCATCTCACAAGCAAATTAGGTAATTATCTTATGATTTTGTATGAAATGCTAATTTTTACTCGTTAATTTTTTACAAATAAGTTGACTTTGAAATCTTTATTAATTTCTTGTTTATTTTGTTTTTTCAGTTTTCAATTTGCCGAGATCAGTCATCAAAAACTGTTACAACGGAAACTAAGATAACAAAGACTTGATTTGGCAAAGATTGAAGAAATCCTGCGAAAAGCTTATTCATGAATTGTTCATACAACTGTCAACATGGAGTTCATCTCACAAGCAAATTAGGTAGTTATCTTATGATTTTGTATGAAATGCTAATTTTTACTCGTTAATTTTTTACAAATAAGTTGACTTTGAAATCTTTATTAATTTCTTGTTTATTTTGTTTTTTCAGTTTTCAATTTGCCGAGATCAGTCATAAAAAAACTGTTACAACGGAAACTGAGATAACGAAGACTTGATTTGGCAAAGATTGAAGAAATCCTGCGAAGAGATTATTCAAGAATTGTTCATACAACTGTCAACATGGAGTTCATCTCACAAGCAAATTAGGTAATTATCTTATGATTTTGTATGAAATGCTAATTTTTACATTTAAGTTTAAATGAGTTTAAAATCATGTTTCATTTGTTGTTTATTTTGTCTTTTCAGTTTTCAATTTGCCGGATCAGTCGTCAGAAAACTGTTACAATGGAAACTAAGATAACAAAGACTTGATTTCGGCAAAGATTGAAGAAATCCTGAGAAGAGATTATTCATGAATTGTTCATACAACTGTCAACATGGAGTTCATCTCACAAGCAAATTAGGTAATTATCTTATGATTTTGTATGAAATGCTAAATTTTACTCGTTATTTTTTTACTAATAAGTTGACTTTGAAATCTTTATTTATTTCTTGTTTATTTTGTCTTTTCAGTTTTGAATTTGCCGAGATTCACATGTAGCAGATATAATGGAATTAAGTATTGAGAACCGCAACTTAACAATAAACCGGATCAACTTAATATAGTGCTGAGGACCAAAAATAAAGGATAAACCCGACCAGTGTAATTCAGTGTCGAGAACCGCAGTTAAACGATGAACCCGACCAGTGTAATTCAGTGTCCAGAACCGCAGTTAAACGATGAACCCGACCAGTGTAATTCAGTATTGAGAACCACAATTAAACGATGAACCCGACCAGTGTGATTCAGTGTCGAGAACCACAATTAAACGATGAACCGGACCAGTGTAATTCAGTGTCCAGAGCCGCAGTTAAACAATGAACCGGACCAGTGTAATTCAGTGTCGAGAACCGCAATTAAACGATGAACCGGACCAGTGTAATTAAGTGTCGAGAACCACAATTAAACGATGAACCGGACCAGTGTAATTCAGTGTCGAGAACCGCAATTAAACGATGAACCGGACCAGTGTAATTAAGTGTCGAGAACCACAATTAAACGATAAACCGGACCAGTGTAATTCAGTGTCGAGAACCGTAATTAAACGATGAACCGGACCAGTGTAATTCAGTTTCGCAATAACCGCAATAAAACGATAATCTGGAGTTGTAATAGTGTTGTGTATTTGCGTAGTGGATCAAGTGGAAGGATTTTAAGTGTATTTGGTGACTTTAATTCGTTCGCATCCAACAGAATCAACAAAGACATTACAAAAAACGACAAAAAATGATTGAATGTAAATGCATTGAATTTAGGTTTGATGATCAAGATAATCACTGATCAAGATTGACAGTTATAATCCATAATTGTTGAACTTGATCAGAGATTTTCAAGATCGATTTTAAGGTGATTCAGAAGTTTAAATCTGATGTTTTAATCTCTGGGACTCAGATATTAAATCAATAGATTTTTACTGCTGAATGATCTTCATGTACAGATGAGCTACAATTGTTCCTAGTGTGTTCTGTTAAGACTGATTAAAGGGTGGAAAAACTTGACTCAAATTCAAATTGAGTCGAGTTTTTCCAAGATAATCTCTGATCAAGATCGGCAGTTACTGGTATAATCCACAATTGTTGAACTTGATTGGTGATTTTCAAGGTCTGTTTTAAGGTGATTCACAAGTTTAAATCTGATGTTTGAATCTCTGGGTTCCAGATATTAAATCAATAGATTTTTACTGCTGAATGACCTTCGTGTTCAGATAAGCTACATTTGTTCCTAGTGTGCTGTTAAGAAAGGGTGGAAAAACTTGACCCAAATTCAAATTGAGTCGAGTTTTTCCAAGATAATCTCTGATCAAGATCGGCAGTTATAATCCATAATTGTTGAACTTGATTGGAGATTTTCGAGAACTGTTTTTAAGGTGATTCAGAAGTGTGAATCTGATGTTTTAATCTCTGGGTTTCAGAGATTAAATCAATAGGTTTTAACTTCTGAATCACTTCGGGTTTTGGTAAGTTAAAGTGTTTCCTATTGTAATCTGTTAAACTGATTAAAGGGTGGAAAAACTTGATTCAAATTAATAATCTGAATCAAGTTTTCCAATGATAATCCGCGATCAAGTTCGGCAGTTATAATTCATAACTGTTGAACTCAATTCACAATTAAATGAACTGTTTTAAGGTGATTCAGAAGTATAAATCTGATGTTTTAATCTCTGGGTTTCAGAGATTAAATCAATAGGCTTTACTTCTGAATCACTGTTAGGTTTTGATAAGTTGTAAGTTGTTCCTATTGTTTAATGAATTGGTAGAAATTCTATTTTTAGGTGACAGGTCAAATAGATTAGAACAGTAATTTATGCAGAGGTTGAATTAATTTAATGTTTGATATACCAAAGAATGGTTTATTGTGAAGATTTAATTAAAATCTTAAATAAAGAGTTGTTCAATTTCATAAATGTTTTGTTTTCGATGAAGTTTTTTTCATTTTCTGGATTTGAGGAATTTGACTTTAAACACATCGGTGGATTCAGCACAGTTCTGTGGACACAGTTTTTGGACCGAGACACAGCTCAAGACCCAGTTACAAGTTCAACTGGACTCCATCCCAAAAAACCCTGGGCCCTTCAAACCTTTAAGTAAGATGCTCACTTACAGATTCATAAAATTGACCCTTATTATCTTGTCATCTGCAGCACCATCTCAGAGGCTTAAACCAAGAATTTCTTGTAATGTTCAACAAATGTGAATTACATTAAGTAATTTTTGAGATCGACTAACACCAGTATTGAGTTTTTTCTAAATCACAGTCTACTTATTTTATATTCATCCACGATTTCATAGCTCTTTAACTATTCAACCCTTTCCCTGATGGGCCCTGGCCCCAATTGCTGAACCCAGTTCTCCAAGTCTAACTTCTGGGTTTAATGGTTTATCAGAGAATTAATGGATTAATTGGAAATAATCTAACAATCAATAAAGTTTAAAATTAATTATTTGACATATCGTAATTGATTTTGTTCGCCACAACGCCTTTCTCATCAGGATTATAGCATTTTACTTTCTATGGGTTTTTAAAGGTAAGTTTTCAAAGGAAAGACAGAATGTCCGAATATACGTCCGGATCCGCCTTTATATGCCTCATTCCGATTCTGCTCATTTGCATATATTTTCAGCAAGTGGAAATTCCCCGAATTCCAAGATGGCGGCGACCATGATATATTAAATAACAACTATTTTGGGCCAAATCAACGCTTTCTCAAGCTCAATATGAGATTTCCCGAGCGCAAATGTAACTTAAAAAGAAAATAATCCTGTTGGTTAGTTATATTTTTGATAATTAAATTTATTTGCAAAGTTAAAGTGAAGTTCCAATGACAGATAGAAACGTTGAAAGACTGGGGTAATTGAAACATGCCCTAGCCACTGGCCACTATGAACAGTCCTAAACGTTTTGATCCAACTGCACCAGTTGAGGTCACCAACTGTGTGGCCCTTATTTAACAATAATGTGTACATATAAGCACAAGGGCCCCCAAACTGCAGTTGCTCTGTTGGTTTTAAATCTGTATATAGTCATAGTCATTTTTGATCTTATCATCTGTTCTCCACCTTTTTGAGTGTGAGAGTTTTATGAACTGTTGTGAAGATTGAGGAAGTCGATAGAAAGAGATGAAAATTGTTTAAGTTGTTATCATGAAAATGACTGAGCTTACTATGTACGGTACATACGACCCAGAGGGACATGGCTTATTATGAGAAACATTGAGGTTTTCATGAAAGTTCATGAATTTTGCATGAAAGTACAATGTTGGAAAATATATCCCCTATGTCACACTCCCTGATTCTTTTTCATTGCCCTCATTTCTCTGAAAGGCCCTTCAATTGAATCAGTCTCCAGTCGAAAAGGTTCCTCTTATAAGTTCAATTGTCTATAACTGATGATGTGATGTGAAGAGTCTACAATTGAACAAATACCGCATTGAAATCAAATCTTCTCTATTTCAGGCATTACTTCTGGCATAAAACACTATTCAAGCAATGTAGGAGCATTTATAGGCGCAGCAGGAAGGAGGAGTTCAGGAGCAGCATCATATAGGAGTTGCACAGGAGCAGCATCATAGGAGTAGTGCAGGAGCAGTGAGAGCTTCATAGGAGCAGCAAGACCAGCATCATAGATAGGAACAGTAGCTGAAGAAATGAAACAAGATAAGTAGCATTTGAAATATAGAAAATAGAAAAGCTGTAGAATGTTTTCTATTGTAAAAATATTTTCAAATTCAGTCTGATTTGTGCCAGATTGTAACTGTAGAAGTTTCACTCATTGTTTCAGTCTAATAGAGATGTGGCTGGTGTACATGTAACATTGACTGTGTAACACTGCAGTCATTTCTTCAATTATTCCTCCTCAGTTGGAAGAATGTTTGTTCTCTCATCTTCATTAGCGATAAGAATCAATCCCATCCATCTACCAACAACATCGTCAAATTTCCACTTATCTAATCCTAGAGGGAATGAGTAGTATGAGGTTTGGGTATGGAATTGGGCAGGGTATGGTGTAGTTGACAGTTAGGGTAGGATAGGGTAATGTGATGAGGTAAGGTCGGTCAGATGATGCAGGGTTATTTGATGTGGTTGGATTGGATGATGAGTTTGATATGGAACTGGTCGAGGTGGGTGTATGTGGTAGTGTACGGTGTGTATGTTCGGAGGGTGTATGATAACTGATTGAAAGGTTGCTGTTAGAGGTCAGTGCAGTAGTGATGCTGGTATAGTTTGTGTAAGGTAGGCGTCGGTGTACCGGGTTAAGTATAGGGTAAGGCATGGTCAGAGTAATGTTACCGTAGAGGAAAAGTTATGTGGGGAAGGGTGTTTTTGTTTTCAGCCCACTTGAGACTTAAGTCTCAGCGGGCCGTTGCATTTTCTTTTCATCCGTTGTCCGTTTGTGTATCCGCAGACGGAATACAGTTATTTTTGGAGGTTTTTAAGTTTTCCAACGCCACTGCACATGTTCTCCAGGGGGTGTTGAGTATAGAATTTTCAGATTGTCAGGAATTTCACCAAGTGTGCATTGGTGTCCCTGGACTCCCCAATTTTGAAATTAGGGTGAATTCTGTAGAATTCTAATGATTGGTTAAATGGGCATCACTCTTTATTGGAATTCTGTGCTTAAAATATTGAATACGAAAGTAAGAACAGACGTGGAAGCTGTCACTGTGGACAGTGAATCTATTTCTGATTTGTCTGGATGTGATGGCGCAGGTGGTGGCCATAACTTCGAGGTCACCTCTTAATCATTACATGTCCTTAGATGGATAGGACACAAGGGTAAATGAAAACATTCTTTAGGTTACTGCCAGGTTTTAGGGTATCGTACCAAGCCTTACCTTCCCGACCTCCTTCCCGCGCTAGCTATTCCAAAATCTCTATATGAGATACATCGAGAACGATGCTATTGAAGATTGAATTCATCGATTCATTTTGGAATTGAAACTTGTTTCATGGAACAAATGGTGCTGCAAATAAACAATATCATCAAACAATGATTCTGATTGACTATAGTGAACTGCTGCCCTACTACTGGTTTTAAAAGCAATTATTGAGATAGATTCCAGTCCAGTTCAATTACTATATTTCCCATATAGACACTTACTGCCGGTTGGTACTGGTACATAGCCAGGAGAGACAGCCATAAGAAAAAGAAAGAATATGAAGAACATGAAGAGTGGGGGGTTTAGTCCACTGTCTGCCTAGCGGGTAGGCAGTGGTCTATTCCTACCTCGACTCAAAAAAAGAAAAAATATATGAAGAGTGGGGTCCGAGAGCAATTCGAAGGTTTAGTCCCCTGTCCACCTAGCGGGTAGGTAGTGGTCTATACCTACCTCGACTCAAAAAAAAAAGGTGAGCTTAAAGCCACCAAGCACAAAAGTGGGGTCCGAAGGGTAGTCCTCTGCTGGCTTAGAGGGCAGGCATTGGTCTATTCTTACCTCACGTGCTTAAAAATGTTCACAAAAATGGCTATTAAGAGAGAGAGTGAGAGAGAGGAGGTGCTAAGTTTCCTGTACTTGACTGGGTGTAAAGTGATCAATAATGGAAATCATTTACGGTAAACCTAGAGTTTACTAACAATGTATTTTGGGTTCAGAGTCTATTTCTCAACAGTTTGCTGTTAACAAGCTGGTAGTAGGGTAAAAACTACCGGTATTCAGAGATTTGTGAATCAGAAGTTTTGCCGTCATTTGCTTCATGAATCATTCACTTGTTAAAATGAATGATGTGACACACATGTAAAATACTGTTACTGATTTATCATTGTTTTGATGGTGTCTTAATGTTCAATATCTTGCAGGTATCATCTCCTTGCATTTCACATAGAATTGAGGAGTAGTTTGAGTGAATGGGAGGCATGGAGATTTGGCTCAAGATATCTCACTCGTTCGTTTAGGTTTAGTTCGAGATCATCTAATCAGCTTAAGTGTATACATCCTCGACTACTTTTCAACTAGTAGTTCATCGTAGGTTTTAGACATCACATACATAGCTCCTTCCACTACTCGTGAATTTACAATTCATTCCTATCCGATGATGTTATTTATGATGGAATGTGTTAAAGTAGATGTCTATGTGTTTTCATCTTTTGGTAAATCGTGAAAAAATCTGGCTAATTTGAATCGAAAGCCATTGATTATCTTGCGCGGTAATGATGGAAAAATTCAAAATGCGAATAGCTGTGTGGAATAAGAGAATGTCTTGAAAGGATTTGAGACATTGAGATGTGTAAAGGGAGACTGATTACACCTGTACTGCCCTAGCCCCTCCCCAGGCAGTCACCACCTCGCCCCAACCAATTCTTCCAAATCACCCTCACCTCAACAAGATCAAAATCCCTTTCACTTTTCCTCTACCATTATTTTTACCATGCCGGCTACCTTATCCCTAACCCTGCAAACCACACTCTACTCTACACAAACCATATTAACATCACAACTGTACCGTCCTCCAGCACCAACCTTTCTTCATTGTCAGACACCTCTCTAACATCGTACACTACCACATACACCCACCTCGACCGGTTCTATAACAAGCTGATCATCTAATCCAGCCATATCAAACAACCCTGCATCATCCAACCTGACCTTACCTTACCACAATACCCTATCCTCCCCTAACATGTCAATCACACCATGCTTTGCCCCATTCCATACCCAAGCGCCATAACACTCATTCCCTCTATGATTGAATAAGATAGAAATGTTACAATGTTGTAGTTAGACGGATGGGATTGATTTTCTTTGCTAATGAAGATGAGAGAACAAACATTCTTCTAACTGAGGAGGAATAAGTGAACAAATTACAGCGGTGTTACACATTCAATGTTACATGTACATCAGTTATATCTCTATTAGACTGAAACAATGAGTGAAACTTCTACAGTTACAATCTGACACAAATCAGACCGTGTCAGAAAACATTTTTACATTAGCCCCACGTGCTGAGTGGATGATAGACATCATGAGACTCATCAAATTTTGTGAAATTAGTTTAATTGAAAAATTAATTTAAGCAATGTCTGTTTTTGCATTTCAGAGGTTGATGTTACCTGAACATGCAGTTCTGAGCTGACTCCAGATCAGGTGAGCATGTATGCAGTGAAATTGGATAAAATCATGACATTTTCCAAGAGCTCTTATTAGTGGAATTTTATCTCTAATAGCCCTTGATCCAAGTGCTGCCCAGTGAGACACTGTCTGGTGAACTCAACATCCAAGTGCTACAGAATCTACCCCCAGTGAGACACTGTCTGGTGAACTCAACATCCAAGTGCTACAGAATCTACCCCCAGTGAGACACTGTCTGGTGAACTCAACATCCAAGTGCTGCAGAATCTACCCCCAGTGAGACACTGTCTGGTGAACTCAACATCCAAGTGCTGCAGAATCTACCCCCAGTGAGACACTGTCTGGTGAACTCAACATCCAAGTGCTGCAGAATCTACCCCCAGTGAGACACTCTCCACACGCTACAGAAGGTGAGTAATGAATAGACAAAATTCTCTTAGAATTTTTTGACCTAAAATTCTAAAATATTCTGTAAAGACAACAATTTGACCAGTTGTCCTTTTGACTGCATGTTTTGAGTGATTTCCAATTAGCTACATGATTCAATGCGTGGTTGTCAAATGGCTCAATATTTCCAAACCATTTTCTAATTTATAACTGTCAAAATTCATTTGTTCAATCATGAGGTCTAGAATTGGTTTTCATTGAATACATGAAATCCAGATATTTCATTTGTTGATTTCAAAATTATTTATTTCGCCGATTCATTTCTAATCTCACTTTGGCAACTCATTCTGAATCAGCGACGGAAGGTGACAAAATGGTCACATCGAAATATGTTGTGCTCGGTGCCTCGGGATCCGAACCCAAACCTGACCACACGTATAAATCCAATTGAATCCATTCGGGTTCTTCCTTTTCTGAGTTAAACTCATTTCTGTGGTTGCGAGACGGCGGGAAGAAAAATAGTGGTGGCGGTTAGGGGGGTGGTAGCCCTTAAAGTGAATATGCTCGGTGACAGGGATGGCGAAAGGCCACCCGGGGAGGACGATAGTATCAGGGCATCGGACGCTCCTTTACTGAACCGCGGACTCCGGGGCCCGAGAGTATCGTGTGTATGATCACTTACTCGATAGGGTAGACATGTGTGTCAAGAGATACGGGCATTTCTATCCTAGCCTCAGTTGTCTGCGGGACGCACCTTAAAACAGTTTGAAAAAATCACCTCGAACATGTTTAAGCATTATTCACGGGCGCAAAAAAAGAATGAACAGAAAGAAAGAAAGAGGTGTCGGTCGTCTTTATAAACCACTAGGGGCGAGTTTAGCTTAGACGAGGAATTTGGCATCTTAGAAAAATATATTCGAAATTCCTAGGTTTTAATGGAGAATTCAGCAGGTAAAATATTTGAGTATTTTATGTGATTCAATTCTAAATTGTAACCTCATCGTGCAATGTATTTTATTGGAATGAACTTAAACATGCAGGCTGGACTTTCACGTGATGTTTTGAAATATAGATTCAGGAACATTGACAATTCCTGATTTGAAGCACATGTTTTTACCACGAGTCAAAGCAGTTAAACTTTACTCTGTCTACTGTATGATTATATTCTAACATGTATATCTTTTCATTATTTTTCTATCATTCACGCTGAGATCATCTACTCCCAGTGAGACACTGTCTGGTGAACTCAACATCCAAGTGCTGCAGAATCTACCTCCAGTGAGACACTGTCTGGTGAACTCAACATCCAAGTGCTGCAGAATCTACCTCCAGTTAGACACTGTCTGGTGAACTCAACATCCAAGTGCTACAGAATCTACCCCCAGTGAGACACTCTCTGGTGAACTCAACATCCAAGTGCTACAGAATCTACCCCCAGTGAGACACTGTCTGGTGAACTCAACATCCAAGTGCTACAGAATCTAGCTCCAGTGAGACACTGTCTGGTGAACTCAACATCCAAGTGCTGCAGAATCTATCCCCAGTGAGACACTGGTGAACTCAACATCCAAGTGCTGCAGAATCTACCTCCAGTGAGACACTGTCTGGTGAACTCAACATCCAAGTGCTGCAAAATCTACCTCCAGTTAGACACTGTCTGGTAAACTTAACATCCAAGTGCTGCAGAATCTACCCCCAGTGAGACACTCTCTGGTGAACTCAACATCCAAGTGCTACAGAATCTAGTGAGACACTGTCTGGTGAACTCAACATCCAAGTGCTGCAAAATCTACCTCCAGTTAGACACTGTCTGGTAAACTTAACATCCAAGTGCTACAGAATCTACCCCTAGTGAGACACTGTCTGGCGAACTCAACATCCAAGTGCTACAGAATCTACCCCCAGTGAGACACTGTCTGGTGAACTCAACATCCAAGTGCTACAGAATCTACCTCCAGTGAGACACTGTCAGGTGAACTCAACATCCAAGGAGATGATCTGTTAATTACACTCATGGTTGTGCTGGCTACTGATATGGGAGGTATGTATCGTATCTGGAGCCAATTTTACTTTGATTCCAACAACTAATTCCTTATGATTCTCCATTTCATTTTCCATTAGAAGGAACTGTGTTATTATGATTTGTCTGAGTGTCCGTTAATGTTAGTTGAACTGTAACTCGGAGAAGTGAACCGTGGATGTGACAACTCCACACAGATGTCATGTATGTATCTGGACAATTTTCATTATCAATGTCTTTCTGTTTTACGCAGAAGAATCTGATAAATATAATGTTATGGACTTTGTGTTTTTCTTTTGAGTGTCTATCATCATTAGCTTATTTCATCATTAACAATTTTATTAATTTTTTCCTTCAGTTTAAAGAATCTGTTTAAGGAGATGATCTGTTAATTACACTCATGGTTGTGCTAGCTACTGATGAGTGGTATGTATCGTATATGGAGCCAATTTCTATTTGATTTCAACAACTAATTTCTTATGATTTTATTCAGTTTGTTTTCCTTCAGAAGAAACTTTGTTATTATCAATTGACTGAGCCTCCATCATTATTAGTTAAACTGTAACTGAGAGACATGAACCACGAATATCCTAACTCTTTAGTCAATGTGTATGTATCAGGACAACTTTCTGATTATCGATATCTTACCGTATGATTTTCCTGCAGAAGAATCTGATGAATATAATGTTATGGACTGAATGTGTTTTTCATTTTAGTGTCCATCATCATTAGTTTAACTATAACTGAAGAGACCTGAACCAGGGATGTTATAATTCCAATGTTGATATATATGTATCACGACAAATTCGTTATCAATGATTTTCATTTTTCGAAATCTATGAAATACGGTAGATGTGTGATTGAATCTATTTTGTTCTCATTTCAGAGTCTGCTACATACATGTGATACGTGCACAGAGAGACAAATTCTATTAATTTTAAACACTTATCCCTTAGTTATCAATGATTTTCCATATTGTTTTAATCTGTTAGGAGAACTGAACTCTGGTCCTGAACATGTTTCAACTCTTCTATCAATAAGTGGTTTGTATGGAAACAGAATTTCCTGCAATAGAATCTGATGAATAGATGTCATGATATTATGTTATTCTCATTTCAGTGTCCATCATTATAAGTTGAACTGTACAGAAACCAATAGCTGAATTGAACTGATCTCCGCAGTCAATGGTTGCAGATGGCTACAGATACGAGTGGTATGTGTGTATGGACACAAATTCATTTTCAACAACTGATTTTGTATTTTATATTCTGTAGAGGAATCTTTGAGAGATAGATGTTATAGAATCTGTTATTTTCAGTGTTGATCAATGTTAGTTGAACTGTAATGAGTAGAACCAGTAGTTACTCCACAGTCAATGGTTTAGTCAGTTACAGACATACATACAAATAGTCAGCAATAATTCCCTCAAGTGCTGTTCTGTTAAGACAATTTGTTGTAAGTAAACCCACAATGTACGTGATGTGGTTTGTGTGTATGGAGACAATTTCATTATTTTCATTAATTATTTGTTAGGCAATGACAAATTGTCCATGGGATGACCGATTACCAGTAGATGACCAGGGAACAGTCTACATGTATGTATCGAGACAATTTTCTGTTGTTTTGAGGAATCTATAAGAGATAAATGTTATAGAATCTGTTATTCTTATTTCAGTGTCCGTCATCATGAGTTGAAACAAATATCTGATTTGAAGTGAACTCTGCAGTCATTCAACCCTTACACATATATAAGTTACGTATTAGTGATATTTACCACTGACAGACAATTAAAACAACTTGTATAATAATGATTCACTGTTTGTGAATGAACTTGTGAACAGTCGCTACTCCTTAATGCTATCAGTTACAGCCACCTTTTGATAGAATCTCTGTCTAAACCTCTTGCATGATCATCTATATCTCAATTATAATATAATAAATACTAATCCTTCATTTTAACTCTCTTCTATTCTAATACATTGTATGAGTCAAAAGATGGTTGTCATTGATAGAATTAGGGACGCTATACAGCTGGCTAATTGTCATAATCTAAACCCTTTTTGTGTTCACTGCATACTCTGTGACCCTCCACTTCAATGCATTTTAATTGATTCAATTTCACCAACTTTTTATATTTTTTTTTCATGTCAGCGTCAATCATTTTTACCTGCCGCAGGTAGAAATGAATCCACTGCTTGAGTGGCTATAAAAGTCGTTGGTGAAGACAAGTACACTCAATTGGAGACAATAATTTCTTTTAGATCTGACAGTGGTAGGAATTGTAACATTTTAATATATAAGGGGCACATCTAGAAAATTGGAAGACACGTTTTAATTGATATCTGTTATTTTACGTGTTTCAGCTTCAAAATTATCCGAGTTCTACCAAATGAGATTATTCACCCATGAAGACTCGACTGATTCATACCCACATAAGGTAGTTGTACTTTCATTTTTATTAAACATTTCAATAATTAAAATTGGCGATATTAAGAAGAAAAAAGAAATTCGTAAAAATTGCATTATTTAAAGTACTTAAAACCTATTCATAAATAACAATGCGGTACCGCTACATAACAGATGGCACCACTATACGGTCGTTGCTACTACTAGACTGGTTACCTGTATAATAAGTACAATACAATGAATTTTATTCGCACGGTGACGTATGTGTTGGCATTGAAGCGCTCACTTATAATTCTATTGTTTTGAATGGGGATACTATGTAGACCCAGAAAACAACGAAGGCTGCATTACGATTGCACCTTACACACAGGGCCACCTTCGGTTATCGGAGTCAGTCGACTTATAATAGTCCCGAGTAACTCATGTCAAATGTCGGAACTATATTCCGGAAATAGTTCGAAAATCAAGCGCATTCGGTTATTAGTTCCAACCACTGGTCGACTAGCTACCTATTACCGAATTTGGCCCAGCCTGTCTAACTCTGGATTCGCAACTGGCAACCGAGTTAAGTGCTTCTCGCTAGCCAGGTTGCCGCTAAGCGGCCACCAGTCTATAATATTAACCCAATCACACGTCTGTCACTCGCTGATTCGCTACGCATCTGATTGGCTAGATATATAGACTGGTGGCCGCTTGACCATTGAGGCAAGCGAGGATGGTTGCGTGACTTATCGAAATGTTCGCTTGCCACAGGAATACCGTCCAATGTAATAAGTGTTTATGTATTATTAATTGTAGGAATGCCTGGTGATGTAGATCAAGTTCACAGAAACTGAAAACAGAAAGAAACCTTGCGGAATCTATTGTGTATAAATAAATATATTTATTATCGTGTTGTGTTGTTTATTCTGAGTGCGATCTGTGGTGATTCAACCACTTGGTCCTCTCAAGTTTTTTCCCCATCCAAATTTTTGAATCCGTTTGCGCCGTTTTGACTGAAGTGATCTTTAAATTTGTATTAGTTCTAAGACTTAGACAGGTCTTAAATTCTTTCAGTTGCGGCCACCTCTCGACAAAAATCTATTGTACTAATCCTTAATAACTTTTAATAACTTCTAATCGCATGCATCGAAAGGTGGCTGTCATAGATGCAATTAGAGATATGATCGATGTCTAAGATGAATACAATTGCGTTTAATTTGAAACTGCTAAACAGTTGCAGTAAGAGTTAAATAACGATCATCACTGTATCTATGCTTGTGATGCTTGTTCCACTCTCAGTAATTACAGAGCTGCCAACTGTTACTGATTTCCAGTATTAGTTAGTATTTTATAACGAGAAATACTGATCTGATTTGTGAAGGTCTTGCCGTTGATTACTGATTAATTGAACATTCCTTTCATATTTCAATGAAACCTTACTGAAAAAAATTCAATTTGCTACTGATAGGACTTTTCAAAGGTTGGCAGCCCTGTAGTTATCTTGGTCTCGCAACTTTACCACCTCAGTACCGGCGACGCATCACTCGTAATCCTCGCCTTCCATGCCGCGCATTTAGCTATCCTCGCTTGCCGGGGTTTAATTGGTTCTGCCCAATCAGATGCGTTGTTTTTCTACCAATAAGGGGCGCCAATTTAAACCCCGGCAAGCGAGGATTAATTTGTCAGCGTTGCCACCGTTAGCTCCAGTACTGTGCCATTGTCAGTTAGACTGGGTCTGAAATGGTGGTGGCAAGCTGCAGGTCTGGACTGCGCGACCAACATTTTCCGTTTCTACATCCGAAATCTACACGTTTTCTTTGCACGTGGTAATAAGAGTGTGGTTGGTTTTTGTTCGAACGCGCCTCTGGTAGTAGACTGGTTGCCAGTTTAAAATAGACTGGTTGCCGGTCTCTTCCTGTAGACCGTTTACCGGTCTCTATCTTTCATTAGAGACCGGTTGTGCCCATCCTCCATTTTACATTTTCGATGCATGTCAAATAAGGTCAAACATGTAAAGTAGCAAGTTACTTCCTGGTTAAGATGGCGTCTCTTCGAATCTGCTTGGCTTCGAGCGATATTAAAATTGTCCTTTATAATGGACGGAAAGACATTAATTGCTGTAAGTATCAGATAAATCCGCTGATAATTTACCTGGTATTCGAAATACCGACTAACAAGGATCGAAATCTAATGCGAGGTGAGCTCTGCCGCGACCGTCACTGAATACAGAACATTCTGAAGGAACAGAGGACATCCTTCCTATAACTACCGTTCGTGGGATGTATTTAGTGAATTGATGTTTTAATACAGTGTTGTAAAATGACTATATTTAGTTTCTGAATAAAGTTTACAATTGCTGAACTCCTTAGTGCTTTGTTAGATCAGATATTTGGATCCACCTCAGCCAACTGATTTCCTGATACAGACAGCAAGTTGGGACAGTCAAATTAAGAGATTTGGTCAAGACAAATTACTCAGATCACACTGGAAATTCGCAATATCCTCTCTCCTCATGGACCACACATTGTCAATGTTGACTTTGCTAGAAATCGATTATAAAATTCATCACGACCAATTCTTTTTCACTGAATTCAATATTTATTGTTCACTTCTGGTACAAAATCTTGTTCAGCCCCTGACAAGAGAATAAACAATGACACTACGTATTTCATGACATAGAACAGTAGTTTTTTTTTCATCGACAAATTGGGACGATCCTGATATCCCTGATTTGAATGATAGTGTCTTTAGAATCATAAAGACCATGTCTCGACCAGACAGATAATCCAATCACAATTCAAATTGAAGGCTCGCTAGTGCAGTTATTCACAGAATCCAGCTCTTTAAACCTCATCAGTTTATCAGAATCGAGGAGTTTCACCACCTGTTATTTGGAATCTCATTTCATGACAGCTAGTGCTGATTCTTTATTCTCTTTGATTACTGCATGATGTTATCATTCTGAAATTAAAATACATATCACACTTATAATTAAACCTGGATTGACTTTACAAATTAATGGTTCAGAATCCATTTTTCTAACTTACCTTGATGTATTGCAATCTATTCATTTTATGTTGAGCTAATTTGATACGCATAACTTCAATTTCTTAAAACATCCTACGAGTTGTGACTCACAAAATCATCACTAAAACGCCACAATAATCTACAATAGATAATCAATATAGTTTTTGTGAAATAGCACTCATATTCAATGTTCACATCTTACGAAGTAAGTAAGTAGGTGAAGTTACCTCGTTGGTGTGATTATTTTCACTGGATCAACTGCTGATGTCCAATGTCGCATAAAGAACAATCAATCAATCGCCTCGAGTGAACAAATAAGTTGCCTCTGCTGCATGGTTCAGTATGTTAGTAGTGGTAGTAGTATTGTATGTATTGTTACCGATATTTTCGGTACCACACGCTAAACAAGTGCCTGCAGAAGCGTTACCCGGCAGTTTTAATGAAATTTCGTTCTTCATTGATATAAACAAGAAAATTAATTTTGATAAACTATTTGACGCCTGCGAAAAAATGTAGAATTTCTAGGATAAGCTAATGTGGATTTGCAAACTTGAAATCGAAGTTTTAAGAAATTTGAGGAATTATAACATTTGGCGATTGGGTAGATGATACTTCGACTGTAGGTATAGTGGTTTAATTTTTTTATCAATATTTTTATCAATTATTTTGTCAATAATTGATAACTTGCGACCGACTTCATTCATTCATATTTGCCTCTAAGCTGGTCTGCAACTTCATTGCCTCCATAGTTGAAGAAAGAGCTCTTCTGATGTCTGCTTCATCATGACTTCGAGCATATCGTGTGGCTTAGAAGGCTGGCCCGGTCCCCGGGCCCGGGTTTGGCTGTCACTCGATATACTAAAAATTTAGTCTTGAGTCTGGGTTGAAGTAGACATTGTCATTTAGAATAATTTGTTTATGTTATTCTCTATGAATTACTCGTGTGTCTTGTATGTTGTATTTTCTTACTTTAAAATGTGTAACTTTATTGAATTTAGGAATTTAAATCCCGGAATTTCAATGTAATAACGATCATAAAGAATTGAATTGAATTGTCACCTAATACACTTGCCATCAGAGCACGCGGAGCCGTATGTAACAGCTAGGCTATTATAAATTGCTAATCTCATGAAACCTGCATATCCCCCTAATATCGAACATATTTTCTAAAAAATTTGAATATTGAAATTATATGTTTACACATTTGAATATTGACCGCTTGTAGCCGCTGATGAAATTCACACCGGCCCTACACAGATCGTAGATAGCTTCGTCATTCCACCAACATCCCCATGTCAGGGTCTGACTTTAATATCAGACTTCCGCATCGTGTATACATCCGCCATTTACTTATCATTTCTATTTATGCCTGCCGCTTCTGATATAATCATACATCCTTAACTATTACAATACGTCTCCTAATGATATTCAATGCAATATAACATTCCGACGTTCAAATAGAGGTCATTACATAATCACAGGAAGCCTTTCTACATGTTTGTCAATAATATTTTGCCAAATAGCTTGTATGTGTACACATAGACCTGTGACGTTTTGCACATCGATTTACGGTTGTCGTTTGTAAAATGACGCTGAATGGTTAACATTGTTCAGGTTTCATAATAGTAACGTTTTATAAGGCGTCAAAATGACTTTAAAGAGGTCCATGCGGGAACGTAAATCGCGACTCTGTGTAGGCGGCCATGTTACATAGTTCACGTGATGAAATACTGAAATCTGATTGGATCCGTAGATTCCGCGGAAAATGGCGGACGGGCAAAACCTGTCCCATATTGAATGGCACAGGCAACCAGTCTAGTTTTCTAAACGATGTATTTATTACTCGCGTACCACAATATTTATTACTCGCGTACCACAGTCGGACAATCGACCTATGTACGATCTCCACCGTCGCGTGCTGCCTTTACATAAACAATAAGCGGTAAATCTGTGAACTAATTTCTAACCTCACTTGCCACAGTAAGACACCGATCGGCAGCCGACGAAGTTAATCCCAGTCCAGTGACTAAATCGCAAATTTAGCACCAGAGGCTGAAAGTTGTTGGGAATGCGTGGCTGTAAATCATAAATAAAATATATATTAAACTAAAAGTATGTGTTTATGTTGATGGTTGAGTTTTTGTCAAGGTGTGGAATGCGCGTTTGTGCCGATCATACAGCAACTTATGATTGTTTGTACATCAGCCAGAACCCAGGTCCACTCATTAGGATCCAGTTCCACAGATCAGGATCCAGCTCCTAGGATCCAGTTCCACAGATCAGGATCCAGCTCACAGAATCCAGTTGCATATAGTTTGATCCAAGGTTAGACTTAGTGATATGTTCATTTCCACAGTGTTAGTCTTGACTTTAATTTTGAGCATACAAAAACATCTCGATTCAACGGACGGCTAATTACGATTCAAGAGAGGCTTCTAGGTATAATGTGAACAAATGTTTTAAATGAAGTTAAATGATTTAATGTAGATAGTTTAAAGTCGGTGAGCCTCTGATTTTAATCTATACATGTTCACGGATTTGTCCCATTATAACCTATTTCTTATAATCACAGGTCAGCGGTCGCCATTGTGTCCGGATTCAGGTTGAATTTTGATCGACTTTTTTCACAATGGAATCGGTGCGCATTCCTTTACCGGATATCGATCGTATGGTATTGTTATAGATAATCGCTTGGATGGACCGCAACTCTTCCGATCCATTTTACCTGACCAGCACCTTCCTTTCGACCACTGGACACCAGACAGCAAACACCTCCTGTGAAAATTCTCCCGGAACCCGAACGTGTTTGGTAAGTGTTAACATTTGACATAACCATTAGAAATTTATTCGTAAGAAACTTTATGAACTTGTTTCATTTCCGCTTATGTTTTCCGCACCCAGTTGAACAGTTGATTTTGACTCTTTAAAAGTTAAATTTTTTGACGATGAAATAAATTACTCTTACTAAACAATTCATTTCAAATGTGGCTGACTCTTGACTGGTTAAACTCAATTCGATTGACTTTAAGCCCGGGTTAATATTGATACTGCTCTATTAAACCAGCCCCTGTTCTCAATTTTTTAGTTTTATTGCCAACAATTCGTACTTAACCGTTTTTAGCTTAATGTTCTCACAAACCCGCTAGGCCATGGTGTCAAATTTTAATTTCATTGAAGTTTGTACTGTTTAATACATGTCATCTAAATTTTAATTTCAAAATCAAAATAGTTTGAAGTGTTCAATGTGTTGTCCTCTTTTGTAGGATAGCGAAAACACACTGTTGGAAATAACTGAAGTCTGAACAAATCGTTGAGAAGCGCAATTCTTTTTGGTGAGTAAGTATATATCGCTTTCTTTCATCATTTTCATTCTTTTACAACTCCCAGTCTTAAATGTATCAATCAGTTTCCCTCAGGCCAGGTACCCATCTTGGGTGGAGCAGGGAGGTCACCTCCCTGAGTGTCGTGCGGAATTCGAACACGCGAGTTGGCTTCCCAGATTCGAACGCGACAACCACGGCTCGCCCACCGCTGTTAAATCTTTCGTAATTTTTTAGGAGTCCTAAAACCGTTTTTAGTCTGAAAAAATTGTATTCAAAACTTCTTAAAAAACTATTTACTTATTGAGATAATGCGCAAATTCATTTCTGAAATCCCTTTGGAATCGAACCGGGTGACACTGATTTATCTCATCGCCATATCTGCGGCGAAAAAACCGATATGCGCGAGCAGTTCAGAACGACGGGGAATCCCCGTAACGTTCTCCGCAGCAAAGCCACGTGACGACTAACTTGTACGTGCGTGCTCCGTATTAGTGAAGACACTGTTACTGGGGTCATCATTCTAAAACAAGGTTATTCACGAGATGCTGGTTCAGAGATCGCCGCCAGTACTCTTAGACTAGTTGATGTCACACTCTAGAGGAGCGAGATTTATAAAATAGATACCGCGCTCTTTGAATTGATGTCAGTAGTCTTTAGATCTCTCAAACCGGCTGAGTAACTTTTGAATTTTATGTTTTCTAGCATTTGCTGGTGAGTCATCGATCCACACCGGGGACCGCACCTAGGAGCAGCAAGTAGGAGCAGCCACAGGGACCACACCTAGGAGCAGCCACACCTAGGAGCAGCAAGTAGGAGCAGCCGCACCTAGGAGCAGCAAGTAGGAGCAGCCGCACCAAGGAGCAGCCACAGGGACCACACCTAGGAGCAGCCACAGGGACCACACCTAGGAGCAGCCACAGGGACCACACCTAGGAGCAGCCACAGGGACCACACCTAGGAGCAGCCACACCTAGGAGCAGCCACAGGGACCACACCTAGGAGCAGCCACAGGAGGGACTGACCTGAATTGGGAATCACTGAATTGGAAAGATAAGTAGAGATATATTTATTATTAAACTACAATATTTTTGGAGTACAGGTCTTGAGATGTTTTCAAACTTCCCATCATCTCTTCAGGTGTTTCTGTTGTAGTATGTGGTTATTTTTCTGTTCAGGTGTCGCCCCCATATTTTTCTGATTGCTAGCAAAAAACAGGGTTAAATTGCTGTATCAAGCATATTACGATGTTAGATTAATTTGTTCTTGTTGTTCAGGCGTTTCTGCAGTTTTTGAATGTTTTAATGTAAAGTCCATCACCGATTTACACACCGCATTCAGGTATTCTCTATCGTGATAAATTGTGAATCAAAAACTTACATATTTAGACTTAATTAGAAATTCATTGGTTCAAAAGGTTTTCATTTATAAAAAAATGTTAAAATTGATTGAAAATAATAACATTGTTGTAATGGGAGTGATTTTTCGACCCTAATTAACATCGAAAAAGTTAAACAGAAAATTTAGAAAAAAATAATGAAATAAATAATAAAATAGATAAGTAAATCTAGTCCTGCTTTCACAAAAAAGTTTTGTTCAGACTTTTTGGGAAACTGGATATATATATATATAACTTATATTTATTTTAATCATCAGGTATAATATAGCAATTGACTTGAAATGAATATCATACTAGTATTTATAAACATACAAATCTTCATTAACAAACTAGGGCAAAACATCCCAAAAACGTTAGTTAAAGATATATCATAATTCATTTACTCATTTCAAAATGAGATTTACCATATTTACATATATCATATCATATATCGTTATCTCAATTTTTATGGTTATTCAACTACCTCAATTCTGGGATTTATTAAATAGCAACAATTGTGCAAAATCTTAGTATTTTCACTGGTGTCACTTTCTTCTTTTTGCCGCTGCTTTTATTTAAAGAAAACACGTTGGCCTTCGTCAATTTGATAAAAATAATTGTCTTATTTGGAAAGAAATTCTTGGATTCAGAAAATATAGCACTTGTATCTGAATTCTTGGAAATATTCATTGAATCATCAATCGAAGTGACAAAAATTTGACAAAAAATACTTTTAGTGGATAAATGGTGGTTGTAAGCGGGATTGTTAGACGGAGAGGGGAGATAGAGGAACCGCTCGTCTTTTCTTCTGATGCTGTCCTGTCTTGCATTCTGTGACGCAGATTGTAGTTGGATAAACACAGCTGATATCTCATTATCATCGTAATTGAAATGTATGTTGTACCTCTGAATCTGCATTATTTTTGGCGGCCGAGGTCCACTTGTTCCCTCACTACAACTGCTGTCCGATCCTTTTCTCTTTCTCGAGGTTTTGGAATTAATATTAAAAGTTCCGTCCATCAGCTCTTAGCCGTTGAGAAGTACTGCGTGAAAATGAGCAAAACTAGTAATCATAGCTTGACCTGGTTTCTCAATGATGATGTCACTGGGAAAGCCTTTTGGAATAGTTGAAAGGCTTGATGTTAATACTTGATCTGGATGGGTCCGCGCCCCTTCTATAGTGTCAAAAATATATAAATTGTGAAATTTTCCAATTTGGATGCTGTTCTGGGAAATGAAAGGATAATTTCACTCTGTTTTTATCATTTGGTTTTAACGGATAATTCTTGCTGGAAACTACCGTCTTGTGTCTAAACACTCGATATATCGATTTCACTTGTGTGTGTGTCATTAGCATGTGTTGCTTGAAATGTGACTTTTGCTCAAACTATTGACAGCATATTACAGTTTGATTCATTATTATCACCAGTAGTCATTGCACGCTTTAATCTAACATTGCTAAGGTAATTTTAGGTAATTGCCCTCCCATTCTATCTGGTGTGCAGCTATCTGATAGGCCGCTGCTGAGGCGTATTAATCCGATTTTGGGGAAAGGCAGCAGCGGGCGACATAGGATTAACCGGTGGTGGTATCCTATCGGGAACCAAGTTTCTTTTGAATTCCCCCACCAAGTCCCCAAACGGGCAGTCTTGTAAAATGATCATCACTGTAAAATAAAAATAGAGAGAAATACATTAAACAACAAGTCGAATGGTTTCGATGCTACGGTTAAGAATTCTGGTACTCGGCGAGGTTAAACATTCATTTCTTAAACTTTACAATCGATTGTCACATTGATGGCGCCATCTATCCTTTCTAAAAACAACTATAGGATTTCAATTGCACAATGTTAATACTAGGGAACAACAGTTATTATTAGATTTTGATTATCAGTGACACACGTCACACTAAATGATATTGTATGAAAATAGTTAAACTACTTACACTTCGGTAGAAATAAACGTACAAACTCCTCCCGCCGGAACGCACGACGAATTCTAAAAGCAAGTGTTCCTGCTTGACAAAACTAGTTTGAATAAGAGCTGTTTGTTTTAATGAGATGAACTGAATCAATAGAATTATGTAACTGAACCTAAGTGTGTCCAGTTCCCAAATAAGGATTTGTGTTTTTCTAACCCATTTACGTAAGATATCAACAGACAGGGTTCATTCAGAGGTCAATCCTAAATGTCCCTCCCTTGAGAAGAATGACATTTCAGGTCATCAAAAGATAAAAATTCATTTAAAATCTGAATCTTTGGCTTTTCTATAAACAGATTGCAGATTGCATTGGCTTGAAACCTGCTTTTGGCATCTAGAAAAATAAGTAAAAATCATTTGAAAATACATTTTATAATCGAGTCCGTCAAACAGTTCAATACTTTCTTACACTTATTCTTAACAAAGTATGAATAAATTAGCATGAAAACAGTACATTTGTAATTGCAGCAGCTTAGCCGCTTGAAGTCGAAGGGTCTGCCCCCCCCCCCCCGTGTTTTTCTCTGAGCTTTCGGCATCTAGTAAGATAACTATGATATAATGATATTAATAGAAAAATTTAAAGTAAAAGTATTGAATAAATTGAAGATACATCATATAATCGAGGCAGTCAAACAGTTCAGTACTTTCTTACAACTATTCTTAATCATGAATAAATTAGCATGGAAACAGTAAATGTGTACTTACAGTAGCATACGGGCTGGAACTTGAGGGGCCCGCGGCCCAGGTTTTTCTAATTGCTTTAGGCATTGTTGTAATGCATGGTATGAATAATTAGCATGGAAGCAGTACATTTGTAATTGCAGCAGCTTATGGGCTGGAGGTCGGGCTGGAAGTCGAAGCTTCTGCGCCCCCTGTTTTTCTCTGAGCTTTCGGCATCTAGTAAAATAACTATGATATAATGATATTAATAGAAAAATTTAAAGTAAAAGTATTAAATAAATTGAAGATACATCATATAATCGAGGCAGTCAAACAGTTCAGTACTTTCTTACAACTATTCTTAAGCATGGTATGAATGAATAAGCATGGAAGCAGTAAATTTGTACTTACATTAGCGTATGGGCTTGACGTACTCGGACCTGCGCCCCGGGTTTTTTTTATGGCTTTAGGCATTTTCTGAAAAACAAGTAAAAATATTAAATCATTTGAAAATATATCAGTCAGTCTTATTCTGGTTCAGTGAACTAATTCTTTATATGGTGCATGTAGGGGTCCAGGAACACCACATCCACTAATTCTCTATATGGTGCATGTAGGGGTCCAGGGACACCACATCCACTAATTCTCTATATGGTGCATGTAGGGGTCCAGGAACACCACATCCACTAATTCTCTATATGATGCATGTAGGGGTCCAGGGACACCACATCGACTAATTCTCTATATGGTGCATGTAGGGGTCCAGGGACACCATATCCACTAATTCTCTATATGGTGCATGTAGGGGTCCAGGGACACGTATTGTTAAAAAGAGGCAGTTTAACGTCGTACCACAGGACAAACAGATAAAAATCGCTGATAAAATGTATTGATAAAACGTATTGTTAAAAAGAGGCAGTTTAACGTCATACCACAGGACAAACAGATAAAAAATCACTGATAAAATGTATGGATAAAACGTATTGTTAAAAAGAGGCAGTTTAACGTCGTACCACAGGACAAACAGAGTGCAATAATCAATGATTTTAATCCAAATAAGATCTTTTTAGTTGTGACTGTTTGAATTGAGAGGCGGCGATCTCGCTAGTGAGCCAAAAGACGGACACTTGAAATGAAAATAATATAAATAGTCAATTTCATTCGACATTTTTATTATGACGTTCATTAATTAAAAAATTAGCATGAAAGCAAAGAATTTATAATTACAGGAGCATATGGGCTTGATGTTGAGGGACGCCCTTGTCCGCTGGGTGTCTTTTTCGTGGCTTTTGATATCTAAAAAATTAGTAATAATATTGAATAAATTGAAAATATATCATATATCGAGCCAGTCAAACAGTTCAGTACTTTCTAACAACTATTCTTAATCATGAATAAATTGAAAATATATCATATATCGAGCCAGTCAAACAGTTCAGTACTTTCTAACAACTATTCTTAATCATGAATAAATTAGCATGGAAACAGTAAATTTGTACTAACAGTAGGATACGGGCTTGATGTTGAGGGCCCGCACCCCACGTTTTTTTCACTGCTTTCGGCATTATCTAGAAAAATAAGTAAAACTATAAAATCATTTGAAAATAAATTATATATCAGATTGTCAAACGGTTCAATACTTTCTTAATCATGGTATGAATAAATTAGCATGGACGCAGTAAATTTGTACTAGCACCATCGTTTGTACTGGACGTGAGGGTGCCCTCGCTCATTGAAATTCCCTTTTGTTTACCATGAGGTAACATTTCAGATGGAGCCACTTTGACTATAATAAACGGTTGTAGTTCTACAGTTCACTGCTTCAGGTTTTCTATTGCAATATGTCACTATTGAACAAGAAACAAGAAATCAATCGAAGTTTGTCCGAACTGGTTTTTCAGTTTTTCTCCACTCGTCTATAACGGGCTATCAATCAATATGGTCGAATGTGCAGAATGTTCCAGCTGATAAAAACTGGGTTCCAAAATAATCAGCCCTTTGCATGTGATGATGCGAACGATCTGCCTGGGTGCACCCTGGTATAGATTTGACGATGCAGTAATGTATGACGGACATTACCTGTCAGTAGCAGAAGCAGGGTTTAATATTCTATATATATAAATTTCGGTTTCAAGCTCAAGAATGATGACTTCAAACAGGCGTTTACGATAACTTACTTCAATTCAGGACATGGAAATGTTAAAACGTCGTTTTTGTTGTTGTTGTTGTTTTTCAGTTCTTTTTGCATACGGGCTTGATGTACTTGGACACGCGCCCCGTGTTTTTTTTCATTGCTTTAGGCATAATCTAGAAAAACAAGTAAAAATATTTAATCATTTGAAAATATATCAGTCAGTCTTATTCTGGTTCAGTGAACTAATTCTCTATATGATGCATGTAGGGGTCCAGGGACACCACATCCACTAATTCTCTATATGGTGCATGTAGGGGTCCAGGAACACCACATCCACTAATTCTCTATATGGTGCATGTAGGGGTCCAGGGACACCAAATCCACTAATTCTCTATATGGTGCATGTAGGGGTCCAGGGACACCACATCCACTAATTCTCTATATGGTGCATGTAGGGGTCCAGGGACACCACATCCACTAATTCTCTATATGGTGCATGTAGGGGTCCAGGGACACCACATCCACTAATTCTCTATATGGTGCATGTAGGGGTCCAGGGACACCACATCCACTAATTCTCTATATGGTGCATGTAGGGGTCCAGGGACACCACATCCACTAATTCTCTATACGATGCATGTAGGGGTCCAGGGACACCACATCCACTAATTCTCTATATGGTGCATGTAGGGGTCCAGGGACACCACATCCACTAATTCTCTATACGATGCATGTAGGGGTCCAGGGACACCACATCCACTAATTCTCTATATGGTGCATGTAGGGGTCCAGGGACACCACATCCACTAATTCTCTATATGGTGCATGTAGGGGTCCAGGGACACCACATCCACTAATTCTCTATATGGTGCATGTAGGGGTCCAGGGACACCACATCTACTAATTCTCTATACGATGCATGTAGGGGTCCAGGGACACCACATCCACTAATTCTCTATATGGTGCATGTAGGGGTCCAGGGACACCACATCTACTAATTCTCTATACGATGCATGTAGGGGTCCAGGGACACCACATCCACTAATTCTCTATATGGTGCATGTAGGGGTCCAGGGACACCACATCCACTTAGTTGTTGGGCCCGGGCGCTTTCACCCTTCTTGCTGAAAATCAACTGATATCCTGAATTCTGACTAATTACAGATTGAAAACTGTGATTCACAAGTGCATAATCAATTATTTCAATCCAAATAAGATTTTCTTAGCTACAGTTTAAATCATCTTAGTTTAATGAAATATGAAAACAAATAAAGATTCTTACCTCCGTCAGATCTCCTTAAACACCCGCCCACGGACTCTTTCTGACCATCTTTTGGCACCCGGGGGCGGCTGTCTGACAGGCCGCTGCTGAGGCGAATTCATTTGGCGTGGGGGAGGGGCAGCAGCGGGCGACAAAGGATTAAGCGGTGGTGGTATCCTATCGGGAACCAAGTTTCTTTTAAACTCCCTCACCAAGTCCCCAAATGGGCAGTCGTCTAAAATGTTGATCACTGTAAAATAGAAATAGAGAGAAATACATTAAACAACAAGTCAAATGGTTTTGATGCTACGGCTATGAATATTATTCCAACAGGGGGCGCCTGATGTTACTGAAGCATGATTTCAATGTAACTTCAGTAATTAAAATTATTTTTATTCAGCAGTTAAATTGCACAATTATTCGTTATCTATGATTTCCTGATGAGATTTACTGTTTTGAGCATCCAGAGATTCCAAACTTTGTCGTTTAACCAATAATTGGTTTAACGATATCACACGGCACCTGCTGAACTCTTGTTACGTGTATCAGTCTTATATATAACTATAGTCCCAAGTGAGATAAAAAAAATTAATTAGTTTGAACTTGAAATAGATATCGCTGTTGTGCTGGATTGGTGAAAAAACCTGTAAAAATAAAATAAAACAAATTATTAGATGGATATTCATGAATGGAAATGACAACTGTAGAGATAGCATCATTGATATATTACTTCTACGATGATGATACTTAATCGAATTTGAATTTATTCCTAATTAGCGTAATTTATGCAAAACAGCTACTACCCTCTATTTTCAAATTACAAATTGAAATAAGCCTGATTTATTAGAAAATAGTTATCACTTACCGGCGTAGAAACACCACTGGGTGGCGTTTTCGGTAAAAACTCAATTCCGGAAATGGAAACATCAAAAGGTTGTTGTTGTTGTTGTTGTTGTTGTGTTCTAGTAGCGTACGGGCTTGACGTTGAGGGCCCGCGCCCGGGGTTTTCTTAGAGCTTTTGGCATTATCTAGAAAAACAAGTAAAAATATTAAATCATTTGAAAATATATCAGTCAGTCTTATTCTGGTTCAGTGAACTAATTCTCTATATGGTGCATGTAGGGGTCCAGGGACACAACATCCACTAATTCTCTATATGGTGCATGTAGGGGTCCAGGGACACCACATCCACTAATTCTCTATATGGTGCATGTAGGGGTCCAGGGACACCACATCCACTAATTCTCTATATGGTGCATGTAGGGGTCCAGGGACACCACATCCACTAATTCTCTATATGGTGCATGTAGGGGTCCAGGGACACCACATCCACTAATTCTCTATATGGTGCATGTAGGGGTCCAGGGACACCACATCCACTAATTCTCTATATGGTGCATGTAGGGGTCCAGGGACACCACATCCACTAATTCTCTATATGGTGCATGTAGGGGTCCAGGGACACCACATCCACTTATTCTCTATATGGTGCATGTAGGGGTCCAGGAACACCACATCCACTAATTCTCTATATGGTGCATGTAGGGGTCCAGGGACACCACATCCACTAATTCTCTATATGGTGCATGTAGGGGTCCAGGGACACGACATCCACTAATTCTCTATATGGTGCATGTAGGGGTCCAGGGACACCACATCCACTAATTCTCTATATGGTGCATGTAGGGGTCCAGGGACACCACATCTACTAATTCTCTATACGATGCATGTAGGGGTCCAGGGACACCACATCCACTAATTCTCTATATGGTGCATGTAGGGGTCCAGGGACACCACATCCACTAATTCTCTATACGATGCATGTAGGGGTCCAGGGACACCACATCCACTAATTCTCTATATGGTGCATGTAGGGGTCCAGGGACACCACATCCACTTAGTTGTTGGGCCCGGGCGCTTTCACCCTTCTTGCTGAAAATCAACTGATATCCTGAATTCTGACTAATTACAGATTGAAAACTGTGATTCACAAGTGCAATAATCAATGATTTCAATCCAAATAAGATTTTCTTAGCTACAGTTTAATCATTACCAAGTGGAGCTAGGAGCTGATCTAATGTGTTTTTCATCAGCTAATCATTCATATTTAGGCCTCTATCTAATACATCTGTATGATACTTACGATGATTTTAAACGAATCTGACTGTCCAATACGACGTCTGTGAAACGAATGATTCGATCAGCTGACCGCTGGTCACTGTTCAGTAGTGTTCGCTATAAAAGAGAAAACATATTCATACAATGACAACCAATTCATGATAATAATAGAAAAACTATCAGATTAAGAAATAAAGAATATCATCATATCAAATAAATTGAAAATCCATCATATATCGTGCCACAGTTCAGTACTTTCCTTACAACTATCCTTAATCATGGTATGAATCAATTAGCATGAAAGCAGTAAATTTGTACTTACAGCAGCATACGGGCTTGATGTTGAGGGGCCCGCGCCCCGTGTTTTTTTCATAGCTTTTGGCATAATTCGTAATGTGGATGGGCTGGCGTCCCATGTTTTTTGTTTGCTTTTAGCATACTTGAATGGTTAATGCTTAACATCTCTCCCAGATTGTATTGGCTTGAAACCTTCTTTTGGTATCTAGAAAAATATGTATAACTATTTAATCATTTGAAAATACATTTTATGATTAGTCAGTCATACAGTTCAGTACTTTCTTACACTTATTCTTAAGCATAGTATGAATAAATTAGCATGAAAAGAGTAAATTTGTAGTTAGCAGCATACGGGCTGGGAGTAGAGGGGCCGGCGCCCCACATTTTTTCATGGCTTTTGGCATTGTTTTCTTTGTTTGTGGCAGCAACTATGGGTCGGTCTGTCTTGAGTTTGTTGGTTGTTGCAGCAGCTATGGGTCTGTCTTGAGTTTGTTGATTGTTGCAGCAGCTGGGTCAGTCTTGAGTTTGTTGGTTGTTTCAGCAGCTATGGGTCAGTCTTGAGTTTGTTGGTTGTTTCAGCAGCAGCAGCTATGGGTCAGTCTTGAGTTTGTTGGTTGTCTTGATTTTTTTCTATAGGAATTCAAGAACAAAGTAGTCGCATGTAGGTAGACACATTCATGAATCACTCAGTGTCTTCCTGTCCCACCATAACTTCCTTGATCCTCATTACTCGGATTTATTCTCTGAACCACTTTTCCATGTTTGTTGTGGTTTGTTTGTTTTGATTTGCTGGTGGTTTAAGCATGCATGTAGAGGGAGCTCTATCAATCCAGGAACAGTCAGCTCACAAGCAGCCCCTGCCCAAAAGGTTTTGACATTATATTTTCAAAAGCTCTAGTTGTTCTGTAGAACCGAGAGCGGAGCTCTGACTTGTTCCCCTCACTGCTGAGGTCTACTTTCTCTGATTCGCTGATTGGCTTCTCTTTGGTACATTTTAGATGATCAAAAACTAGAAACTGTCATGCGTTTATTCATTTTGGTATATGTTAAAATTCTTTTACAGTAAAGGCATATTAGGCACATCAAAACAAATCCGGAATTGTCCCCGAACGAAGTGGCTCCCTCCACTCTCCATCAGTATGCCGGGCCACCACCTCTACCTCTCGGGCCACTCGATCCCTCGCCAGCTTTTTGGGCGAGTGAACGAGTGACCGCCCGAGATACGGATGGAGGAGCAGGACCCGCACCTGCCCCAGCCCCACCACCATCCCTCCTCGGCCTCTTCCTATTAATTCTTACCCCTTCCTCCTGATTGCCTTGATCAGCTGCGCCATCCGCAGTGGCAACTCTTGCCTCCCCTCCCTGAGGAGCCACGACGACCGCAACTTTTCTTTTCCTTTTCGTGCGAGTTTTTTTTGGCGGTGGTCGTGTCTGTAAAGAGAAAAAAATGAACAATAAGTATTTAGTATAATACACCTATGTGCGTATAATACACCTATGTGAGTCCTTCGCTATTAAACACATAGAACTGTGGAACTGGATCCCGAGGCTAATCTAAATGCGCGCAACTGAGTCCAAGTGCAACTAAAGCACACAACTGCGGATCAGATAAATCATTGGTAGATTCACTTGTAAAATATCTCGCTAAGAACAAACTAAAAACTGTAGAATGTTGTTGAAACTGTTGTGTGTTATTCATTTGGGTATATGTTATATTTGAATTTTTTTCAGTGAAGGCATATTAGGCGCACATAAACGTCTCATGCGTTCAAGGCATATCCCTTCACTGAAAGAATATTCTTTAGATCAGTTAACAAATCCGGAATTGGCCCCGAACGAAGTGGCACCCTCCACTCTCCATCAGTATGCCGGGCCACCACCTCTACCTCTCGGGCCACTCGATCACTCGCCAGCTTTTTGACGAGTGACCGCCCAAGATACGGATGGAGGAGCAGGAGGAGCAGGACCCGCACCATCTCCAGCCCCACCACCATCCCTCCTCGGCCGCTTCCTATTTATCCCCTCCCCTTCCTCCCGATTACCTTCGTCAGCCGCACCATCCGCCGGGACCACTCTTGCTCCTCCTCCCTGCGGAGCCACGACGACCGCAACTGGTACTTTTCGGTTTCTCATGGTTTCCCACCATCTTTCAAAAGAGAACTATCGATATATCATTAGCTACAAGGAAACTTTTCAGAAACTTTTTCAGGTCATTCTTTCTTGTATTATTACCATTTGATTCTCTATATATCGTCAGAACATGGACTCAGAGTGTTTCTTTAATGGTTAAGAATGTCTCTTTAACCAACATCCCCCTAGCCTGCTTCCTACATATCCCTTCCCTTTCCTCCTGATTACCTTTGATCCCCACTGCCTAGCAGCTAACAGCTGCTGCTATTTTATCTGGTTTACATGTTTTGCAGATAGTGTCTGTTATGCTATAGTTGTTCTTTTAATCGTTTAACTTCTTCATCTGAAATTTCATTATTCTAATTTCAGTTTCACGCAGGAAATGGTTCATGAAAATCTGCATTGAGACTGGGACGAAATGTGCATTGAGACGGATGAAATCTGCATGAACAGAGATATACTTTAAGATCCCCATTTTATCCATCGGAGTGAATGTACATCCACTACTCACAGGTAGAAAACCTACAAACGCTAAACACTCATCCCTGGGCCCTGATTCAAAAATAAAAATAAAAGATTAAATTAAGAATTAACATTTTTATGAATCAGTGATCAGTTTCATAAAATAATTCCTAAATTAATTTTAGGGGTTTATTATTTCAGATTGAAATGAATTCTTCATGTTTATGCAATTCTCATTATCTTTCATTGCAGCATTTATATATTCAATTTTAATCATACATGTGAAATATATAATGTATTTTCAGGGAAACGTAAACAAGAAAGGAAGGGAAGAAAGAGAAGGGAAGAAAGAGAAGGGAAGAAAGAGAAGGGAAGAAAGAGTTGGATGATTAATGCGCACTTATTCTCCATTCCGAATTCCTGTACTCGACTCTAGGTGATCATCATACGAACGAGATATAGAAAAAAAAACATTACTGAAGTCATCTCTATTTTTTAGTCTCAATTTGTATTTCTAATTCAATTTACTAAGTGTGTAAGTCATCATTTGGATAAGTCGTCACATTACTGAAGTCATCTCTATTTTTTAGTCTCAATTTGTATTTCTAATTCAATTTACTAAGTGTGTAAGTCATAATTTGGATAAATCGTCACATTACTGAAGTCATCTCTATTTTTTAGTCTCAATTTGTATTTCTTATTCAATTTACTAAGTGTAAGTCATAATTTGGATAAATCGTCACATTACTGAAGTCATCTCTATTTTTTAGTCTCAATTTGTATTTCTAATTCAATTTACTAAGTGTGTAAGTCATCATTTGGAAGTGTAAGTCATAATTTGGATAAATCGTCACATTACTGAAGTCATCTCTATTTTTTAGTCTCAATTTGTATTTCTAATTCAATTCACTAAGTGTGTAAGTCATCATTTGGATAAGTCGTCACATTATTGAAGTCATCTCTATTTTGAAGTCTCAATTAGTATTCAGTTTACTTCAGATAACGTAATTTAGTTTAATCACAAGTCGTCAACATTATAATCAATGTAACTACATTGACTACATTATTGTCCTTTTATTGAGAAATTTATGTTAATTTTTGATTTCTGGGATAAATCAAAATTCAAATGTTATCATTTTTTGTATCAAAAATTGTAAAAAATTGAATAATTTGTGTGCTATTTAAACATTCAGTTATGGGGAGTTCTAAGCTCAGAAAACTTTGAGCCTGTTTATACAAGTGTTGTAACAAGTGTTGAACAATTCAAAGATCATGTTGTTTATACTTTGTCATGTTAGAAAAAATGTTTTCTAGTATATTGATGTTTCTAAAAAAACATATGATTCAACTTTAAAAGGCCAACAAGCCTTCTAATAAAACTAGTTTGTCATATATATATATATTACTTGGTCATTGTCAAGTTTTTTAAAAAATATTTTGGTTTTCTCAGCTTTCTCTGGTGGAAATTTCTTCGTGGAATTCCTCTTCTATACAAGTTCCTCCTCAGACTGTTTTTATGCGAGAGTTTATAACAACCGGATCCTCAGAAAATGGTCGGAGTGCCAAGTCATCGATTTAAGATCACCAGTCTTATCTGAGACCATAAGTTCACTAGCAAGTTTCACTAGCGATTCCAACAGCTATAGGATGGAACAGTATTATTATATAGGTCACCACTGTGCAATTGAGCCCAGATCATCAGAAAAAGATAAAAGTGAAGATATGTGATGGGATTCATTGAAAATTTTGCATATACAATTAATTCATTGAACTACTTAATTTGTATGATTTATTTTTTGGGAATTTTCGAATTTGTCATCAATAACTAGTATATATTTCTTTTCAAGTTGTGAGCGATCTAGTTCTCTGTCGACCCATTGAAAATGAATCGACTCTGAACTGTAGAACTGGACCCAGGGAGCTGAATCTCGCGTGCCACAGCAAGATACAGAGCTCTTCAATGTCTTAACCGTCAGGTGCTGCCCCTAAACAAATCAATTGCGGTAAATCTGTGAACTAACTTATAGCTCGCTTGCCAGAGTAGAATCATAGCGAGCTGTCTAAAATCTTGAACCGTCTAGTGCTGCCCCTTAATCGATATGTATCGGAAAAGTGAATTTATTACTCGCATGCCACAGTAGTTGAGTAGTTGGAACATCACGATAGACTCGTTTTTCTGTGCAGCTATAACGGGAACTATTTCAGATCTGATAATGAATATAAACTCAGTCACAGTTCGATAACAAACGCCGCTGGGTGAAATTGATGTAAACAAATAATCGTGTTGAAATTGAATTTAGTTTAAGATATATTTTCGTGGTAGTTTTTATTTTCAAGCTGTTTACGTTCACTTCAAATGATGAAACGATGAAACCATATTAAATACATACCTGTTTTAGTGGGGATTTTGAGTTTTGGTCCTTTCCGTATCTTCTAGAAACATCAAGTAGAAAGGCATTAACTGAACCCTATGTCTTTAACTTCAGGAGTCTATGGAGTTTTCGGATGCCTCTTTTCCTCACTTCTTGCATTCGTCACTATTAGAAATCCGGACAAACTGAATTCAGTTCGACGAGGCCGAAGAACAGAAGACCAAAGAGTGATCTGCACTAGGCGCAGGGTTCGTGTTGGCTTGGATCGGTGAGAGGCAATCAAACCCCGACACGTGAAGATGTATCCTCAAAAATGGATACCGGAACGCTTCTCTGGTTTACGATGATTAATTAGTCTGCAGGGATAACTCTTTGGCGGGGCGTGATCGCGTGAATAGCCCAAACTAAACCTTCAGAGTTCACTGTACTACAGCATACAACATCTGATAACTTGCATAATAAAGCGCGGCGTGCATGAAAAGAATTGTATAAATGCGGGCAAGATTCCGTGCCCTGGCAATCGAACGCCGGAGTGGAGGTATTCCATACACTGGTAGGTGAGTCGGAGCATAGACTGGTTGCTTGTCCCATAGAGACCGGTAACCAGTCTAGCCACCTCACGATCAGTCTACATTGAAAAACCATTACTGAAATATGGTTGACGGAAATATTCATTTCATATCAGATTCTGAAATATTTTCTCATATTGACTACAAAATTTTTATTATCTTAATAAGATAAATCTGCCAAAGCTCAACAATTTGCATTAGTGAAAACCGATGTGCGAAGTCGTCAATTCAGTAGCCCGATAGAGCCCGGTAACCAGTCTAACTGACAATGTTCATTGCGCGGGAATGAACGGGCAACCAGTCTACGATGAAAAATCATTTCTGAAAAATTATGAACGGAGATATTCATTTTACTTTGAATTTTGAATTATCTTATAAAACTGACAGCCGTATTAATGTGAAATTGATGTAAACAAATAATCGTGTTGAAATTGAATTTAGTTTAAGATATATTTTCGTGGTAGTTTTTATTTTCAAGCTGTTTACGTTCACTTCAAATGATGAAACGATGAAACCATATTAAATACCCTATGTCTTTAACTTCAGGAGTCTATATGGAGTTTTCGGATGTTACATACCTGTTTTAGTGGGGATTTTGAGTTTTGGTCCTTTCCGTATCTTCTAGAAACATCAAGTAGAAAGGCATTAACTGAACCCTATGTCTTTAACTTCAGGAGTCTATGGAGTTTTCGGATGCCTCTTTTCCTCACTTCTTGCATTCGTCACTATTAGAAATCCGGACAAACTGAATTCAGTTCGACGAGGCCGAAGAACAGAAGACCAAAGAGTGATCTGCACTAGCCGCAGGGTTCGTGTTGGCTTGGATCGGTGGGAGGCAATCAAACCCCGACACGTGAAGATGTATCCTCAAAAATGGATACCGGAACGCTTCTCTGGTTTACGATGATTAGTCTGCAGGGATAACTCTTTGGCGGGGCGTGATCGCGTGAATAGCCCAAACTAAACCTTCAGAGTTCACTGTACTACAGCATACAACATCTGATAACTTGCATAATAAAGCGCGGCGTGCATGAAAAGAATTGTATAAATGCGGGCAAGATTCCGTGCCCTGGCAATCGAACGCCGGAGTGGAGGTATTCCATACACTGGTAGGTGAGTCGGAGTAGACTGGTTGCTTGTCCCATAGAGACCGGTAACCAGTCTAGCCACCTCACGATCAGTCTACATCGAAAAACCATTACTGAAATATGGTTGACGGAAATATTCATTTTATATCAGATTCTAAAATATTTTCTCGTATTGAATACAAAATTTTTATTATCTTAATAAGATAAATCTGCCAAAGCTCAACAATTTAAATTAGTGAAAACCGATGTGCGAAGTCGTCAATTCAGTAGCCCGATAGAGCCCGGTAACCAGTCTAACTGACAATGTTCATTGCGCGGGAATGAACGGGCAACTAGTCTACGATGAAAAATCATTTCTGAAAAATTATGAACGGAGATATTCATTTTACTTTGAATTTTGAATTATCTTATAAAACTGACAGCCATATTAACCAAAGTATTAATAGTAAATCTGATAAAATCTAATACCGGTTTTAGAATAGGTGAAAACTGATTTATGTGATGCCGTCGGTTCAGAAGACTGATCCGTAGAATCGTTCGCCACTTTCTTCCGGTCCACTTACTTCCGCGTTTGTGATTTGCATACAAGTAGTTTGAATGTTAAATGTATTAAGCCGCGTGTTGATTGGTTGAGGTCAGTGCGGTTTACTGAACGATGACCAGCTGTCAGCTGATCGAATCATTCGTTTCACAGACATTACGACGTAAGTATATTTTACATCTTTGATCAAAAATTGTAGTGTAAAAAAACTCAAAACTAAGGCCTCTATAAATGATCGATTGACTTTAAATGATTACTTTAGCACAGCTCTTGTAGACAATGATTAGGTGTCATAGTAGTTTAGCTCGAAAGTGCACATATAAGGTTAATTTTCATCCCTTATTTAGAGACCGAGGTATTGAGCGTCCATTTCAGCCCTTAAAACATCATCAACCTACCTCAAACCGACTGTTTTTAAATCCAGCAATAGTTAACTATTGACTCATCATGGATTCGATTCAAAAACAATTTTTGATGATCATAGTGATTCGAAACGTTTGAATTTTTGAAAAACACGAATGCTAAACGACGGATCCGGACTTCGATTGCGGCCCAATGGCAGAGTTGATTTTCTTATTTGGAATTTGAAGATATAAATCACTGAAATCAATTGGTTTTCTCAACCAAAATTAAAATTAAGAAGAATTTAGGATGGAGATGTTTGATTTTCATTTTGTCTAAAATGCTGACTTAAAAATTAATTCAATTGAATCAAATTAATGAATTCATCATTTCACGATATTATAGATAATCAAAATGTGAATATGAAATCACCTTTTCAATCGCTGTTTTTGGGTAAGATCGCAGTTTTTGTGTTAGATCGCAGTTTTTAGGTTAGATCACCGTTTTGAGGTTAGATCACCGTTTTTGGTTAGATTGCTGTTATGTGTTAGATCACTTTTTGTGTTAGATCACAGTTTTTGTGTTAGATCGCTGTTTTTGGGTTAGATCGCTGTTTTGTGTTAGATCGCTGTTTTAGGTTAGATCGCAGTTTTTAGGTTACATTGCAGTATTTTGGTTAGACCGCAGTTTTTTGTTAGATCGCAGTTTTTAAGTTAGATCGCTGTTTTGGGTTAGATCACAGTTTTTGTGTTAGATGGCTGTTTTAGGTTAGATCGCAGTTTTTAAGTTAGATCGCAGTTTTTGTGTTAGATCGCTCTTTTAGGTTAGATCGCAGTTTTTAAGTTAGATCGCTGTTTTCGGTTAGATCACAGTTTTTGTGTTAGATCGCTGTTTTTAGGTTAGATCGCAGTTTTTAGGTTACATTGCAGTATTTGGGTTAGACCGCAGTTTTTTTGTTAGATCGCAGTTTTTTTGTTAGATTGCTGTTTTGGGTTAGATCACAGCTTTTGTGTTAGATCACAGTTTTTGGGTTAGATCGCTGTTTTTGGGTTAGATCGCTGTTTTGGGTTAGATCACAGTTTTTGGGTTAGATCGCTGTTTTTGGGTTAGATCGCTGTTTTTGGGTTAAATTGCTGTTTTTGTGTTGGATCATTGTTTTTTGTGTTAGATCATTGTTTTTGGGTTAGATCGATGTTTTTGTGTTAGATCGCATTTTTGTGTTAGATCACTGGTTTTTTGTTAGATTGCAGTTTTTAGGTTAGATCGCTGTTTTTGAGTTAGATCGCTGTTTTGTGTTAGATCGCCGTTTTGTGTTAGATCGCCGTTTTTAGGTTAGATTGCTGTTTTTAGGTTAGATCGCTGTTTTTAGGTTATATCGCAGTTTTTGTGTTAGATCACTGTTTTTGTGTTAGATAGCAGTTTTTAGGTTAGATCGCTGTTTTTGAGTTAAATCGCCTTTTTGGGTTAGATCACAGTTTTTGTGTTAGATCACAGCTTTTAGGTTAGATTGCTGTTTTTAGGTTAGATCCCTTTTTTTTCTTAGATCGCAGTATTTAGGTTAGATCGCTTTTTTTGGATTAGATCGCTGTTTTTGGGTTAGATCGCAGTTATTGTGTTAGATCGCAGTTTTTTGTTAGATCGCTGTTTTTGGGTTAGACCGCAGTGTTTAGGTTAGATTGCAGTTTTTGGGTTAGAACACTGTTTTTCTGTTAGATCGCATTTTTTTGTTAGATCGCTGTTTTAGGTTGGATCGCTGTTTTAGGTTAGATCGCAGTTTTTTGTTAGGTCGCTGTTTTTGGGTTAGAAAGCTGTTTTTGTGTTAGATTGGTGTTTTTAGGTTAGATCGCTATTTTTGTGTAAGATCGCTGTTTTTGGGTTAGATCGCTGTTTTTGGGTTAGATCGCTGTCTTTGTGTTTTTGTCAATCATCATATCAAGATTTGCAATCCCAGTTGCCTTCAAGTTTCATATAGAGAATTAGTGGATGTGGTGTCCCTGGACCCCTACATGCACCATATAGAGAATTAGTGGATGTGGTGTCCCTGGACCCCTACATGCACCATATAGAGAATTAGTGGATGTGGTGTCCCTGGACCCCTACATGCACCATATAGAGAATTAGTGGATGTGGTGTCCCTGGACCCCTACATGCATCATATAGAGAATTAGTGGATGTGGTGTCCCTGGACCCCTACATGCATCATATAGAGAATTAGTGGATGTGGTGTCCCTGGACCCCTACATGTACCATATAGAGAATTAGTGGATGTGGTGTCCCTGGACCCCTACATGCACCATATAGAGAATTAGTGGATGTGGTGTCCCTGGACCCCTACATGCACCATATAGAGAATTAGTGGATGTGGTGTCCCTGGACCCCTACATGCACCATATAGAGAATTAGTGGATGTGGTGTCCCTGGACCCCTACATGCATCATATAGAGAATTAGTGGATGTGGTGTCCCTGGACCCCTACATGCACCATATAGAGAATTAGTGGATGTGGTGTCCCTGGACCCCTACATGCACCATATAGAGAATTAGTGGATGTGGTGTCCCTGGACCCCTACATGCACCATATAGAGAATTAGTGGATGTGGTGTCCCTGGACCCCTACATGCACCATATAGAGAATTAGTTCACTGAACCAGAATAAGACTGACTGATATATTTTCAAATGATTTAATATTTTTACTTGTTTTTCTAGAAGATGCCTAAAGCAACAAGAAAAACACGGGGCGCGGGCCCCTCACATTCAAGCCCGTATAATAAAGTAAGTACAAATTTACTGCTTCCATGCTTATTTATTCATCCCATACTTAGTATTTTGTACCCCTGGGTCCAGTTTCACAAAAAGGATAAACGCCTTAATCGATTTAAGATAAACTGAATTAATGAAGAAATTAAATCGATTTAAGAGTTAAACCTGTTTGTGAAACTAGGCCCTGAATTGCATCTAGAATGAAAAAAAAGAAAAAAAAATATTGAAAATAACGTTGGTGAAATATTTCTGGATCTTTCTGGATTTCTGCTCAATGCATCGTTTAGTAAAATATCGATATTCTCTAAAAGTAAAGATATAAGAATAAAAATATTGTATTGAATCGTGATTAGTTACTGTATGCGCTGCTAGTTGTTGCCCAACCCATAGCCTCATTTCTCTCCATTCTAAATTTGCATTGTTTAACATTGTCTGGTCGCTATGGAAACTATTTATTTAAGTTTCTTTGTGGTATCCATGGCAACAGTAACGTTTAGGTAGTGGCACCAATTATGGGTCCCAACGTTCCCATGGCGATACATGAGAACATTTATCCTATTTTTGACCTACATGACGTAAGATGGTAGTGAGTCGATGACGTCATTTTCGTCTCACCACTAATGAAAAAAAAAATTAAATGAAAAAAAAGGAAGAAATCGTTAGAATTACGTTTATGAAATTTTTCTGGATCGGCTAAATGTATTGTTCCATTAAATATCGACATTCTCTAAAATTATAGGCATCAATATCAAAATGATGATACAGCAGACTCCGCTTAACTCTGTTCTATTTGGACCATTAATTAACCGAATACCAACTTTTTAAAATTTTAGGATTTTTACGTTAAGGATCAGAAAATGTGTATGCAATTTCAACCGGGTACCGAGTAGGGTGGCCGAGTCTACTGTAGTCTGCTGCCCCCTCGAATCCATTACCTTATCATCTCTCAATTTGCATTGTTTGACCTCGTCTGGTTGCTATGGAAACTATTTAGTTATATCAGGAACGGTTTTTTCGAGGTAACCAGTGGCAACATTTAACAGGCGTGTCCGTCCTAGAGATAAACTGTCTGATTTCACAGCCACATCCGTCCTGGAGATAAACTGTTAGATAAACTCTGATTTCGCGTCTGTCCTATTTCTTGTCATTGTATGAATATGTTTTCTCTTTTATAGGGTACAGCGCAGCAACAACAACAACAACAACAACAACAACAACAACAACAACAACAGCAACAAAAATTTGATATTTCGATGTCCGGAATAGACGTAAGTTATCGTAAACGCCTGTTTGAAGTCATCATTCTTGAGCTTGAAACCGAAATTTATATTATAGAATATTAAACCCTGCTTCTGCTACTGACAGGTAATGTCCGTCATACATTACTGCATCGTCAAATCTATACCAGGGTGCACCCAGGCAGATCGTTCGCATCATCACATGCAAAGGGCTGATTATTTTGGAACCCAGTTTTTATCAGCTGGAACATTCTGCACATTCGACCATATTGATTGATAGCCCGTTATAGACGAGTGGAGAAAAACTGAAAAACCAGTTCGGAAAAACTTCGATTGATTTCACTCACATTTACAGAAATTTGGTCCGACCCCAAAACCATTTACTTACACTATACAAATCAGATCAGGTTTTTAACATTGTCTTTGATTGTATTTTCAGTTTTTACCCACAACGCCGCCCAGTGGTGTTTCGACGCCGGTAAGTGATAACTATTTTCTAATAAATCACGCTTATTTCAATTTGTAATTTGAAAATAGAGGGTAGTAGCTGTTATGTATAAATTATGCTAATTAGGAATAAATTCAAATTCGATTAAGTCTCATCATCGTAGAAGTCATATATTAATGATGCTATCTCTAAAGTTGTCATTTAAATTAAGTGTTATATTTACTACTTCATTTGCTTCATGACCCAAAAACCTCTACTATATAACTACTGGTTTTGTTCTAATCTTGGAGAATTTGCTGCAAAATTTACTTATCATTTGTTAAACAGTTTTTATTGAAAACCTGAATCAGTGATACATGCATTCATGAATATCCATCTAATATTTTGTTTTATTTTATCTTTACAGGATTTATCACCGATACAGCACGTGGACGTAAGAGATTAAACATTGATCTTGAATTTTAAGTTCAAACTAATTTATTTTTTATCTCACTCGGGACTATAGTTATTGCGTTCACTTTGCGTCCAGTTGTCTCGGGTAGTTTTTGATTTATCGTGTTGATAATTGGTTTATATACTCAAACTCAAAATATCGGCGCAATTGGAATTAAGATGGCGCACTTGTATGTCCATTTTTTTCCCCGGCAAAATTAGCACTTTAGCAGATTTTAAGGATCAATTCTGTTGTTATATTACATTGAAATCAGAGTTTAATATATATCGGTATAGAGCAGATTTTTGCTCTAGTTATAAATAAAGTTATAAATAATCTCATGACATGTTCTGTATATGTGTAGTGAGTTTCAATGTCTTTGGTTCCTTTTAAACCAGGGGGAGTTAAATTTGAAAATGTCAGATCGTCGAGCATTTCAGACCGCATCCAAAGTGGGTCCCTGCACCCCTAGTTATACCGTTAATATTTTAATAATACATTAATATTTTTATTTGATAGAATATATTGATATACCATACATTGATATCGGTCTTGTAATTGGATCAACAACCATGAGATCAAAACACAGCAAATATGAACCTGCTGTGAATCAATAGATTTGTGATAAATGTAATGAAATTGTTATTTTTCATATTGACTTTTTGAGTTAAGGGTCTGTTGTATAAGAGTCTTTGGTCTCGCGTGTCAATGTATGATATCAATCTGTTGTATTTCCTCGTTCCAATGTTTAAAAGGTGTTCGTCACCTTATATTAATAAACTACTTTAACCGTTAGATGGCGCCATAAGTGTGATATTTGATTTATGGGATACCCGCAAAACCAGCTATTCCACCAGATGGCGCAACGAGTAGTAGGTCGTTCGTTGTCAAAATTAGTTCATTTTCGATGAACTTTGAACTGGTTTGAAGAAGAAATACTTTCATTCTTCTACTCTGACATCGGTTTAGTTTTCATTAATAATTGATTCATTTAAGAGAACAATTCATTCAGATTTAATTGAAATGTACAAGAAAATCGAACGCAGACGACCAACTATTTACTAGCGACACCTGGTGGATCCTCGCCTGCCATAAGTGGAATCCTCGATTGCTACAGTAAGACTGCGGGTAACCCATTGTTTGGCGTGTGAAGTAAAGTAAAGTTAGAAAACGGATGTTTAACTTTGTTGTGAAACGAAAGCGTTTTGGAGATTTTTAAACCAATCAAATCAATATTTTGATATTACGCTTGAAACCCTTCCCACTCATATTCTACTTACTAAGTATATATTCTTGTTTCCGTGGAAATCATGGTGAGTGGCGCCATCTATACAGTGGAGTTAGCTTTATAAATCGAGCTTGCTTCGACAAGTGGCTCCATCTATTCCCTAATACTGAAGCGAGGTAACCAGCAGCGCCCTCATATACAGGAAATGAACGCCTATCAAGTTTAACAATGCACGGTGTATTGACCACAGCGACCGGTGATAATTATATCAATGTTGATTAGCTATTGCCATAGACAGGTCCGTAGCGTTTGACTGGACCAGAACGGGGCCCCCTAACCAAAACAAATTTTGAAAACGTGCCCAGATAAATTGCCTCTGGGAGATTGATTTAACGAGGTTTTGATTAAATGAACAAATTTTAATATTTGTAAGTTTAACATTTCTGTTTTTAATTTTTCTTTGCGAGGAACTGAATTTTCGAACCCCCCCGAACCGCCTCAAGCTATGTTCCTGATATAGTGCTAGCTATACCTGAATACTTTTCTCTTATTGAAATTGTCTAAAAAACCAGCACCTTGAACTAATGAACGTCATAATGAAAATGTTTAAAAATTCAACCGTTAATGAATTTGACTAATGTATTTTTTTTATTTTCATTTCTAGCATCAGTTTGCCTCAGAGGCAAGGTCGCCGTCGCTTAATGTAAGTATCAGTGACGCCCTCAATCTCACATGCCTCACTTCCCTCCTAATGTAACCATTTTTATGAAATTCCTCAAGAAAATATATACTAGTAATCTTAGAATACACGTTTTTGTACCCAGACCCCTTCATTCTACTGAACTACCGTGTAATAAGTGCCTGTTGTGTTCATTTTCTGTTGCATTGATTTATATATTATTTCTATTTACAGTTGTCAAACAACAGCAGCAGCAGCAACAGCAGCAGCAGCGCACCCCTCCCGCCGGAGACGCCTCCCGACTTGCAAGCAAGAAGTAAGTTCAGTCTTCAAATACAATTTCAACGCATTCAATTTTTTGTATGGCGTTAAAACGGTTAAAGTTGTGACTAGTTTTCATAACTCCGTGACGTCATATTTCCATCGAGTACCGGACCCTTTCCTATGTTTTTTGCCAATTTGGATTGAATGATCGCCAGCGGTTTTTCTATACGACCCGGCTCTGCTGTATTGCATTTAGCCATCCTTTTTCTTGGCGTTTTTATAAGAAGGTGTTTGATTTTGTCTCTAAGGGATTTAGGAATTTAAGAGACACTTGTACTTTCTATGCAGTGAGTTTGTTCTGTTTTTGTTCCCTCGTGAATTTTATTTTTGTTTGAATCAAATCAAATCAGTACATCTTTCTTGAATTGCGTGTATGTTATAATATTATGTAAGTTATAATGTTATCAAATATCTGTTATATTTAAACCGAATATTTAATTGTTGTATTTTGAATGCGATAATGCCGCTCCCTGCTAAAGTCCAGCGTCGTCATCGTGAGGGATGCGGTCATCTGTTCGGGCCCTGATTACGTTCTGTGTTCATCCTGTTGGGCTACATCGGGCGTTATATGAGTTAATCCTTCCTCGACTTGCGGATTGTGGTCGGAAGATCTATGGGTTCGGGCCGATAAGTCCCGGAAACAGAAAGTACAGTTTCTGCCGATGTGCCCATTGATGTCTCTATTTCAGAACATCACAGCGGTCGCCGGCTGTACAAGCACGGTCGGCTTCCCAACTCCTTTCTCTGAGGAGGATCGCTGGTTCTCTAGTAACGGTCAGTCACCAGTCAATCAACGGTTCAGCTGGTTCAGTTTCCCAGGTATCGGCGCGCGACAGTCGGGATACCTGCACAGGAACTCAGGTCCGGTCCGGGCTACTCCGAGCACCGGTCCGGTCCAGGCCTCACTGGGTAATGAACATCTGGTCCGGTCCGGGCGGCTTCGAGCACCGGTCCGGTCCAGGCATCACCAGATACTGAACATCCTGTCCAGTCAGCTCCGTGCACCGGTCCGGTCCAGGCATCACCGGGTACTGAACATCTGGTCCGGTAGCTTCGAGAACTGGTCCGGTCCAGGCATCACCGGATACTGAACATCCTGTCCGGTCAGCTCCGTGCACCGGTCCGGTCCAGGCATCACCGGATACTGAACATCTGGTCCGGTCAGCTTTGAGAACCGGTCCAGGCATCACTGGGTACTGAACATCTGGTCCGGTAGCTTCGAGAACTGGTCCGGTCCAGGCATCACTGGGTACTGAACATCTGGTCCGGTAGCTTCGAGAACTGGCCTGGTCCAGGCATCACCGGGTACTGAACATCTGGTCCGGTCAGCTCTGTGCACCGGTCCGGTCCAGGCATCACCAGTTACTGGTCCGGTCCGGGCAGCTTTGAGCACCAGTCCATTCCAGGCATCACTGAGTACTGAACATCCAGTCTGGTCCGGTCCAGGCAACACCGGGTACTGATCATCCAGTCCGGTCCGGTCCAGGCATCACTGGGACTGAACATCCAGTCTGGTCCGGTCCAGGCATCACCGGGTACTGATCATCCAGTCCGGTCCGGTCCAGGCATCACCGGGTACTGAACATCCAGTCTGGTCCGGTCCAGGCATCACCGGGTACTGAACATCCAGTCTGGTCCGGTCCAGGCATCACCAGTTACTGAACATCCAGTCCGGTCCGGTCCAGGCATCACCGGGTTCTGATCATCCAGTCCGGTCCGGTCCAGGCATCACCGGGTACTGAACATCCAGTCCGGTCCGGTCCAGGCATCACTGGGTACTGAACATCCAGTCCGGTCCGGTCCAGGCATCACTGGGTACTGAACATCCAGTCTGGTCCGGTCCAGGCATCACCGGGTACTGAACATCCGGTCTGGTCCGGTCCAGGCATCACTGGGTACTGAACATCCGGTCCGGTCCGGTCCAGGCATCACCGGGTACTGAACATCCAGTCCCGTTTAGTCCAGGCATCACCGGGTACTGAACAGGGTTCGTCGCGGTGCTTGAAAAGCTTGAAATGGCTTGAATTTGAAAAATACTACTCAAGCGCTTGAAAACAGCTTGAAAATAGATCGAAAGCTTGAAATAATTATTTTTGACTTGAAATAAAAAGTTATGGCTTGAAATGCTTGATTATCACAAATTTTCTTCTTCGCGAATTTTTTTCGATGAAATCGCAGACAGAATATGTTCTTGAGTTGTTTCTACGCGTGCGTCATGTTTTAGGCATCAATAAAGAAATTAATTGAATTGTATTGAATCGCTATGAGACTCTTGTGGTGAAACTCTACGGTGTCTGGAGACATGAACATACAGGGAAATTTCAGTCATGCATGTTATCGAGCATTGATGTAAAATGGCATTGAAATCCCACACCAGGAGTGAGAGCCATGTTGAAGGCACAGCGACCTAGTCAAAGTCATTGAACATTACAAATTTCGTATTAGGCCATACAAAAATCAAGGTCTGTTTGCCGTCATCCGACCGACCCGACTTCAAAGGTACCCAGTGGAAACTTTTTTCTTGGATTCATCGAAATAAATTGTATTTTTGATACAAATGGCCGACCCACTGCCGATGTATGAGCTATGTATGTTTGAAGTTAAGTGTGCATCATGTGAAAACATGCCTCGACTATAGTTGAAGTTTTCCAGGAAACTGGCAGTGTTCCAATAAGCTGCCATTCATTCTAAAGCTGGTAATGTTATAGCGTGCATATATTCAATCTACTGTTTCATTTTGAACGCAGATTTCGGATGTTGTTTCCGCTAAAAGTGGTGATGATAAATTTGTTGTTTTTTTTGCCCCAAAATTTTGCACAAAAAAAATGATGCTACCTTCCTACTGACTTATCCCAAAAATAGTAGGTGTAACGGCAAAACAGACAATTAATTTGGGATGGCCAAATATCCAAATCTTGATTGATATGAATATTTAAGCTAGGAAATGCTGAAAATCATTGTGATGAACAGGTTTCATCTCTAACAGAATCGTATCAACTCGGAGGTTCCACTGGAATCAAAATTTTACCTCTTTTTTAACATTTTTATACGAACCTGTTCAAAATAGGCAAATTGGCTGCGACTAACGAAAATTGCTTCCAACGTGCCTTAAAAAATAGCTTGAAAATGGTATAAATCTAGCTTGAAATGGCTTGAAAATACCTGAGCTTGAGACAATGAACCCTGCTGAACATCTGGTCCGGTCAGCTTCCAGCACCGGTCCGGTCCAGGCATCACCGGTTACTGAACATCCGGTCCGGTCAGCTTCCAGCACCGGTCCGGTCCAGGCATCACCGGTTACTGGTCCGGTCCGGGCAGCTTTGAGCACCGGTCCGGTCCAGGCATCACTGAGTACTGAACATCCAGTCCGGTCCGGTCAGCTCCGAGCACCGGTTCAGGCATCACCAGGTACTGAACATCTGGTCTGGTCCGGGCGGCCTGGCATCAATGTTTCGAATTTAAAACATAGTTATCATGGTTCTAGGTTTGGTAGAGGGCGCTCTTCTACCAGATGCAGGAGCGAGGTCACCTTCACGGAGATCGAGATCGAGGGATTATGATTGATTCTGTAGGAACCATCATCATTCATCAGTTCAGGTCGAGGGACCGTTTAGGAAGTTCACGTCTTTCACGTCGAGGGACCGTTTAGGAAGTTCACATCTTTCACGTCGAGGGACCGTTTAGGAAGTTCACGTCTTTGACGTCGAGGGACCGTTTAGGAAGTTCACGTCTTTCACGTCGAGGGACCATTTAGGAAGTTCACGTCTTTCACGTCAGGGACCGTTAAGGAAGTCGTCACAATAATCAGGATTTCCGCGATTTCGAAAGTCAGATTTTAAACTTGTTATTGTCATTGTAAGCTACCGCAGTTACAGGTAAGCCTATTCTTGATTGCCCGAGACAGGCGTGCAGATATTGTTCCCGACTTTTGGTTGATTTTCTTGTGACTTGTTTGTTTTAGGGGTGAGATGGATGAGCCTTATTGTTTTTTGACATATATAGGTCATCCAAGATGGCCGCCACAGCCATTACAATGTGTAAAATAGCCATTTTGAAGCTTGTGACAACTCTACAATCTACAGTTTCAGACCAATTTACCAATTACTTATTCTGTGGTTTCATAATGGTAGGAGAATGAGCCTTATTGTTTTTGACATATATAGGTCATCCAAGATGGCCGCCACAGCCATTTCAATGTGTGAAATAGCCATTTTGAAGCTTGTTACCGCTCTACGGACTTGAGTTTTAAGCTTAAGACTTAAGATGGCCACCACAGTTATATCAATGTGTTAAATCTTATCCGATTTGGAGCTTGTTACTGCTCTAAGATGTAGAGGTTTAGAGGTTTATAATTTTATTCATACTTGTACTGTGGTTTATTTATGGTGGTCAGAGGATGAGACCTATTACAATTTGCATTCTCTACTTGACTCACTGGTCAAGGGTTAATATCTAGTTTGATAAATGTGGAGCATGTCGGTGAATCACCCCCCCCCCCCCCCCCCGGACTCTGATCTCAATGTCTGATGTCAATCGTCAGCAGTTTCAATGGAATGGGCTCGATTAGGTGTGGAACAAGTGGAATCCTCGATTGCCACAGTCGAACCTAGAGTATTAAGAGCTCAATTAGGTTCTTCTTTGCGTCTCTTCTCCGGTTGGAGTGCTCCAGTTTCCACCGAATGGAGGAAGATTAGAGATGTGCAGATTCAAGTCCACCATGCGGACTCCGGCTCCGGCAGCTCAAGGTTCAGCTCCGGCTCCGGCAGCTCAAGGTTCAGCTCCGGCTCCGGCAGCTCAAGGTTCAGCCCGAACTCACACAATGCCATCTCAAGCATCTACTAATGCTGGTTGGAGAACAAGTGCACAGCTCCAACATTCTCGTGCCCCTTCTGGTCAGAATAATTCTAGTTCATATCGGGGAATGCTCCTAAAAGGAGCTCTTCCTCTCGGAGAAACTCAAAATGAATGCTCGGGGCCAGTGAGAGGTTGTCTATAACGAGCAGCCACCTACTGATCCGGCGTTCCCGGGTCGTATCACGGCGGCTACTGTCTTCAATTCTGAACACCTCCCGACATGCGCCCGAAAGCAGGTCACGAGACACTAATCTCGTCAGCTCTCAAAGATCTGGCCAAAAAGAGAGCAATAGAACCAGTACGGGACGAAGCCACATCCGGCTGGTTTTCATGAATATTTATGCTCCTTAAGACCACAGGGCCTCGATGGACTGTCATTCCTCGAGCGGCACCTGGATATCCCGAGGCTTCCGATGACTAAAACAGGGAGGTAATTCAAGGTCTCCGCCGAGGTTAATGGGCGGCTTCATTGGACCTGAAAGATGTCAGGTTCCTATTCACCCGAAATCTCATCAATTTTACAGAATGAAGTGGAAACTCCGCCAGTTCCAGTTCAGGTCTCTTCCAGTCGGCCTCAGTACAGCCCACGCCCTGGGTATTTACCAGCTTGGGTCAAGTCCAGAAGGTACACTACACTCCAGGGCTGGGTTTCATAGATATGGAAGAAAAATAATTCCAGGGAACATTTTGAAATTTGTCAGTTATAACCATGGTTTCTCATTGTTAGTATGGTGATTGAGGATTTATCCCTTTGGATAACTTTGATACTCAGTCTATGAAACCGGGTCCTGGAGTATTTGTCTGTTGGTTTACCTCGACGACTGGTTACTAGTACCAAACTCGACTATAGAATGTCAGGAGGCGGTGACCGCTGTCGACCGCTGTCGTAGACTTAGTTCACCAGTTCCGCGTAAACTAAGTAAAATCTCACTTGATGCCGTCCCAACAGTTCACATCTCCGGATCAGCACGGTCTTTCCGTCCATGGCTCGAGTAGCCAAACTTCAAGAAGCGTAGTTACCACAAACGAGAGGACAGCTAGTTATCGGTGACGCCTGTGGCTAAATGCAATACCGCACTGCCAGGGGTCGTATCTCTGGCTATCTACACATTCAGAGAATATTAACTAAAACCATAGGAAAGGGTCAAGCACTACTCCGAAAAAAACTAATTTTATTTCCAAAAAATTATGATATTATATGGATTGCATGCTGTGTGGAAGAAGTTTTCAAAATTATTTAGGAGCTTATTATAATTTGAATGCATGAATTGAGAGCAATTTGAAATGTGTTGATATCCGAAAGTGTTTCCATTGACTTCACTCATTCACCTGATGAAGCTTCTATACATTAGTACCCAAAGCTTGTGTGTCAAATAAACTAGTTACACGTCCTATAAAGTACTACTTGTCTCGTTATATATTCTAAACGCCAGTTAACAATTCCAGTAAGTCAGGTTTAGGGAATAGATATTTAAACCTTCAGATGATACCGATGTTATACAATTCCAGTAACTCAGGTTTAGGGAATAGATATTTAAACCTTGAGATGATACCGATGTGATACAATTCCAGTAAGTCAGGTTTAGGGAATAGATATTTAAACCTTGAGATGAAACCGATGTGATACAATCCCAGTAAGTCAGGTTTAGGGAATAGATATTTAAACCTTGAGATGATACCGATGTTATACAATTCCAGTAAGTCAGGTTTAGGGAATAGATATTTAAACCTTGAGATGAAACCGATGTGATACAATTCCAGTAAGTCAGGTTTAGGGAATAGATATTTAAACCTTCAGATGATACCGATGTGATACAATTCCAGTAAGTCAGGTTTAGGGAATAGATATTTAAACCTTCAGATGATACCGATGTAATACAATTCCAGTAAGTCAGGTTTAGGGAATAGATATTTAAACCTTGAGATGATACCGATGTTATACAATTCCAGTAAGTCAGGTTTAGGGAATAGATATTTAAACCTTGAGATTAAACCGATGTAATACAATTCCAGTAAGTCAGGTTTAGGGAATAGATATTTAAACCTTCAGATGAAACCGATGTGATACAATCCCAGTAAGTCAGGTTTAGGGAATAGATATTTAAACCTTGAGATGAAACCGATGTGATACAATTCCAGTAAGTCAGGTTTAGGGAATAGATATTTAAACCTTGAGATGATACCGATGTGATACAATTCCAGTAAGTCAGCTTTAGGGAATAGATATTTAAACCTTCAGATGATACCGATGTAATACAATTCCAGTAAGTCAGGTTTAGGGAATAGATATTTAAACCTTCAGATGAAACCGATGTGATACAATCCCAGTAAGTCAGGTTTAGGGAATAGATATTTAAACCTTCAGATGATACCGATGTGATACAATTCCAGTAAGTCAGGTTTAGGGAATAGATATTTAAACCTTCAGATGATACCGATGTAATACAATTCCGGTAAGTCAGGTTTAGGGAATAGATATTTAAACCTTCAGATGAAACCGATGTGATACAATTCCAGTAAGTCAGGTTTGATATTTAAACCTTGAGATGATACCGATGTGATACAATTCCAGTAAGTCAGGTTTAGGGAATAGATATTTAAACCTTCAGATGAAACCGATGTGATACAATTCCAGTAAGTCAGGTTTAGGGAATAGATATTTAAACCTTCAGATGAAACCGATGTGATACAATTCCAGTAAGTCAGGTTTAGGGAATAGATATTTAAACCTTCAGATGATACCGATGTAATACAATTCCGGTAAGTCAGGTTTGATATTTAAACCTTGAGATGATACCGATGAATTTAGCAATTTTGAATGAATTAAACCAATATGAGATTTCGATCCTAAGAATATTGGAAGCTTGTGTTTAACGTTACTAAATAGTAATATTATATAAAGCTAGAAGGACACGAGCGTATCCATTTTTCGCCCGATCGCGACGATTAAATTCGCCGGTGAATTTATACGCCCGATACGAGCGGGTACCGATCTATCTATAAATCGGCCGTCACGGTGATTTCGTCGCCCGCCGACATTAAACATGTTCGATATTTACGCCGGTGTTCGGGTCACTTGTTAATTCGCTCGGCTTGTCGGCAAGCTTAAAAAGATTTAGAAAAAACTATAAATTCTCATTCCTGAATGAACTGGATTCATCTGGGTTCAGTTTCATGAGACACAGTTCAAACTGCTCTTGAATTTGAGTTTGTAATTAATGTATGTGATTATAATGAATTGTATTTTTGTTTTACAGCTTTGGCATTTCGGTTAAGTCGTGCGTTCCGGCGGGAGGAGTTCGTCAGAATATTTCTACCGGAGTGTAAGTAGTTTAACTATTTTCATACAATATCATTTAGTGTGACGTGTGTTACTGATTCAGGCACGGATCCAGGAATGTTTCCAAGACGGGGTTCATAAAAATGCTGACTAAAATCTCTAATAATAGCCGGGGCCTATACGGCATATTTTTTGGCCAAACATAAGGCCTTTTTTTAATAGCATGGTTTGGTTGCTCCCAAAATTTGAAGAAACATAAAATAAAAAAGAATTAGAAAAAAAATTTTTTATTCCTGTCTGTGAAACAAATTCAGTGAAAAACCGAGCAAAAAAGATTTTTCACCTCGGCCGAATGAGAATCCTGGATTGAACGATGAAACAATTGAAAAACGCGAGGTTCTTTTTTGATCGCAGTGTGCAGAATTCAAACTTTCCAAGATTCATTTGTTCGGACATATGTATATTGCCCTATTGACAGTTCCCTCTTCCTTCTAAAAGTGATTTTATCTCACTGAGGGAATTTTTAAAAAATTTTCTCTGAAATGATATGGTAGCGTTTTTTTTTTTTGCTTTAAAAATTTTTTGGTAGCCGATCAGCGGGGTCACGACCCCTGAAACCCTCCCTGGATCCGCGCCTATGATATCTCCTCAAAATCTAATAAAAACTTTCAATGAATTAATGCTGTAATGACGATATGTAGCCATCTGTCTATTTGAATGCATTTGCAAAAAGACAAAAAGAAATAGTAGCAGAATTTTGGCTAAAAGTTTAGAATACCCAAATTCAACATTGCTTGCAGCAGACGGAATATCCGCCATTTTGGTTAACAGGGGATTCCCCCCTCCGGTACTTCCCATGATCAATAGTGTCTATGACGCGTTGCGTACGGAATGCCATGGAATTCCCTCACATGATTTATGATAATAATGTTTACTTGCATTCTGATTGGTTAAAATCGCGTGTAGTTTGAACGTAGGCAATGTTTACATTTGTAACGTCACCGGCGAGTCGCTGACATTAACGTAGTCATTGAGTTAACATTATCTTGCACTGAATGGTGATATCAATCGCATTCATTTTATAAATATTTTGAATATGAATTTGTTTTTATATATCAACTGCGAGTAACAGTGTTACGCTATTGAGTCTTAAGAGACAGCCTTTATGGACCTTATTGGTTGTTATAACTCACAAGCTGACTGAGTTAGCATTCTGGATCCGTCAGATTAGTTACTTCTAGAAAATATGTTAGTCACATTTTCTGACTATATTCTGGAAAACAGTGGAAGCTTGTATCCACCCTAGATTAGAACCAATCAGAATAGAACCAATCAGAATACACTATTTTACAGAAAATATATTTATGACAATTGCGTAAGGTTTTAGTAAAATAGTGTTTTTTCTCGAGTAGTTGCCGAAGAAGCATAAAAATTTGATTCAATTTCATTCAGATTTAAACAAACAAATCGAATTTCATTTCATTCAGCGCAAACTTCAAATCTAATTAAAATTTTGTTCAGTATGAATAAGTTGCAAATCATTGAGAGGAAAAAATAATTAATTGTGTTACTTAAAAAAATCACAATTGTACTGTGTTTATCAAAACAGGAGACCACAGGACCTTTGGTCCTCTAGTATTCTTTTCCTAGTTATTCCAAAAACACTAAAACAGTCCAATCAGCGATCGCTGCCAGACCAACACGATTACATTGAAATCAAACTTAAGTAACATCAGGCGCCCCCTGTTGGAATAATATTCATAGCCGTAGCATCGAAACCATTCGACTTGTTGTTTAATGTATTTCTCTCTATTTTTATTTTACAGTGATGAACATTTTAGAAGAATGTCCGTTTGGGGACTTGGTGGGGGAATTCAAAAGAAACTTGGTTCCCGATAGGATACCACCACCGGTTAATCCTATGTCGCCCGCTGCTGCCCCTCCCCCACGTCCATTAAATTCGCCTCAGCAGCGGCCTGTCAGACAGCCGCCCCCGGCCGCCACTCGTTCGTCAGACAGAGTCCGGGGACGGCTGTTTGAAGGAGATCTGACGGAGGTAAGAATCTTTATTTGTTTTCATATTTTATTCAGGATATCAGTTGAAGTTCAGCAAATAAATTACCAGACCTGTAAACAGAAGAGTAGTTATAAATTTCCATTTGCGGGTAAAACCCCATAGTCGAAAACCTTCGGTTATTGATCTATATCTGCTTAAGACCAATGGTTGTACACACGAGTGCGAAAACTTATCGCTCAAACTTTGATTGTATCCATGGTAACGCGTACAGTATACTATGCGTGACTACCGTTTCCTATCACTGGAATACAATACTGTTTTTGACCATGAGCGCCATCTGCGGCGGTCATAACGGACTGACTGGTGATTGGCTGAAATGCTCGTCTACCGTGGTGACGATTATTCGGTGTTACACGTGCAGCAGACACGTCTCTGAATATCTAACATTTGATTGTTGTAACTCATCGGGAAAAATATGTTTATGAGTCGATTTTTTGTCGAAATTTTGTTCGGCAGAAAATTGGCTGCGTACGTCAAGAAGGCGGCTGATATTTGTATCGTGTGACCCCTCGTCCCGGTAATATGCCGACCCACGTACACCTGAGACCAGTTGCATATTCAGAGCTTAGAATTAAGACCGTTTTAAGACCAACTTAGTTCTATAGCCAATCTAATAACTTAAGACCAGTCTTTAGATTTAAGACCACTTTTGGACGTAAGTCTTGACCATGGAATCGGCCCCAGATGCTTATTCCGCTGTATTGGATGCTGACGTGCTCGTGTCTTCCAGCAATGTTGTTATTCACCAAAAATATCATGTTTTGTTCGAATAACACAATTCATCTGAGTCTGGGTTTAACGGATGACACGTTCAAACAGAACTACGAAATCAATATCAGAAGTCCTTTTATATTGAAACGGTCCCAGAAGTCCCTGTTATAATGGGTACTTTTTCAAAAAAAGTAACGAGAACTCCGATGGCTTTCCGTATCGGTAAAAACTAACTATTTCTATGAGCGTCACTCGTAGATTTACCGAAACGCCACCTTGTGACACGATATCCTAACTACGTATAGGTGTTTTATTTGCTGAATCGCTGGTTTCTCATTCTCATTTTTTATACTTGTGTTTAATTTTATACTAAACAAATTTTTCACTTTTTCTCTTTACAGACACGACCACCGCCAAAAAAAACTAGAACAAAAAGGAAAAGAAAAGTTGCGGTCGTCGTGGCTCCGCAGGGAGGAGGAGCAAGAGTGGTCCCGGCGGATGGTGCGGCTGAAGAAGGTAATCGGGAGGAAGGGGAGGGGATAAATAGGAAGCGGCCGAGGAGGGATGGTGGTGGGGCTGGGGATGGTGCGGGTCCTGCTCCTCCTGCTCCTCCATCCGTATCTCGGGCGGTCACTCGTTCACTCGCCAAAAAGCTGGCGAGTGAACGAGTGGCCCGAGAGGTAGAGGTGGTGGCCCGACATACGGATGGAATGTGGGAGGAGCGGCTTCGTTCGGGGACAATTCCGGATTTGTTAACTGATTTAAAAAATATTCTTTCAGTGAAGGGATATTAGGTGCCTTGAACGCATGAGTCGTTCATGCGCGCCTAATATGCCTTCACTGAAAAAAAATCAACTATAACATGTACACATATTTTTTGATTTAATTTTAGTCCAATTCCACAATTATTTCGGCTTACAATAGTGTCTTCAATTCTTTAAAGCCCAAAGCACCTTTTTGACTCAACATCCAGTATGAAGGTGGCCGGGAATCGGGCCTGTTTTCTTCCATTTTTGTATCCCGCCCAGCATACTGGTTGTTGACTCGAAAAGGTGCTCGCTCTGGGAGCTTATCAAAGGCAGGTGATGGGAAAGGTGCCATCACACACTCTCCTTTGATAAGTTTCCTAGAGTGTCACGGGCTTTAACGGGTTGAATTCACTATAATACCAATTTTCCAAAATCAATTTAATTTCTTTCAGGCCATTCTTTTTCCATGTTTTTCTGGTACATGTTATGGTTGATTTCCATTTTCGAAAATCCGGAATTGAAGCCGTTCGAAGTCGGGGGGATGGTGGTGGGGTTGGGTTAGTTTAGGGTTCCTCTCTGATTACCTTCTTTAGCTCATCATCCGTGCAGGTGGCGCTTGCTCTTCTAGCCGGTGTTCCCTGGGGTAAACATTTTAAATTTAAAAAATCAAAAATAAAAAAAAAATTATAAAATCTTTAAAAATCTCATCTCATTTCATCCAATTTATTTATTTGCGGGTGCGATGCCTATCGCACCCATTCATGTCATTCATCCAAAAAAAAATAAAAAACTAAAAACGAAAAAAAAATATTAAAATTAAAAAATCTCATCTCATTTCATCCAATTTATTTATTTGCGGGTGCGATCCCTATCGCACCCATTCATGTCATTCATCAAAAAAAAATTAAAACTAAAAACGAAAAAAAATATAAAAATTTAAAAAATCTCATCTCATTTCATCCAATTTATTTATTTGCGGGTGCGATTCCTATCGCACCCATTCATGTCATTCATCCAAAAAAAAATAAAAAACTAAAAACGAAAAAAAAATATTAAAATTAAAAAATCTCATCTCATTTCATCCAATTTATTTATTTGCGGGTGCGATTCCTATCGCACCCATTCATGTCATTCATCCAAAAAAAATTTAAAAACTAGAAATTAAAGTTCTAAGTTTGTTGTTAGATTCTATTCAAAGAACGTTGTAAAGTTCTTAATTTGTCGTAAAAAACGTTAGAAAAAAAGAACTTCTTAAAGTTCTCAATCTGCCGTAAAATGCAATTGAAAAGATTATAACTCACATGAAAATTAAAAAGATAAAATAATTGATAAATAATCATTAATAAGAATTGAACTTTGGTCTCGCAATGTTTCCCCGTTATGCATTTTTTACTCGTCGTCAAACATCGGCAGCTCATCGTCGATACTCGCAGCTCGATACACACCAGCAGCTCGTCGTCGATACACACCAGCAGCTCGATACACACCAGCAGCTTGTCGTCGATACTCACCAGCAGCTCGATTCACACCAGCAGTTCGTCGTCGATACACACCAGCAGTTCGTCGTCGATACACACCAGCAGCTCGTCGTCGATACACACCAGCAGTTCGTCGTCGATACACACCAGCAGCTCGATACACACCAGCAGTTCGTCATCTATACACACCAGCAGTTCGTCGTTGATACACACCAGCAGTTTGTCGTCGATACACACCAGCAGTTCGTCGTCGATACACACCAGCAGTTGGATACACACCAGCAGCTCGATACTCAGCAGCAGTTTGATACACACCAGCAGCTCGTCGATACACACCAGCAGTTCGTCGTCGATACACACCAGAAGCTCGATACACACCAGCAGCTCGTCGTCGATACACACCAGCAGCTCGATACTCACAGCTCGATACACACCAGCAGCTCGTCGATACACACCAGCAGCTCGATACTCACCAGCAGCTCGATACACACCAGCAGCTCGTCGTCGATACACACCAGCAGCTTGATACCAAAACAGCTTTTAGCTGGTGAAAACCTACCCCCCATCGGGGTTAAACATGATCAAGCTATTATTCTAGGAATATAACTGTTGCAAGGGAAGTTAAGATTCATTATATCCTAAACTTGATACAAAGAGATTATTGCTAATCATGAATTTCAAGGGTTTAAAAACTGATTTAAAAATCTTGAAAGACGCTCGGTCTCACTAGAGATTTTCATCTTAAAGATTTATTGTCCTCTTACTATTGTTTAGGTGATCTATAATTTGGTAAATGCTGCTGTTGGAAAGATGCCAGAAGAAAGTTGATTCGTGCACATCTTCACTTCACGTATTTATTGCACAAGGCGCCGACTTGCACCTGCACTACACCATTCACACTTCACCACTTCTGCATCTTTATCAATTAATTCTGGCATCTATTTGAAAATTACTTTAAACATCAGATCTCAAACTGAAACATTGAGGTATTGAATTTCAAACTGAAATATCGAGCTATCGAATCTCGATCTCAAATGTTTACTGGAAGCCATATTTGATGTTGTATTATTCATCATAAATTGTTTAGTGTTTTCTGGCATATGCGGGCCATTTAAGATGGTCAGATAAATTCCCCGGTGGAAAATATATCTCGTGGAAGAGTCATGGAAATGAAAAATATCTTATGTAGATGTGAAGTTAGGAACCTTGCAACAGTTATTCCACCTGAGGATAATTTGATATAAGATGAATCAGTTATTGGATCATTTAACTGAAGCCAAATATAGTGAAAAATCTTAGTAAAAATTTGTCTCAAACTACAATTGAAAGGACTTATCACAGTTCTAATTCGACTCTAGGTGCGTTCAGAAGAACTTCTTAACAGTGAAAAAACTTGACTAAAAATCAGGAATCGACCCTGTTCATTGATAAGATTTGATCTTTATTTGAAGATTAAGAATCAAACTCGCTAATTCACAATTTTTGGTAGTAAATACTGTTGATCCATCATATTCGCAGCCCCCCGTGGGCTTACCAATCCATCATACGTGCAGCCACCTTGCGCTTACCAGTCTATCATACTCGCAGCCCCAGTGGGCTTTTCGATCCATCATACGTGCAGCCCCCGTGGGCTTACCAGTCCATCATACTCGCAGCCCCAGTGGGCTTATCAATCCATCATACGCGCAGCCCCCTTGGGCTTATCAATGAGAAACATTCAGACATAGTAACCGTTTTACTCGTGCTTTTCAACGACACCGTCTTATCACTCTGTAGAACGGCGATCGCAGCGTGAAATTTGTAATCGTATTTCTCCGCTGAATTTGAATATTTGATACGCGACGCGCGTGATTGAAGCTTTGTTTATGTTCGTGCTTGCCGCGATGAATTGTCATAAATATATCCTCCGTACAGGAGGACCATGAAAAGGTTTGAAGGGATCCCTAGTTAGCGCTTGTCCAGGTTTGGCTCTGGACCCGCTTGTTCGACTAGGCATCTTGTTGGAAATTTTGTCGACTGAAACTTCCGTAACTTTCGTTTTAGACCTCGCTGCTCGAAGAGCCGTTGCTGCGTCGGTTACTGTCATGCTTCGGCACAATTTTGAACGATTGTTGGAAACCGCCTTGTTCTTCTGCTGCAGATGTTGACTGTGTCGTACCCACAGTAAAGTAGCCATCTTAAATTCAAATAGTTTCGGACATTTGAGGTCCTCATCAACTCCGAGTCTTCATTCAACTGCAGTTACTGCCATTTGCCAGTGTCTGATGTAGAAGTTCTGACTTGACATTTTGATTTTCAGAATTAAAACCTTTTTTCTATTAAAGAAATTAGATATTGGTTAAAAAACAAGTGAATAATTGTTTGTAAGAAAAAAGAAAATCATGTTAGAAAAAAATATAGATGTAAAAAAATATAGATGTAAGAAAAAAAAAGTATATTGTAAATCGACGAGACGACAGAACCAGCATCAGCAACAACAACATCAGAGGAAGCAGTAACCAGTTATTTATCAGCTCCATAAATTACTGAAACGAAATCCACAACTCGGATACCAACCACACTCAACTCTAGAATTGTTCATACAACTGTCAACATGGAGTTCATCTCACAAGCAAATTAGGTAATTATCTTATGAAATTGTATGAATTGCCAATTTAACATTTTTGCATTTCAAGTAGGTGTAATTGAATGTTTGTCAACCTTACTCTTATAAAACTGTGTTAACCGTTGAACAGGATTCTAAGACTGTGCAGAAAACCCGTTATCGCTGCTTTGCAGCTATAATTATCTGATAAATTAGTATGGAATGCCAATTTTACATTTTTGCATTTAAGTTTAAGTGAGTTTAAAATCACGTTTCATTTGTTGTTTATTTTGTCTTTTCAGTTTTCAATTTGCCGAGATCAGTCGTCAAAAACTGTTACAACGGAAACTAAGATAACAAAGACTTGATTTGGCAAAGATTGAAGAAATCCTGCGAAAAGATTATTCATGAATTGTTCATACAACTGTCAACATGGAGTTCATCTCACAAGCAAATTAGGTAATTATCTTATGATTTTGTATGAAATGCTAATTTTTACTCGTTAATTTTTTACAAATAAGTTGACTTTGAAATCTTTATTAATTTCTTGTTTATTTTGTTTTTTCAGTTTTCAATTTGCCGAGATCAGTCATCAAAAACTGTTACAACGGAAACTAAGATAACAAAGACTTGATTTGGCAAAGATTGAAGAAATCCTGCGAAAAGCTTATTCATGAATTGTTCATACAACTGTCAACATGGAGTTCATCTCACAAGCAAATTAGGTAGTTATCTTAGGATTTTGTATGAAATGCTAATTTTTACTCGTTAATTTTTTACAAATAAGTTGACTTTGAAATCTTTATTAATTTCTTGTTTATTTTGTTTTTTCAGTTTTCAATTTGCCGAGATCAGTCATAAAAAAACTGTTACAACGGAAACTAAGATAACAAAGACTTGATTTGGCAAAGATTGAAGAAATCCTGCGAAGAGATTATTCAAGAATTGTTCATACAACTGTCAACATGGAGTTCATCTCACAAGCAAATTAGGTAATTATCTTATGGTTTTGTATGAAATGCTAATTTTACATTTTTGCATTTAAGTTTAAATGAGTTTAAAATCACGTTTCATTTGCTGTTTATTTTGTCTTTTCAGTTTTCAATTTGCCGAGATCAATCGTCAGAAAACTGTTTCAACGGAAACTAAGATAACAAAGACTTGATTTGGCAAAGATTGAAGAAATCCTGAGAAGAGATTATTCATGAATCATATAACTGTCAACATGGAGTTCATCTCACGAGCAAATTAGGTAATTATCTTATGATTTGTATGAAATGCTAATTTTTACATTTAAGTTTAAATGAGTTTAAAATCACGTTTCATTTGTTGTTTATTTTGTCTTTTCAGTTTTCAATTTGCCGAGATCAGTCGTCAGAAAACTGTTACAATGGAAACTAAGATAACAAAGACTTGATTTCGGCAAAGATTGAAGAAATCCTGAGAAGAGATTATTCATGAATTGTTCATACAACTGTCAACATGGAGTTCATCTCACAAGCAAATTAGGTAATTATCTTATGATTTTGTATGAAATGCTAAATTTTACTCGTTATTTTTTTAACTAATAAGTTGACTTTGAAATCTTTATTTATTTCTTGTTTATTTTGTCTTTTCAGTTTTGAATTTGCCGAGATTCACATGTAGCAGATATAATGGAATTAAGTATTGAGAACCGCAACTTAACAATAAACCGGATCAACTTAATATAGTGCTGAGGACCAAAAATAAAGGATAAACCCGACCAGTGTAATTCAGTGTCGAGAACCGCAGTTAAACGATGAACCCGACCAGTGTAATTCAGTGTCGAGAACCGCAGTTAAACGATGAACCCGACCAGTGTAATTCAGTGTCCAGAGCCGCAGTTAAACAATGAACCGGACCAGTGTAATTCAGTGTCGAGAACCGCAATTAAACGATGAACCGGACCAGTGTAATTAAGTGTCGAGAACCACAATTAAACGATAAACCGGACCAGTGTAATTCAGTGTCGAGAACCGTAATTAAACGATGAACCGGCCCAGTGTAATTCAGTTTCGCAATAACCGCAATAAAACGATAATCTGGAGTTGTAATAGTGTTGTGTATTTGCGTAGTGGATCAAGTGGAAGGATTTTAAGTGTATTTGGTGACTTTAATTCGTTCGCATCCAACAGAATCAACAAAGACATTACAAAAAACGACAAAAAATGATTGAATGTAAATGCATTGAATTTAGGTTTGATGATCAAGATAATCACTGATCAAGATTGACAGTTATAATCCATAATTGTTGAACTTGATCAGAGATTTTCAAGATCGATTTTAAGGTGATTCAGAAGTTTAAATCTGATGTTTTAATCTCTGGGACTCAGATATTAAATCAATAGATTTTTACTGCTGAATGATCTTCATGTACAGATGAGCTACAATTGTTCCTAGTGTGTTCTGTTAAGACTGATTAAAGGGTGGAAAAACTTGACTCAAATTCAAATTGAGTCGAGTTTTTCCAAGATAATCTCTGATCAAGATCAGCAGTTACCGGTATAATCCATAATTGTTGAACTTGATTGGTGATTTTCAAGATCTGTTTTAAGGTGATTCACAAGTTTAAATCTGATGTTTAAATCTCTGGGTTCCAGATATTAAATCAATAGATTTTTACTGCTGAATGACCTTCGTGTTCAGATAAGCTACAATTGTTCCTAGTGTGTTCTGTTAAGGAAGGGTGGAAAAACTTGACCCAAATTCAAATTGAGTCGAGTTTTTCCAAGATAATCTCTGATCAAGATCGGCAGTTATAATCCATAATTGTTGAACTTGATTGGAGATTTTCGAGAACTGTTTTTAAGGTGATTCAGAAGTGTGAATCTGATGTTTTAATCTCTGGGTTTCAGAGATTAAATCAATAGGTTTTAACTTCTGAATCACTTCGGGTTTAGGTAAGTTAAAGTGTTTCCTATTGTAATCTGTTAAACTGATTAAAGGGTGGAAAAACTTGATTCAAATTAATAATCTGAATCAAGTTTTCCAATGATAATCCGCGATCAAGTTCGGCAGTTATAATTCATAACTGTTGAACTCAATTCACAATTAAATGAACTTTTTTAAGGTGATTCAGAAGTATAAATCTGATGTTTTAATCTCTGGGTTTCAGAGATTAAATCAATAGGCTTTACTTCTGAATCACTGTTAGGTTTTGATAAGTTGTAAGTTGTTCCTATTGTTTAATGAATTGGTAGAAATTCTATTTTTAGGTGACAGGTCAAATAGATTAGAACAGTAATTTATGCAGAGGTTGAATTAATTTAATGTTTGATATACCAAAGAATGGTTTATTGTGAAGATTTAATTAAAATCTTAAATAAAGAGTTGTTCAATTTCATAAATGTTTTGTTTTCGATGAAGTTTTTTCATTTTCTGGATTTGAGGAATTTGACTTTAAACACATCGGTGGATTCAGCACAGTTCTGTGGACACAGTTTTTGGACCGAGACACAGCTCAAGACCCAGTTACAAGTTCAACTGGACTCCATCCCAAAAAACCCTGGGCCCTTCAAACCTTTAAGTAAGATGCTCACTTACAGATTCATAAAATTGACCCTTATTATCTTGTCATCTGCAGAACCATCTCAAGAGGCTTAAACCAAGAATTTCTTGTAATGTTCAACAAATGTGAATTACATTAAGTAATTTTTGAGATCGACTTATTACCACCAGTATTGAGTTTTTTCTAAATCACAGTCTACTTATTTTATATTCATCCACGATTTCATAGCTCTTTAACTATTCAACCCTTTCCCTGATGGGCCCTGGCCCCAATTGCTGAACCCAGTTCTCCAAGTCTAACGTCTGGGTTTAATGGTTTATCAGAGAATTAATGGATTAATTGGAAATAATCTAACAATCAATAAAGTTGTTCTTTTTTGATACGGGCTAGAAGTTGAGGGGCCCGCGCCCCGGGTTTTCTTTAAAGCTTTTGGCATTATCTAGAAAAACAAGTAAAAATATTAAATCATTTGAAAATATATTAGTCAGTCTTATTCTGGTTCAGTGAACTAATTCTCTATATGGTGCATTTAGGGGTCCAGGGACACCACATCCACTAATTCTCTATATGGTGCATGTAGGGGTCCAGGGACACCACATCCACTAATTCTCTATATGATGCATGTAGGGGTCCAGGGACACCACATCCACTAATTCTCTATATGGTGCGTGTAGGGGTCCAGGAACACCACATCCACTAATTCTCTATACGATGCATGTAGGGGTCCAGGGACACCACATCCACTAATTCTCTATACGGTGCATGTAGGGGTCCAGGGACACCACATCCACTCATTCTCTATACGATGCATGTAGGGGTCCAGGGACACCACATCCACTAATTCTCTATATGGTGCATGTAGGGGTCCAGGGACACCACATCCACTAATTCTCTATATGGTGCATGTAGGGGTCCAGGGACACCACATCCACTAATTCTCTATATGGTGCATGTAGGGGTCCAGGGACACCACATCCACTAATTCTCTATATGGTGCATGTAGGGGTCCAGGGACACCACATCCACTAATTCTCTATATGATGCGTGTAGGGGTCCAGGGACACCACATCCACTAATTCTCTATATGGTGCGTGTAGGGGTCCAGGGACACCACATCCACTAATTCTCTATATGGTGCGTGTAGGGGTCCAGGGACACCACATCCACTAATTCTCTATATGGTGCATGTAGGGGTCCAGGGACACCACATCCTCTATTCTGTTTGGGGCATGGAGATTGCCCAGATTGCCTCTGCTAACAACAGACACCCATTCAACATTTCTCTTTGTGGTACTTTCTTCTTCCTCTTTTCTCTCATTTTACAAATTGATATTCAACTATGACCTTTTTCATTTTGATATGATGTTTATCTTTACATCATGGTTGCTGGAGATTGTACAAGGAATGACACAAGAAATAATATCCTTAGTTTTAAACTCACAGCTGTTTGCAATTCTTTCATTTAAGCACAGGTTCAATTGAAACGATGCATTCCTATACATATACGCAATCATATCTTTTTTCGAGTCATCATTCTCAGGGAAATTTGATCTCCACTCAGGTACAGTCTACTGGCTTGCCAGTTATCCTTTAACTTTTTTACAAAATTATCTTTTCAAAATGAATTACCATGAAAGCAGTAAATTTGAACTTGCCTTATCATAAGGGCTTTTTCTTTTACTCTTTGTTTTAGCTTTAGGTATCTTTGATTTGCTGGTGGTTTTAACATGCATGTTGAGGGAGCTCTATCAATCCAGGAACAGTCAGCTCACAAGCAGCCCCTGCCCCAAAAGGTTTTGACATTATATTTTCAAAAGCTCTAGTTGTTCTGTAGAACCGAGAGCGGAGCTCTGACTTGTTCCCCTCACTGCTGAGGTCTACTTTCTCTGATTCGCTGATTGGCTTCTCTTTGGTACATTTTAGATGATCAAAAACTAGAAACTGTCATGCGTTTATTCATTTTGGTATATGTTAAAATTCTTTTACAATAATGGCATATTAGGCACATCAAAACAAATCCGGAATTGTCCCCGAACGAAGTGGCTCCCTCCACTCTCCATCAGTATGCCGGGCCACCACCTCTACCTCTCGGGCCACTCGATCACTCGCCAGCTTTTTGACGAGTGACCGCCCAAGATACGGATGGAGGAGCAGGAGGAGCAGGACCCGCACCATCTCCAGCCCCACCACCATCCCTCCTCGGCCGCTTCCTATTTATCCCCTCCCCTTCCTCCCGATTACCTTCGTCAGCCGCACCATCCGCCGGGACCACTCTTGCTCCTCCTCCCTGCAGAGCCACGACGACCGCAACTGGTACTTTTCGGTTTCTCATGGTTTCCCACCATCTTTCAAAAGAGAACTATGAATATATCATTAGCTACAAGGAAACTTTTCAGAAACTTTTTCAGGTCATTCTTTCTTGTATTATTAGCATTTGATTCTCTATATATCGTCAGAACATGGACTCAGAGTGTTTCTTTAATGGTTAAGAATGTCTCTTTAACCAACATCCCCCTAGCCTGCTTCCTACATATCCCTTCCCTTTCCTCCTGATTACCTTTGATCCCCACTGCCTAGCAGCTAACAGCTGCTGCTATTTTATCTGGTTTACATGTTTTGCAGATAGTGTCTGTTATGCTATAGTTGTTCTTTTAATCGTTTAACTTCTTCATCTGAAATTTCATTATTCTAATTTCAGTTTCACGCAGGAAATGGTTCATGAAAATCTGCATTGAGACTGGGACGAAATGTGCATTGAGACGGATGAAATCTGCATGAACAGAGATATACTTTAAGATCCCCATTTTATCCATCGGAGTGAATGTACATCCACTACTCACAGGTAGCAAACCTACAAACGCTAAACACTCATCCCTGGGCCCTGATTCAAAAATAAAAATAAAAGATTAAATTAAGAATTAACATTTTTATGAATCAGTGATCAGTTTCATAAAATAATTCCTAAATTAATTTTAGGGGTTTATTATTTCAGATTGAAATGAATTCTTCATGTTTATGCAATTCTCATTATCTTTCATTGCAGCATTTATATATTCAATTTCAATCATACATGTGAAATATATAATGTATTTTCAGGGAAACGTAAACAAGAAAGGAAGGGAAGAAAGAGAAGGGAAGAAAGAGTTGGATGATTAATGCGCACTTATTCTCCATTCCGAATTCCTGTATTCGACTCTAGGTGATCATCATACGAACGAGATATAGAAAAAAACATTACTGAAGTCATCTCTATATTTTAGTCTCAATTTGTATTTCTAATTCAATTTACTAAGTGTGTAAGTCATCATTTGGATAAGTCGTCACATTACTGAAGTCATCTCTATTTTTTAGTCTCAATTTGTATTTCTAATTCAATTTACTAAGTGTGTAAGTCATCATTTGGATAAGTCGTCACATTACTGAAGTCATCTCTATTTTTTAGTCTCAATTTGTATTTCTAATTCAATTCACTAAGTGTGTAAGTCATCATTTGGATAAGTCGTCACATTATTGAAGTCATCTCTATTTTGAAGTCTCAATTAGTATTCAGTTTACTTCAGATAACGTAATTCGGTTTAATCACAAGTCGTCAACATTATAATCAATGTAACTACAGTGACTACATTATTGTCCTTTTATTGAGAAATTTATGTTAATTTTTGATTTCTGGGATAAATCAAAATTCAAATGTTATCATTTTTTGTATCAAAAATTGTAAAAAATTGAATAATTTGTGTGCTATTGAAACATTCAGTTATGGGGAGTTTTAAGCTCAGAAAACTTTGAGCCTGTTTATACAAGTGTTGTAACAAGTGTTGAACAATTCAAAGATCATGTTTTTTATACTTTGTCATGTTAGAAAAAATGTTTTCTAGTATATTGATGTTTCTAAAAAAACATATGATTCAACTTTAAAAGGCCAAGCCTTCTAATAAAATTAGTTTGTCATATATATATATATATTACTTGGTTATTGTCAAGTTTTTTAAAAAATATTTTGGTTTTCTCAGCTTTCTCTGGTGGAAATTTCTTCGTGGAATTCCTCTTCTATACAAGTTCCTCCTCAGACTGTTTTTATGCGAGAGTTTATAACAACCGGATCCTCAGAAAATGGTCGGAGTGCCAAGTCTTCGATTTAAGATCACCAGTCTTATCTGAGACCATAAGTTCACTAGCAAGTTTCACTAGCGATTCCAACAGCTATAGGATGGAACAGTATTATTATATAGGTCACCACTGTGCAATTGAGCCCAGATCATCAGAAAAAGATAAAAGTGAAGATATGTGATGGGATTCATTGAAAATTTTGCATATTTAATTAATTCATTGAACTACTTGATTTGTATGATTTATTTTTTGGGAATTTTCGAATTTGTCATCAATAACTAGTATATATTTCTTTTCAAGTTGTGAGCGATCTAGTTCTCTGTCGACCCATTGAAAATGAATCGACTCTGAACTGTAGAACTGGACCCAGGGAGCTGAATCTCGCGTGCCACAGCAAGATACAGAGCTCTTCAATGTCTTAACCGTCAGGTGCTGCCCCTAAACAAATCAATAGCGGTAAATCTGTGAACTAACTTATAGCTCGCTTGCCAGAGTAGAATGATAGCGAGCTGTCTAAAATCTTGAACCGTCTAGTGCTGCCCCTTAATCGATATGTATCGGAAAAGTGAATTTATTACTCGCATGCCACAGTAGTTGAGTAGTTGGAACATCATGATAGACTCGTTTTTCTGTGCAGCTATAACGGGAACTATTTCAGATCTGATAATGAATATAAACTCAGTCACAGTTCGATAACAAACGCCGCTGGGTGAAATTGATGTAAACAAATAATCGTGTTGAAATTGAATTTAGTTTAAGATATATTTTCGTGGTAGTTTTTATTTTCAAGCTGTTTACGTTCACTTCAAATGATGAAACGATGAAACCATATTAAATACATCCCTGTTTTAGTGGGGATTTTGAGTTTTGGTCCTTTCCGTATCTTCTAGAAACATCAAGTAGAAAGGCATTAACTGAACCCTATGTCTTTAACTTCAGGAGTCTATATGGAGTTTTCGGATGCCTCTTTTCCTCACTTCTTGCATTCGTCACTATTAGAAATCCGGACAAACTGAATTCAGTTCGACGAGGCCGAAGAACAGAAGACCAAAGAGTGATCTGCACTAGCCGCAGGGTTCGTGTTGGCTTGGATCGGTGGGAGGCAATCAAACCCCGACACGTGAAGATGTATCCTCAAAAATGGATACCGGAACGCTTCTCTGGTTTACGATGATTAGTCTGCAGGGATAACTCTTTGGCGGGGCGTGATCGCGTGAATAGCCCAAACTAAACCTTCAGAGTTCACTGTACTACAGCATACAACATCTGATAACTTGCATAATAAAGCGCGGCGTGCATGAAAATAATTGTATAAATGCGGGCAAGATTCCGTGCCCTGGCAATCGAACGCCGGAGTGGAGGTATTCCATACACTGGTAGGTGAGTCGGAGTAGACTGGTTGCTTGTCCCATAGAGACCGGTAACCAGTCTAGCCACCTCACGATCAGTCTACATTGAAAAACCATTACTGAAATATGGTTGACGGAAATATTCATTTTATATCAGATTCTAAAATATTTTCTCGTATTGAATACAAAATTTTTATTATCTTAATAAGATAAATCTGCCAAAGCTCAACAATTTAAATTAGTGAAAACCGATGTGCGAAGTCGTCAATTCAGTAGCCCGATAGAGCCCGGTAACCAGTCTAACTGACAATGTTCATTGCGCGGGAATGAACAGGCAACTAGTCTACGATGAAAAATCATTTCTGAAAAATTATGAACGGAGATATTCATTTTACTTTGAATTTTGAATTATCTTATAAAACTGACAGCCATATTAACCAAAGTATTAATAGTAAATCTGATAAAATCTAATACCGGTTTTAGAATAGGTGAAAACTGATTTATGTGATGCCGTCGGTTCAGAAGACTGATCCGTAGAATCGTTCGCCACTTTCTTCCGGTCCACTTACTTCCGCGTTTGTGATTTGCATACAAGTAGTTTGAATGTTAAATGTATTAAGCCGCGTGTTGATTGGTTGAGGTCAGTGCGGTTTACTGAACGATGACCAGCTGTCAGCTGATCGAATCATTCGTTTCACAGACATTACGACGTAAGTATATTTTACATCTTTGATCAAAAATTGTAGTGTAAAAAAACTCAAAACTAAGGCCTCTATAAATGATCGATTGACTTTAAATGATTACTTTAGCACAGCTCTTGTAGACAATGATTAGGTGTCATAGTAGTTTAGCTCGAAAGTGCACATATAAGGTTAATTTTCATCCCTTATTTAGAGACCGAGGTATTGAGCGTCCATTTCAGCCCTTAAAATATCATCAACCTACCTCAAACCGACTGTTTTTAAATCCAGCAATAGTTAACTATTGACTCATCATGGATTCGATTCAAAAACAATTTTAGTGATCATAGTGATTCGAAACGTTTGAATTTTTGAAAAACACGAATGCTAAACGACGGATCCGGACTTCGATTGCGGCCCAATGGCAGAGTTGATTTTCTTATTTGGAATTTGAAGATATAAATCACTGAAATCAATTGGTTTTCTGAACCAAAATTAAAATTAAGAAGAATTTAGGATGGAGATGTTTGATTTTCATTTTGTCTAAAATGCCGACTTAAAAATTAATTCAATTGAATCAAATTAATGAATTCATCATTTCACGATATTAGGCCTATAGATAATCAAAGTGTGAATATGAAATCACCTTTTCAATCGCTGTTTTTGGGTAAGATCGCAGTTTTTAGGTAAGATCGCAGTTTTTAGGTTAGATCGCTGTTTTGAGGTTAGATCACCGTTTTGTGTTAGATTGCGGTTTTGTGTTAGATCACTTTTTTGTGTTAGATCGCTGTTTTGTTTTAGATCGCTGTTTTAGGTTAGATCGCAGTTTTTAGGTTACATTGCAGTATTTGGGTTAGACCACAGTTTTTTGTTAGATCGCAGTTTTTAAGTTAGATCGCTGTTTTGGGTTAGATCACAGTTTTTGTGTTAGATCGCTGTTTTAGGTTAGATCGCAGTTTTTGTGTTGGATTGCATTTTTGTGTTAGATCACTGGTTTTTTGTTAGATCGCAGTTTTTAGGTTAGATGGCAGTTTTTAAGTTAGATGGCTGTTTTGTATTAGATCGCTGTTTTTAGGTTAGATTGCTGTTTTTAGGTTAGATCGCTGTTTTGTGTTAGATCGCTGTTTTTAGGTTAGATCACAGTTTTTGTGTTAGATCACAGCTTTTAGGTTAGATTGCTGTTTTTAGGTTAGATGGCTGTTTTTAGGTTAGATCCCTTTTTTTCTTAGATCGCAGTATTTAGGTTAGATCGCTTTTTTTGGATTAGATCGCAGTTTTTGGGTTAGATCGCAGTTATTGTGTTAGATCGCTGTTTTTGGGTTAGATCGCTGTTTTTGGGTTAGACGGCAGTGTTTAGGTTAGATTGCAGTTTTTAGGTAAGAACAATGTTTTTCTGTTAGATCGCAGTTTTTTTGTTAGATCGCAGTTTTTAGGTTAGATCGCAATTTTTTGTGTAAGATAGCAGTTTTTTGTTAGGTCGCTGTTTTTGGGTTAGAAAGCTGTTTTTGTGTTAGATTGGTGTTTTTAGGTTAGATCGCTATTTTTGTGTTAGATCGCTGTTTTTGGGTTAGATGGCTGTTTTTGGGTTAGATGGCTGTTTTTGGGTTAGATGGCTGTTTTTGGGTTAGATCGCTGTTTTTGGGTTAGATCGCTGTTTTTAGGTTAGATCGCTGTTTTTGGGTTAGATCGCTCTTTTTGGGTTAGATCGCTCTTTTTGGGTTAGATCACTGTTTTTGTGTTTTTGTCAATCATCATATCAAGATTTGCAATCCCAGTTGCCTTCAAGTTTCATATAGAGAATTAGTGGATGTGGTGTCCCTGGACCCCTACATGCACCATATAGAGAATTAGTGGATGTGGTGTCCCTGGACCCCTACATGCACCATATAGAGAATTAGTGGATGTGGTGTCCCTGGACCCCTACATGCACCATATAGAGAATTAGTGGATGTGGTGTCCCTGGACCCCTACATGCACCATATAGAGAATTAGTGGATGTGGTGTCCCTGGACCCCTACATGCACCATATAGAGAATTAGTGGATGTGGTGTCCCTGGACCCCTACATGCACCATATAGAGAATTAGTGGATGTGGTGTCCCTGGACCCCTACATGCACCATATAGAGAATTAGTGGATGTGGTGTCCCTGGACCCCTACATGCACCGTATAGAGAATTAGTGGATGTGGTGTCCCTGGACCCCTACATGTACCATATAGAGAATTAGTGGATGTGGTGTCCCTGGACCCCTACATGCACCATATAGAGAATTAGTGGATGTGGTGTCCCTGGACCCCTACATGCACCATATAGAGAATAAGTGGATGTGGTGTCCCTGGACCCCTACATGCACCATATAGAGAATTAGTGGATGTGGTGTCCCTGGACCCTTACATGCACCATATAAAGAATTAGTGGATGTGGTGTCCCTGGACCCCTACATGCACCATATAGAGAATTAGTGGATGTGGTGTCCCTGGACCCCTACATGCACCATATAAAGAATTAGTTCACTGAACCAGAATAAGACTGACTGATATATTTTCAAATGATTTAATATTTTTACTTGTTTTTCTAGAAGATGCCAAAAGCAACAAAAAAAACACGGGGCGCGGGCCCCTCACATTCAAGCCCGTATAATAAAGTAAGTACAAATTTACTGCTTCCATGCTTATTTATTCATCCCATACTTAGTATTTTGTACCCCTGGGTCCAGTTTCACAAAAAGGATTAACGCCTAAATCGATTTAAGATAAACTGAATTAATGAAGAAATTAAATCGATTTAAGAGTTAAACCTGTTTGTGAAACTAGGCCCTGAATTGCATCTAGAATGAAAAAAAAGAAAAAAAAATATTGAAAATAACGTTGGTGAAATATTTCTGGATCTTTCTGGATTTCTGCTCAATGCATCGTTTAGTAAAATATCGATATTCTCTAAAAGTAAAGATATAAGAATAAAAATATTGTATTGAATCGTGATTAGTTACTGTATGCGCTGCTAGTTGTTGCCCAACCCATAGCCTCATTTCTCTCCATTCTAAATTTGCATTGTTTAACATTGTCTGGTCGCTATGGAAACTATTTATTTAAGTTTCTTTGTGGTATCCATGGCAACAGTAACGTTTAGGTAGTGGCACCAATTATGGGTCCCAACGTTCCCATGGCGATACATGAGAACATTTATCCTATTTTTGACCTTCATGACGTAAGATGGTAGTGAGTCGATGACGTCATTTTCGTCTCACCACTAATGAAAAAAATGAAATGAAAAAAAAGGAAGAAATGGTTAGAATTACGTTTATGAAATTTTTCTGGATCGGCTAAATGTATTGTTCCATTAAATATCGACATTCTCTAAAATTATAGGCATCAATATCAAAATGATGATACAGCAGACTCCGCTTAACTCTGTTCTATTTGGACCATTAATTAACCGAATACCAACTTTTTAAAATTTTAGGATTTTAACTTTAAGGATCAGAAAATGTGTATGCAATTTCAACCGGGTACCGAGTAGGGTGGCCGAGTCTACTGTAGTCTGCTGCCCCCTCGAATCCATTACCTTATTATCTCTCAATTTGCATTGTTTGACCTCGTCTGGTTGCTATGGAAACTATTTAGTCATATCAGGAACGGTTTTTTTGAAGGTAACCAGTGGCAACAGTTAACAGGCGTGTCCGTCCTAGAGATAAACTGTCTGATTTCACAGCCACATCCGTCCTAGAGATAAACTGTTAGATAAACTCTGATTTCGCGTCTGTCCTATTTCTTGTCATTGTATGAATATGTTTTCTCTTTTATAGGGTACAGCGCAGCAACAACAACAACAACAACAACAACAGCAACAACAACAACAAAAATTTAATATTTCTATGTCCGGAATAGACGTAAGTTATCGTAAACGCCTGTTTGAAGTCATCATTCTTGAGCTTGAAACCGAAATTTATATATATAGAATATTAAACCCTGCTTCTGCTACTGACAGGTAATGTCCGTCATACATTACTGCATCGTCAAATCTATACCAGGGTGCACCCAGGCAGATCGTTCGCATCATCACATGCAAAGGGCTGATTATTTTGGAACCCAGTTTTTATCAGCTGGAACATTCTGCACATTCGACCATATTGATTGATAGCCCGTTATAGACGAGTGGAGAAAAACTGAAAAACCAGTTCGGAAAAACTTTGATTGATTTCATTCACATTTACAGAAATTTGGTCCGACCCCAAAACCATTTACTTACACTATACAAATCAGATCAGGTTTTTAACATTGTCTTTGATTGTATTTTCAGTTTTTGCCGACAACGCCGCCGAGCGGTACCTCGACACCGGTAAGTGATAACTATTTTCTAATAAATCACGCTTATTTCAATTTGTAATTTGAAAATAGAGGGTAGTAGCTGTTTTGCATAAATTATGCTAATTAGGAATAAATTCAAATTCGATTAAGTCTCATCATCGTAGAAGTCATATATTAATGATGCTATCTCTAAAGTTGTCATTTAAATTAAGTGTTATATTTACTACTTCATTTGCTTCATGACCCAAAAACCTCTACTATATAACTACTGGTTTTGTTCTAATCTTGGAGAATTTGCTGCAAAATTTACTTATCATTTGTTAAACAGTTTTTATTGGTTTACCTTTGTCAGCGATATGAAGTTGGCATTGAGCCAATTCATGTAAAATCGCGGTACGTTTTTTTATGTGAGCATTTGTTTCATTGGTTCTCGGTTTAAACGACGTATAATCGATGCGATTGAAGACATGGCGAACCTCCGTCGATGACATGGTCAACTTTGTTAAAATTCTACGAAAAACTGTTTTTGGCGGGAAAATTCTTAGCTCTCGCGTATAAAATTGCAATGACCTCGATTGGGGGGCGTTGTCTCTACGAGCGAATGTGATTGGCTGTTTTTGGGATATACGGGGATTCCGGCGCTACTAAAATAATTATGGGAAAGCCGGATTGGCGAACGTTTCATTGGACTAGGTGCCGTATACATGCAAATTTCAAATGCTCATTGCTGATGAGAATGTAATTATTATCCACCATAGGTAATGTTTCATTTTAATACCCGGAGATTGATTTGATTGACACTGAAGTACAAGCGAACATTCACTTACACAAGGCCTCCACGTGCGCGCGGAGTGCTATAGACTGTTGCATACACAAACAGACGCTCGTACAGTATACACTACTATAGTGATACTGTAAACGCTGCTTGCTGGCGCGTCTGACATTTCATCAACAGAAGATGAGCGCTATGTTTTCTGTTTGATATAATTTATAATAAATTGTAATTTCTTGTGACCTGAAAATATTAAGCAGAAAACTACAAGTATAGGTCGAGGTCTGAATATTGTAGTAGTAAATTCCAGGATTTAAAACGATCTAATACGCCAATTTCTTACTGCGCCGGTTTAGATTCCGCGGCCATACATTGCAAGAGGTTTCCAAGACTAAATATTCAGCCACCCTCTGATATGTGACACCATGTGAATTTTGTTTGAATATTTTTTCATATTTTGAAAAATATTTCTTTGAACATATAAAATAGTTTCCGTGCCGCGCCTACCTGTACCCTACGAAATGTATCTTTTTGGTCTTATTTGACAACAAAATAATTCTTTGAGAAAGATGAAATACAACATAGAACTTTGAAGTCACGAATTAAAAAGATTTTTCAAGCAATGCCATTACCCCAAACAACCTCTAGCTTTCAAGGTAAACCACACTTTGCCCATGGGCAATTTATTGAAAACCTGAATCAGTGATACATGCATTCATGAATATCCATCTAATATTTTGTTTTATTTTATCTTTACAGGATTTATCACCGATACAGCACGTGGACGTAAGAGATTAAACATTGATCTTGAATTTTAAGTTCAAACTAATTTATTTTTTATCTCACTCGGGACTATAGTTATTGCGTTCACTTTGCGTCCAGTTGTCTCGGGTAGTTTTTGATTTATCGTGTTGATAATTGGTTTATATACTCAAACTCAAAATATCGGCGCAATTGGAATTAAGATGGCGCACTTGTATGTCCATTTTTTTCCCCGGCAAAATCAGCACTTTAGCAGATTTTAAGGATCAATTCTGTTGTTATATTACATTGAAATCAGAGTTTAATATATATCGGTATAGAGCAGGTTTTTGCTCTAGTTATAAATAAAGTTATAAATAATCTCATGACATGTTCTGTATATGTGTAGTGAGTTTCAATGTCTTTGGTTCCTTTTAAACCAGGGGGAGTTAAATTTGAAAATGTCAGATCGTCGAGCATTTCAGACCACTTCCAAAGTGGGTCCCTGCACCCCTAGTTATACCGTTAATATTTTAATAATACATTAATATTTTTATTTGATAGAATATATTGATATACCATACATTGATATCGGTCTTGTAATTGGATCAACAACCATGAGATCAAAACACAGCAAATATGAACCTGCTGTGAATCAATAGATTTGTGATAAATGTAATGAAATTGTTATTTTTCATATTGACTTTTTGAGTTAAGGGTCTGTTGTATAAGAGTATTTGGTCTCGCGTGTCAATGTATGATATCAATCTGTTGTATTTCCTCGTTCCAATGTTTAAAAGGTGTTCGTCACCTTATATTAATAAACTACTTTAACCGTTATATGGCGCCATAAGTGTGGTATTTGATTTATGGGATACCCGCATAACCAGCTATTCCACCAGATGGCGCAACGAGTAGTAGGTCGTTCGTTGTCAAAATTAGTTCATTTTCGATGAACTTTGAACTGGTTTGAAGAAGAAATACTTTCATTCTTCTACTCTGATATCGGTTTAGTTTTCATTAATAATTGATTCATTTAAGAGAACAATTCATTCAGATTTAATTGAAATGTACAAGAAAATCGAACGCAGACGACCAACTATTTACTAGCGACACCTGGTGGATCCTCGCCTGCCATAAGTGGAATCCTCGATTGCCACAGTAAGACTGCGGGTATCCCATTGTTTGGCGTGTGAAGTAAAGTAAAGTTAGAAAACGGATGTTTAACTTTGTTGTGAAACGAAAGCGTTTTGGAGATTTTTAAACCAATCAAATCAATATTTTGATATTACGCTTGAAACCCTTCCCACTCATATTCTACGTACTAAGTATATATTCTTGTTTCCGTGGAAATCATGGTGAGTGGCGCCATCTATACAGTGGAGTTAGCTTTATAAATCGAGCATGCTTCGACAAGTGGCTCCATCTATTCCCTAATACTGAAGCGAGGTAACCAGCAGCGCCCTCATATACAGGAAATGAACGCCTATCAAGTTTAACAATGCACGGTGTATTGACCACAGCGACCGGTGATAATTATATCAATGTTGATTAGCTATTGCCATAGACAGGTCCGTAGCGTTTGACTGGCCAGAACGGGGCCCCCTAACCAAAACAAATTTTGAAAACGTGCCCAGATAAATTGCCTCTGGGAGATTGATTTAACGAGGTTTTGATTAAATGAACAAATTTTAATATTTGTAAGTTTAACATTTCTGTTTTTAATTTTTCTTTGCGAGGAACTGAATTTTCGAACCCCCCCGAACCGCCTCAAGCTACGTTCCTGATATAGTGCTAGCTATACCTGAATACTTTTCTCTTATTGAAATTGTCTAAAAAACCAGCACCTTGAACTAATGAACGTCATAATGAAAATGTTTAAAAATTCAACCGTTAATGAATTTGACTAATGTATTTTTTTTATTTTCATTTCTAGCATCAGTTTGCCTCAGAGGCAAGGTCGCCGTCGCTTAATGTAAGTATCAGTGACGCCCTCAATCTCACATGCCTCACTTCCCTCCTAATGTAACCATTTTTATGAAATTCCTCAAGAAAATATATACTAGTAATCTTAGAATACACGTTTTTGTACCCAGACCCCTTCATTCTACTGAACTACCGTGTAATAAGTGCCTGTTGTGTTCATTTTCTGTTGCATTGATTTATATATTATTTCTATTTACAGTTGTCAAACAACAGCAGCAGCAGCAACAGCAGCAGCAGCGCACCCCTCCCGCCGGAGACGCCTCCCGACTTGCAAGCAAGAAGTAAGTTCAGTCTTCAAATACAATTTCAACGCATTCAATTTTTTGTATGGCGTTAAAACGGTTAAAGTTGTGACTAGTTTTCATAACTCCGTGACGTCATATTTCCATCGAGTACCGGACCCTTTCCTATGTTTTTTGCCAATTTGGATTGAATGATCGCCAGCGGTTTTTCTATACGACCCGGCTCTGCTGTATTGCATTTAGCCATCCTTTTTCTTGGCGTTTTTATAAGAAGGTGTTTGATTTTGTCTCTAAGGGATTTAGGAATTTAAGAGACACTTGTACTTTCTATGCAGTGAGTTTGTTCTGTTTTTGTTCCCTCGTGAATTTTATTTTTGTTTGAATCAAATCAAATCAGTGCATCTTTCTTGAATTGCGTGTATGTTATAATATTATGTAAGTTATAACGTTAAAATATCTGTTATATTTAAACCGAATATTTAATTGTTGTATTTTGAATGCGATAATGCCGCTCCCTGCTAAAGTCCAGCGTCGTCATCGTGAGGGATGCGGTCATCTGTTCGGGCCCTGATTACGTTCTGTGTTCATCCTGTTGGGCTACATCGGGCGTTATATGAGTTAATCCTTCCTCGACTTGCGGATTGTGGTCGGAAGATCTATGGGTTCGGGCCGATAAGTCCCGGAAACAGAAAGTACAGTTTCTGCCGATGTGCCCATTGATGTCTCTATTTCAGAACATCACAGCGGTCGCCGGCTGTACAAGCACGGTCGGCTTCCCAACTCCTTTCTCTGAGGAGGATCGCTGGTTCTCTAGTAACGGTCAGTCACCAGTCAATCAACGGTTCAGCTGGTTCAGTTTCCCAGGTATCGGCGCGCGACAGTCGGGATACCTGCACAGGAACTCAGGTCCGGTCCGGGCTACTCCGAGCACCGGTCCGGTCCAGGCCTCACTGGGTAATGAACATCTGGTCCGGTCCGGGCGGCTTCGAGCACCGGTCCGGTCCAGGCATCACCAGATACTGAACATCCTGTCCAGTCAGCTCCGTGCACCGGTCCGGTCCAGGCATCACCGGGTACTGAACATCTGGTCCGGTAGCTTCGAGAACTGGTCCGGTCCAGGCATCACCGGATACTGAACATCCTGTCCGGTCAGCTCCGTGCACCGGCCCGGTCCAGGCATCACCGGATACTGAACATCTGGTCCGGTCAGCTTTGAGAACCGGTCCAGGCATCACTGGGTACTGAACATCTGGTCCGGTAGCTTCGAGAACTGGTCCGGTCCAGGCATCACTGGGTACTGAACATCTGGTCCGGTAGCTTCGAGAACTGGCCTGGTCCAGGCATCACCGGGTACTGAACATCTGGTCCGGTCAGCTCTGTGCACCGGTCCGGTCCAGGCATCACCAGTTACTGGTCCGGTCCGGGCAGCTTTGAGCACCAGTCCATTCCAGGCATCACTGAGTACTGAACATCCAGTCTGGTCCGGTCCAGGCAACACCGGGTACTGATCATCCAGTCCGGTCCGGTCCAGGCATCACTGGGTACTGAACATCTGCTCCGGTAGCTTCGAGAACTGGTCCGGTCCAGGCATCACCGAGTACTGAACATCTGGTCCGGTAGCTTCGAGAACTGGTCCGGTCCAGGCATCACCGGGTACTGAACATCTGGTCCGGTAGCTTCGAGAACTGGTCCGGTCCAGGCATCACCGGGTACTGAACATCTGGTCCGGTAGCTTCGAGAACTGGTCCGGTCCAGGCATCACTGAGTACTGAACATCCAGTCTGGTCCGGTCCAGGCATCACCGGGTACTGATCATCCAGTCCGGTCCGGTCCAGGCATCACCGGGTACTGAACATCCAGTCTGGTCCGGTCCAGGCATCACCAGTTACTGAACATCCAGTCCGGTCCGGTCCAGGCATCACTGGGTACTGAACATCCAGTCCGGTCCGGTCCAGGCATCACCGGGTTCTGATCATCCAGTCCGGTCCGGTCCAGGCATCACCGGGTACTGAACATCCAGTCCGGTCCGGTCCAGGCATCACTGGGTACTGAACATCCAGTCCGGTCCGGTCCAGGCATCACTGGGTACTGAACATCCAGTCTGGTCCGGTCCAGGCATCACCGGGTACTGAACATCCAGTCTGGTCCGGTCCAGGCATCACTGGGTACTGAACATCCGGTCCGGTCCGGTCCGGTCCAGGCATCACCGGGTACTGAACATCCAGTCCGGTCCGGTCCAGGCATCACCGGGTACTGAACATCCAGTCTGGTCCGGTCCAGGCATCACTGGGTACTGAACATCCGGTTCGGTCCGGTCCGGTCCAGGCATCACCGGGTACTGAACATCCAGTCCGGTCCAGTCCAGGCATCACCGGGTACTGAACAGGGTTCGTCGCGGTGCTTGAAAAGCTTGAAATGGCTTGAATTTGAAAAATACTACTCAAGCGCTTGAAAACAGCTTGAAAATAGATCGAAAGCTTGAAATAATTATTTTTGACTTGAAATAAAAAGTTATGGCTTGAAATGCTTGATTATCACAAATTTTCTTCTTCGCGAATTTTTTTCGATGAAATCGCAGACAGAATATGTTCTTGAGTTGTTTCTACGCGTGCGTCATGTTTTAGGCATCAATAAAGAAATTAATTGAATTGTATTGAATCGCTATGAGGCTCTTGTGGTGAAACTCTACGGTGTCTGGAGACATGAACATACGGGGAAATTTCAGTCATGCATGTTATCGAGCATTGATGTAAAATGGCATTGAAATCCCACACCAGGAGTGAGAGCCATGTTGAAGGCACCGCGACCTAGTCAAAGTCATTGAACATTACAAATTTCGTATTAGGCCATACAAAAATCAAGGTCTGTTTGCCGTCATCCGACCGACCCGACTTCAAAGGTACCCAGTGGAAACTTTTTTCTTGGATTCATTGAAATAAATTGTATTTTTGATACAAATGGCCGACCCACTGCCGATGTATGAGCTATGTATGTTTGAAGTTAAGTGTGCATCATGTGAAAACATGCCTCGACTATTTACTTGAAGTTTTCCAGGAAACTGGCAGTGTTCCAATAAGCTGCCATTCATTCTAAAGCTGGTAATGTTATAGCGTGCATATATTCAATCTACTGTTTCATTTTGAACGCAGATTTCGGATGTTGTTTCCGCTAAAAGTGGTGATGATAAATTTGTTGTTTTTTTTTGCCCCAAAATTTTGCAAAAAAAATGATGCTACCTTCCTACTGACTTATCCCAAAAATTTTAGTAGGTGTAACGGCAAAACAGACAATTAATTTGGGATGGCCAAATATCCAAATCTTGATTGATATGAATATTTAAGCTAGGAAATGCTGAAAATCATTGTGATGAACAGGTTTCATCTCTAACAGAATCGTATCAACTCGGAGGTTCCACTGGAATCAAAATTTTACCTCTTTTTTAACATTTTTATACGAACCTGTTCAAAATAGGCAAATTGGCTGCGACTAACGAAAATTGCTTCCAACGTGCCTTAAAAAATAGCTTGAAAATGGTATAAATCTAGCTTGAAATGGCTTGAATTTCACCTGAGCTTGAGACAATGAACCCTGCTGAACATCTGGTCCGGTCAGCTTCCAGCACCGGTCCGGTCCAGGAATCACCGGTTACTGAACATCCAGTCCGGTCAGCTTCCAGCACCGGTCCAGGCATCACCAGGTACTGAACATCCGGTCCGGTCAGCTTCCAGCACCGGTCCGGTCCAGGCATCACCGGTTACTGGTCCGGTCCGGGCAGCTTTGAGCACCGGTCCGGTCCAGGCATCACTGAGTACTGAACATCCAGTCCGGTCCGGTCAGCTCCGAGCACCGGTCCAGGCATCACCAGGTACTGAACATCTGGTCTGGTCCGGGCGGCCTGGCATCAATGTTTCGAATTTAAAACATGGTTATCATGGTTCTAGGTTTGGTAGAGGGCGCTCTTCTACCAGATGCAGGAGCGAGGTCACCTTCACGGAGATCGAGATCGAGGGATTATGATTGATTCTGTAGGAACCATCATCATTCATCAGTTCAGGTCGAGGGACCGTTTAGGAAGTTCACGTCTTTCACGTCGAGGGACCGTTTAGGAAGTTCACGTCTTTGACGTCGAGGGACCGTTTAGGAAGTTCACTTCTTTCACGTCGAGGGACCGTTTAGGAAGTTCACGTCTTTCACGTCGAGGGACCGTTTAGGAAGTTCACGTCTTTCACGTCGAGGGACCGTTTAGGAAGTTCACGTCTTTCACGTCGAGGGACCGTTAAGGAAGTCGTCACAATAATCAGGATTTCCGCGATTTCGAAAGTCAGATTTTAAACTTGTTATTGTCATTGTAAGCTACCGCAGTTACAGGTAAGCCTATTCTTGATTGCCCGAGACAGGCGTGCAGATATTGTTCCCGACTTAAGTTTTTGGTTGATTTTCTTGTGACTTGTTTGTTTTAGGGGTGAGATGGATGAGCCTTATTGTTTTTTGACATATATAGGTCATCCAAGATGGCCGCCACAGCCATTTCAATGTGTAAAATAGCCATTTTGAAGCTTGTGACAACTCTACAATCTACAGTTTCAAACCAATTTGCCAATTACTTATTCTGTGGTTTCATAATGGTAAGAGGATGAGCCTTATTGTTTTTGACATATATAGGTCATCCAAGATGGCCGCCACAGCCATTTCAATGTGTGAAATAGCCATTTTGAAGCTTGTTACCGCTCTACGGACTTAAGTTTTAAGCTTAAGACTTAAGATGGCCACCACAGTTATATCAATGTCTTAAATCTTATCCGATTTGGAGCTTGTTACTACTTCCTAACAATACCGTAAGATGTAGAGGTTTAGAGGTTTATAATTTCATTCATACTTGTACTGTGGTTTATTTATGGTGGTCAGAGGATGAGACCTATTACAATTTGCATTCTCTACTTGACTCACTGGTCAAGGGTTAATATCTAGTTTGATAAATGTGGAGCATGTCGGTGAATCATCCCCCCCCCCCCGGACTCTGATCTCAATGTCTGATGTCAATCGTCAGCAGTTTCAATGGAATAGGCTCGATTAGGTGTGGAACAAGTGGAATCCTCGATTGCCACAGTCGAACCTAGAGTATTAAGAGCTCAATTAGGTTCTTCTTTGCGTCTCTTCTCCAGTTGGAGTGCTCCAGTTTCCACCGAATGGAGGAAGATTCGAGATGTGCAGATTCAAGTCCACCATGCGGACTCCGGCTCCGGCTCCGGCAGCTCAAGGTTCAGCCCGAACTCACACAATGCCATCTCAAGCATCCGTACTTTCTCAAGCGGCTACTAATGCTGTTTGGAGAACAAGTGCACAGCTCCAACATTCTCGTGCCCCTTCTGGTCAGAATAATTCTAGTTCATATCAGGGAATGCTCCTAAAAGGAGCTCTTCCTCTCGGAGAAACTCAAAATGAATGCTCGGGGCCAGTGAGAGGTTGTCTATAACGAGCAGCCACCTACTGATCCGGCGTTCCCGGGTCGTATCACGGCGGCTACTGTCTTCAATTCTGAACACCTCCCGACATGCGCCCGAAAGCAGGTCACGAGACACTAATCTCGTTAGCTCTCAAAGATCTGGCCAAAAAGAGAGCAATAGAACCAGTACGGGACGAAGCCACATCTGGCTGGTTTTCATGAATATTTATGCTCCTGAAGACCACAGGGCGTCGATGGACTGTCATTCCTCGAGCGGCACCTGGATATCCCGAGGCTTCCGATGACTAAAACAGGGAGGTAATTCAAGGTCTCCGTCGAGGTTAATGGGCGGCTTCATTGGACCTGAAAGATGTCAGGTTCCTATTCACCCGAAATCTCATCAATTTCACAGAATGAAGTGGAAACGCCGCCAGTTCCAGTTCAGGTCTCTTCCAGTCGGCCTCAGTACAGCCCACGCCCTGGGTATTTACCAGCTTGGGTCAAGTCCAGAAGGTACACTACACTCCAGGGCTGGGTTTCATAGATATGGAAGAAAAATAATTCCAGGGAACATTTTGAAATTTGTCAGTTATAACCATGGTTTCTCATTGTTAGTATGGTGGTTGAGGATTTATCCCTTTGGATAACTTTGATACTCAGTCTATGAAACCGGGTCCTGGAGTATTTGTCTGTTGGTTTACCTCGACGACTGGTTACTAGTACCAAACTCGACTATAGAATGTCAGGAGGCGGTGACCGCGGTCGACCGCTGTCGTAGACTTAGTTCACCAGTTCCGCGTAAACTAAGTAAAATCTCACTTGATGCCGTCCCAACAGTTCACATCTCCGGATCAGCACGGTCTTTCCGTCCATGGCTCGAGTAGCCAAACTTCAAGAAGCGTAGTTACCACAAACGAGAGGACAGCTAGTTATCGGTGACGCCTGTGGCTAAATGCAATACCGCACTGCCAGGGGTCGTATCTCTGGCTATCTACACATTCAGAGAATATTAACTAAAACCATAGGAAAGGGTCAAGCACTACTCCGAAAAAAAACTAATTTTATTTCCAAAAAATTATGATATTATATGGATTGCATGCTGTGTGGAAGAAGTTTTCAAAATTATTTAGGAGCTTATTATAATTTGAATGCATGAATTGAGAGCAATTTGAAATGTGTTGATATCCAAAAGTGTCTCCATTGACTTCACTCATTCACCTGATGAAGCTTCTATACATTAGTACCCAAAGCTTGTGTGTCAAATAAACTAGTTACACGTCCTATAAAGTATTACTTGTCTCGTTATATATTCTAAACCCCAGTTAACAATTCCAGTAAGTCAGGTTTAGGGAATAGATATTTAAACCTTGAGATGAAACCGATGTGATACAATTCCAGTAAGTCAGGTTTAGGGAATAGATATTTAAACCTTGAGATGATACCGATGTTATACAATTCCAGTAAGTCAGGTTTAGGGAATAGATATTTAAACCTTGAGATTAAACCGATGTAATACAATTCCAGTAAGTCAGGTTTAGGGAATAGATATTTAAACCTTCAGATGAAACCGATGTGATACAATCCCAGTAAGTCAGGTTTAGGGAATAGATATTTAAACCTTGAGATGAAACCGATGTGATACAATTCCAGTAAGTCAGGTTTAGGAAATAGATATTTAAACCTTCAGATGATACCGATGTGATACAATTCCAGTAAGTCAGGTTTAGGGAATAGATATTTAAACCTTCAGATGAAACCGATGTGATACAATTCCAGTAAGTCAGGTTTAGGGAATAGATATTTAAACCTTGAGATGAAACCGATGTGATACAATTCCAGTAAGTCAGGTTTAGGGAATAGATATTTAAACCTTCAGATGATACCGATGTGATACAATTCCAGTAAGTCAGGTTTAGGGAATAGATATTTAAACCTTTAGATGATACCGATGTGATACAATTCCAGTAAGTCAGGTTTAGGGAATAGATATTTAAACCTTCAGATGATACCGATGTAATACAATTCCAGTAAGTCAGGTTTGATATTTAAACCTTGAGATGATACCGATGAATTTAGCAATTTTGAATGAATTAAACCAATATGAGATTTCGATCCTAAGAATATTGGAAGCTTGTGTTTAACGTTACTAAATATTGATATTATATAAAGCTAGAAGGACACGAGCGTATCCATTTTTTGCCCGATCGCGACGATTAAATTCGCCGGTGAATTTATACGCCCGATACGAGCGGGTACCGATCTATCTATAAATCGGCCGTCACGGTGATTTCGTCGCCCGCCGACATTAAACATGTTCGATATTTACGCCGGTGTTCGGGTCACTTGTTAATTCGCTCGGCTTGTCGGCAAGCTTAAAAAGATTTAGAAAAAACTAGAAATTCTCATTCCTGAATGAACTGGATTCATCTGGGTTCAGTTTCATGAGACACAGTTCAAACTGCTCTTGAATTTGAGTTTGTAATTAATGTATGTGATTATAATGAATTGTATTTTTGTTTTACAGCTTTGGCATTTCGGTTAAGTCGTGCGTTCCGGCGGGAGGAGTTCGTCAGAATATTTCTACCGGAGTGTAAGTAGTTTAACTATTTTCATACAATATCATTTAGTGTGACGTGTGTTACTGATTCAGGCACGGATCCAGGAATGTTTCCAAGACGGGGTTCATAAAAATGCTGACTAAAATCTCTAATAATAGCCGGGGCCTATACGGCATATTTTTTGGCCAAACATAAGGCCTTTTTTTAATAGCATGGTTTGGTTGCTCCCAAAATTTGAAGAAACATAAAATAAAAAAGAATTAGAAAAAAAATTTTTTATTCCTGTCTGTGAAACAAATTCAGTGAAAAACCGAGCAAAAAAGATTTTTCACCTCGGCCGAATGAGAATCCTGGATTGAACGATGAAACAATTGAAAAACGCGAGGTTCTTTTTTGATCGCAGTGTGCAGAATTCAAACTTTCCAAGAATCATTTGTTCGGACATATGTATATTGCCCTATTGACAGTTCCCTCTTCCTTCTAAAAGTGATTTTATCTCACTGAGGGAATTTTTAAAAAATTTTCTCTGAAATGATATGGTAGCGTTTTTTTTTTTTGCTTTAAAAATTTTTTGGTAGCCGATCAGCGGGGTCACGACCCCTGAAACCCTCCCTGGATCCGCGCCTATGATATCTCCTCAAAATCTAATAAAAACTTTCAATGAATTAATGCTGTAATGACGATATGTAGCCATCTGTCTATTTGAATGCATTTGCAAAAAGACAAAAAGAAATAGTAGCAGAATTTTGGCTAAAAGTTTAGAATACCCAAATTCAACATTGCTTGCAGCAGACGGAATTTCCGCCATTTTGGTTAACAGGGGATTCCCCCCTCCGGTACTTCCCATGATCAATAGTGTCTATGACGCGTTGCGTACGGAATGCCATGGAATTCCCTCACATGATTTATGATAATAATGTTTACTTGCATTCTGATTGGTTAAAATCGCGTGTAGTTTGAACGTAGGCAATGTTTACATTTGTAACGTCACAGGCGAGTCGCTGACATTAACGTAGTCATTGAGTTAACATTATCTTGCACTGAATGGTGATATCAATCGCATTCATTTTATAAATTTTTTGAATATGAATTTGTTTTTATATATCAACTGCGAGTAACAGTGTTACGCTATTGAGTCTTAAGAGACAGCCTTTATGGACCTTATTGGTTGTTATAACTCACAAGCTGACTGAGTTAGCATTCTGGATCCGTCAGATTAGTTACTTCTAGAAAATATGTTAGTCACATTTTCTGACTATATTCTGGAAAACAGTGGAAGCTTGTATCCACCCTAGATTAGAACCAATCAGAATAGAACCAATCAGAATACACTATTTTACAGAAAATATATTTATGACAATTGCGTAAGGTTTTAGTAAAATAGTGTTTTTTCTCGAGTAGTTGCCGAAGAAGCATAAAAATTTGATTCAATTTCATTCAGATTTAAACAAACAAATCGAATTTCATTTCATTCAGCGCAAACTTCAAATCTAATTAAAATTTTGTTCAGTATGAATAAGTTGCAAATCATTGAGAGGAAAAAATAATTAATTGTGTTACTTAAAAAAATCACAATTGTACTGTGTTTATCAAAACAGGAGACCACAGGACCTTTGGTCCTCTAGTATTCTTTTCCTAGTTATTCCAAAAACACTAAAACAGTCCAATCAGCGATCACTGCCAGACCAACACGATTACATTGAAATCAAACTTAAGTAACATCAGGCGCCCCCTGTTGGAATAATATTCATAGCCGTAGCATCGAAACCATTCGACTTGTTGTTTAATGTATTTCTCTCTATTTTTATTTTACAGTGATGATCATTTTACAAGACTGCCCGTTTGGGGACTTGGTGGGGGAATTCAAAAGAAACTTGGTTCCCGATAGGATACCACCACCGGTTAATCCTATGTCGCCCGCTGCTGCCCCTCCCCCACGTCCATTAAATTCGCCTCAGCAGCGGCCTGTCAGACAGCCGCCCCCGGCCGCCACTCGTTCGTCAGACAGAGTCCGGGGACGGCTGTTTGAAGGAGATCTGACGGAGGTAAGAATCTTTATTTGTTTTCATATTTTATTCAGGATATCAGTTGAAGTTCAGCAAATAAATTACCAGACCTGTAAACAGAAGAGTAGTCATAAATTTCCATTTGCGGGTAAAACCCCATAGTCGAAAACCTTCGGTTATTGATCTATATCTGCTTAAGACCAATGGTTGTACACACGAGTGCGAAAACTTATCGCTCAAACTTTGATTGTATCCATGGTAATGCGTACAGTATACTATGCGTGACTTACCGTTTCCTATCACTGGAATACAATACTGTTTTTGACCATGAGCGCCATCTGCGGCGGTCATAACGGACTGACTGGTGATTGGCTGAAATGCTCGTCTACCGTGGTGACGATTATTCGGTGTTACATGTGCAGCAGACACGTCTCTGAATATCTAACATTTGATTGTTGTAACTCATCGGGAAAAATGTGTTTATGGGTCGATTGAGAAAATTGGCTGCGTACGTCAAGAAGGCGGCTGATATTTGTATCGTGTGACCCCTCGTCCCGGTAATATGCCGACCCACGTACACCTGAGACCAGTTGCATAGTCAGAGCTTAGAATTAAGACCGTTCTAAGACCAACTTAGTTCTATAGCCAATCTAATAACTTAAGACCAGTCTTTAGATTTAAGACCACTTTTGGACTTAAGTCTTGACCATGGAATCAGCCCCAGATGCTTATTCCGCTGTATTGGATGCTGACGTGCTCGTGTCTTCCAGCAATGTTGTTATTCACCAAAAATATCATGTTTTGTTCGAATAACACAATTCATCTGAGTCTAGGTTTAACGGATGACACGTTCAAACAGAACTACGAAATCAATATCAAAAGTCCTTTTATATTGAAACGGTCCCAGAAGTCCCTGTTATAATGGGTACTTTTTCAAAAAAAGTAACGAGAACTCCGATGGCTTTCCGTATCGGTAAAAACTAACTATTTCTATGAGCGTCACTCGTAGATTTACCGAAACGCCACCTTGTGACACGATATCCTAACTACGTATAGGTGTTTTATTTGCTGAATCGCTGGTTTCTCATTCTCATTTTTTATACTTGTGTTTAATTTTATACTAAACAAATTTTTCACTTTTTCTCTTTACAGACACGACCACCGCCAAAAAAAACAAGAACTAAAAGGAAAAGAAAAGTTGCGGTCGTCGTGGCTCCGCAGGGAGGAGGAGCAAGAGTGGTCCCGGCGGATGGTGCGGCTGACGAAGGTAATCGGGAGGAAGGGGAGGGGATAAATAGGAAGCGGCCGAGGAGGGATGGTGGTGGGGCTGGGGATGGTGCGGGTCCTGCTCCTCCTGCTCCTCCATCCGTATCTCGGGCGGTCACTCGTTCACTCGCCAAAAAGCTGGCGAGTGAACGAGTGGCCCGAGAGGTAGAGGTGGTGGCCCGACATACGGATGGAATGTGGGAGGAGCGGCTTCGTTCGGGGACAATTCCGGATTTGTTAACTGATTTAAAAAATATTCTTTCAGTGAAGGGATATTAGGTGCCTTGAACGCATGAGTCGTTCATGCGCGCCTAATATGCCTTCACTGAAAAAAAATCAACTATAACATGTACCACATATTTTTTGATTTAATTTTAGTCCAATTCCACAATTATTTCGGCTTACAATAGTGTCTTCAATTCTTTAAAGCCCAAAGCACCTTTTTGACTCAACATCCAGTATGAAGGTGGCCGGGAATCGGGCCTGTTTTCTTCCATTTTTGTATCCCGCCCAGCATACTGGTTGTTGACTCGAAAAGGTGCTCGCTCTGGGAGCTTATCAAAGGCAGGTGATGGGAAAGGTGCCATCACACACTCTCCTTTGATAAGTTTCCTAGAGTGTCACGGGCTTTAACGGGTTGAATTCACTATAATACCAATTTTCCAAAATCAATTTAATTTCTTTCAGGCCATTCTTTTTCCATGTTTTTCTGGTACATGTTATGGTTGATTTCCATTTTCGAAAATCCGGAATTGAAGCCGTTCGAAGTCGGGGGGATGGTGGTGGGGTTGGGTTAGTTTAGGGTTCCTCTCTGATTACCTTCTTTAGCTCATCATCCGTGCAGGTGGCGCTTGCTCTTCTAGCCGGTGTTCCCTGGGGTAAACATTTTAAATTTAAAAAATCAAAAATAAAAAAAAAATTATAAAATCTTTAAAAATCTCATCTCATTTCATCCAATTTATTTATTTGCGGGTGCGATGCCTATCGCACCCATTCATGTCATCCATCAAAAAAAAATTAAAACTAAAAACGAAAAAAAATATAAAAATTTAAAAAATCTCATCTCATTTCATCCAATTTATTTGCGGGTGCGATTCCTATCGCACCCATTCATGTCATTCATCCAAAAAAAATAAAAAACTAAAAACGAAAAAAAAATATAAAAATTAAAAAAATCTCATCTCATTTCATCCAATTTATTTATTTGCGGGTGCGATTCCTATCGCACCCATTCATGTCATTCATCCAAAAAAAAATAAAAAACGAAAAACGAAAAAAAAATATTAAAATTAAAAAATCTCATCTCATTTCATCCAATTTATTTATTTGCGGGTGCGATACCTATCGCACCCATTCATGTCATTCATCCAAAAAAAATTTAAAAACTAGAAATTAAAGTTCTAAGTTTGTTGTTAGATTCTATTGAAAGAACGTTGTAAAGTTCTTAATTTGTCTTAAAAAACGTTAGAAAAAAAGAACTTCTTAAAGTTCTCAATCTGCCGTAAAATGCAATTGAAAAGATTATAACTCACATGAAAATTAAAAAGATAAAATAATTGATAAATAATCATTAATAAAAATTGAACTTTGGTCTCGCAATGTTTCCCCGTTATGCATTTTTTACTCGTCGTCAAACATCGGCAGCTCATCGTCGATACTCGCAGCTCGATACACACCAGCAGCTTGTCGTCGATACACACCAGCAGCTCGATACACACCAGCAGCTCGATTCACACCAGCAGTTCGTCGTTGATACACACCAGCAGTTCGTCGTCGATACACACCAGCAGTTCGTCATCGATACACACCAGCAGTTCGTCGTCGATAGACACCAGCAGCTCGATACACACCAGCAGCTTGTCGTCGATACTCACCAGCAGCTCGATTCACACCAGCAGTTCGTCGTTGATACACACCAGCAGTTCGTCGTCGATACACACCAGCAGTTCGTCATCGATACACACCAGCAGTTCGTCGTCGATAGACACCAGCAGCTCGATACACACCAGCAGTTCGTCATCTATACACACCAGCAGTTTGTCGTCGATACACACCAGCAGTTCGTCGTCGATACACACCAGCAGTTCGTCGTCGATACACACCAGCAGTTCGTCGTCGATACACACCAGCAGCTCGATACTCAGCAGCAGTTTGATACACACCAGCAGCTCGTCGATACACACCAGCAGTTCGTCGTCGATACACACCAGAAGCTCGATACACACCAGCAGCTCGTCGTCGATACACACCAGCCGCTCGATACTCACAGCTCGATACACACCAGCAGCTCGTCGATACACACCAGCAGCTCGATACTCACCAGCAGCTCGATACACACCAGCAGCTCGTCGTCGATACACACCAGCAGCTTGATATTCACAGCTCGATACACACCAGCAGCTCGTTGATACACACCAGCAGCTCGTTGATACACACCAGCAGCTCGATACACACCAGCAGCTTGATACCAAAACAGCTTTTAGCTGGTGAAAACCTACCCCCCATCGGGGTTAAACATGATCAAGCTATTATTCTAGGAATATAACTGTTGCAAGGGAAGTTAAGATTCATTAACCTAAACTTGATACAAAGAGATAATTGCTAATTATGAATTTCAAGGGTTTAAAAACTGATTTAAAAATCTTGAAAGACGCTCGGTCTCACTAGAGATTTTCATCTTAAAGATTTATTGTCCTCTTACTATTGTTTAGGTGATCTATAATTTGGTAAATGCTGCTGTTGGAAAGATGCCAGAAGAAAGTTGATTCGTGCACATCTTCACTTCACGTATTTATTGCACAAGGCGCCGACTTGCACCTGCACTACACCATTCACACTTCACCACTTCTGCATCTTTATCAATTAATTCTGGCATCTATTTGATAATTACTTTAAACATTAGATCTCAAACTGAAACATTGAGGTATTGAATTTCAAACTGAAATATCGAGCTATCGAATCTCGATCTCAAATGTTTACTGGAAGCCATATTTGATGTTGTATTATTCATCATAGATTGTTTAGTGTTTTCTGGCATATGCGGGCCATTTAAGATGGTCAGATAAATTCCCCGGTGGAAAATATATCTCGTGGAAGAGTCATGGAAATGAAAAATATCTTATGTAGATGTGAAGTTAGGAACCTTGCAACAGTTATTCCACCTGAGGATAATTTGATATAAGATGAATCAGTTATTGGATCATTTAACTGAAGCCAAATATAGTGAAAAATCTTAGTAAAAATTTGTCTCGAACTACAATTGAAAGGACTTATCACAGTTCTAATTCGACTCTAGGTGCGTTCAGAAGAACTTCTTAACAGTGAAAAAACTTGACTAAAAATCAGGAATCGACCCTGTTCATTGATAAGATTTGATCTTTATTTGAAGATTAAGAATCAAACTCGCTAATTCACAATTTTTGGTAGTAAATACTGTTGATCCATCATATTCGCAGCCCCCCGTGGGCTTACCAATCCATCATACGTGCAGCCACCTTGCGCTTACCAGTCTATCATACTCGCAGCCCCAGTGGGCTTACCAATCCATCATACGTGCAGCCACCTTGCGCTTACCAGTCTATCATACTCGCGGCCCCAGTGGGCTTATCAATCCATCATACGTGCACCCCCCGTGGGCTTACCAGTCCATCATACTCGCAGCCCCAGTGGGCTTATCAATCCATCATACGCGCAGCCCCCTTGGGCTTACCAGTCCATCATACTCGCAGCCCCAGTGGGCTTATCAATCCATCATACGCGCAGCCCCCTTGGGCTTATCAATGAGAAACATTCAGACATAGTAACCGTTTTACTCGTGCTTTTCAACGACACCGTCTTATCACTCTGTAGAACGGCGATCGCAGCGTGAAATTTGTAATCGTATTTCTCCGCTGAATTTGAATATTTGATACGCGACGCGCGTGATTGAAGCTTTGTTTATGTTCGTGCTTGCCGCGATGAATTGTCATAAATATATCCTCCGTACAGGAGGACCATGAAAAGGTTTGAAGGGATCCCTAGTTAGCGCTTGTCCAGGTTTGGCTCTGGACCCGCTTGTTCGACTAGGCATCTTGTTGGAAATTTTGTCGACTGAAACTTCCGTAACTTTCGTTTTAGACCTCGCTGCTCGAAGAGCCGTTGCTGCGTCGGTTACTGTCATGCTTCGGCACAATTTTGAACGATTGTTGGAAACCGCCTTGTTCTTCTGCTGCAGATGTTGACTGTGTCGTACCCACAGTAAAGTAGCCATCTTAAATTCAAATAGTTTCGGACATTTGAGGTCCTCATCAACTCCGAGTCTTCATTCAACTGCAGTTACTGCCATTTGCCAGTGTCTGATGTAGAAGTTCTGACTTGACATTTTGATTTTCAGAATTAAAACCTTTTTTCTATTAAAGAAATTAGATATTGGTTAAAAAGAAATTAGATATTGGTTAAAAAACAAGTGAATAATTGTTTGTATGAAAAAAGAAAATCATGTTAGAAAAAAATATAGATGTGAAAAAATATAGATGTAAGAAAAAAAAAGTATATTGTAAATCGACGAGACGACAGAACCAGCATCAGCAACAACAACATCAGAGGAAGCAGTAACCAGTTATTTATCAGCTCCATAAATTACTGAAACGAAATCCACAACTCGGAAACCAACCACACTCAACTCTAGAATTGTTCATACAACTGTCAACATGGAGTTCATCTCACAAGCAAATTAGGTAATTATCTTATGAAATTGTATGAATTGCCAATTTAACATTTTTGCATTTCAAGTAGGTGTAATTGAATGTTTGTCAACCTTACTCTTATAAAACTGTGTTAACCGTTGAACAGGATTCTAAGACTGTGCAGAAAACCCGTTATCGCTGCTTTGCACCTATAATTATCTGATAAATTAGTATGGAATGCCAATTTTACATTTTTGCATTTAAGTTTAAGTGAGTTTAAAATCACGTTTCATTTGTTGTTTATTTTGTCTTTTCAGTTTTCAATTTGCCGAGGTCAGTCGTCAAAAACTGTTACAACGGAAACTAAGATAACAAAGACTTGATTTGGCAAAGATTGAAGAAATCCTGCGAAAAGATTATTCATGAATTGTTCATACAACTGTCAACATGGAGTTCATCTCACAAGCAAATTAGGTAGTTATCTTATGATTTTGTATGAAATGCTAATTTTTACTCGTTAATTTTTTACAAATAAGTTGACTTTGAAATCTTTATTAATTTCTTGTTTATTTTGTTTTTTCAGTTTTCAATTTGCCGAGATCAGTCATCAAAAACTGTTACAACGGAAACTAAGATAACAAAGACTTGATTTGGCAAAGATTGAAGAAATCCTGCGAAAAGCTTATTCATGAATTGTTCATACAACTGTCAACATGGAGTTCATCTCACAAGCAAATTAGGTAGTTATCTTAGGATTTTGTATGAAATGCTAATTTTTACTCGTTAATTTTTTACAAATAAGTTGACTTTGAAATCTTTATTAATTTCTTGTTTATTTTGTTTTTTCAGTTTTCAATTTGCCGAGATCAGTCATAAAAAAACTGTTACAACGGAAACTAAGATAACAAAGACTTGATTTGGCAAAGATTGAAGAAATCCTGCGAAGAGATTATTCAAGAATTGTTCATACAACTGTCAACATGGAGTTCATCTCACAAGCAAATTAGGTAATTATCTTATGGTTTTGTATGAAATGCTAATTTTACATTTTTGCATTTAAGTTTAAATGAGTTTAAAATCACGTTTCATTTGCTGTTTATTTTGTCTTTTCAGTTTTCAATTTGCCGAGATCAATCGTCAGAAAACTGTTTCAACGGAAACTAAGATAACAAAGACTTGATTTGGCAAAGATTGAAGAAATCCTGCGAAGAGATTATTCAAGAATTGTTCATACAACTGTCAACATGGAGTTCATCTCACGAGCAAATTAGGTAATTATCTTATGATTTTGTATGAAATGCTAAATTTTACTCGTTATTTTTTTACTAATAAGTTGACTTTGAAATCTTTATTAATTTCTTGTTTATTTTGTCTTTTCAGTTTTCAATTTGCCGAGATCAGTCATAAAAAAACTGTTACAACGGAAACTAAGATAACAAAGACTTGATTTGGCAAAGATTGAAGAAATCCTGCGAAGAGATTATTCAAGAATTGTTCATACAACTGTCAACATGGAGTTCATCTCACGAGCAAATTAGGTAATTATCTTATGATTTTGTATGAAATGCTAAATTTTACTCGTTATTTTTTTACTAATAAGTTGACTTTGAAATCTTTATTAATTTCTTGTTTATTTTGTTTTTTCAGTTTTCAATTTGCCGAGATCAGTCATAAAAAAACTGTTACAACGGAAACTAAGATAACAAAGACTTGATTTGGCAAAGATTGAAGAAATCCTGCGAAGAGATTATTCAAGAATTGTTCATACAACTGTCAACATGGAGTTCATCTCACAAGCAAATTAGGTAATTATCTTATGATTTTGTATGAAATGCTAAATTTAACTCGTTATTTTTTTACTAATAAGTTGACTTTGAAATCTTTATTAATTTCTTGTTTATTTTGTTTTTTCAGTTTTCAATTTGCCGAGATCAGTCATAAAAAAACTGTTACAACGGAAACTAAGATAACAAAGACTTGATTTGGCAAAGATTGAAGAAATCCTGCGAAGAGATTATTCATGAATTATATAACTGTCAACATGGAGTTCATCTCACAAGCAAATTAGGTAATTATCTTATGGTTTTGTATGAAATGCTAATTTTACATTTTTGCATTTAAGTTTAAATGAGTTTAAAATCACGTTTCATTTGCTGTTTATTTTGTCTTTTCAGTTTTCAATTTGCCGAGATCAATCGTCAGAAAACTGTTTCAACGGAAACTAAGATAACAAAGACTTGATTTGGCAAAGATTGAAGAAATCCTGCGAAGAGATTATTCATGAATCATATAACTGTCAACATGGAGTTCATCTCACGAGCAAATTAGGTAATTATCTTATGATTTTGTATGAAATGCTAAATTTTACTCGTTATTTTTTTACTAATAAGTTGACTTTGAAATCTTTATTTATTTCTTGTTTATTTTGTCTTTTCAGTTTTGAATTTGCCGAGATTCACATGTAGCAGATATAATGGAATTAAGTATTGAGAACCGCAACTTAACAATAAACCGGATCAACTTAATATAGTGCTGAGGACCAAAAATAAAGGATAAACCCGACCAGTGTAATTCAGTGTCGAGAACCGCAGTTAAACGATGAACCCAACCAGTGTAATTCAGTGTCGAGAACGGCAGTTAAACGATGAACCCGACCAGTGTAATTCAGTGTCGAGAACCGCAGTTAAACGATGAACCCTACCAGTGTAATTCAGTGTCGAGAACCGCAGTTAAACGATGAACCCGACCAGTGTAATTCAGTGTCGAGAACCGCAGTTAAACGATGAACCCGACCAGTGTAATTCAGTATTGAGAACCACAATTAAACGATGAACCGGACCAGTGTAATTCAGTGTCGAGAACCACAATTAAACGATGAACCGGACCAGTGTAATTCAGTGTCCAGAGCTGCAGTTAAACAATGAACCGGACCAGTGTAATTCAGTGTCGAGAACTGCAGTTAAACGATGAACCCGACCAGTGTAATTCAGTATTGAGAACCACAATTAAACGATGAACCGGACCAGTGTAATTCAGTGTCGAGAACCGCAATTAAACGATGAACCGGACCAGTGTAATTAAGTGTCGAGAACCACAATTAAACGATAAACCGGACCAGTGTAATTCAGTGTCGAGAACTGTAATTAAACGATGAACCGGATCAGTGTAATTCAGTTTCGCAATAACCGCAATAAAACGATAATCTGGAGTTGTAATAGTGTTGTGTATTTGCGTAGTGGATCAAGTGGAAGGATTTTAAGTGTATTTGGTGACTTTAATTCGTTCGCATCCAACAGAATCAACAAAGACATTACAAAAAACGACAAAAAATGATTGAATGTAAATGCATTGAATTTAGGTTTGATGATCAAGATAATCACTGATCAAGATTGACAGTTATAATCCATAATTGTTGAACTTGATCAGAGATTTTCAAGATCGATTTTAAGGTGATTCAGAAGTTTAAATCTGATGTTTTAATCTCTGGGACTCAGATATTAAATCAATAGATTTTTACTGCTGAATGATCTTCATGTACAGATGAGCTACAATTGTTCCTAGTGTGTTCTGTTAAGACTGATTAAAGGGTGGAAAAACTTGACTCAAATTCAAATTGAGTCGAGTTTTTCCAAGATAATCTCTGATCAAGATCAGCAGTTACCGGTATAATCCATAATTGTTGAACTTGATTGGTGATTTTCAAGATCTGTTTTAAGGTGATTCACAAGTTTAAATCTAATGTTTTAATCTCTGGGTTCCAGATATTAAATCAATAGATTTTTACTGCTGAATGACCTTCGTGTTCAGATAAGCTACAATTGTTCCTAGTGTGTTCTGTTAAGAAAGGGTGGAAAAACTTGACCCAAATTCAAATTGAGTCGAGTTTTTCAAAGATAATCTCTGATCAAGATCGGCAGTTATAATCCATAATTGTTGAACTTGATTGGAGATTTTCGAGAACTGTTTTTAAGGTGATTCAGAAGTGTGAATCTGATGTTTTAATCTCTGGGTTTCAGAGATTAAATCAATAGGTTTTAACTTCTGAATCACTTCGGGTTTTGGTAAGTTAAAGTGTTTCCTATTGTAATCTGTTAAACTGATTAAAGGGTGGAAAAAATTGATTCAAATTAATAATCTGAATCACAATTCACAATTAAATGAACTTTTTTAAGGTGATTCAGAAGTATAAATCTGATGTTTTAATCTCTGGGTTTCAGAGATTAAATCAATAGGTTTTAACTTCTGAATCACTTCGGGTTTTGGTAAGTTAAAGTGTTTCCTATTGTAATCTGTTAAACTGATTAAAGGGTGGAAAAAATTGATTCAAATTAATAATCTGAATCACAATTCACAATTAAATGAACTTTTTTAAGGTGATTCAGAAGTATAAATCTGATGTTTTAATCTCTGGGTTTCAGAGATTAAATCAATAGGCTTTACTTCTGAATCACTGTTAGGTTTTGATAAGTTGTAAGTTGTTCCTATTGTTTAATGAATTGGTAGAAATTCTATTTTTAGGTGACAGGTCAAATAGATTAGAACAGTAATTTATGCAGAGGTTGAATTAATTTAATGTTTGATATACCAAAGAATGGTTTATTGTGAAGATTTAATTAAAATCTTAAATAAAGAGTTGTTCAATTTCATAAATTTTTTGTTTTCGATGAAGTTTTTTCATTTTCTGGATTTGAGGAATTTGACTTTAAACACATCGGTGGATTCAGCACAGTTCTGTGGACACAGTTTTGGGACCGAGACACAGCTCAAGACCCAGTTACAAGTTCAACTGGACTCCATCCCAAAAAACCCTGGGCCCTTCAAACCTTTAAGTAAGATGCTCACTTACAGATTCATAAAATTGACCCTTATTATCTTGTCATCTGCAGCACCATCTCAGAGGCTTAATCCAAGAATTTCTTGTAATGTTCAACAAATGTGAATTACATTAAGTAATTTTTGAGATCGACTAACACCAGTATTGAGTTTTTTCTAAATCACAGTCTACTTATTTTATATTCATCCACGATTTCATAGCTCTTTAACTATTCAACCCTTTCCCTGATGGGCCCTGGCCCCAATTGCTGAACCCAGTTCTCCAAGTCTAACTTCTGGGTTTAATGGTTTATCAGAGAATTAATGGATTAATTGGAAATAATCTAACAATCAATAAAGTTGTTCTTTTTTGATACGGGCTAGAAGTTGAGGGGCCCGCGCCCCGGGTTTTCTTTAAAGCTTTTGGCATTATCTAGAAAAACAAGTAAAAATTATTAAATCATTTGAAAATATATCAGTCAGTCTTATTCTGGTTCAGTGAACTAATTCTCTATATGGTGCATTTAGGGGTCCAGGGACACCACATCCACTAATTCTCTATATGGTGCATGTAGGGGTCCAGGGACACCACATCCACTAATTCTCTATACGATGCATGTAGGGGTCCAGGGACACCACATCCACTAATTCTCTATATGGTACGTGTAGGGGTCCAGGAACACCACATCCACTAATTCTCTATACGATGCATGTAGGGGTCCAGGGACACCACATCCACTAATTCTCTATATGGTGCGTGTAGGGGTCCAGGAACACCACATCCACTAATTCTCTATACGATGCATGTAGGGGTCCAGGGACACCACATCCACTAATTCTCTATATGTCGAGGGAGCTCTATCAATCAAGGAACAGTCGGCTCACAAGCAGCCCCTGCCCAAAAGGTTTTGACATTATATTTTCAAAAGCTCTAGTTGTTCTGTAGAACCGAGAGCGGAGCTCTGACTTGTTCCCCTCACTGCTGAGGTCTACTTTCTCTGATTCGCTGATTGGCTTCTCTTTGGTACATTTTAGATGATCAAAAACTAGAAACTGTCATGCGTTTATTCATTTGGGTATATGTTAAAATTCTTTTACAGTAATGGCATATTAGGCACATCAAAACAAATCCGGAATTGTCCCCGAACGAAGTGGCTCCCTCCACTCTCCATCAGTATGCCGGGCCACCACCTCTACCTCTCGGGCAACTCGATCACTCGCCAGCTTTTTGGCGAGTGAACGAGTGACCGCCCGAGATACGGATGGAGGAGCAGGAGGAGCAGGACCCGCACCTGCCCCAGCCCCACCACCATCCCTCTTCGGCCTCTTCCTATTTATCCCCTCCCCTTCCTCCCGATTACCTTCGTCAGCCGCACCATCCGCCGGGACCACTCTTGCTCCTCCTCCCTGCAGAGCCACGACGACCGCAACTGGTACTTTTCGGTTTCTCATGGTTTCCCCACCATCTTTCAAAAGAGAACTATCAATATATCATTAGCTACAAGGAAATTTTTCAGAAACTTTTTCAGGTCATTCTTTCTTGTATTATTAGCATTTGATTCTCTATATATCGTCAGAACATGGACTCAGAGTGTTTCTTCAATGGTTAAGAATGTCTCTTTAACCAACATCCCCCTAGCCTGCTTCCTACATATCCCTTCCCTTTCCTCCTGATTACCTTTGATCCCCACTGCCTAGCAGCTAACAGCTGCTGCTATTTTATCTGGTTTACATGTTTTGCAGATAGTGTCTGTTATGCTATAGTTGTTCTTTTAATCGTTTAACTTCTTCATCTGAAATTTCATTATTCTAATTTCAGTTTCACGCAGGAAATGGTTCATGAAAATCTGCATTGAGACTGGGACGAAATGTGCATTGAGACGGATGAAATCTGCATGAACAGAGATATACTTTAAGATCCCCATTTTATCCATCGGAGTGAATGTACATCCACTACTCACAGGTAGCAAACCTACAAACGCTAAACACTCATCCCTGGGCCCTGATTCAAAAATAAAAATAAAAGATTAAATTAAGAATTAACATTTTTATGAATCAGTGATCAGTTTCATAAAATAATTCCTAAATTAATTTTAGGGGTTTATTATTTCAGATTGAAATGAATTCTTCATGTTTATGCAATTCTCATTATCTTTCATTGCAGCATTTATATATTCAATTTTAATCATACATGTGAAATATATAATGTATTTTCAGGGAAACGTAAACAAGAAAGGAAGGGAAGAAAGAGAAGGGAAGAAAGAGTTGGATGATTAATGCGCACTTATTCTCCATTCCGAATTCCTGTATTCGACTCTAGGTGATCATCATACGAACGAGATATAGAAAAAAACATTACTGAAGTCATCTCTATTTTTTAGTCTCAATTTGTATTTCTAATTCAATTTACTAAGTGTGTAAGTCATCATTTGGATAAGTCGTCACATTACTGAAGTCATCTCTATTTTTTAGTCTCAATTTGTATTTCTAATTCAATTTACTAAGTGTGTAAGTCATCATTTGGATAAGTCGTCACATTACTGAAGTCATCTCTATTTTTTAGTCTCAATTTGTATTTCTAATTCAATTCACTAAGTGTGTAAGTCATCATTTGGATAAGTCGTCACATTATTGAAGTCATCTCTATTTTGAAGTCTCAATTAGTATTCAGTTTACTTCAGATAACGTAATTCGGTTTAATCACAAGTCGTCAACATTATAATCAATGTAACTACAGTGACTACATTATTGTCCTTTTATTGAGAAATTTATGTTAATTTTTGATTTCTGGGATAAATCAAAATTCAAATGTTATCATTTTTTGTATCAAAAATTGTAAAAAATTGAATAATTTGTGTGCTATTGAAACATTCAGTTATGGGGAGTTTTAAGCTCAGAAAACTTTGAGCCTGTTTATACAAGTGTTGTAACAAGTGTTGAACAATTCAAAGATCATGTTTTTTATACTTTGTCATGTTAGAAAAAATGTTTTCTAGTATATTGATGTTTCTAAAAAAACATATGATTCAACTTTAAAAGGCCAAGCCTTCTAATAAAATTAGTTTGTCATATATATATATATATTACTTGGTTATTGTCAAGTTTTTTAAAAAATATTTTGGTTTTCTCAGCTTTCTCTGGTGGAAATTTCTTCGTGGAATTCCTCTTCTATACAAGTTCCTCCTCAGACTGTTTTTATGCGAGAGTTTATAACAACCGGATCCTCAGAAAATGGTCGGAGTGCCAAGTCTTCGATTTAAGATCACCAGTCTTATCTGAGACCATAAGTTCACTAGCAAGTTTCACTAGCGATTCCAACAGCTATAGGATGGAACAGTATTATTATATAGGTCACCACTGTGCAATTGAGCCCAGATCATCAGAAAAAGATAAAAGTGAAGATATGTGATGGGATTCATTGAAAATTTTGCATATTTAATTAATTCATTGAACTACTTGATTTGTATGATTTATTTTTTGGGAATTTTCGAATTTGTCATCAATAACTAGTATATATTTCTTTTCAAGTTGTGAGCGATCTAGTTCTCTGTCGACCCATTGAAAATGAATCGACTCTGAACTGTAGAACTGGACCCAGGGAGCTGAATCTCGCGTGCCACAGCAAGATACAGAGCTCTTCAATGTCTTAACCGTCAGGTGCTGCCCCTAAACAAATCAATAGCGGTAAATCTGTGAACTAACTTATAGCTCGCTTGCCAGAGTAGAATGATAGCGAGCTGTCTAAAATCTTGAACCGTCTAGTGCTGCCCCTTAATCGATATGTATCGGAAAAGTGAATTTATTACTCGCATGCCACAGTAGTTGAGTAGTTGGAACATCTTGATAGACTCGTTTTTCTGTGCAGCTATAACGGGAACTATTTCAGATCTGATAATGAATATAAACTCAGTCACAGTTCGATAACAAACGCCGCTGGGTGAAATTGATGTAAACAAATAATCGTGTTGAAATTGAATTTAGTTTAAGATATATTTTCGTGGTAGTTTTTATTTTCAAGCTGTTTACGTTCACTTCAAATGATGAAACGATGAAACCCATATTAAATACATCCCTGTTTTAGTGGGGATTTTGAGTTTTGGTCCTTTCCGTATCTTCTAGAAACATCAAGTAGAAAGGCATTAACTGAACCCTATGTCTTTAACTTCAGGAGTCTATATGGAGTTTTCGGATGCCTCTTTTCCTCACTTCTTGCATTCGTCACTATTAGAAATCCGGACAAACTGAATTCAGTTCGACGAGGCCGAAGAACAGAAGACCAAAGAGTGATCTGCACTAGCCGCAGGGTTCGTGTTGGCTTGGATCGGTGGGAGGCAATCAAACCCCGACACGTGAAGATGTATCCTCAAAAATGGATACCGGAACGCTTCTCTGGTTTACGATGATTAGTCTGCAGGGATAACTCTTTGGCGGGGCGTGATCGCGTGAATAGCCCAAACTAAACCTTCAGAGTTCACTGTACTACAGCATACAACATCTGATAACTTGCATAATAAAGCGCGGCGTGCATGAAAAGAATTGTATAAATGCGGGCAAGATTCCGTGCCCTGGCAATCGAACGCCGGAGTGGAGGTATTCCATACACTGGTAGGTGAGTCGGAGTAGACTGGTTGCTTGTCCCATAGAGACCGGTAACCAGTCTAGCCACCTCACGATCAGTCTACATTGAAAAACCATTACTGAAATATGGTTGACGGAAATATTCATTTTATATCAGATTCTAAAATATTTTCTCGTATTGAATACAAAATTTTTTCTTATCTTAATAAGATAAATCTGCCAAAGCTCAACAATTTAAATTAGTGAAAACCGATGTGCGAAGTCGTCAATTCAGTAGCCCGATAGAGCCCGGTAACCAGTCTAACTGTCAATGTTCATTGCGCGGGAATGAACGGGCAACTAGTCTACGATGAAAAATCATTTCTGAAAAATTATGAACGGAGATATTCATTTTACTTTGAATTTTGAATTATCTTATAAAACTGACAGCCATATTAACCAAAGTATTAATAGTAAATCTGATAAAATCTAATACCGGTTTTAGAATAGGTGAAAACTGATTTATGTGATGCCGTCGGTTCAGAAGACTGATCCGTAGAATCGTTCGCCACTTTCTTCCGGTCCACTTACTTCCGCGTTTGTGATTTGCATACAAGTAGTTTGAATGTTAAATGTATTAAGCCGCGTGTTGATTGGTTGAGGTCAGTGCGGTTTACTGAACGATGACCAGCTGTCAGCTGATCGAATCATTCGTTTCACAGACATTACGACGTAAGTATATTTTACATCTTTGATCAAAAATTGTAGTGTAAAAAAACTCAAAACTAAGGCCTCTATAAATGATCGATTGACTTTAAATGATTACTTTAGCACAGCTCTTGTAGACAATGATTAGGTGTCATAGTAGTTTAGCTCGAAAGTGCACATATAAGGTTAATTTTCATCCCTTATTTAGAGACCGAGGTATTGAGCGTCCATTTCAGCCCTTAAAATATCATCAACCTACCTCAAACCGACTGTTTTTAAATCCAGCAATAGTTAACTATTGACTCATCATGGATTCGATTCAAAAACAATTTTAGTGATCATAGTGATTCGAAACGTTTGAATTTTTGAAAAACACGAATGCTAAACGACGGATCCGGACTTCGATTGCGGCCCAATGGCAGAGTTGATTTTCTTATTTGGAATTTGAAGATATAAATCACTGAAATCAATTGGTTTTCTGAACCAAAATTAAAATTAAGAAGAATTTAGGATGGAGATGTTTGATTTTCATTTTGTCTAAAATGCCGACTTAAAAATTAATTCAATTGAATCAAATTAATGAATTCATCATTTCACGATATTAGGCCTATAGATAATCAAAGTGTGAATATGAAATCACCTTTTCAATCGCTGTTTTTGGGTAAGATCGCAGTTTTTAGGTAAGATCGCAGTTTTTAGGTTAGATCGCTGTTTTGAGGTTAGATCACCGTTTTTGGTTAGATTGCGGTTTTGTGTTAGATCACTTTTTTGTGTTAGATCGCTGTTTTGTTTTAGATCGCTGTTTTGGGTTAGATCACAGTTTTTGTGTTAGATCGCTGTTTTTAGGTTAGATCGCAGTTTTTAGGTTACATTGCAGTATTTGGGTTAGACCACAGTTTTTTGTTAGATCGCAGTTTTTAAGTTAGATCGCTGTTTTGGGTTAGATCACAGTTTTTGTGTTAGATCGCTGTTTTAGGTTAGATCGCAGTTTTTGTGTTAGATTGCATTTTTGTGTTAGATCACTGGTTTTTTGTTAGATCGCAGTTTTTAGGTTAGATGGCAGTTTTTAAGTTAGATGGCTGTTTTGTATTAGATCGCTGTTTTTAGGTTAGATTGCTGTTTTTAGGTTAGATCGCTGTTTTGTGTTAGATCGCTGTTTTTAGGTTAGATCACAGTTTTTGTGTTAGATCACAGCTTTTAGGTTAGATTGCTGTTTTTAGGTTAGATGGCTGTTTTTAGGTTAGATCCCTTTTTTTCTTAGATCGCAGTATTTAGGTTAGATCGCTTTTTTTGGATTAGATCGCAGTTTTTGGGTTAGATCGCAGTTATTGTGTTAGATCGCTGTTTTTGGGTTAGATCGCTGTTTTTGGGTTAGACGGCAGTGTTTAGGTTAGATTGCAGTTTTTAGGTAAGAACAATGTTTTTCTGTTAGATCGCAGTTTTTTTGTTAGATCGCAGTTTTTAGGTTAGATCGCAATTTTTTGTGTAAGATAGCAGTTTTTTGTTAGGTCGCTGTTTTTGGGTTAGAAAGCTGTTTTTGTGTTAGATTGGTGTTTTTAGGTTAGATCGCTATTTTTGTGTTAGATCGCTGTTTTTGGGTTAGATGGCTGTTTTTGGGTTAGATGGCTGTTTTTGGGTTAGATGGCTGTTTTTGGGTTAGATCGCTGTTTTTGGGTTAGATCGCTGTTTTTAGGTTAGATCGCTGTTTTTGGGTTAGATCGCTCTTTTTGGGTTAGATCGCTCTTTTTGGGTTAGATCACTGTTTTTGTGTTTTTGTCAATCATCATATCAAGATTTGCAATCCCAGTTGCCTTCAAGTTTCATATAGAGAATTAGTGGATGTGGTGTCCCTGGACCCCTACATGCACCATATAGAGAATTAGTGGATGTGGTGTCCCTGGACCCCTACATGCACCATATAGAGAATTAGTGGATGTGGTGTCCCTGGACCCCTACATGCACCATATAGAGAATTAGTGGATGTGGTGTCCCTGGACCCCTACATGCACCATATAGAGAATTAGTGGATGTGGTGTCCCTGGACCCCTACATGCACCATATAGAGAATTAGTGGATGTGGTGTCCCTGGACCCCTACATGCACCATATAGAGAATTAGTGGATGTGGTGTCCCTGGACCCCTACATGCACCGTATAGAGAATTAGTGGATGTGGTGTCCCTGGACCCCTACATGTACCATATAGAGAATTAGTGGATGTGGTGTCCCTGGACCCCTACATGCACCATATAGAGAATTAGTGGATGTGGTGTCCCTGGACCCCTACATGCACCATATAGAGAATTAGTGGATGTGGTGTCCCTGGACCCCTACATGCACCATATAGAGAATTAGTGGATGTGGTGTCCCTGGACCCTTACATGCACCATATAAAGAATTAGTGGATGTGGTGTCCCTGGACCCCTACATGCACCATATAGAGAATTAGTGGATGTGGTGTCCCTGGACCCCTACATGCACCATATAAAGAATTAGTTCACTGAACCAGAATAAGACTGACTGATATATTTTCAAATGATTTAATATTTTTACTTGTTTTTCTAGAAGATGCCAAAAGCAACAAAAAAAACACGGGGCGCGGGCCCCTCACATTCAAGCCCGTATAATAAAGTAAGTACAAATTTACTGCTTCCATGCTTATTTATTCATCCCATACTTAGTATTTTGTACCCCTGGGTCCAGTTTCACAAAAAGGATTAACGCCTAAATCGATTTAAGATAAACTGAATTAATGAAGAAATTAAATCGATTTAAGAGTTAAACCTGTTTGTGAAACTAGGCCCTGAATTGCATCTAGAATGAAAAAAAAAGAAAAAAAAATATTGAAAATAACGTTGGTGAAATATTTCTGGATCTCTCTGGATTTCTGCTCAATGCATCGTTTAGTAAAATATCGATATTCTCTAAAAGTAAAGATATAAGAATAAAAATATTGTATTGAATCGTGATTAGTTACTGTATGCGCTGCTAGTTGTTGCCCAACCCATAGCCTCATTTCTCTCCATTCTAAATTTGCATTGTTTAACATTGTCTGGTCGCTATGGAAACTATTTATTTAAGTTTGTGGTATCCATGGCAACAGTAACGTTTAGGTAGTGGCACCAATTATGGGTCCCAACGTTCCCATGGCGATACATGAGAACATTTATCCTATTTTTGACCTACATGACGTAAGATGGTAGTGAGTCGATGACGTCATTTTCGTCTCACCACTAATGAAAAAAAAAATGAAATGAAAAAAAAGGAAAAAATCGTTAGAATTACGTTTATAAAATTTTTCTCGATCGGCTAAATGTATTGTTCCATTAAATATCGACATTCTCTAAAATTATAGGCATCAATATCAAAATGATGATACAGCAGACTCCGCTTAACTCTGTTCTATTTGGACCATTAATTAACCGAATACCAACTTTTTAAAATTTTAGGATTTTTACGTTAAGGATCAGAAAATGTGTATGCAATTTCAACCGGGTACCGAGTAGGGTGGCCGAGTCTACTGTAGTCTGCTGCCCCCTCGAATCCATTACCTTATTATCTCTCAATTTGCATTGTTTGACCTCGTCTGGTTGCTATGGAAACTATTTAGTTATATCAGGAACGGTTTTTTCGAGGTAACCAGTGGCAACATTTAACAGGCGTGTCCGTCCTAGAGATAAACTGTCTGATTTCACAGCCACATCCGTCCTGGAGATAAACTGTTAGATAAACTCTGATTTCGCGTCTGTCCTATTTCTTGTCATTGTATGAATAAGTTTTCTCTTTTATAGGGTACAGCGCAGCAACAACAACAACAACAACAACAACAGCAACAACAACAACAAAAATTTAATATTTCTATGTCCGGAATAGACGTAAGTTATCGTAAACGCCTGTTTGAAGTCATCATTCTTGAGCTTGAAACCGAAATTTATATATATAGAATATTAAACCCTGCTTCTGCTACTGACAGGTAATGTCCGTCATACATTACTGCATCGTCAAATCTATACCAGGGTGCACCCAGCCTGATCGTTCGCATCATCACATGCAAAGGGCTGATTATTTTGGAACCCAGTTTTTATCAGCTGGAACATTCTGCACTTTCGACCATATTGATTGATAGCCCGTTATAGACGAGTGGAGAAAAACTGAAAAAACCAGTTCGGACAAACTTCGATTGATTTCACTCACATTTACAGAAATTTGGTCCGACCCCAAAACCATTTACTTACACTATACAAATCAGATCAGGTTTTTAACATTGTCTTTGATTGTATTTTCAGTTTTTACCAACAACGCCGCCGAGCGGTTCTTCTACACCGGTAAGTGATAACTATTTTCTAATAAATCACGCTTATTCCAATTTGTAATTTGAAAATAGAGGGTAGTAGCTGTTATGTATAAATTATGCTAATTAGGAATAAATTCAAATTCGATTAAGTCTCATCATCGTAGAAGTCATATATTAATGATGCTATCTCTAAAGTTGTCATTTAAATTAAGTGTTATATTTACTACTTCATTTGCTTCATGACCCAAAAACCTCTACTATATAACTACTGGTTTTGTTCTAATCTTGGAGAATTTGCTGCAAAATTTACTTATCATTTGTTAAACAGTTTTTATTGAAAACCTGAATCAGTGATACATGCATTCATGAATATCCATCTAATATTTTGTTTTATTTTATCTTTACAGGATTTATCACCGATACAGCACGTGGACGTAAGAGATTAAACATTGATCTTGAATTTTAAGTTCAAACTAATTTATTTTTTATCTCACTCGGGACTATAGTTATTGCGTTCACTTTGCGTCCAGTTGTCTCGGGTAGTTTTTGATTTATCGTGTTGATAATTGGTTTATATACTCAAACTCAAAATATCGGCGCAATTGGAATTAAGATGGCGCACTTGTATGTCCATTTTTTTCCCCGGCAAAATTAGCACTTTAGCAGATTTTAAGGATCAATTCTGTTGTTATATTACATTGAAATCAGAGTTTAATATATATCGGTATAGAGCAGGTTTTTGCTCTAGTTATAAATAAAGTTATAAATAATCTCATGACATGTTCTGTATATGTGTAGTGAGTTTCAATGTCTTTGGTTCCTTTTAAACCAGGGGGAGTTAAATTTGAAAATGTCAGATCGTCGAGCATTTCAGACCGCTTCCAAAGTGGGTCCCTGCACCCCTAGTTATACCGTTAATATTTTAATAATACATTAATATTTTTATTTGATAGAATATATTGATATACCATACATTGATATCGGTCTTGTAATTGGATCAACAACCATGAGATCAAAACACAGCAAATATGAACCTGCTGTGAATCAATAGATTTGTGATAAATGTAATGAAATTGTTATTTTTCATGTTGACTTTTTGAGTTAAGGGTCTGTTGTATAAGAGTATTTGGTCTCGCGTGTCAATGTATGATATCAATCTGTTGTATTTCCTCGTTCCAATGTTTAAAAGGTGTTCGTCACCTTATATTAATAAACTACTTTAACCGTTAGATGGCGCCATAAGTGTGGTATTTGATTTATGGGATACCCGCATAACCAGCTATTCCACCAGATGGCGCAACGAGTAGTAGGTTGTTCGTTGTCAAAATTAGTTCATTTTCGATGAACTTTGAACTGGTTTGAAGAAGAAATACTTTCATTCTTCTACTCTGATATCGATTTAGTTTTCATTAATAATTGATTCATTTAAGAGAACAATTCATTCAGATTTAATTGAAATGTACAAGAAAATCGAACGCAGACGACCAACTATTTACTAGCGACACCTGGTGGATCCTCGCCTGCCATAAGTGGAATCCTCGATTGCTACAGTAAGACTGCGGGTATCCCATTGTTTGGCGTGTGAAGTAAAGTAAAGTTAGAAAACGGATGTTTAACTTTGTTGTGAAACGAAAGCGTTTTGGAGATTTTTAAACCAATCAAATCAATATTTTGATATTACGCTTGAAACCCTTCCCACTCATATTCTACTTACTAAGTATATATTCTTGTTTCCGTGGAAATCATGGTGAGTGGCGCCATCTATACAGTGGAGTTAGCTTTATAAATCGAGCATGCTTCGACAAGTGGCTCCATCTATTCCCTAATACTGAAGCGAGGTAACCAGCAGCGCCCTCATATACAGGAAATGAACGCCTATCAAGTTTAACAATGCACGGTGTATTGACCACAGCGACCGGTGATAATTATATCAATGTTGATTAGCTATTGCCATAGACAGGTCCGTAGCGTTTGACTGGACCAGAACGGGGCCCCCTAACCAAAACAAATTTTGAAAACGTGCCCAGATAAATTGCCTCTGGGAGATTGATTTAACGAGGTTTTGATTAAATGAACAAATTTTAATATTTGTAAGTTTAACATTTCTGTTTTTAATTTTTCTTTGCGAGGAACTGAATTTTCGAACCCCCCCGAACCGCCTCAAGCTACGTTCCTGATATAGTGCTAGCTATACCTGAATACTTTTCTCTTATTGAAATTGTCTAAAAAACCAGCACCTTGAACTAATGAACGTCATAATGAAAATGTTTAAAAATTCAACCGTTAATGAATTTGACTAATGTATTTTTTTTATTTTCATTTCTAGCATCAGTTTGCCTCAGAGGCAAGGTCGCCGTCGCTTAATGTAAGTATCAGTGACGCCCTCAATCTCACATGCCTCACTTCCCTCCTAATGTAACCATTTTTATGAAATTCCTCAAGAAAATATATACTAGTAATCTTAGAATACACGTTTTTGTACCCAGACCCCTTCATTCTACTGAACTACCGTGTAATAAGTGCCTGTTGTGTTCATTTTCTGTTGCATTGATTTATATATTATTTCTATTTACAGTTGTCAAACAACAGCAGCAGTAGCAGCAGCAGCGCACCCCTCCCGCCGGAGACGCCTCCCGACTTGCAAGCAAGAAGTAAGTTCAGTCTTCAAATACAATTTCAACGCATTCAATTTTTTGTATGGCGTTAAAACGGTTAAAGTTGTGACTAGTTTTCATAACTCCGTGACGTCATATTTCCATCGAGTACCGGACCCTTTCCTATGTTTTTTGCCAATTTGGATTGAATGATCGCCAGCGGTTTTTCTATACGACCCGGCTCTGCTGTATTGCATTTAGCCATCCTTTTTCTTGGCGTTTTTTATAAGAAGGTGTTTGATTTTGTCTCTAAGGGATTTAGGAATTTAAGAGACACTTGTACTTTCTATGCAGTGAGTTTGTTCTGTTTTTGTTCCCTCGTGAATTTTATTTTTGTTTGAATCAAATCAAATCAGTGCATCTTTCTTGAATTGCGTGTATGTTATAATATTATGTAAGTTATAACATTAAAATATCTGTTATATTTAAACCGAATATTTAATTGTTGTATTTTGAATGCGATAATGCCGCTCCCTGCTAAAGTCCAGCGTCGTCATCGTGAGGGATGCGGTCATCTGTTCGGGCCCTGATTACGTTCTGTGTTCATCCTGTTGGGCTACATCGGGCGTTATATGAGTTAATCCTTCCTCGACTTGCGGATTGTGGTCGGAAGATCTATGGGTTCGGGCCGATAAGTCCCGGAAACAGAAAGTACAGTTTCTGCCGATGTGCCCATTGATGTCTCTATTTCAGAACATCACAGCGGTCGCCGGCTGTACAAGCACGGTCGGCTTCCCAACTCCTTTCTCTGAGGAGGATCGCTGGTTCTCTAGTAACGGTCAGTCACCAGTCAATCAACGGTTCAGCTGGTTCAGTTTCCCAGGTATCGGCGCGCGACAGTCGGGATACCTGCACAGGAACTCAGGTCCGGTCCGGGCTACTCCGAGCACCGGTCCGGTCCAGGCCTCACTGGGTAATGAACATCTGGTCCGGTCCGGGCGGCTTCGAGCACCGGTCCGGTCCAGGCATCACCAGATACTGAACATCCTGTCCAGTCAGCTCCATGCACCGGTCCGGTCCAGGCATCACCGGGTACTGAACATCTGGTCCGGTAGCTTCGAGAACTGGTCCGGTCCAGGCATCACCGGATACTGAACATCCTGTCCGGTCAGCTCCGTGCACCGGTCCGGTCCAGGCATCACCAGATACTGAACATCTGGTCCGGTCAGCTTTGAGAACCGGTCCAGGCATCACTGGGTACTGAACATCTGGTCCGGTAGCTTCGAGAACTGGTCCGGTCCAGGCATCATTGGGTACTGAACATCTGGTCCGGTAGCTTCGAGAACTGGCCTGGTCCAGGCATCACCGGGTACTGAACATCTGGTCCGGTCAGCTCTGTGCACCGGTCCGGTCCAGGCATCACCAGTTACTGGTCCGGTCCGGGCAGCTTTGAGCACCAGTCCATTCCAGGCATCACTGAGTACTGAACATCCAGTCTGGTCCGGTCCAGGCAACACCGGGTACTGATCATCCAGTCCGGTCCGGTCCAGGCATCACTGGGTACTGAACATCTGCTCCGGTAGCTTCGAGAACTGGTCCGGTCCAGGCATCACCGGGTACTGAATATCTGGTCCGGTAGCTTCGAGAACTGGTCCGGTCCAGGCATCACCGGGTACTGAACATCTGGTCCGGTAGCTTCGAGAACTGGTCCAGTCCAGGCATCACCGAGTACTGAACATCCAGTCTGGTCCGGTCCAGGCATCAGCGGGTACTGATCATCCAGTCCGGTCCGGTCCAGGCATCACTGGGACTGAACATCCAGTCTGGTCCGGTCCAGGCATCACCGGGTACTGAACATCCAGTCTGGTCCGGTCCAGGCATCACCAGTTACTGAACATCCAGTCCGGTCCGGTCCAGGCATCACTGGGTACTGAACATCCAGTCCGGTCCGGTCCAGGCATCACCGGGTTCTGATCATCCAGTCCGGTCCGGTCCAGGCATCACCGGGTACTGAACATCCAGTCCGGTCCGGTCCAGGCATCACTGGGTACTGAACATCCAGTCCGGTCCGGTCCAGGCATCACTGGGTACTGAACATCCAGTCTGGTCCGGTCCAGGCATCACCGGGTACTGAACATCCAGTCTGGTCCGGTCCAGGCATCACTGGGTACTGAACATCCGGTCCGGTCCGGTCCAGGCATCACCGGGTACTGAACATCCAGTCCGGTCCAGTCCAGGCATCACCGGGTACTGAACAGGGTTCGTCGCGGTGCTTGAAAAGCTTGAAATGGCTTGAATTTGAAAAATACTACTCAAGCGCTTGAAAACAGCTTGAAAATAGATCGAAAGCTTGAAATAATTATTTTTGACTTGAAATAAAAAGTTATGGCTTGAAATGCTTGATTATCACAAATTTTCTTCTTCGCGAATTTTTTCCGATGAAATCGCAGACAGAATATGTTCTTGAGTTGTTTCTACGCGTGCGTCATGTTTTAGGCATCAATAAAGAAATTAATTGAATTGTATTGAATCGCTATGAGACTCTTGTGGTGAAACTCTACGGTGTCTGGAGACATGAACATACGGGGAAATTTCAGTCATGCATGTTATCGAGCATTGATGTAAAATGGCATTGAAATCCCACACCAGGAGTGAGAGCCATGTTGAAGGCACCGCGACCTAGTCAAAGTCATTGAACATTACAAATTTCGTATTAGGCCATACAAAAATCAAGGTCTGTTTGCCGTCATCCGACCGACCCGACTTCAAAGGTACCCAGTGGAAACTTTTTTCTTGGATTCATTGAAATAAATTGTATTTTTGATACAAATGGCCGACCCACTGCCGATGTATGAGCTATGTATGTTTGAAGTTAAGTGTGCATCATGTGAAAACATGCCTCGACTATTTAGTTGAAGTTTTCCAGGAAACTGGCAGTGTTCCAATAAGCTGCCATTCATTCTAAAGCTGGTAATGTTATAGCGTGCATATATTCAATCTACTGTTTCATTTTGAACGCAGATTTCGGATGTTGTTTCCGCTAAAAGTGGTGATGATAAATTTGTTGTTTTTTTTGCCCCAAAATTTTGCAAAAAAAAAATGATGCTACCTTCCTACTGACTTATCCCAAAAATAGTAGGTGTAACGGCAAAACAGACAATTAATTTGGGATGGCCAAATATCCAAATCTTGATTGATATGAATATTTAAGCTAGGAAATGCTGAAAATCATTGTGATGAACAGGTTTCATCTCTAACAGAATCGTATCAACTCGGAGGTTCCACTGGAATCAAAATTTTACCTCTTTTTTAACATTTTTATACGAACCTGTTCAAAATAGGCAAATTGGCTGCGACTAACGAAAATTGCTTCCAACGTGCCATAAAAAATAGCTTGAAAATGGTATAAATCTAGCTTGAAATGGCTTGAATTTCACCTGAGCTTGAGACAATGAACCCTGCTGAACATCTGGTCCGGTCAGCTTCCAGCACCGGTCCGGTCCAGGCATCACCGGTTACTGAACATCCGGTCCGGTCAGCTTCCAGCACCGGTCCGGTCCAGGCATCACCGGTTACTGGTCCGGTCCGGGCAGCTTTGAGCACCGGTCCGGTCCAGGCATCACTGAGTACTGAACATCCAGTCCGGTCCGGTCAGCTCCGAGCACCGGTCCAGGCATCACCAGGTACTGAACATCTGGTCTGGTCCGGGCGGCCTGGCATCAATGTTTCGAATTTAAAACATAGTTATCATGGTTCTAGGTTTGGTAGAGGGCGCTCTTCTACCAGATGCAGGAGCGAGGTCACCTTCACGGAGATCGAGATCGAGGGATTATGATTGATTCTGTAGGAACCATCATCATTCATCAGTTCAGGTCGAGGGACCGTTTAGGAAGTTCACGTCTTTCACGTCGAGGGACCGTTTAGGAGGTTCACGTCTTTGACGTCGAGGGACCGTTTAGGAAGTTCACGTCTTTCACGTCGAGGGACCATTTAGGAAGTTCACGTCTTTCACGTCGAGGGACCGTTAAGGAAGTCGTCACAATAATCAGGATTTCCGCGATTTCGAAAGTCAGATTTTAAACTTGTTATTGTCATTGTAAGCTACCGCAGTTACAGGTAAGCCTATTCTTGATTGCCCGAGACAGGCGTGCAGATATTGTTCCCGACTTAAGTTTTTGGTTGATTTTCTTGTGACTTGTTTGTTTTAGGGGTGAGATGGATGAGCCTTATTGTTTTTTGACATATATAGGTCATCCAAGATGGCCGCCACAGCCATTACAATGTGTAAAATAGCCATTTTGAAGCTTGTGACAACTCTACAATCTACAGTTTCAAACCAATTTGCCAATTACTTATTCTGTGGTTTCATAATGGTAGGAGAATGAGCCTTATTGTTTTTGACATATATAGGTCATCCAAGATGGCCGCCACAGCCATTTCAATGTGTGAAATAGCCATTTTGAAGCTTGTGACAACTCTACAATCTACAGTTTCAGACCAATTTACCAATTACTTATTCTGTGGTTTCATAATGGTAAGAGGATGAGCCTTATTGTTTTTGACATATATAGGTCATCCAAGATGGCCGCCACAGCCATTTCAATGTGTGAAATAGCCATTTTGAAGCTTGTGACAACTCTACAATCTACAGTTTCAGACCAATTTACCAATTACTTATTCTGTGGTTTCATAATGGTAAGAGGATGAGCCTTATTGTTTTTGACATATATAGGTCATCCAAGATGGCCGCCACAGCCATTTCAATGTGTAAAATAGCCATTTTGAAGCTTGTTACCGCTCTACGGACTTAAGTTTTAAGCTTAAGACTTAAGATGGCCACCACAGTTATATCAATGTCTTAAATCTTATCCGATTTGGAGCTTGTTACTGCTCTAAGATGTAGAGGTTTAGAGGTTTATAATTTCATTCATACTTGTACTGTGGTTTATTTATGGTGGTCAGAGGATGAGCCCTATTACAATTTGCATTCTCTACTTGACTCACTGGTCAAGGGTTAATATCTAGTTTGATAAATGTGGAGCATGTCGGTGAATCAATGTCTGATGTCAATCGTCAGCAGTTTCAATGGAATGGGCTCGATTAGGTGTGGAACAAGTGGAATCCTCGATTGCCACAGTCGAACCTAGAGTATTAAGAGCTCAATTAGGTTCTTCTTTGCGTCTCTTCTCCGGTTGGAGTGCTCCAGTTTCCACCGAATGGAGGAAGATTCGAGATGTGCAGATTCAAGTCCACCATGCGGACTCCGGCTCCGGCTCCGGCAGCTCAAGGTTCAGCCCGAACTCACACAATGCCATCTCAAGCATCCGTACTTTCTCAAGCGGCTACTAATGCTGTTTGGAGAACAAGTGCACAGCTCCAACATTCTCGTGCCCCTTCTGGTCAGAATAATTCTAGTTCATATCGGGGAATGCTCCTAAAAGGAGCTCTTCCTCTCGGAGAAACTCAAAATGAATGCTCGGGGCCAGTGAGAGGTTGTCTATAACGAGCAGCCACCTACTGATCCGGCGTTCCCGGGTCGTATCACGGCGGCTACTGTCTTCAATTCTGAACACCTCCCGACATGCGCCCGAAAGCAGGTCACGAGACACTAATCTCGTCAGCTCTCAAAGATCTGGCCAAAAAGAGAGCAATAGAACCAGTACGGGACGAAGCCACATCCGGCTGGTTTTCATGAATATTTATGCTCCTGAAGACCACAGGGCGTCGATGGACTGTCATTCCTCGAGCGGCACCTGGATATCCCGAGGCTTCCGATGACTAAAACAGGGAGGTAATTCAAGGTCTCCGCCGAGGTTAATGGGCGGCTTCATTGGACCTGAAAGATGTCAGGTTCCTATTCACCCGAAATCTCATCAATTTCACAGAATGAAGTGGAAACGCCGCCAGTTCCAGTTCAGGTCTCTTCCAGTCGGCCTCAGTACAGCCCACGCCCTGGGTATTTACCAGCTTGGGTCAAGTCCAGAAGGTACACTACACTCCAGGGCTGGGTTTCATAGATATGGAAGAAAAATAATTCCAGGGAACATTTTGAAATTTGTCAGTTATAACCATGGTTTCTCATTGTTAGTATGGTGGTTGAGGATTTATCCCTTTGGATAACTTTGATACTCAGTCTATGAAACCGGGTCCTGGAGTATTTGTCTGTTGGTTTACCTCGACGACTGGTTACTAGTACCAAACTCGACTATAGAATGTCAGGAGGCGGTGACCGCTGTCGACCGCTGTCGTAGACTTAGTTCACCAGTTCCGCGTAAACTAAGTAAAATCTCACTTGATGCCGTCCCAACAGTTCACATCTCCGGATCAGCACGGTCTTTCCGTCCATGGCTCGAGTAGCCAAACTTCAAGAAGCGTAGTTACCACAAACGAGAGGACAGCTAGTTATCGGTGACGCCTGTGGCTAAATGCAATACCGCACTGCCAGGGGTCGTATCTCTGGCTATCTACACATTCAGAGAATATTAACTAAAACCATAGGAAAGGGTCAAGCACTACTCCGAAAAAAAACTAATTTTATTTCCAAAAAATTATGATATTATATGGATTGCATGCTGTGTGGAAGAAGTTTTCAAAATTATTTAGGAGCTTATTATAATTTGAATGCATGAATTGAGAGCAATTTGAAATGTGTTGATATCCGAAAGTGTTTCCATTGACTTCACTCATTCACCTGATGAAGCTTCTATACATTAGTACCCAAAGCTTGTGTGTCAAATAAACTAGTTACACGTCCTATAAAGTACTACTTGTCTCGTTATATATTCTAAACCCCAGTTAACAATTCCAGTAAGTCAGGTTTAGGGAATAGATATTTAAACCTTGAGATGATACCGATGTGATACAATTCCAGTAACTCAGGTTTAGGGAATAGATATTTAAACCTTGAGATGATACCGATGTGATACAATTCCAGTAAGTCAGGTTTAGGGAATAGATATTTAAACCTTGAGATGAAACCGATGTGATACAATCCCAGTAAGTCAGGTTTAGGGAATAGATATTTAAACCTTGAGATGATACCGATGTTATACAATTCCAGTAAGTCAGGTTTAGGGAATAGATATTTAAACCTTGAGATGAAACCGATGTGATACAATTCCAGTAAGTCAGGTTTAGGGAATAGATATTTAAACCTTCAGATGATACCGATGTGATACAATTCCAGTAAGTCAGGTTTAGGGAATAGATATTTAAACCTTCAGATGATACCGATGTAATACAATTCCAGTAAGTCAGGTTTAGGGAATAGATATTTAAACCTTGAGATGATACCGATGTTATACAATTCCAGTAAGTCAGGTTTAGGGAATAGATATTTAAACCTTGAGATTAAACCGATGTAATACAATTCCAGTAAGTCAGGTTTAGGGAATAGATATTTAAACCTTCAGATGAAACCGATGTGATACAATCCCAGTAAGTCAGGTTTAGGGAATAGATATTTAAACCTTCAGATGATACCGATGTGATAAAATTCCAGTAAGTCAGGTTTAGGGAATAGATATTTAAACCTTCAGATGAAACCGATCTGATACAATTCCAGTAAGTCAGGTTTAGGGAATAGATATTTAAACCTTGAGATGAAACCGATGTTATACAATTCCAGTAAGTCAGGTTTAGGGAATAGATATTTAAACCTTGAGATTAAACCGATGTAATACAATTCCAGTAAGTCAGGTTTAGGGAATAGATATTTAAACCTTCAGATGATACCGATGTAATACAATTCCAGTAAGTCAGGTTTAGGGAATAGATATTTAAACCTTCAGATGATACCGATGTGATACAATTCCAGTAAGTCAGGTTTAGGGAATAGATATTTAAACCTTCAGATGAAACCGATGTAATACAATTCCAGTAAGTCAGGTTTGATATTTAAACCTTGAGATGATACCGATGAATTTAGCAATTTTGAATGAATTAAACCAATATGAGATTTCGATCCTAAGAATATTGGAAGCTTGTGTTTAACGTTACTAAATATTAATATTATATAAAGCTAGAAGGACACGAGCGTATCCATTTTTCGCCCGATCGCGACGATTAAATTCGCCGGTGAATTTATACGCCCGATACGAGCGGGTACCGATCTATCTATAAATCGGCCATCACGGTGATTTCGTCGCCCGCCGACATTAAACATGTTCGATATTTACGCCGGTGTTCGGGTCACTTGTTAATTCGCTCGGCTTGTCGGCAAGCTTAAAAAGATTTAGAAAAAACTAGAAATTCTCATTCCTGAATGAACTGGATTCATCTGGGTTCAGTTTCATGAGACACAGTTCAAACTGCTCTAGAATTTGAGTTTGTAATTAATGTATGTGATTATAATGAATTGTATTTTTGTTTTACAGCTTTGGCATTTCGGTTAAGTCGTGCGTTCCGGCGGGAGGAGTTCGTCAGAATATTTCTACCGGAGTGTAAGTAGTTTAACTATTTTCATACAATATCATTTAGTGTGACGTGTGTTACTGATTCAGGCACGGATCCAGGAATGTTTCCAAGACGGGGTTCATAAAAATGCTGACTAAAATCTCTAATAATAGCCGGGGCCTATACGGCATATTTTTTGGCCAAACATAAGGCCTTTTTTTAATAGCATGGTTTGGTTGCTCCCAAAATTTGAAGAAACATAAAATAAAAAAGAATTAGAAAAAAAATTTTTTATTCCTGTCTGTGAAACAAATTCAGTGAAAAACCGAGCAAAAAAGATTTTTCACCTCGGCCGAATGAGAATCCTGGATTGAACGATGAAACAATTGAAAAACGCGAGGTTCTTTTTTGATCGCAGTGTGCAGAATTCAAACTTTCCAAGAATCATTTGTTCGGACATATGTATATTGCCCTATTGACAGTTCCCTCTTCCTTCTAAAAGTGATTTTATCTCACTGAGGGAATTTTTAAAAAATTTTCTCTGAAATGATATGGTAGCGTTTTTTTTTTTGCTTTAAAAATTTTTTGGTAGCCGATCAGCGGGGTCACGACCCCTGAAACCCTCCCTGGATCCGCGCCTATGATATCTCCTCAAAATCTAATAAAAACTTTCAATGAATTAATGCTGTAATGACGATATGTAGCCATCTGTCTATTTGAATGCATTTGCAAAAAGACAAAAAGAAATAGTAGCAGAATTTTGGCTAAAAGTTTAGAATACCCAAATTCAACATTGCTTGCAGCAGACGGAATTTCCGCCATTTTGGTTAACAGGGGATTCCCCCCTCCGGTACTTCCCATGATCAATAGTGTCTATGACGCGTTGCGTACGGAATGCCATGGAATTCCCTCACATGATTTATGATAATAATGTTTACTTGCATTCTGATTGGTTAAAATCGCGTGTAGTTTGAACGTAGGCAATGTTTACATTTGTAACGTCACCGGCGAGTCGCTGACATTAACGTAGTCATTGAGTTAACATTATCTTGCACTGAATGGTGATATCAATCGCATTCATTTTATAAATATTTTGAATATGAATTTGTTTTTATATATCAACTGCGAGTAACAGTGTTACGCTATTGAGTCTTAAGAGACAGCCTTTATGGACCTTATTGGTTGTTATAACTCACAAGCTGACTGAGTTAGCATTCTGGATCCGTCAGATTAGTTACTTCTAGAAAATATGTTAGTCACATTTTCTGACTATATTCTGGAAAACAGTGGAAGCTTGTATCCACCCTAGATTAGAACCAATCAGAATAGAACCAATCCGAATACACTATTTTACAGAAAATGTATTTATGACAATTGCGTAAGGTTTTAGTAAAATAGTGTTTTTTCTCGAGTAGTTGCCGAAGAAGCATAAAAATTTGATTCAATTTCATTCAGATTTAAACAAACAAATCGAATTTCATTTCATTCAGCGCAAACTTCAAATCTAATTAAAATTTTGTTCAGTATGAATAAGTTGCAAATCATTGAGAGGAAAAAATAATTAATTGTGTTACTTAAAAAAATCACAATTGTACTGTGTTTATCAAAACAGGAGACCACAGGACCTTTGGTCCTCTAGTATTCTTTTCCTAGTTATTCCAAAAACACTAAAACAGTCCAATCAGCGATCGCTGCCAGACCAACACGATTACATTGAAATCAAACTTAAGTAACATCAGGCGCCCCCTGTTGGAATAATATTCATAGCCGTAGCATCGAAACCATTCGACTTGTTGTTTAATGTATTTCTCTCTATTTTTATTTTACAGTGATGAACATTTTAGAAGACTGTCCGTTTGGGGACTTGGTGGGGGAATTCAAAAGAAACTTGGTTCCCGATAGGATACCACCACCGGTTAATCCTATGTCGCCCGCTGCTGCCCCTCCCCCACGTCCATTAAATTCGCCTCAGCAGCGGCCTGTCAGACAGCCGCCCCCGGCCGCCACTCGTTCGTCAGACAGAGTCCGGGGACGGCTGTTTGAAGGAGATCTGACGGAGGTAAGAATCTTTATTTGTTTTCATATTTTATTCAGGATATCAGTTGAAGTTCAGCAAATAAATTACCAGACCTGTAAACAGAAGAGTAGTTATAAATTTCCATTTGCGGGTAAAACCCCATAGTCGAAAACCTTCGGTTATTGATCTATATCTGCTTAAGACCAATGGTTGTACACACGAGTGCGAAAACTTATCGCTCAAACTTTGATTGTATCCATGGTAACGCGTACAGTATACTATGCGTGACTTACCGTTTCCTATCACTGGAATACAATACTGTTTTTGACCATGAGCGCCATCTGCGGCGGTCATAACGGACTGACTGGTGATTGGCTGAAATGCTCGTCTACCGTGGTGACGATTATTCGGTGTTACACGTGCAGCAGACACGTCTCTGAATATCTAACATTTGATTGTTGTAACTCATCGGGAAAAATATGTTTATGAGTCGATTTTTTGTCGAAATTTTGTTCGGCAGAAAATTGGCTGCGTACGTCAAGAAGGCGGCTGATATTTGTATCGTGTGACCCCTCGTCCCGGTAATATGCCGACCCACGTACACCTGAGACCAGTTGCATAGTCAGAGCTTAGAATTAAGACCGTTCTAAGACCAACTTAGTTCTATAGCCAATCTAATAACTTAAGACCAGTCTTTAGATTTAAGACCACTTTTGGACTTAAGTCTTGACCATGGAATCGGCCCCAGATGCTTATTCCGCTGTATTGGATGCTGACGTGCTCGTGTCTTCCAGCAATGTTGTTATTCACCAAAAATATCATGTTTTGTTCGAATAACACGATTCATCTGAGTCTGGGTTTAACGGATGACACGTTCAAACAGAACTACGAAATCAATATCAGAAGTCCTTTTATATTGAAACGGTCCCAGAAGTCCCTGTTATAATGGGTACTTTTTCAAAAAAAGTAACGAGAACTCCGATGGTTTTCCGTATCGGTAAAAACTAACTATTTCTATGAGCGTCACTCGTAGATTTACCGAAACGCCACCTTGTGACACGATATCCTAACTACGTATAGGTGTTTTATTTGCTGAATCGCTGGTTTCTCATTCTCATTTTTTATACTTGTGTTTAATTTTATACTAAACAAATTTTTCACTTTTTCTCTTTACAGACACGACCACCGCCAAAAAAAACTAGAACAAAAAGGAAAAGAAAAGTTGCGGTCGTCGTGGCTCCGCAGGGAGGAGGAGCAAGAGTGGTCCCGGCGGATGGTGCGGCTGACGAAGGTAATCGGGAGGAAGGGGAGGGGATAAATAGGAAGCGGCCGAGGAGGGATGGTGGTGGGGCTGGGGATGGTGCGGGTCCTGCTCCTCCTGCTCCTCCATCCGTATCTCGGGCGGTCACTCGTTCACTCGCCAAAAAGCTGGCGAGTGAACGAGTGGCCCGAGAGGTAGAGGTGGTGGCCCGACATACGGATGGAATGTGGGAGGAGCGGCTTCGTTCGGGGACAATTCCGGATTTGTTAACCGATTTGAAAAATATTCTTTCAGTGAAGGGATATTAGGTGCCTTGAACGCATGAGTCGTTCATGTGCGCCTAATATTCCTTCACTGAAAAAAAATCAACTATAACATGTACCACATATTTTTTGATTTAGTTTTAGTCCAATTCCACAATTATTTCGGCTTACAATAGTGTCTTCAATTCTTTAAAGCCCAAAGCACCTTTTTGACTCAACATCCAGTATGAAGGTGGCCGGGAATCGGGCCTGTTTTCTTCCATTTTTGTATCCCGCCCAGCATACTGGTTGTTGACTCGAAAAGGTGCTCGCTCTGGGAGCTTATCAAAGGCAGGTGATGGGAAAGGTGCCATCACACACTCTCCTTTGATAAGTTTCCTAGAGTGTCACGGGCTTTAACGGGTTGAATTCACTATAATACCAATTTTCCAAAATCAATTTAATTTCTTTCAGGCCATTCTTTTTCCATGTTTTTCTGGTACATGTTATGGTTGATTTCCATTTTCGAAAATCCGGAATTGAAGCCGTTCGAAGTCGGGGGGATGGTGGTGGGGTTGGGTTAGTTTAGGGTTCCTCTCTGATTACCTTCTTTAGCTCATCATCCGTGCAGGTGGCGCTTGCTCTTCTAGCCGGTGTTCCCTGGGGTAAACATTTTAAATTTAAAAAATCAAAAATAAAAAAAAATTATAAAATCTTTAAAAATCTCATCTCATTTCATCCAATTTATTTATTTGCGGGTGCGATGCCTATCGCACCCATTCATGTCATCCATCAAAAAAAAAATTAAAACTAAAAACGAAAAAAAATATAAAAATTTAAAAAATCTCATCTCATTTCATCCAATTTATTTGCGGGTGCGATTCCTATCGCACCCATTCATGTCATTCATCCAAAAAAATAAAAAACTAAAAACGAAAAAAAAATATAAAAATTAAAAAAATCTCATCTCATTTCATCCAATTTATTTATTTGCGGGTGCGATCCCTATCGCACCCATTCATGTCATTCATCAAAAAAAAATTAAAACTAAAAACGAAAAAAAATATAAAAATTTAAAAAATCTCATCTCATTTCATCCAATTTATTTATTTGCGGGTGCGATTCCTATCGCACCCATTCATGTCATTCATCCAAAAAAAAATTTAAAAACTAGAAATTAAAGTTCTAAGTTTGTTGTTAGATTCTATTGAAAGAACGTTGTAAAGTTCTTAATTTGTCGTAAAAAACGTTAGAAAAAAAGAACTTCTTAAAGTTCTCAATCTGCCGTAAAATGCAATTGAAAAGATTATAACTCACATGAAAATTAAAAAGATAAAATAATTGATAAATAATCATTAATAAAAATTGAACTTTGGTCTCGCAATGTTTCCCCGTTATGCATTTTTTACACGTCGTCAAACATCGGCAGCTCATCGTCGATACTCGCAGCTCGATACACACCAGCAGCTCGTCGTCGATACACACCAGCAGCTCGATACACACCAGCAGCTTGTCGTCGATACTCACCAGCAGCTCGATTCACACCAGCAGTTCGTCGTTGATACACACCAGCAGTTCGTCGTCGATACACACCAGCAGTTCGTCATCGATACACACCAGCAGTTCGTCGTCGATACACACCAGCAGCTCGATACACACCAGCAGTTCGTCATCTATACACACCAGCAGTTTGTCGTCGATACACACCAGCAGTTTGTCGTCGATACACACCAGCAGTTTGTCGTCGATACACACCAGCAGTTCATCGTCGATACACACCAGCAGTTCGTCGTCGATACACACCAGCAGTTCGTCGTCGATACACACCAGCAGCTCGATACTCACAGCTCGATACACACCAGCAGCTCGTCGATACACACCAGCAGCTCGATACTCACCAGCAGCTCGATACACACCAGTAGCTCGTCGTCGATACTCACCAGCAGCTCGATACACACCAGCAGCTCGTCGTCGATACACACCAGCAGCTTGATACCAAAACAGCTTTTAGCTGGTGAAAACCTACCCCCCATCGGGGTTAAACATGATCAAGCTATTATTCTAGGAATATAACTGTTGCAAGGGAAGTTAAGATTCATTAACCTAAACTTGATACAAAGAGATAATTGCTAATTATGAATTTCAAGGGTTTAAAAACTGATTTAAAAATCTTGAGAGACGCTCGGTCTCACTAGAGATTTTCATCTTAAAGATTTATTGTCCTCTTACTATTGTTTTGGTGATCTATAATTTGGTAAATGCTGCTGTTGGAAAGATGCCAGAAGAAAGTTGATTCGTGCACATCTTCACTTCACGTATTTATTGCACAAGGCGCCGACTTGCACCTGCACTATACCATTCACACTTCACCACTTCTGCATCTTTATCAATTAATTCTGGCATCTATTTGAAAATTACTTTAAACATCAGATCTCAAACTGAAACATTGAGGTATTGAATTTCAAACTGAAATATCGAGCTATCGAATCTCGATCTCAAATGTTTACTGGAAGCCATATTTGATGTTGTATTATTCATCATAGATTGTTTAGTGTTTTCTGGCATATGCGGGCCATTTAAGATGGTCAGATAAATTCCCCGGTGGAAAATATATCTCGTGGAAGAGTCATGGAAATGAAAAATATCTTATGTAGATGTGAAGTTAGGAACCTTGCAACAGTTATTCCACCTGAGGATAATTTGATATAAGATGAATCAGTTATTGGATCATTTAACTGAAGCCAAATATAGTGAAAAATCTTAGTAAAAATTTGTCTCAAACTACAATTGAAAGGACTTATCACAGTTCTAATTCGACTCTAGGTGCGTTCAGAAGAACTTCTTAACAGTGAAAAAACTTGACTAAAAATCAGGAATCGACCCTGTTCATTGATAAGATTTGATCTTTATTTGAAGATTAAGAATCAAACTCGCTAATTCACAATTTTTGGTAGTAAATACTGTTGATCCATCATACTCGCAGCCCCCCGTGGGCTTACCAATCCATCATACGTGCAGCCACCTTGCGCTTACCAGTCTATCATACTCGCAGCCCCAGTGGGCTTACCAATCCATCATACGTGCAGCCACCTTGCGCTTACCAGTCTATCATACTCGCGGCCCCAGTGGGCTTATCAATCCATCATACGTGCAGCCCCCGTGGGCTTACCAGTCCATCATACTCGCAGCCCCAGTGGGCTTATCAATCCATCATACGCGCAGCCCCCTTGGGCTTATCAATGAGAAACATTCAGACATAGTAACCGTTTTACTCGTGCTTTTCAACGACACCGTCTTATCACTCTGTAGAACGGCGATCGCAGCGTGAAATTTGTAATCGTATTTCTCCGCTGAATTTGAATATTTGATACGCGACGCGCGTGATTGAAGCTTTGTTTATGTTCGTGCTTGCCGCGATGAATTGTCATAAATATATCCTCCGTACAGGAGGACCATGAAAAGGTTTGAAGGGATCCCTAGTTAGCGCTTGTCCAGGTTTGGCTCTGGACCCGCTTGTTCGACTAGGCATCTTGTTGGAAATTTTGTCGACTGAAACTTCCGTAACTTTCGTTTTAGACCTCGCTGCTCGAAGAGCCGTTGCTGCGTCGGTTACTGTCATGCTTCGGCACAATTTTGAACGATTGTTGGAAACCGCCTTGTTCTTCTGCTGCAGATGTTGACTGTGTCGTACCCACAGTAAAGTAGCCATCTTAAATTCAAATAGTTTCGGACATTTGAGGTCCTCATCAACTCCGAGTCTTCATTCAACTGCAGTTACTGCCATTTGCCAGTGTCTGATGTAGAAGTTCTGACTTGACATTTTGATTTTCAGAATTAAAACCTTTTTTCTATTAAAGAAATTAGATATTGGTTAAAAAACAAGTGAATAATTGTTTGTAAGAAAAAAGAAAATCATGTTAGAAAAAAATATAGATGTAAAAAAATATAGATGTAAGAAAAAAAAAGTATATTGTAAATCGACGAGACGACAGAACCAGCATCAGCAACAACAACATCAGAGGAAGCAGTAACCAGTTATTTATCAGCTCCATAAATTACTGAAACGAAATCCACAACTCGGAAACCAACCACACTCAACTCTAGAATTGTTCATACAACTGTCAACATGGAGTTCATCTCACAAGCAAATTAGGTAATTATCTTATGAAATTGTATGAATTGCCAATTTAACATTTTTGCATTTCAAGTAGGTGTAATTGAATGTTTGTCAACCTTACTCTTATAAAACTGTGTTAACCGTTGAACAGGATTCTAAGACTGTGCAGAAAACCCGTTATCGCTGCTTTGCAGCTATAATTATCTGATAAATTAGTATGGAATGCCAATTTTACATTTTTGCATTTAAGTTTAAGTGAGTTTAAAATCACGTTTCATTTGTTGTTTATTTTGTCTTTTCAGTTTTCAATTTGCCGAGATCAGTCGTCAAAAACTGTTACAACGGAAACTAAGATAACAAAGACTTGATTTGGCAAAGATTGAAGAAATCCTGCGAAAAGATTATTCATGAATTGTTCATACAACTGTCAACATGGAGTTCATCTCACAAGCAAATTAGGTAATTATCTTATGATTTTGTATGAAATGCTAATTTTTACTCGTTAATTTTTTACAAATAAGTTGACTTTGAAATCTTTATTAATTTCTTGTTTATTTTGTTTTTTCAGTTTTCAATTTGCCGAGATCAGTCATCAAAAACTGTTACAACGGAAACTAAGATAAAAAAGACTTGATTTGGCAAAGATTGAAGAAATCCTGCGAAAAGCTTATTCATGAATTGTTCATACAACTGTCAACATGGAGTTCATCTCACAAGCAAATTAGGTAGTTATCTTATGATTTTGTATGAAATGCTAATTTTACATTTTTGCATTTAAGTTTAAATGAGTTTAAAATCATGTTTCATTTGTTGTTTATTTTGTCTTTTCAGTTTTCAATTTGCCGAGATCAATCGTCAGAAAACTGTTTCAACGGAAACTAAGATAACAAAGACTTGATTTGGCAAAGATTGAAGAAATCCTGAGAAGAGATTATTCATGAATCATATAACTGTCAACATGGAGTTCATCTCACAAGCAAATTAGGTAATTATCTTATGATTTTGTATGAAATGCTAAATTTTACTCGTTATTTTTTTACTAATAAGTTGACTTTGAAATCTTTATTTATTTCTTGTTTATTTTGTCTTTTCAGTTTTGAATTTGCCGAGATTCACATGTAGCAGATATAATGGAATTAAGTATTGAGAACCGCAACTTAACAATAAACCGGATCAACTTAATATAGTGCTGAGGACCAAAAATAAAGGATAAACCCGACCAGTGTAATTCAGTGTCGAGAACCGCAGTTAAACGATGAACCCGACCAGTGTAATTCAGTGTCGAGAACCGCAGTTAAACGATGAACCCGACCAGTGTAATTCAGTATTGAGAACCACAATTAAACGATGAACCCGACCAGTGTGATTCAGTGTCGAGAACCACAATTAAACGATGAACCGGACCAGTGTAATTCAGTGTTCAGAGCCGCAGTTAAACAATGAACCGGACCAGTGTAATTCAGTGTCGAGAACCGCAATTAAACGATGAACCGGACCAGTGTAATTAAGTGTCGAGAACCACAATTAAACGATGAACCGGACCAGTGTAATTAAGTGTCGAGAACCACAATTAAACGATAAACCGGACCAGTGTAATTCAGTGTCGAGAACCGTAATTAAACGATGAACCGGACCAGTGTAATTCAGTTTCGCAATAACCGCAATAAAACGATAATCTGGAGTTGTAATAGTGTTGTGTATTTGCGTAGTGGATCAAGTGGAAGGATTTTAAGTGTATTTGGTGACTTTAATTCGTTCGCATCCAACAGAATCAACAAAGACATTACAAAAAACGACAAAAAATGATTGAATGTAAATGCATTGAATTTAGGTTTGATGATCAAGATAATCACTGATCAAGATTGACAGTTATAATCCATAATTGTTGAACTTGATCAGAGATTTTCAAGATCGATTTTAAGGTGATTCAGAAGTTTAAATCTGATGTTTTAATCTCTGGGACTCAGATATTAAATCAATAGATTTTTACTGCTGAATGATCTTCATGTACAGATGAGCTACAATTGTTCCTAGTGTGTTCTGTTAAGACTGATTAAAGGGTGGAAAAACTTGACTCAAATTCAAATTGAGTCGAGTTTTTCCAAGATAATCTCTGATCAAGATCGGCAGTTACCGGTATAATCCATAATTGTTGAACTTGATTGGTGATTTTCAAGATCTGTTTTAAGGTGATTCACAAGTTTAAATCTAATGTTTTAATCTCTGGGTTCCAGATATTAAATCAATAGATTTTTACTGCTGAATGACCTTCGTGTTCAGATAAGCTACAATTGTTCCTAGTGTGTTCTGTTAAGAAAGGGTGGAAAAACTTGACCCAAATTCAAATTGAGTCGAGTTTTTCCAAGATAATCTCTGATCAAGATCGGCAGTTATAATCCATAATTGTTGAACTTGATTGGAGATTTTCGAGAACTGTTTTTAAGGTGATTCAGAAGTGTGAATCTGATGTTTTAATCTCTGGGTTTCAGAGATTAAATCAATAGGTTTTAACTTCTGAATCACTTCGGGTTTTGGTAAGTTAAAGTGTTTCCTATTGTAATCTGTTAAACTGATTAAAGGGTGGAAAAACTTGATTCAAATTAATAATCTGAATCAAGTTTTCCAATGATAATCCGCGATCAAGTTCGGCAGTTATAATTCATAACTGTTGAACTCAATTCACAATTAAATGAACTGTTTTAAGGTGATTCAGAAGTATAAATCTGATGTTTTAATCTCTGGGTTTCAGAGATTAAATCAATAGGCTTTACTTCTGAATCACTGTTAGGTTTTGATAAGTTGTAAGTTGTTCCTATTGTTTAATGAATTGGTAGAAATTCTATTTTTAGGTGACAGGTCAAATAGATTAGAACAGTAATTTATGCAGAGGTTGAATTAATTTAATGTTTGATATACCAAAGAATGGTTTATTGTGAAGATTTAATTAAAATCTTAAATAAAGAGTTGTTCAATTTCATAAATGTTTTGTTTTCGATGAAGTTTTTTCATTTTCTGGATTTGAGGAATTTGACTTTAAACACATCGGTGGATTCAGCACAGTTCTGTGGACACAGTTTTGGGACCGAGACCTGGAGACACAGCTCAAGACCCAGTTACAAGTTCAACTGGACTCCATCCCAAAAAACCCTGGGCCCTTCAAACCTTTAAGTAAGATGCTCACTTACAGATTCATAAAATTGACCCTTATTATCTTGTCATCTGCAGCACCATCTCAGAGGCTTAAACCAAGAATTTCTTGTAATGTTCAACAAATGTGAATTACATTAAGTAATTTTTGAGATCGACTTATTACCACCAGTATTGAGTTTTTTCTAAATCACAGTCTACTTATTTTATATTCATCCACGATTTCATAGCTCTTTAACTATTCAACCCTTTCCCTGATGGGCCCTGGCCCCAATTGCTGAACCCAGTTCTCCAAGTCTAACTTCTGGGTTTAATGGTTTATCAGAGAATTAATGGATTAATTGGAAATAATCTAACAATCAATAAAGTTTAAAAATAATTATTTGACATATCGTAATTGATTTTGTTCGCCACAACGCCTTTCTCATCAGGATTATAGCATTTTACTTTCTATGGGTTTTTAAAGGTAAGTTTTCAAAGGAAAGACAGAATGTCCGAATATACGTCCGGATCCGCCTTTATATGCCTCATTCCGATTCTGCTCATTTGCATATATTTTCAGCAAGTGGAAATTCCCCGAATTCCAAGATGGCGGCGACCATGATATATTAAATAGCAACTATTTTGGGCCAAATCAACGCTTTCTCAAGCTCAATATGAGATTTCCCGAGCGCAAATGTAACTTAAAAAGAAAATAATCCTGTTGGTTAGTTATATTTTTGATAATTAAATTTATTTGCAAAGTTAAAGTGAAGTTCCAATGACAGATAGAAACGTTGAAAGACTGGGGTAGATTGAAACATGCCCTAGCCACTGGCCACTATGAACAGTCCTAAACGTTTTGATCCAACTGCACCAGTTGAGGTTACTAACTGTGTGGCCCTTATTTAACAATAGTGTGTACATATAAACACAAGGGCCCCCAAACTGCAGTTGCTCTGTTGGTTTTAAATCTGTATATAGTCATAGTCATTTTTGATCTTATCATCTGTTCTCCACCTTTTTGAGTGTGAGAGTTTTATGAACTGTTGTGAAGATTGAGGAAGTCGATAGAAAGAGATGAAAATTGTTTAAGTTGTTATCATGAAAATGACTGAGCTTACTATGTACGGTACATACGACCCAGAGGGACATGGCTTATTATGAGAAACATTGAGGTTTTCATGAAAGTTCATGAATTTTCCATGAAAGTACAATGTTGGAAAATATATCCCCTATGTCACACTCCCTGATTCTTTTTCATTGCCCTCATTTCTCTGAAAGGCCCTTCAACTGAATCAGTCTCCAGTCGAAAAGGTTCCTCTTATAAGTTCAATTGTCTATAACTGATGATGTGATGTGAAGAGTCTACAATTGAACAAATACCGCATTGAAATCAAATCTTCTCTATTTCAGGCATTACTTCTGGCATAAAACACTATTCAAGCAATGTAGGAGCATTTATAGGCGCAGCAGGAAGGAGGAGTTCAGGAGCAGCATCATATAGGAGTTGCACAGGAGCAGCATCATAGGAGTAGTGCAGGAGCAGTGAGAGCTTCATAGGAGCAGCAAGACCAGCATCATAGATAGGAACAGTAGCTGAAGAAATGAAACAAGATAAGTAGCATTTGAAATATAGAAAATAGAAAAGCTGTAGAATGTTTTCTATTGTAAAAATATTTTCAAATTCAGTCTGATTTGTGCCAGATTGTAACTGTAGAAGTTTCACTCATTGTTTCAGTCTAATAGAGTTATAACTGATGTACATGTAACATTGACTGTGTAACACTGCAGTCATTTCTTCAATTATTCCTCCTCAGTTGGAAGAATGTTTGTTCTCTCATCTTCATTAGCGATAAGAATCAATCCCATCCATCTACCAACAACATCGTCAAATTTCCACTTATCTAATCCTAGAGGGAATGAGTAGTATGAGGTTTGGGTATGGAATTGGGCAGGGTATGGTGTAGTTGACAGTTAGGGTAGGATAGGGTAATGTGATGAGGTAAGGTCGGTCGGATGATGCAGGGTTATTTGATGTGGTTGGATTGGATGATGAGTTTGATATGGAACTGGTCGAGGTGGGTGTATGTGGTAGTGTACGGTGTGTATGTTCGGAGGGTGTATGATAACTGATTGAAAGGTTGCTGTTAGAGGTCAGTGCAGTAGTGATGCTGGTATAGTTTGTGTAAGGTAGGCGTCGGTGTACCGGGTTAAGTATAGGGTAAGGCATGGTCAGAGTAATGTTACCGTAGAGGAAAAGTTATGTGGGGAAGGGTGTTTTTGTTTTCAGCCCACTTGAGACTTAAGTCTCAGCGGGCCGTTGCATTTTCTTTTCATCCGTTGTCCGTTTGTGTATCCGCAGACGGAATACAGTTATTTTTGGAGGTTTTTAAGTTTTCCAACGCCACTGCACATGTTCTCCAGGGGGTGTTGAGTATAGAATTTTCAGATTGTCAGGAATTTCACCAAGTGTGCATTGGTGTCCCTGGACTCCCCAATTTTGAAATTACGGTGAATTCTGTAGAATTCTAATGATTGGTTAAATGGGCATCACTCTTTATTGGAATTCTGTGCTTAAAATATTGAATACGAAAGTAAGAACAGACGTCGAAGCTGTCACTGTGGACAGTGAATCTATTTCTGATTTGTCTGGATGTGACGGCGCAGGTGGTGGCCATAACTTCGAGGTCACCTCTTAATCATTACATGTCCTTAGATGGAAAGGACACAAGGGTAAATGAAAACATTCTTTAGGTTACTGCCAGGTTTTAGGGTATCGTACCAAGCCTTACCTTCCCGACCTCCTTCCCGCGCTAGCTATTCCAAAATATATCGAGATACATCGAGAACGATGCTATTGAAGATTGAATTCATCGATTCATTTTGGAATTGAAACTTGTTTCATGGAACAAATGGTGCTGCAAATAAACAATATCATCAAACAATGATTCTGATTGACTATAGTGAACTGCTGCCCTACTACTGGCTTTAAAAGCAATTATTGAGATAGATTCCAATCCAGTTCAATTACTATATTTCCCATATAGACACTTACTGCCGGTTGGTACTGGTACATAGCCAGAAGAGACAGCCATAAGAAAAAGAAAGAATATGAAGAACATGAAGAGTGGGGGGTTTAGTCCACTGTCTGCCTAGCGGGTAGGCAGTGGTCTATTCCTACCTCGACTCAAAAAAAGAAAAAAGATATGAAGAGTGGGGTCCGAGAGCAATTCGAAGGTTTAGTCCCCTGTCCGCCTAGCGGGTAGGTAGTGGTCTATACCTACCTCGACTCAAAAAAAAGGTGAGCTTAAAGCCACCAAGCACAAAAGTGGGGTCCGAAGGGTAGTCCTCTGCTGGCTTAGAGGGCAGGCATTGGTCTATTCTTACCTCACGTGCTTAAAAATGTTCACAAAAATGGCTATTAAGAGAGAGAGAGTGAGAGAGAGGAGGTGCTAAGTTTCCTGTACTTGACTGGGTGTAAAGTGATCAATAATGGAAATCATTTACGGTAAACCTAGAGTTTACTAACAATGTATTTTGGGTTCAGAGTCTATTTCTCAACAGTTTGCTGTTAACAAGCTGGTAGTAGGGTAAAAACTACCGGTATTCAGAGATTTGTGAATCAGAAGTTTTGCCGTCATTTGCTTCATGAATCATTCACTTGTTAAAATGAATGATGTGACACACATGTAAAATACTGTTACTGATTTATCATTGTTTTGATGGTGTCTTAATGTTCAATATCTTGCAGGTATCATCTCCTTGCATTTCACATAGAATTGAGGAGTAGTTTGAGCGAATGGGAGGCATGGAGAGATTCGGCTCAAGATATCTCACTCATTCGTTTAGGTTTAGTTTGAGATCATCTAATCAGCTTAAGTGAATACATCCTCGACTACTTCTCAACTAGTAGTTCATCGTAGGTTTTAGACGTCACATCCATAGCTCCTTCCACTACTCGTGAACTTACAATTCATTCCTATCCCATGATGCTATTTATGATGGAATGTGTTAAAGTAGATGTCTATGTGTTTTCATCTTTTGGTAAATCGTGAAAAATTCTGGCTAATTTGAATCGAAAGCCATTGATTATTATCTTGCGCGGTAATGATGGAAAAATTCAAAATGCGAATAGCTGTGTGGAATAAGAGAATGTCTTGAAAGGATTTGAGACATTGAGATGTGTAAAGGGAGACTGATTACACCTGTACTGTCCTAGCCCCTCCCCAGGCAGTCACCACCTCACCCCAACCAATTCTACCAAATCACCCTCACCTCAACGACATCAAAATCCCTTTCACTTTTCCTCTACCATTATTTTTACCATGCCAGCTACCTTATCCCTAACCCTGCAAACCACACTCTACTCTACACAAACCATACTAACATCACACCTGTACCGTCCTCCAGCACCAACCTTTCTTCATTGTCAGACACCTCTCTAACTATACATCGTACACTACCACATACACCCACCTCGACCGGTTCTATAACAAGCTGATCATCTAATCCAGCCATATCAAACAACCCTGCATCATCCAACCTGACCTTACCTTACCACAATACCCTATCCTCCCCTAACATGTCAATCACACCATGCCCTGCCCCATTCCATACCCAAGCGCCATAACACTCATTCCCTCTATGATTGAATAAGATAGAAATGTTACAATGTTGTAGTTAGACGGATGGGATTGATTTTCTTTGCTAATGAAGATGAGAAAACAAACGTTCTTCTAACTGAGGAGGAATAAGTGAACAAACTACAGCGGTGTTACACATTCAATGTTACATGTACATCAGTCACATCTCAATTAGACTGAAACAATGAGTGAAACTTCAACAGTTACAATCTGACACAAATCAGACTGTGTCAGAAAACATTTTTACATTAGCTCCACGTGCTGAGTGGATGATAGACATCATGAGACTCATCAAATTTTGAGAAATTAGTTTAATTGAAAAATTAATTTAAGCAATGTCTGTTTTTGCATTTCAGAGGTTGATGTTACCTGAACATGCAGTTCTGAGCTGACTCCAGATCAGGTGAGCATGTATGCAGTGAAATTGGATAAAATCATGAGATTTTCCAAGAGCTCTTATTAGTGGAATTTTTATCTCTAATAGCCCTTGATCCAAGTGCTGCCCAGTGAGACACTGTCTGGTGAACTCAACATCCAAGTGCTGCTGAATCTACCCCCAGTGAGACACTGTCTGGTGAACTCAACATCCAAGTGCTGCAGAATCTACCCCCAGTGAGACACTGTCTGGTAAACTCAACATCCAAGTGCTGCAGAATCTACCCCCAGTGAGACACTGTCTGGTGAACTCAACATCCAAGTGCTGCAGAATCTACCCCCAGTGAGACACTGTCTGGTGAACTCAACATCCAAGTGCTACAGAATCTACCCCCAGTGAGACACTGTCTGGTGAACTCAACATCCAAGTGCTACAGAATCTACCCCCAGTGAGACACTGTCTGGTGAACTCAACATCCAAGTGCTACAGAATCTACCCCCAGTGAGACACTGTCTGGTGAACTCAACATCCAAGTGCTACAGAATCTACCCCCAGTGAGACACTGTCTGGTGAACTCAACATCCAAGTGCTGCAGAATCTACCCCCAGTGAGACACTCTCCACACGCTACAGAAGGTGAGTAATGAATAGACAAATTTCTAATTTGAATTTTTTTTCAGAGGTTTGAATTCTCTTAGAATTTTTAAACCTAAAATTCTAAGATATTCTGTAAAGACAACAATTTGACCAGTTGTCCTTTTGACTGCATGTTTTGAGGGAATTCCAATTAGCTACATGATTCAATGCGTGGTTGTCAAATGGCTCAATATTTCCAAACCATTTTCTAATTTATAACTGTCAAAATTCATTTGTTCAATCATGAGGTCTAGAATTGGTTTTCATTGAATACATGAAATCCAGATATTTCATTTGTTGATTTCAAAATTATTTATTTCGCCGATTCATTTCTAATCTCACTTTGGCAACTCATTCTGAATCAGCGACGGAAAGTGACAAAATGGTCACATCAAAATACGCTGTGCTCGGTGCCTCGGGATCCGAACCCAAACCTGACCACACGTATAAATCCAATTGAATCCATTCGGGTTCTTCCTTTTCTTAGTTAAACTCGTTTCTGTGGTTGCGAGACGGCGGGAAGAAAAATAGTGGTGGCGGTAAGGGTGGTGGTAGCCCTTAAAGTGAATATGCTCGGTGACAGGGATGGCGAAAGGCCACCCGGGGAGGACGATAGCATCAGGGCATCGGACGCTCCTTTACTGAACCGCAGACTCTGGGGCCCGAGAGTATCGTGTGTATGATCACTTACTCGATAGGGTAGACATGTGCGTCAAGAGATACGGGCATTTCTATCCTAGCCTCAGTTGTCTGCGGGGACGCACCTTAAAACAGTTTGAAAAAATCACCTCGAACATGTTTAAGCATAATTCACGGGCGCAAAAAAAGAATAAACAGAAAGAAAGAAAGAGGTGTCGGTCGTCTTTATAAACCACTAGGGGCGAGTTTAGCTTAGACGAGGAATTTGGCATCTTAGAAATATATTCGAAATTCCTAGGTTTTAATGGAGAAATCAGCAGGTAAAATATTTGAGTATTTTATGTGATTCAATTCTAAATTGTAACCTCATCGTGCAATGTATTTTATTGGAATGAACTTAAACATGCAGGCTGGACTTTCACGTGATGTTTTGAAATATAGATTCAGGAACATTGACAATTCCTGATTTGAAGCACATGTTTTTACCACGAGTCAAAGCAGTTAAACTTTACTCTGTCTACTGTATGATTATATTCTAACATGTATATCTTTTCATTATTTTTCTATCATTCACGCTGAGATCATCTACTCCCAGCGAGACACTGTCTGGTGAACTCAACATCCAAGTGCTGCAGAATCTACCCCCAGTGAGACACTGTCTGGTGAACTCAACATCCAAGTGCTGCGGAATCTACCCCCAGTGAGACACTGTCTGGTGAACTCAACATCCAAGTGCTACAGAATCTACTCCCAGTGAGACACTGTCTGGTGAACTCAACATCCAAGTGCTACAGAATCTACTCCCAGTGAGACACTGTCTGGTGAACTCAACATCCAAGTGCTGCAGAATCTACCCCCAGTGAGACACTGTCTGGTGAACTCAACATCCAAGTGCTGCGGAATCTACCCCCAGTGAGACACTGTCTGGTGAACTCAACATCCAAGTGCTACAGAATCTACTCCCAGCGAGACACTGTCTGGTGAACTCAACATCCAAGTGCTACAGAATCTACTCCCAGTGAGACACTGTCTGGTGAACTCAACATCCAAGTGCTACAGAATCTACCCCCAGTGAGACACTGTCTGGTGAACTCAACATCCAAGTGCTGCAGAATCTATCCCCAGTGAGACACTGTCTGGTGAACTCAACATCCAAGTGCTACAGAATCTACCTCCAGTGAGACACTGTCTGGTGAACTCAACATCCTCCAAGTGCTGCAGAATCTACCCCCAGTGAGACACTGTCTGGTGAACTCAACATCCAAGTGCTGCGGAATCTACCCCCAGTGAGACACTCTCTGGTGAACTCAACATCCAAGTGCTGCAGAATCTACCTCCAGTGAGACACTGTCTGGTGAACTCAACATCCAAGTGCTGCAGAATCTACCTCCAGTTAGACACTGTCTGGTGAACTCAACATCCAAGTGCTACAGAATCTACCTCCAGTGAGACACTGTCTGGTGAACTCAACATCCAAGTGCTGCAGAATCTACCCCCAGTGAGACACTGTCTGGTGAACTCAACATCCAAGTGCTGCAGAATCTACCCCCAGTGAGACACTGTCTGGTGAACTCAACATCCTCCAAGTGCTGCAGAATCTACCCCCAGTGAGACACTCTCTGGTGAACTCAACATCCAAGTGCTACAGAATCTACCCCCAGTGAGACACTGTCTGGTGAACTCAACATCCTCCAAGTGCTGCAGAATCTACCCCCAGTGAGACACTCTCTGGTGAACTCAACATCCAAGTGCTACAGAATCTACCTCCAGTGAGACACTGTCAGGTGAACTCAACATCCAAGGAGATGATCTGTTAATTACACTCATGGTTGTGCTGGCTACTGATATGGGAGGTATGTATCGTATCTGGAGCCAATTTTACTTTGATTCCAACAACTAATTTCTTATGATTCTCCATTTCATTTTCCATTAGAAGGAACTGTGTTATTATGATTTGTCTGAGTGTCCGTTAATGTTAGTTGAACTGTAACTCAGAGAAGTGAACCGTGGATGTGACAACTCCACACAGATGTCATGTATGTATCTGGACAATTTTCATTATCAATGTCTTTCTGTTTTAGTTTTCCGCAGAAGAATCTGATAAATATAATGTTATGGACTTTGTGTTTTTCTTTTGAGTGTCTATCATCATTAGCTTATTTCATCATTAACAATTTTATTAATTTTTTCCTTCAGTTTAAAGAATCTGTTTAAGGAGATGATCTGTTAATTACACTCATGGTTGTGCTAGCTACTGATGAGTGGTATGTATCGTATATGGAGCCAATTTCTATTTGATTTCAACAACTAATTTCTTATGATTTTATTCAGTTTGTTTTCCTTCAGAAGAAACTTTGTTATTATCAATTGACTGAGCCTCCATCATTATTAGTTAAACTGTAACTGAGAGACATGAACCACGAATATCCTAACTCTTTAGTCAATGTGTATGTATCAGGACAACTTTCTGATTATCGATATCTTACCGTATGATTTTCCTGCAGAAGAATCTGATGAATATAATGTTATGGACTGAATGTGTTTTTCATTTTAGTGTCCATCATCATTAGTTTAACTATAACTGAAGAGACCTGAACCAGGGATGTTATAATTCCAATGTTGATATGTATGTATCACGACAAATTTGTTATCAATGATTTTAATTTTTCGAAATCTATGAAATACGGTAGATGTGTGATTGAATCTATATTGTTCTCATTTCAGAGTCTGCTACATACATGTGATACGTGCACAGAGAGACAAATTCTATTAATTTTAAACACTTATCCCTTAGTTATCAATGATTTTCCATATTGTTTTAATCTGTTAGGAGAACTGAACTCTGGTCCTGAACATGTTTCAACTCTTCTATCAATAAGTGGTTTGTATGGAAACAGAATTTCCTGCAATAGAATCTGATGAATAGATGTCATGATAATATGTTATTCTCATTTCAGTGTCCATCATTATAAGTTGAACTGTACAGAAACCAATAGCTGAATTGAACTGATCTCCGCAGTCAATGGTTGGAGATGGCTACAGATACGAGTGGTATGTGTGTATGGACACAAATTCATTTTCAACAACTGATTTTGTAATTTATATTCTGTAGAGGAATCTTTGAGAGATAGATGTTATAGAATCTGTTATTTTCAGTGTTGATCAATGTTAGTTGAACTGTAATGAGTAGAACCAGTAGTTACTCCACAGTCAATGGTTTAGTCAGTTACAGACATACATACAAATAGTCAGCAATAATTCCCTCAAGTGCTGTTCTGTTAAGACAATTTGTTGTAAGTAAACCCACAATGTACGTGATGTGGTTTGTGTGTATGGAGACAATTTCATTATTTTCATTAATTATTTGTTAGGCAATGACAAATTGTCCATGGGATGACCGATTACCAGTAGATGACCAGGGAACAGTCTACATGTATGTATCGAGACAATTTTCTGTTGTTTTGAGGAATCTATAAGAGATAAATGTTATAGAATCTGTTATTCTTATTTCAGTGTCCGTCATCATGAGTTGAAACAAATATCTGATTTGAAGTGAACTCTGCAGTCATTCAACAGTTGAGGAGCCCTAACACATATATAAGTTACGTATTAGTGATATTTACCACTGACAGACAATTAAAACAACTTGTATAATAATGATTCACTGTTTGTGAATGAACTTGTGAACAGTCGCTACTCCTTAATGCTATCAGTTACAGCCACCTTCTGATAAAATCTCTGTCTAAACCTCTTGCATGATCATCTATATCTCAATTATAATATAATAAATACTAATCCTTCATTTTAACTCTCTTCTATTCTAATACATTGTATGAGTCAAAAGATGGTTGTCATTGATAGAATTAGGGACGCTATACAGCTGGCTAATTGTCATAATCTAAACCCTTTTTGTGTTCACTGCATACTCTGTGACCCTCCACTTCAATGCATTTTAATTGATTCAATTTCACCAACTTTTTATATTTTTTTTTCATGTCAGCGTCAATCATTTTTACCTGCTGCAGGTGGAAATGAATCCACTGCTTGAGTGGCTATAAAAGTCGTTGGTGAAGACAAGTACACTCAATTGGAGACAATAATTTCTTTGAGATCTGACAGTGGTAGGAATTGTAACATTTTAATATATAAGGGGCACATCTAGAAAATTGGAAGACACGTTTTAATTGATATCTGTTATTTTACGTGTTTCAGCTTCAAAATTATCCGAGTTCTACCAAATGAGATTATTCACCCATGAAGACTCGACTGATTCATACCCACATAAGGTAGTTGTACTTTCATTTTTATTAAACATTTCAATAATTAAAATTGGCGATATTAAGAAGAAAAAAGAAATTCGTAAAAATTGCATTATTTAAAGTACTTAAAACCTATTCATAAATAACAATGCGGTACCGCTACATAACAGATGGCACCACTATACGGTCGTTGCTACTACTAGACTGGTTACCTGTATAATAAGTACAATACAATGAATTTTATTCGCACGGTGACGTATGTATTGGCATTGAAGCGCTCACTTATAATTCTATTGTTTTGAATGTGGATACTATGTAGACCCAGAAAACCACGAAGGCTGCATTACGATTGCACCTTACACACAGGGCCACCTTCGGTTATCGGAGTCAGTCGACTTATAATAGTCCCGAGTAACTCATGTCAAATGTCGGAACTATATTCCGGAAATAGTTCGAAAATCAAGCGCATTCGGTTATTAGTTCCAACCACTGGTCGACTAGCTACCTATTACCGAATTTGGCCCAGCCTGTCTAACTCTGGATTCGCAACTGGCAACCGAGTTAAGTGCTTCTCGCTAGCCAGGTTGCCGCTAAGCGGCCACCAGTCTATAATATTAACCCAATCACACGTCTGTCACTCGCTGATTCGCTACGCATCTGATTGGCTAGATATATAGACTGGTGGCCGCTTGACCATTGAGGCAAGCGAGGATGGTTGCGTGACTTATCGAAATGTTCGCTTGCCACAGCAGGAATACCGTCCAATGTAATAAGTGTTTATGTATTAATTGTAGGAATGCCTGGTGATGTAGATCAAGTTCACAGAAACTGAAAACAGAAAGAAACCTTGCGGAATCTATTGTGTATAAATAAATATATTTATTATCGTGTTGTGTTGTTTATTTTGAGTGCGATCTGTGGTGATTCAACCACTTGGTCCTCTCAAGTTTTTTTCCCCATCCAAATTTTTGAATCCGTTTGCGCCGTTTTGACTGAAGTGATCTTTAAATTTGTATTAGTTCTAAGACTTAGACAGGTCTTAAATTCTTTCAGTTGCGGCCACCTCTCGACAAAAATCTATTGTACTAATCCTTAATAACTTTTAATCACTTCTAATCGCATGCGTCGTAAGGTGGCTGTCATAGATGGAATTAGAGATATAATCAGTGTCTAAGATGAATACAATTGCGTTTAATTTGAAACTGCTAAACAGTTGCAGTAAGAGTTAAATAACGATCATCACTGTATCTATGCTTGTGATGCTTGTTCCACTCTCAGTAATTACAGAGCTGCCAACTGTTACTGATTTCCAGTATTAGTTAGTATTTTATAACGAGAAATACTGATCTGATTTGTGAAGGTCTTGCCGTTGATTACTGATTAATTGAACATTCCTTTCATATTTCAATGAAACCTTACTGAAAAAAATTCAATTTGCTACTGATAGGACTTTTCAAAGGTTGGCAGCCCTGTAGTTATCTTGGTCTCGCAACTTTACCACCTCAGTACCGGCGACGCATCACTCGTAATCCTCGCCTTCCATGCCGCGCATTTAGCTATCCTCGCTTGCCGGGGTTTAATTGGTTCTGCCCAATCAAATGCGTTGTTTTTCTACCAATAAGGGGCGCCAATTTAAACCCCGGCAAGCGAGGATTAATTTGTCAGCGTTGCCACCGTTAGCTCCAGTACTGTGCCATTGTCAGTTAGACTGGGTCTGAAATGGTGGTGGCAAGCTGCAGGTCTGGACTGCGCGACCAACATTTTCCGTTTCTACATCCGAAATCTACACGTCTTCTTGGCACGTGGTAATAAGAGTGTGGTTGGTTTTTGTTCGAACGCGCCTCTGGTAGTAGACTGGTTGCCAGTTTACATTAGACTGGTTGCCGGTCTCTTCCTGTAGACCGTTTACCGGTCTCTATCTTTCATTAGAGACCGGTTGTGCCCATCCTCCATTTTACATTTTCGATGCATGTCAAATAAGGTCAAACATGTAAAGTAGCAAGTTACTTCCTGGTTAAGATGGCGTCTCTTCGAATCTGCTTGGCTTCGAGCGATATTAAAATTGTCCTTTATAATGGACGGAAAGACATTAATTGCTGTAAGTATCAGATAAATCCGCTGACAATTTACCTGGTATTCGAAATACGGACTAACAAGGATCGAAATCTAATGCGAGGTGAGCTCTGCCGCGACCGTCACTGAATACAGAACATTCTGAAGGAACAGAGGACATCCTTCCTATAACTACCGTTCGTGGGATGTATTTAGTGAATTGATGTTTTAATACAGTGTTGTAAAATGACTATATTTAGTTTCTGAATAAAGTTTACAATTGCTGAACTCCTTAGTGCTTTGTTAGATCAGATATTTGGATCCACCTCAGCCAACTGATTTCCTGATACAGACAGCAAGTTGGGACAGTCAAATTAAGAGATTTGGTCAAGACAAGTTACTCAGATCACACTGGAAATTCGCAATATCCTCTCTCCTCATGGACCACACATTGTCAATGTTGACTTTGCTAGAAATCGATTATAAAATTCATCACGACCAATTCTTTTTCACTGAATTCAATATTTATTGTTCACTTCTGGTACAAAATCTTGTTCAGCCCCTGACAAGAGAATAAACAATGACACTACGTATTTCATGACATAGAACAGTAGTTTTTTTTTCATCGACAAATTGGGACGATCCTGATATCCCTGATTTGAATGATAGTGTCTTTAGAATCATAAAGACCATGTCTCGACCAGACAGATAATCCAATCACAATTCAAATTGAAGGCTCGCTAGTGCAGTTATTCACAGAATCCAGCTCTTTAAACCTCATCAGTTCATCAGAATCGAGGAGTTTCACCGCCTGTTATTTGGAATCTCATTTCATGACAGCTAGTGCTGATTCTTTATTCTCTTTGATTACTGCATGATGTTATCATTCTGAAATTAAAATACATATCACACTTATAATTAAACCTGGATTGACTTTACAAATTAATGGTTCAGAATCCATTTTTCAAACTTACCTTGATGTATTGCAATCTATTCTTTTTATGTTGAGCTAATTTGATACGCATTACTTCAATTTCTTAAAACATCCTACGAGTTGTGACTCACAAAATCATCACTAAAACGCCACAATAATCTACAATAAATAATCAATATAGTTTTTGTGAAATAGCACTCATATTCAATGTTCACATTTTTACGAAGTAAGTAAGTAGGTGAAGTTACCTCGTTGGTGTGATTATTTTCACTGGATCAACTGCTGATGTCCAATGTCGCATAAAGAACAATCAATCAATCGCCTCGAGTGAACAAATAAGTTGCCTCTGCTGCATGGTTCAGTATGTTAGTAGTGGTAGTAGTATTGTATGTATTGTTACCGATATTTTCGGTACCACACGCTAAACAAGTGCCTGCAGAAGCGTTACCCGGCAGTTTTAATGAAATTTCGTTCTTCATTGATATAAACAAGAAAATTAATTTTGATAAACTATTTGACGCCTGCGAAAAAATGTAGAATTTCTAGGATAAGCTAATGTGGATTTGCAAACTTGAAATCGAAGTTTTAAGAAATTTGAGGAATTATAACATTTGGCGATTGGGTAGATGATACTTCGACTGTAGGTATAGTGGTTTAATTTTTTTATTGAAGATTGTCAATAATTGATAACTTGCGACCGACTTCATTCATTCATATTTGCCTCTAAGCTGGTCTGCAACTTCATTGCCTCCATGGTTGAAGAAAGAGCTCTTCTGATGTCTGCTTCATCATGACTTCGAGCATATCGTGTGGCTTAGAAGGCTGGCCCGGTCCCCGGGCCCGGGTTTGGCTGTCACTCGATATACTAAAAATTTAGTCTTGAGTCTGGGTTGAAGTAGACATTGTCATTTAAAATAACTTGTTTATGTTATTCTCTATGAATTACTCGTGTGTCTTGTATGTTGTATTTTCTTACTTTAAAATGTGTAACTTTATTGAATTTGGGAATTTAAATCCCGGAATTTCAATGTAATAACGATCATAAAGAATTGAATTGAATTGTCACCTAATACACTTGCCATCAGAGCACGCGGAGCCGTATGTAACAGCTAGGCTATTATACATTGCTAATCTCATGAAACCTGCATATCTCCCTAATATCGAACATATTTTCTAAAAAATTTGAATATTGAAATTATATGTTTACACATTTGAATATTGACCGCTTGTAGCCGCTGATGAAATTCACACCGGCCCTACACAGATCGTAGATAGCTTCGTCATTCCACCAACATCCCCATGTCAGGGTCTGACTTTAATATCAGACTTCCGCATCGTGTATACATCCGCCATTTACTTATCATTTCTATTTATGCCTGCCGCTTCTGATATAATCATACATCCTTAACTATTACAATACGTCTTCTAATGATATTCAATGCAATATAACATTCCGACGTTCAAATAGAGGTCATTACATAATCACAGGAAGCCTTTCTACATGTTTGTAAATAATATTTTGCCAAATAGCTTATTTGTGTACACATAGACCTGTGACGTTTTGCACATCGATTTACGGCTGTCGTTTGTAAAATGACGCTGAATGGTTAACATTGTTCAGGTTTCATAATAGTAACGTTTTATAAGGCGTCAAAATGACTTTAAAGAGGTCCATGCGGGAACGTAAATCGCGACTCTGTGTAGGCGGCCATGTTACATAGTTCACGTGATGAAATACTGAAATCTGATTGGATCCGTAGATTCCGCGGAAAATGGCGGACGGGCAAAACCTGTCCCATATTGAATGGCACAGGCAACCAGTCTAGTTTTCTAAACGATGTATTTATTACTCGCGTACCACAATATTTATTACTCGCGTACCACAGTCGGACAATCGACCTATGTACGATCTCCACCGTCGCGTGCTGCCTTTACATAAACAATAAGCGGTAAATCTGTGAACTAATTTCTAACCTCACTTGCCACAGTAAGACACCGATCGGCAGCCGACGAAGTTAATCCCAGTCCAGTGACTAAATCGCAAATTTAGCACCAGAGGCTGAAAGTTGTTGGGAATGCGTGGCTGTAAATCATAAATAAAATATATATTAAACTAAAAGTATGTGTTTATGTTGATGGTTGAGTTTTTGTCAAGGTGTGGAATGCGCGTTTGTGCCGATCATACAGCAACTTATGATTGTTTGTACATCAGCCAGAACCCAGGTCCACTCATTAGGATCCAGTTCCACAGATCAGGATCCAGCTCCTAGGATCCAGTTCCACAGATCAGGATCCAGCTCACAGAATCCAGTTGCATATAGTTTGATCCAAGGTTAGACTTATAGTAATATGTTCATTTCCACAGTGTTAGTCTTGACTTTAATTTTGAGCATACAAAAACATCTCGATTCAACGGACGGCTAATTACGATTCAAGAGAGGCTTCTAGGTATAATGTGAACAAATGTTTTAAATGAAGTTAAATGATTTAATGTAGATAGTTTAAAGTCGATGAGCCTCTGATTTTAATCTATACATGTTCACGGATTTGTCCCATTATAACCTATTTCTTATAATCACAGGTCAGCGGTCGCCATTGTGTCCGGATTCAGGTTGAATTTTGATCGACTTTTTTCACAATGGAATCGGTGCGCATTCCTTTACCGGATATCGATCGTATGGTATTGTTATAGATAATCGCTTGGATGGACCGCAACTCTTCCGATCCATTTTACCTGACCAGCACCTTCCTTTCGACCACTGGACACCAGACAGCGAACACCTCCTGTGAAAATTCTCCCGGAACCCGAACGTGTTTGGTAAGTGTTAACATTTGACATAACCATTAGAAATTTATTCGTAAGAAACTTTATGAACTTGTTTCATTTCCGCTTATGTTTTCCGCACCCAGTTGAACAGTTTAAGAATGATTTTGACTCTTTAAAAGTTAAATTTTTTGACGATGAAATAAATTACTCTTACTAAACAATTCATTTCAAATGTGGCTGACTCTTGACTGGTTAAACTCAATTAGATTGACTTTAAGCCCGGGTTAATATTGATACTGCTCTATTAAACCAGCCCCTGTTCTCAATTTTTTAAGTTTTATTGCCATTGTCAATGAGGACAACAATTTGTACTTAACCGTTTTTAGCTTAATGTTCTCACAAACTCGCTAGGCCATGGTGGCAAATTTTAATTTCATTGAAGTTTGTACTGTTTAATACATGTCATCAAAATTTTAATTTCAAAATCAAAATAATTTGAAGTGTTCAATGTGTTGTCCTCTTTTGTAGGATAGCGAAAACACACTGCTGGAAATAACTGAAGTCTGAACAAATCGTTGAGAAGCGCAATTCTTTTTGGTGAGTAAGTATATATCGCTTTCTTTCATCATTTTCATTCTTTTACAACTCCCAGTCTTAAATGTATCAATCAGTTTCCCTCAGGCCAGGTACCCATCTTGGGTGGAGCAGGGAGGTCACCTCCCTGAGTGTCGTGCGGAATTCGAACACGTGAGTTGCTTCCCAGATTCGAACGCGACAACCACGGCTCGCCCGCTGTTAAATCTTTCGTAATTTTTTAGGAGTCCTAAAACCGTTTTTAGTTTGAAAAAAATTGTATTCAAAACTTCTGAAAAAAACTATTTACTTATTGAGATAATACGCAAATTCATTTCTGAAATCCCTTTTGTCGAACCGGGTGATTTATCTCATCGCTATATCTGCGGCGAAAAAACCGATATGCGCGAGCAGTTCTGAACGGCGGGGAATCCCCGTAACGTTCTCCGCAGCAAAGCCACGTGACACGACTAACTTGTACGTGCGTGCTCCGTATTAGTGAAGACACTGTTACTCACGAGATGCTGGTTCAGAGATCGCCGCCAGTACTCTTAGACTAGTTGAGGTCGCACTCTAGAGCAGCGAGATTTATAAAATAGATACCGCGCTCTTTGAATTGATGTCAGTATTCTTTAGATCTCTCAAACCGGCTGAGTAACTTTTGAATTCTATGTTTTCTCTAGCATTTGCTGGTGAGTCATCGATCCACACCGGGGACCTCACCTAGGAGCAGCAAGTAGGAGCATCCACTGGGACCACACCTAGGAGCAGCCACTGGGACCACACCTAGGAGCAGCCACAGGGACCACACCTAGGAGCAGCCACACCTAGGAGCAGCCACAGGGACCACACCTAGGAGCAGCCACAGGGACCACACCTAGGAGCAGCCACTGGGACCACACCTAGGAGCATCCACTGGGACCACACCTAGGAGCAGCCACAGGGACCACACCTGGGAGCAGCCACTGGGACCACACCTAGGAGCAGCCACAGGGACCACACCTAGGAGCAGCCACAGGGACCACACCTAGGAGCAGCCACAGGAGGGACTGACCTGAATTGGGAATCACTGAATGGAAAAGATAAGTAGAGATATATTTATTATAAAACTACAATATTTTTGGAGTACAGGTCTTGAGATGTTTTCAAACTTCCCATCATCTCTTCAGGTGTTTCTGTTGTAGTATGTGGTTATTTTTCTGTTCAGGTGTCGCCCCCATATTTTTCTGATTGCTAGCAAAAAACAGGGTTAAATTGCTGTATCAAGCATATTACGATGTTAGATAAATTTGTTCTTGTTGTTCAGGCGTTTCTGCAGTTTTTGAATGTTTTAATGTAAAGTCCATCACCGATATACACACCACATTCAGGTATTCTCTATCGTGATAAATTGTGAATCAAAAACTTACATATTTAGACTTAATTAGAAATTCATTGGTTCAAAAGGTTTTCATTTATAAAAAAATGTTAAAATTGATTGAAAATAATTACATTGTTGTAATGGGAGTGATTTTTCGACCCTAATTAACATCGAAAAAGTTAAACAGAAAATTTAGAAAAAAATAATGAAATAAATAATAAAATAGATAAGTAAATCTAGTCCTGCTTTCACAAAAAAGTTTTGTTCAGACTTTTTGGGAAACTGGATATATATATATAACTTATATTTATTTTAATCATCAGGTATAATATAGCAATTGACTTGAAATGAATATCATAGTAGTATTTATAAACATACAAATCTTCATTAACAAACTAGGGCAAAACATCCCAAAAACGTTAGTTAAAGATATATCATAATTCATTTACTCATTTCAAAATGAGATTTACCATATTTACATATATCATATCATATATCGTTATCTCAATTTTTATGGTTATTCAACTACCTCAATTCTGGGATTTATTAAATAGCAACAATTGTGCAAAATCTTAGTATTTTCACTGGTGTCACTTTCTTCTTTTTGCCGCTGCCTTTTATTTAAAGAAAACACGTTGGCCTTCGTCAATTTGATAATAATAATTGTCTTATTTGGAAAGAAATTCTTGGATTCAGAAAATATAGCACTTGTATCTGAATTCTTGGAAATATTCATTGAATCATCAATCGAAGTGACAAAAATTTGACAAAAAATACTTTTAGTGGATAAATGGTGGTTGTAAGCGGGATTGTTAGACGGAGAGGGGAGATAGAGGAACCGCTCGTCTTTTCTTCTGATGCTGTCCTGTCTTGCATTCTGTGACGCAGATTGTAGTTGGATAAACACAGCTGATATCTCATTATCATCGTAATTGAAATGTATGTTGTACCTCTGAATCTGCATTCTTTTTGGCGGCCGAGGTCCACTTGTTCCCTCACTAGAACTGCTGTCCGATCCTTTTCTCTTGCTCGAGGTTTTGGAATTAATATTAAAAGTTCCATCCATCAGCTCTTAGCCGTTGAGAAGTACTGCGTGAAAATGAGCAAAACTAGTAATCATAGCTTGACCTGGTTTCTCAATGATGATGTCACTGGGAAAGCCTTTTGGAATAGTTGAAAGGCTTGATGTTAATACTTGATCTGGATGGGTCCGCGCCCCTTCTATAGTGTCAAAAATATATAAATTGTGAAATTTTCCAATTTGGATGCTGTTCTTGGAAATGAAAGGATAATTTCACTCTGTTTTTATCATTTGGTTTTAACGGATAATTCTTGCTGGAAACTACCGTCTTGTGTCTGAACACTCGATATATCGATTTCACTTGTGTGTGTGTCATTAGCATGTGTTGCTTGAAATGTGACTTTTGCTCAAACTATTGACAGCATATTAGTTTGATTCATTATTATCACCAGTAGTCATTGCACGCTTTAATCTAACATTGCTAAGGTAATTTTAGGTAATTGCCCTCCCATTCTATCTGGTGTGCAGCTATCTGATAGGCCGCTGCTGAGGCGTATTAATCCGATTTTGGGGAGGGGCAGCAGCGGGCGACAAAGGTGGTGGTAATATCCTATCGGGAACCAAGTTTCTTTTAAATTCCTCCACCAATTCCCTGAACGGACATTCGTCTAAAATGTTGATGACTGTAAAATAAAAATAGGGAGAAATACATTAAACAACAAGTCGAATGGTTTTGATGCTACGGTTAAGAATTCTGGTACTCGGCGAGGTTAAACATTCATTTCTTAAACTTTACAATCGATTGTCACATTGATGGCGCCATCTATCCTTTCTAAAAACAACTATAGGATTTCAATTGCACAATGTTAATACTAGGGAACAACAGTTATTATTAGATTTTGATTATCAGTGACACACGTCACACTAAATGATATTGTATGAAAATAGTTAAACTACTTACACTTCGGTAGAAATAAACGTACAAACTCCTCCCGCCGGAACGCACGACGAATTCTAAAAGCAAGTGTTCCTGCTTGACAAAACTAGTTTGAATAAGAGCTGTTTGTTTTAATGAGATGAACTGAATCAATAGAATTATGTAACTGAACCTAAGTGTGTCCAGTTCCCAAATAAGGATTTGTGTTTTTCTAACCCATTTACGTAAGATATCAACAGACAGGGTTCATTCAGAGGTCAATCCTAAATGTCCCTCCCTTGAGAAGAATGACATTTCAGGTCATCAAAAGATTAAAATTCATTTAAAATCTGAATCTTTGGCTTTTCTATAAACAGATTGCAGATTGCATTGGCTTGAAACCTGCTTTTGGCATCTAGAAAAATAAGTAAAAATCATTTGAAAATACATTTTATAATCGAGTCCGTCAAACAGTTCAATACTTTCTTACACTTATTCTTAACAAAGTATGAATAAATTAGCATGAAAACAGTACATTTGTAATTGCAGCAGCTTAGCCGCTTGAAGTCGAAGGGTCTGCCCCCCCCCCCCCCGTGTTTTTCTCTGAGCTTTCGGCATCTAGTAAGATAACTATGATATAATGATATTAATAGAAAAATTTAAAGTAAAAGTATTGAATAAATTGAAGATACATCATATAATCGAGGCAGTCAAACAGTTCAGTACTTTCTTACAACTATTCTTAATCATGAATAAATTAGCATGGAAACAGTAAATGTGTACTTACAGTAGCATACGGGCTGGAACTTGAGGGGCCCGCGGCCCAGGTTTTTCTAATTGCTTTAGGCATTGTTGTAATGCATGGTATGAATAATTAGCATGGAAGCAGTACATTTGTAATTGCAGCAGCTTATGGGCTGGAGGTCGGGCTGGAAGTCGAAGCTTCTGCGCCCCCTGTTTTTCTCTGAGCTTTCGGCATCTAGTAAAATAAGTATGATATAATGATATTAATAGAAAAATTTAAAGTAAAAGTATTAAATAAATTGAAGATACATCATATAATCGAGGCAGTCAAACAGTTCAGTACTTTCTTACAACTATTCTTAAGCATGGTATGAATGAATAAGCATGGAAGCAGTAAATTTGTACTTACATTAGCGTATGGGCTTGACGTACTCGGACCTGCGCCCCGGGTTTTTTTTATGGCTTTAGGCATTTTATGAAAAACAATTAAAAATATTAAATCATTTGAAAATATATCAGTCAGTCTTATTCTGGTTCAGTGAACTAATTCTTTATATGGTGCATGTAGGGGTCCAGGAACACCACATCCACTAATTCTCTATATGGTGCATGTAGGGGTCCAGGGACACCACATCCACTAATTCTCTATATGGTGCATGTAGGGGTCCAGGAACACCACATCCACTAATTCTCTATATGGTGCATGTAGGGGTCCAGGGACACCATATCCACTAATTCTCTATATGGTGCATGTAGGGGTCCAGGGACACGTATTGTTAAAAAGAGGCAGTTTAACGTCGTACCACAGGACAAACAGATAAAAATCGCTGATAAAATGTATTGATAAAACGTATTGTTAAAAAGAGGCAGTTTAACGTCATACCACAGGACAAACAGATAAAAATCGCTGATAAAATGTATTGATAAAACGTATTGTTAAAAAGAGGCAGTTTAACGTCGTACCACAGGACAAACAGATAAAAAATCACTGATAAAATGTATGGATAAAACGTATTGTTAAAAAGAGGCAGTTTAACGTCGTACCACAGGACAAACAGAGTGCAATAATCAATGATTTTAATCCAAATAAGATCTTTTTAGTTGTGACTGTTTGAATTGAGAGGCGGCGATCTCGCTAGTGAGCCAAAAGACAGACACTTGAAATGAAAATAATATAAATAGTCAATTTCATTCGACATTTTTATTATGACGTTCATTAATTAAAAAATTAGCATGAAAGCAAAGAATTTATAATTACAGGAGCATATGGGCTTGATGTTGAGGGACGCCCTTGTCCGCTGGGTGCCTTTTTCGTGGCTTTTGATATCTAAAAAATTAGTAATAATATTGAATAAATTGAAAATATATCATATATCGAGCCAGTCAAACAGTTCAGTACTTTCTAACAACTATTCTTAATCATGAATAAATTAGCATGGAAACAGTAAATTTGTACTAACAGTAGGATACGGGCTTGATGTTGAGGGCCCGCACCCCACGTTTTTTTCACTGCTTTCGGCATTATCTAGAAAAATAAGTAAAACTATAAAATCATTTGAAAATACATAATATATCAGATTGTGGTAATCATGGTAATCATGGTATGAATAAATTAGCATGGACGCAGTAAATTTGTTCTAGCATCATTTGTACTGGACGTGAGGGTGCCCTCGCCCGCTGGGCGTTTTTGCAGCTTTAGGCATATAGAAAAAGTAAAAATATTAAATCATTTGAAAATATATCTAGCCTCTCATACAGTTAAGTACTTTTAGTTGCCTTATTCTTAAGCATGATATAAATGAATTATGCTGGACGTGAGACAGAAACGGAAAGAAAACAGGCCGGCCCAATTCCCGGCCACCTTCATACCGAATGTTGAGTCAAAAAGGTGCTTTGGGCTTTAAAGAATTGAAGACACCATTGTAAGCCGAAATAATTGTGGAATTGGACTAAAATTAAATCAAAAAATATGTGGTACATGTTATAGTTGATTTTTTTTCAGTGAAGGCATATTAGGCGCACATGAACGACTCATGCGTTCAAGGCATATCCCTTCACTGAAAGAATATTTTTTAAATCAGTTAACAAATCCGGAATTGTCCCCGAACGAAGCCGCTCCTCCAATAGGAATCTCCCAGAGGCAATTTAATTGATGGGCACATTTTCAAAATTTGTTTTGGTTAGCGGGACACAGAGTTATGAAAACTGGTCACAACTTTTAACTACATACAAAAAAATTGAATGCATTGAAATTGTATTTGGAGACTGAACTTACTTGGTGCTTGAAAGTCGGGAGGCGTCTCCGGAGGGTTGCTACTGCTGCTGCTGCTGCTGCTGCTGCTGCTGTTGCTGTTGTTGTTATTTGACAGATTAGAAACAGGCGTCTCCGGAGGGGTGGGCTGCTGCTGCTGCTGCTGCTGCTGCTGCTGCTGCTGTTGCTGTTGTTATTTGACAGATTAGAAACAGGCGTCTCCGGAGGGGTGGGCTGCTGCTGCTGCTGCTGTTGCTGCTGCTGTTGCTGTTGTTGTTATTTGACAGATTAGAAACAGGCGTCTCCGGAGGAGTGCGCTGCTGCTGCTGCTGCTGCTGTTGTTGTGATTCACCGACTGTAAATGGAAATAATATAAAAATAAATGCAACAGAAAATGAACACAACAGGCACTTATTACACGGTAGTTCAGTAGAATGAAGGGGTCTGGGTAGAAAAACGTGTATTCTAAGATTATCAGTATATATTTCCGTGAGGAATTTCATAAAAACCGGCACGTACGAGGGAAGTGAGGCATGTGAGATTGAGGGCGTCACTGATACTTACATTTAGCAGCGGTGACCTTGCCTGTGAGGCAAACTGACGCTAGAAATGAAAATAAAAAAATACATTAGTCAAATTCATTAACGTTGCTAAGTTCAAGTTGCTGGTTTTTTAAACAATTTTAATAAGAAAAAAATATTCAGGTATAGCTAGCACTATATCAGGAACGTAGCTTGAGGCGGTTCGGGGGGTTCGAAAATTCAGTTCCTCGCAAAGAAAAATTAAAAACAGAAATGTTAAACTTACCAATATTGAAATTTGTTCATTTAATCAAAACCTTCGTTATATCAATAGAAATCTCCCAGAGGCAATTTAATTGATGGGCACATTTTCAAAATTTGTTTTGGTTAGCGGCCCCCGACACAGAGTTATGAAAACTGGTCACAACTTTAACCGTTTTAGCTCCATACAAAAAATTGAATGCGTTGAAATTGTATTTGAAGACTGAACTTACTTCGCGCTTGGAAGTCGGGAGGCGTCTCTGGCGGAAGAGATGCGCTTCTGCTGCTGCTGTTGTTGTTATCCGAATTCAGAGGTGGCGATCGGCCTGGCGACCCAAAGTAGAGACGCTAGAAATTAAAAAATAATATAAATATATTAGTCAATTTCATTAAAGTTTAAATTTTCAACATTTTTATTGTAACGTTCATTAGTTAATAAATTAGCATGAAGCGATGAATTTGTACTCACAGGTGCATATGGACTTGATGTAGAGGGACCCCCTTGTCCGCTGGGTGCCTTTTTGGTGGCTTTTGACATCTAAAAACATTAGTTATAATATATAATGATATGAAAATATATCATATATCGAGCCAGTCAAACAGTTCAGTACTTTCTAACAACTATTCTTAATCATGAATAAATTGAAAATATATCATATATCGAGCCAGTCAAACAGTTCAGTACTTTCTTACAAATATTCTTAATCATGAATAAATTAGCATGGAAACAGTAAATTTGTACTAACAGTAGGATACGGGCTTGATGTTGAGGGCCCGCACCCCACGTTTTTTTCACTGCTTTCGGCATTATCTAGAAAAATAAGTAAAACTATAAAATCATTTGAAAATAAATTATATATCAGATTGTGGTAATCATGGTAATCCTGGTATGAATAAATTAGCATGGACGCAGTAAATTTGTACTAGCACCATCGTTTGTACTGGACGTGAGGGTGCCCTCGCTCATTGAAATTCCCTTTTGTTTACCATTTACCATGAGGTAACATTTCAGATGGAGCCACTTTGACTATAATAAACGGTTGTAGTTCTACTGTTCACTGCTTCAGGTTTTCTATTGCAATATGTCACTATTGAACAAGAAACAAGAAATCAATCGAAGTTTGTCCGAACTGGTTTTTCAGTTTTTCTCCACTCGTCTATAACGGGCTATCAATCAATATGGTCGAATGTGCAGAATGTTCCAGCTGATAAAAACTGGGTTCCAAAATAATCAGCCCTTTGCATGTGATGATGCGAACGATCTGCCTGGGTGCACCCTGGTATAGATTTGACGATGCAGTAATGTATGACGGACATTACCTGTCAGTAGCAGAAGCAGGGTTTAATATTCTATATATATAAATTTCGGTTTCAAGCTCAAGAATGATGACTTCAAACAGGCGTTTACGATAACTTACATCTATTCCGGACATAGAAATATTGAACCGTTGTTGTTGTTGTTGTTGTTGTTGTTCGGTTCTTTTTGCATACGGGCTCGATGTACTTGGACCCGCGCCCTGTGTTTTTTTTCATTGCTTTAGGCATAATCTAGAAAAACGAGTAAAAATATTAAATCGATTTAGGCGTTAATCCTTTTTGTGAAACTGGACCCAGGGGTACAAAATACTAAGTATGGGATGAATAAATAAGCATGGAAGCAGTAAATTTGTACTTACTTTATTATACGGGCTCGATGTTGAGGGCCCCGCGCCCCGGGTTTTCTTTGTGGCTTTTGGCATCTAGAAAAACAAGTAAAAATATTAAATCATTTGAAAATATATCAGTCAGTCTTATTCTGGTTCAGTGAACTAATTCTTTATATGGTGCATGTAGGGGTCCAGGGACACCACATCCACTAATTCTCTATATGGTGCATGTAGGGGTCCAGGGACACCACATCCACTAATTCTCTATATGGTGCATGTAGGGGTCCAGGAACACCACATCCACTAATTCTCTATATGGTGCATGTAGGGGTCCAGGGACACCACATCCACTAATTCTCTATATGGTGCATGTAGGGGTCCAGGGACACCACATCCACTAATTCTCTATATGGTGCATGTAGGGGTCCAGGGACACCACAACCACTTAGTTGTTGGGCCCAGGCGCTTTCACCCTTCTTGCTGAAAATCAACTGATATCCTGAATTCTGACTAATTACAGATTGAAAACTGTAATTCACAAGTGCATAATCAATGATTTCAATCCAAATAAGATTTTCTTAGCTACAGTTTAAATCATCTTAGTTTAATGAAATATGAAAACAAATAAAGATTCTTACCTCCGTCAGATCTCCTTCAAACACCCGCCCACGGACTCTTTCTGACCATCTTTTGGCACCCGGGGGCGGCTGTCTGACAGGCCGCTGCTGAGGCGAATTTATTGGGCGTGGGGGAGGGGCAGCAGCGGGCGACAAAGGATTAAGCGGTGGTGGTATCCTATCGGGAACCAAGTTTCTTTTAAACTCCCTCACCAAGTCCCCAAATGGGCAGTCGTCTAAAATGTTGATCACTGTAAAATAAAAATAGAGAGAAATACATTAAACAACAAGTCGAATGGTTTTGATGCTACGGCTATGAATATTATTCCAACAGGGGGCGCCTGATGTTACTGAAGTATGATTTCAATGTAACTTCAGTAATTGAAATTATTTTTATTCAGCAGTTAAATTGTACAATTATTCGTTATCTATGATTTCCTGATGAGATTTACTGTTTGAGCATCCAGAGATTCCAAACTTTGTCGTTTAACCAATAATTGGTTTAACGATATCACACGGCACCTGCTGAACTCTTTGTTACGTGTATCAGTCTTATATATGTATTTATTACTTATATTTGTGTAAGGATTGTGTGACGTGACAGTGAATAATTAGCATAATTAATGCAAACTGGATTTCGTCTACGGACGGATGAAAAGTGAACGCAATAACTATAGTCCCAAGTGAGATAAAAAAAATTAATAAGTTTGAACTTGAAATAGATATCGCTGTCGTGCTGGATTGGTGAAAAAACCTGTAAAAATAAAATAAAACAAATTATTAGATGGATATTCATGAATGGAAATGACAACTGTAGAGATAGCATCATTGATATATTACTTCTACGATGATGATACTTAATCGAATTTGAATTTATTCCTAATTAGCGTAATTTATGCAAAACAGCTACTACCCTCTATTTTCAAATTACAAATTGAAATAAGCGTGATTTATTAGAAAAAAGTTATCACTTACCGGCGTAGTAGGCGGTAAACTGGTGGCAGTGGCGGTAAACCGCTGGACGGCGTTGTCGGCAAAAACTGAAAATACAATCGAAGACAATGTTAAAATCCTGATCTGATTTGTATAGTGTAAGTGAATGGTTTTGGGGTTCGGACCGTCTGCCCACACGAGAACACCCGACCCTCGCGCTACTGCTGCATTTGACTGCTCGGTGCGTCTGAGGAGCCTTGATGGACACTTACCGGCGTAGTAGGCGATAAACCGGTGTCGAAACCCCGCTGGGCGGCGTTGTCGGCAAAAACTGAAAATACAATCAAAGACAATGTTAAAAACCTGATCTGATTTGTATAGTGTAAGTAAATGGTTTTGGGGTTCGGACCGTCTGCCCACACGAGAACACCCTACCCTCGCGCTACTGCTGCATTTGACTGCTCGGTGCATCTGAGGAGCCTTGATGGACAGAACACACCATTGATGGAATAATGGTTAATCAGTCTAACCTCGTTAAAACTCTGTAAATGTGAGTTAAACTCATTGAAATTCCCTTTTGTTTACCATGAGGTAACATTTCAGATGGAGCCACTTTGACTGTAATAAACGGTTGTAGTTCTACTGTTCACTGCTTCACGTTTTCTATTGCAATATGTCACTATTGAACAAGAAACAAGAAATCAATCGAAGTTTGTCCGAACTGGTTTTTCAGTTTTTCTCCACTCGTCTATAACGGGCTATCAATCAATATGGTCGAATGTGCAGAATGTTCCAGCTGATAAAAACTGGGTTCCAAAATAATCAGCCCTTTGCATGTGATGATGCGAACGATCTGCCTGGGTGCACCCTGGTATAGATTTGACGATGCAGTAATGTATGACGGACATTACCTGTCAGTAGCAGAAGCAGGGTTTAATATTCTATATATATAAATTTCGGTTTCAAGCTCAAGAATGATGACTTCAAACAGGTGTTTACGATAACTTACGTCAATTCCGGACATAGAAATATCAAACCGCCGTTGATGTTGCTGTTGTTGTTGTTGTTGTGTTCTATTAGCGTAAGGGCTTGACGTTGAGGGGCCCGCGCCCGGGGTTTTTCTGATAGCTTTTGGCATAATTCGTAATGTGGATGGGCTTGCGTCCCATGTTTTTTGTTTGCTTTTAGCATACTTGAATGGTTAATGCTTAACATCTCTCCCAGATTGTATTGGCTTGAAACCTTCCTTATTGGTATCTAGAAAAATATGTATAACTATTTAATCATTTGAAAATACATTTTATGATTAGTCAGTCATACAGTTCAGTACTTTCTTACACTTATTCTTAAGCATAGTATGAATAAATTAGCATGAAAAGAGTAAATTTGTAGTTACCAGCATACGGGCTGGGAGTAGAGGGGCCGGCGCCCCACATTTTTTCATGGCTTTCGGCATTGTTTTCTTTGTTTGTGGCAGCAACTATGGGTCGGTCTGTCTTGAGTTTGTTGGTTGTTGCAGCAGCTGGGTCAGTCTTGAGTTTGTTGGTTGTTGCAGCAGCTGGGTCAGTCTTGAGTTTGTTGGTTGTTTCAGCAGCAGCAGCTATGGGTCAGTCTTGAGTTTGTTGGTTGTTTCAGCAGCAGCAGCTATGGGTCAGTCTTGAGTTTGTTGGTTGTCTTGATTTTTTTCTTCAGGAATTCAAGAACAAAGTAGTTGCATGTAGGTAGACACATTCATGAATCACTCAGTGTCTTCCTGTCCCACCATAACTTCCTTGATCCTCATTACTCGGATTTATTCTCTGAACCACTTTTCCATGTTTGTTGTGGTTTGTTTGTTTTGATTTGCTGGTGGTTTAAGCATGCATGTAGAGGGAGCTCTATCAATCCAGGAACAGTCAGCTCACAAGCAGCCCCTGCCCCAAAAGGTTTTGACATATTTTCAAAAGCTCTAGTTGTTCTGTAGAACCGAGAGCGGAGCTCTGACTTGTTCCCCTTACTGCTGAGGTCTACTTTCTCTGATTCGCTGATTGGCTTCTCTTTGGTACATTTTAGATGATCAAAAACTAGAAACTGTCATGCGTTTATTCATTTTGGTATATGTTAAAATTCTTTTACAGTAAAGGCATATTAGGCACATCAAAACAAACCCGGAATTGTCCCCGAACGAAGTGGCTCCCTCCACTCTCCATCAGTATGCCGGGCCACCACCTCTACCTCTCGGGCCACTCGATCCCTCGCCAGCTTTTTAGCGAGTGAACGAGTGACCGCCCGAGATAAGGATGGAGGAGCAGGACCCGCACCTGCCCCAGCCCCATCACCATCCCTCCTCGGCCTCTTCCTATTAATTCTTACCCCTTCCTCCTGATTGCCTTGATCAGCTGCACCATCCGCAGGGGCAACTCTTGCCTCCCCTCCCTGAGGAGCCACGACGACCGCAACTTTTCTTTTCCTTTTAGTTCTTGTTTTTTTTGGCGGTGGTCGTGTCTGTAAAGAGAAAAAATGAACAATAAGTATTTAGTATAATACACCTATGTGCGTATAATACACCTATGTGAGTCCTTCGCTATTAAACACATAGAACTGTGGAACTGGATCCCGAGGCTAATCTAAATGCGCGCAATTGAGTCCAAGTGCAACTAAAGCACACAACTGCGGATCAGATAAATCATTGGTAGATTCACTTGTAAAATATCTCGCTAAGAACAAACTAAAAACTGTAGAATGTTGTTGAAACTGTTGTGTGTTATTCATTTGGGTATATGTTATATTTGAATTTTTTTCAGTGAAGGCATATTAGGTGCACATAAACGTCTCATGCGTTCAAGGCATATCCCTTCACTGAAAGAATATTCTTTAGATCAGTTAACAAATCCGGAATTGGCCCCGAACGAAGTGGCTCCCTCCACTCTCCATCAGTATGCCGGGCCACCACCTCTACCTCTCGGGCCACTCGATCACTCGCCAGCTTTTTGACGAGTGACCGCCCGAGATACGGATGGAGGAGCAGGAGGAGCAGGACCCGCACCATCCCCAGCCCCACCACCATCCCTCCTCGGCCGCTTCCTATTTATCCCCTCCCCTTCCTCCCGATTACCTTCGTCAGCCGCACCATCCGCCGGGACCACTCTTGCTCCTCCTCCCTGCGGAGCCACGACAACCGCAACTGGTACTTTTCGGTTTCTCATGGTTTCCCACCATCTTTCAAAAGAGAACTATCGATATATCATTAGCTACAAGGAAACTTTTCAGAAACTTTTTCAGGTCATTCTTTCTTGTATTATTAGCATTTGATTCTCTATATATCGTCAGAACATGGACTCAGAGTGTTTCTTTAATGGTTAAGAATGTCTCTTTAACCAACATCCCCCTAGCCTGCTTCCTACATATCCCTTCCCTTTCCTCCTGATTACCTTTGATCCCCACTGCCTAGCAGCTAACAGCTGCTGCTATTTTATCTGGTTTACATGTTTTGCAGATAGTGTCTGTTATGCTATAGTTGTTCTTTTAATCGTTTAACTTCTTCATCTGAAATTTCATTATTCTAATTTCAGTTTCACGCAGGAAATGGTTCATGAAAATCTGCATTGAGACTGGGACGAAATGTGCATTGAGACGGATGAAATCTGCATGAACAGAGATATACTTTAAGATCCCCATTTTATCCATCGGAGTGAATGTACATCCACTACTCACAGGTAGCAAACCTACAAACGCTTAACACTCATCCCTGGGCCCTGATTCAAAATAAAAAAAAAAAAGATTAAATTAAGAATTAACATTTTTATGAATCAGTGATCAGTTTCATAAAATAATTCCTAAATTAATTTTAGGGGTTTATTATTTCAGATTGAAATGAATTCTTCATGTTTATGCAATTCTCATTATCTTTCATTGCAGCATTTATATATTCAATTTTAATCATACATGTGAAATATATAATGTATTTTCAGGGAAACGTAAACAAGAAAGGAAGGGAAGAAAGAGAAAGGAAGGGAAGAAAGAGAAGGGAAGAAAGAGAAGGGAAGAAAGAGTTGGATGATTAATGCGCACTTATTCTCCATTCCGAATTCCTGTATTCGACTCTAGGTGATCATCATACGAACGAGATATAGAAAAAAAACATTACTGAAGTCATCTCTATTTTTTAGTCTCAATTTGTATTTCTAATTCAATTTACTAAGTGTGTAAGTCATCATTTGGATAAGTCGTCACATTACTGAAGTCATCTCTATTTTTTAGTCTCAATTTGTATTACTAATTCAATTTACTAAGTGTGTAAGTCATCATTTGGATAAGTCGTCACATTACTGAAGTCATCTCTATTTTTTAGTCTCAATTTGTATTTCTAATTCAATTTACCAAGTGTAAGTCATAATTTGGATAAGTCGTCGCATTACTGAAGTCATCTCTATTTTTTAGTCTCAATTTGTATTTCTAATTCAATTTACTAAGTGTGTAAGTCATCATTTGGATAAGTCGTCACATTACTGAAGTCATCTCTATTTTTTAGTCTCAATTTGTATTTCTAATTCAATTTACTAAGTGTAAGTCATAATTTGGATAAATCGTCACATTACTGAAGTCATCTCTATTTTTTAGTCTCAATTTGTATTTCTAATTCAATTTACTAAGGGTGTAAGTCATCATTTGGATAAATCGTCACATTACTGAAGTCATCTCTATTTTTTAGTCTCAATTTGTATTTCTAATTCAATTTACTAAGGGTGTAAGTCATCATTTGGATAAATCGTCACATTACTGAAGTCATCTCTATTTTTTAGTCTCAATTTGTATTTCTAATTCAATTTACCAAGTGTAAGTCATAATTTGGATAAATCGTCACATTACTGAAGTCATCTCTATTTTTTAGTCTCAATTTGTATTTCTAATTCAATTCACTAAGTGTGTAAGTCATCATTTGGATAAGTCGTCACATTACTGAAGTCATCTCTATTTTTTAGTCTCAATTTGTATTTCTAATTCAATTTACTAAGTGTAAGTCATAATTTGGATAAATCGTCACATTACTGAAGTCATCTCTATTTTTTAGTCTCAATTAGTATTTCTAATTCAATTCACTAAGTGTGTAAGTCATCATTTGGATAAGTCGTCACATTATTGAAGTCATCTCTATTTTGAAGTCTCAATTAGTATTCAGTTTACTTCAGATAACGTAATTTGGTTTAATCACAAGTCGTCAACATTATAATCAATGTAACTACAGTGACTACATTATTGTCCTTTTATTGAGAAATTTATGTTAATTTTTGATTTCTGGGAAAAATCAAAATTCAAATGTTATCATTTTTTGTATCAAAAATTGTAAAAAATTGAATAATTTGTGTGCTATTGAAACATTCAGTTATGGGGAGTTTTAAGCTCAGAAAACTTTGAGCCTGTTTATACAAGTGTTGTAACAAGTGTTGAACAATTCAAAGATCATGTTTTTTATACTTTGTCATGTTAGAAAAAATGTTTTCTAGTATATTGATGTTTCTAAAAAAACATATGATTCAACTTTAAAAGGCCAACAAGCCTTCTAATAAAACTAGTTTGTCATATATATATATATTACTTGGTCATTGTCAAGTTTTTTAAAAAATATTTTGGTTTTCTCAGCTTTCTCTGGTGGAAATTTCTTCGTGGAATTCCTCTTCTATACAAGTTCCTCCTCAGACTGTTTTTATGCGAGAGTTTATAACAACCGGATCCTCAGAAAATGGTCGGAGTGCCAAGTCTTCGATTTAAGATCACCAGTCTTATCTGAGACCATAAGTTCACTAGCAAGTTTCACTAGCGATTCCAACAGCTATAGGATGGAACAGTATTATTATATAGGTCACCACTGTGCAATTGAGCCCAGATCATCAGAAAAAGATAAAAGTGAAGATATGTGATGGGATTCATTGAAAATTTTGCATATATAATTAATTCATTGAACTACTTAATTTGTATGATTTATTTTTTGGGAATTTTCGAATTTGTCATCAATAACTAGTATATATTTCTTTTCAAGTTGTGAGCGATCTAGTTCTCTGTCGACCCATTGAAAATGAATCGACTCTGAACTGTAGAACTGGACCCAGGGAGCTGAATCTCGCGTGCCACAGCAAGATACAGAGCTCTTCAATGTCTTAACCGTCAGGTGCTGCCCCTAAACAAATCAATTGCGGTAAATCTGTGAACTAACTTATAGCTCGCTTGCCAGAGTAGAATCATAGCGAGCTGTCTAAAATCTTGAACCGTCTAGTGCTGCCCCTTAATCGATATGTATCGGAAAAGTGAATTTATTACTCGCATGCCACAGTAGTTGAGTAGTTGGAACATCATGATAGACTCGTTTTTCTGTGCAGCTATAACGGGAACTATTTCAGATCTGATAATGAATATAAACTCAGTCACAGTTCGATAACAAACGCCGCTGGGTGAAATTGATGTAAACAAATAATCGTGTTGAAATTGAATTTAGTTTAAGATATATTTTCGTGGTAGTTTTTATTTTCAAGCTGTTTACGTTCACTTCAAATGATGAAACGATGAAACCATATTAAATACATCCCTGTTTTAGTGGGGATTTTGAGTTTTGGTCCTTTCCGTATCTTCTAGAAACATCAAGTAGAAAGGCATTAACTGAACCCTATGTCTTTAACTTCAGGAGTCTATATGGAGTTTTCGGATGCCTCTTTTCCTCACTTCTTGCATTCGTCACTATTAGAAATCCGGACAAACTGAATTCAGTTCGACGAGGCCGAAGAACAGAAGACCAAAGAGTGATCTGCACTAGCCGCAGGGTTCGTGTTGGCTTGGATCGGTGGGAGGCAATCAAACCCCGACACGTGAAGATGTATCCTCAAAAATGGATACCGGAACGCTTCTCTGGTTTACGATGATTAGTCTGCAGGGATAACTCTTTGGCGGGGCGTGATCGCGTGAATAGCCCAAACTAAACCTTCAGAGTTCACTGTACTACAGCATACAACATCTGATAACTTGCATAATAAAGCGCGGCGTGCATGAAAAGAATTGTATAAATGCGGGCAAGATTCCGTGCCCTGGCAATCGAACGCCGGAGTGGAGGTATTCCATACACTGGTAGGTGAGTCGGAGTAGACTGGTTGCTTGTCCCATAGAGACCGGTAACCAGTCTAGCCACCTCACGATCAGTCTACATTGAAAAACCATTACTGAAATATGGTTGACGGAAATATTCATTTTATATCAGATTCTGAAATATTTTCTCGTATTGACTACAAAATTTTTATTATCTTAATAAGATAAATCTGCCAAAGCTCAACAATTTGAATTAGTGAAAACCGATGTGCGAAGTCGTCAATTCAGAAGCCCGATAGAGCCCGGTAACCAGTCTAACTGTCAATGTTCATTGCGCGGGAATGAACGGGCAACCAGTCTACGATGAAAAATCATTTCTGAAAAATTATGAACGGAGATATTCATTTTACTTTGAATTTTGAATTATCTTATAAAACTGACAGCCATATTAACCAAAGTATTAATAGTAAATCTGATAAAATCTAATACCGGTTTTAGAATAGGTGAAAACTGATTTATGTGAAGCCGTCGGTTCAGAAGACTGATCCGTAGAATCGTTCGCCACTTTCTTCCGGTCCACTTACTTCCGCGTTTGTGATTTGCATACAAGTAGTTTGAATGTTAAATGTATTAAGCCGCGTGTTGATTGGTTGAGGTCAGTGCGGTTTACTGAACGATGACCAGCTGTCAGCTGATCGAATCATTCGTTTCACAGACATTACGACGTAAGTATATTTTACATCTTTGATCAAAAATTGTAGTGTAAAAAAACTCCAAACTAAGGCCTCTATAAATGATCGATTGACTTTAAATGATTACTTTAGCACAGCTCTTGTAGACAATGATTAGGTGTCATAGTAGTTTAGCTCGAAAGTGCACATATAAGGTTAATTTTCATCCCTTATTTAGAGACCGAGGTATTGAGCGTCCATTTCAGCCCTTAAAACATCATCAACCTACCTCAAACTGACTGTTTTTAAATCCAGCAATAGTTAACTATTGACTCATCATGGATTCGATTCAAAAACAATTTTTGATGATCGTAGTGAGTCGAAACGTTTGAATTTTTGAAAAACACGAATGCTAAACCACGGATCCGGACTTCGATTGCGGCCCAATGGCAGAGTTGATTTTCTTATTTGGAATTTGAAGATATAAATCACTGAAATCAATTGGTTTTCTCAACCAAAATTAAAATTAAGAATGATTTAGGATGGAGATGTTTGATTTTCATTTTGTCTAAAATGCCGACTTAAAAAATTAATTCAATTGAATCAAATTAATGAATTCATCATTTCACGATATTATAGATAATCAAAATGTGAATATGAAATCACCTTTTCAATCGCTGTTTTTGGGTAAGATCGCAGTTTTTAGGTAAGATCGCAGTTTTTAGGTTAGATCGCTGTTTTGAGGTTAGATCACCGTTTTTGGTTAGATTGCTGTTTTGTGTTAGATCACTTTTTGTGTTAGATCACAGTTTTTGTGTTAGATCGCTGTTTTTGGGTTAGATCGCTGTTTTGTGTTAGATCGCTGTTTTAGGTTAGATCGCAGTTTTTAGGTTACATTGCAGTATTTTGGTTAGACCGCAGTTTTTTGTTAGATCGCAGTTTTTAAGTTAGATCGCTGTTTTGGGTTAGATCACAGTTTTTAAGTTAGATCGCTGTTTTGGGTTAGATCACAGTTTTTGTGTTAGATCGCTGTTTTAGGTTAGATCGCAGTTTTTAAGGTAGATCGCAGTTTTTGGGTTAGATCGCTGTTTTAGGTTAGATCGCAGTTTTTAAGTTAGATCGCTGTTTTGGGTTAGATCACAGTTTTTGTGTTAGATCGCTGTTTTAGGTTAGATCGCAGTTTTTAAGTTAGATCGCTGTTTTGGGTTAGATCACAGTTTTTGTGTTAGATCGCTGTTTTAGGTTAGATCGCAGTTTTTAAGTTAGATCGCAGTTTTTGTGTTAGATCGCTGTTTTAGGTTAGATCGCTGTTTTTAAGTTAGATCGCTGTTTTGGGTTAGATCACAGTTTTTGTGTTAGATCGCTGTTTTTAGGTTAGATCGCAGTTTTTGTGTTAGATCACTGGTTTTTTGTTAGATTGCAGTTTTTAGGTTAGATCGCTGTTTTGTGTTAGATCGCCGTTTTTAGGTTAGATTGCCGTTTTTAGGTTAGATTGCTGTTTTTAGGTTAGATCGCTGTTTTGTGTTAGATCGCTGTTTTTAGGTTATATCGCAGTTTTTGTGTTAGATCACTGTTTTTGTGTTAGATCACTGTTTTTGTGTTAGATCACAGTTTTTGTGTTAGATCCCTGTTTTTAGGTTAGATTGCTGTTTTTAGGTTAGATCGCTGTTTTGTGTTAGATCGCTGTTTTTAGGTTATATCGCAGTTTTTGTGTTAGATCACTGTTTTTGTGTTAGATCACAGTTTTTGTGTTAGATAGCAGTTTTTAGGTTAGATCGCAGTTTTTGAGTTAAATCGCCTTTTTGGGTTAGATCGCTGTTTTTAGGTTAGATCACAGTTTTTGTGTTAGATCACAGCTTTTAGGTTAGATAGCAGTTTTTAGGTTAGATTGCTGTTTTTAGGTTATATCGCAGTTTTTGTGTTAGATCACTGTTTTTGTGTTAGATAGCAGTTTTTAGGTTAGATCGCTGTTTTTGAGTTAAATCGCCTTTTTGGGTTAGATCACAGTTTTTGTGTTAGATCACAGCTTTTAGGTTAGATGGCTGTTTTTAGGTTAGATCCCTTTTTTCTCTTAGATCGCAGTATTTAGGTTAGATCGCTTTTTTTTGGATTAGATCGCTGTTTTTGGGTTAGATCGCAGTTATTGTGTTAGATCGCAGTTTTTTGTTAGATCGCTGTTTTTGGGTTAGACCGCAGTGTTTAGGTTAGATTGCAGTATTTCCATCGAGTACTGTACCCTTTCCTATGGTTTTTGCCAATATTTTCTAAATTTGGATTTATCGCCAATGGTTTTTCTATACGACCCGGCCCTGCGGTATTGCATTTAGCCACCGGCGAAATCCGCCATCTTTTTTCTTGGCGTTCTCGCAGTAGAACGCGTTGGATTTTTTCGCCGTAAAAATCTGGGAATTAGGATATTAGGGAGTTTTCACTCTCGTAACGGTGAGTCCGTTCGGTTTGGGGGTTATCCCTGATTTCTTTTTTTCCGTAAGAATTTTATTTACAAATATAATTTGATTGAATTGAATTGAATTGTTTTGATTTGTAACAGGATAATTATGCCACCCCCTCCTAAGGGTCAGCATCGTGGCGGGGAGGGATGCGGGCATTTGTTTGGCGCCTGGGACAACCACGATTCATGTGCGTCGTGCAGGCGCAAATCCGGTCAAATATGTGCAAGGAGCAATCCTTGCAATATTTGCGTCGTGTGGTCCGAGGACCTTTGGCTTCGGGCCGATAAGGCTCTTAAACTAAGAGATCGTCGTCGAGTTAGCAGGGATTCGTCGGTTTCGGCCGATGTGCCAACCGACGTTTCTAATCCTGTTTCTTATCGTAAAGCGGAGCGGTCGCCGGTCGTTCAGGTACGATCGGCTTCCCAACTCCGTTCACCGGGGAAGAACGCTGGTTCACCGGCACCGGTCTCCGGTCATTCACCGGTCTCTGGTCGTTCACCGGTTCGGCCGGTTCGGCCGGTTCAGACTACATGTTCGGAACCGAGCGCGCGCCGCGGTAGTCGCGAACGGCCCGCACCGGTTCGGTCGGTACCGGTCCGGTCCGGGTCGGGCATCGGTCCGGTTCGGTCCGGTTCGGCCACCGGTCCGGTCCAGACGTCGTCCGGTACAAAACATCCGGTACGTTCATCGTCTGATTCTGATCGTCGCTCCGGGGATAGAGCTCGCTCTCCCACTAGATTTAGACGCCGGGAGCGTAATAAACGAGCAAGATCTCCTTCTCGCAGATCAAGGTTTGATCGCGAGAGGGACTACGATCGTTATTGTCGGAAGTTTCGCCGTCGGTCTTCTCATCGTTCGTCGACGTCGGTTAGCGATGAAAGCGATTCTTCTAGTAGGTCACGATCCCGTTCGAGGGACCGTCACCGAAGTCGGCATGATCGTCGGGATACTGGAAAATACCTGACTCAGAAGGATTTCCATGTATTTGAGGAGAAAATTTTAAACTTGTTATCTTCGTCGCAACAAGTCGCTGCAACTTCTACAACAGGTAAGCCTATTCCTGATTGTCCGGTTAGAAGTTCGCCAGCCCACTCAGTTTTTCGGAATTCTGACTCTGAATTCCTGGATGCTGCGGTAGGGTCTGATTTCAATGAGGATCCGGTCCCAGAGGCGGCAATTCCTTCTGGGGTCGTTCCTGTCGCAAGCAATTGTGGGTTGCCCCAGACGATGGGGGCTTCCCTGGCTCGCAATGTATCTCCGTCCCGTTCAGTTTTATCCGAACCAGCGGGGGACATGCCATTTAGAGCGATGATAAGTGAGTTCTTTGTCAAGCACGGGGCAACTCGCGCTAAGCCCACAGCAGCTCCTCTGGTCGGTGAGTCAATGGAAGCTTATCGCCCTCCGGACTCCGATCTTAACGTTTTACGGGAATCGTCAGCGGTTTCAAGAGAATGGGCTCGATTGGATACGCAATTATGGGGTGAATGTCGGCCTGGAACTTTTTCATTTCCCCCTCCAGAACGGGGTATGAAATCTGGGAAATATTTTAGTTCAACCGATCCACCTATAGGCGCATTTCGCTCGGCGTATTACGCAACTCCAGGTGCTGTGGATCACAGTCATAACTGCCTGGATGCTGATTATACTTTGATCAGCCCGGATACTGTTACAGCACAGTCGGGTATTCGTTTGCCTAAGTCCGGTTTGGTGGCCATGACGTCAATCCTGGACAATCTTACCAGGGTTGGTTCGTTTCAAGATATGGCACTTAAGGTGTTGACGGGTGAGCTTCGCGAGACTCACGCCGCCGTTCATGCGGGCTCCGACCCAGAGTCAGTTGCCCTAAAACTGGAGGGAATGGACCGGATTATCCAATCTTTGGCTCGGTCTGTTTCGCATGTAATTCCGTTGTCGGTTCGGGGTCAGGCTAATCTGGTGTTAGCCTCCCGTCAGTCAGTGATGGACTCCAGTGCCAAAACTCGTCTACCGGATATGGTGTCCAATGCTTTGCTGAGAGCCCCATTGGGGACGTCTTCACGTCTCTTCTCCGGTTGGTGCGCTCCGGTTTCCGCAGAGCTGAGGAAGATTCGGGAGGTTCAGGCCAAGTCCAACCCCCGAACTCCGTGGAAAAAGCGTTCTGGTCCGACGCCGGCGGCGCAAGGTTCGGCACGGACGCAAACAGGACCATCTCAAACTTCAGCGCTTTCTCAGGCGGCTTCGGATGCCGGTTGGAGAACTAGCGCGCAACTTCAACAATCGTGTCAAGCCTCGTCCGGTCGTAACAGTTCCGGTTCGTATCGAGGCAAGGGGAAGGCTCCAAAAAGGGGCTCTTCCTTTCGGAAAAACTCGAAATGAATTCTTGGGACCAGTGGGAGGTTGTCTGCAGCAGGCAGCAACCCACTGGTCCGACCTCTTTGGAGACGGTTGGCCCTCCCGGGTCGTCTCTCGGGGCTACCGTCTCCGTTTCCTAAGGCGACCGCGCCTGATGAGGTCACCTCCCGACATGCGGCCAAAACCAGGTCAGGAGGCCTTAATCTCTCCGGCTCTCAAGGAACTGGCAGAGAAGGGAGCGATAGAACCAGTTTGCAACGAAACTTCTCCCGGCTGGTTTTCTCGAATATTCATGGTACCAAAGGCCACAGGGGGTCAACGGACAGTGATAGATCTGTCATCCCTCAATCGGCACCTAGACATTCCAAGGTTCCGGATGACCAAGCCCAAGGACGTGATTCAAGGGCTCCGTCCGGGTCAATGGGCGGCTTCATTGGACCTGAAAGATGCTTACTTTCAGGTTCCAATTCACCCAAAATCTCGGCGATTTCTCAGGATAAAGTGGAAAGGCCGCCAGTTCCAATTCAGGTCTCTTCCATTTGGCCTCAGTACGGCCCCGTGGGTTTTCACCAAGTTGGTCAAGTCAGTTCAGAAGGTACTTCAGTCAAGGGGTGTTCGACTGTTCGTTTACCTCGACGACTGGTTAATAGTCGCGAATTCGGCTCAGGAATGTCGGGAGGCAATGACCTCAGTCTTGGACTTAGTCCATCAGCTAGGGTTCCGCGTAAACAGGGAAAAATCTCAGTTGACGCCGGCCCAACAGTTCACTTATCTCGGCATGGACTTCGATCTCCGAATCGGCAAAGTCTTTCCGTCTATGGTTCGAGTGGCCAAACTTCAAGAAGCTGTAGCGGGAGTGTCCACAACCCCGAGAACAGCTCGTTACTGGTCACGGCTTCTAGGCTCCATCAGCTCCATGGGTCTGGTGGTGCCCTTAGGCCGCCTCAGAAGCAGGCGCTTGCAACAATATTGGAAGGTCTTCTGGTCTCAGTCGAAGGGCAACTGGGAGGCCTTGATTCCCGTACCTCCAACCGATCTAAGTCCGGATCTTCAGTGGTGGGCGGCCACTACGAATCTTCGGCTCGGGGTGTCACTAGCCCCGTTAGAGGCTCCAGTTCGTGTATTCACGGATGCCAGTCACCAAGGTTGGGGGGCACATCTGGAGAACCGAGTCAAAGCCGGGAAATGGTCTCGCTACGAGGCCACCAACCACATAAATTTCCTAGAAATGCTGGCCGTGTGGAAGGCCCTGAAGTTCTTTCACAGGAGAGTGGAGGGCCACCACGTTTGGTTAGCCACAGACAATTCAACAGTGAGGGCTTACCTTCAGAACCAAGGGGGCACTCACTCAGAAACCCTCACAGGTCTGTCGGCCAAAATTCTTCTTTGGTGTCAGACAAAGGGCGTGTCCCTGACTGTGGCACATTTAGCAGGGAAAAGGAACGTGATGGCCGATGCTCTGTCTCGTCGAGGTCAGGCTATTGCGACAGAATGGGTTCTCCACCAAGAAGTAGCCGATCGGGTTCGGGGCATTTTTGGCAATCCGCTGCTGGATCTGTTTGCCACCCGGTTCAATCGGAGGTGTCCTCTGTTTGTGTCCCCGTTTCCAGACGCGGAAGCGTGGGGGGTCGATGCCTTCTCTCTGGACTGGTCGGGGATGCATGCGTATGCGTTCCCGCCCACACCAGTCCTGCCGCGCTTACTGGATCAAATAGAGAGATCAGTCAATTGCAACATAGTTCTGGTAGCACCATGTTGGCCGGCTCAGAAATGGTTCCTACCACTTCTCAACCTACTGTGCGACAACCCCAGGATTCTTCCGAATTTCCCATCGCTTCTGTCTCAGGGGATCTTTCGGCATCATCCAAACAGCCAGTGGTTAAATCTGCTCGCCTGGCCATTGTCCAGCGATCCTTGTCAGCTTCAGGCTTTTCAGAACAGGCTGCCTCCTTTATCGCAGGATCTAAGCGGCCATCAACAAGTACCATTTACGATGCCAAGTGGAGTCATTTTGCGGATTGGTGTGCTGCAGGGGAAATTGATCCATGCTCACCCTCTGTAGCTCAATTGGCAGATTTTTTACTGCACCTATTTGTAGCAAAAGGTTTACAGGTCATAACTATTAAAGGTTACCGCTCCGCGATTTCTCATACATTGCGTGCTTCTGGATGGCCAAATGTAGCAGGGGATCATCGGATATCCCAGCTGGTTGCTGGGTTTTCTATTTCCCGGCCTCGGGTAACAAGGACAGTTCCACCATGGGATCTGTCTGTAATTTTGAAGAAGTTAATGGAGGCTCCATTTGAACCTCTTTCGGCAGCGTCTTTTGCAAATTTGTCAAAAAAGACTGTATTTTTGCTGTTCTTGGCTTGCTCGGCCCGTCGCTCTGAGATTCATGCGCTTTCAGTCCGACCAGGTCACATTGTCTTTGGGCCAGCGAATGAATTTGTTTCGCTGCGGCCTGCTTTGGAATTTTTGGCAAAGAACCAACGACCAGGCTCGGTTGGGCGTCAATGGCGAATTGAAGCCCTAAAACATCGAGTGGAACCGGGCATCCCGGACAGGACTTTATGTCCTGTGCGGGCGTTGTGTTTCTATTTAGATCGCTCTGCTTCACGGAGGGGTTCACGGGAGCGGTTATTTATTCCGCTGCTGGATCACCTAAAGGGTGATATTTCGCGGGACACAGTAGCCCGATGGGTCTCTTCAATGATCAAGGACATTTTATTGAAGGAGAATCTTTCCTCGGAGGGAGTCGTTTCTCATCAAGTGAGGTCTATGGCTACTTCCTGCGCAGCCTTTTCGGGTGCTCCGTTGGAGGAAGTCTGTCGGGCCGCCTTTTGGAATTCACCGTCGACATTCACGTCATTTTATTTACGGGATGTTTCAGGCCAGTTAGGCTCATTAGCTTCACTGGGTCCTGTTGTCATGGCTCAAGGTGTCCGTTCTTTCCGATCGGACCCTTTAGTGTAGAATATTTATGTAGCATTATCAGGATCACAGGGGGTGTATCCTTGTACATAGTTTGGGCTCATATCTGCAAGTATTAATTTCGCAAAATTCTGGGGGGGGCCCCTGAGCTGGACGGACTCACTGTGGCCAACCGGTCTTCCCTGTGCTACAGTGCTCCATTCCGTGCTTGGGTAAGTGCTCTCTTTTTCCCTCTTACCTTGCGTTTGAGCGGTGGTTTTTCTATCTACCTTTCCCACCATCCTTGTGCTAGGCTAGTCTAGCAAAAACCATAGGAAAGGGTACAGTACTCGATGGAAATATTACAATTTTTGGAACTAAAATTTGTATTTCCGAGTAGTACTTACCCTTTCCTATGGTGGGAATCCCGCCCACCTGCCCCGCATAGCTGTTTTTTTTTGGTCTGCTATGACGAAAAAAGATGGCGGATTTCGCCGGTGGCTAAATGCAATACCGCAGGGCCGGGTCGTATAGAAAAACCATTGGCGATAAATCCAAATTTAGAAAATATTGGCAAAAACCATAGGAAAGGGTAAGTACTACTCGGAAATACAAATTTTAGTTCCAAAAATTGTAATTTTTAGGTTAGAACACTGTTTTTCTGTTAGATCGCAGTTTTTTGTTAGATCGCTGTTTTAGGTTGGATCGCTGTTTTAGGTTAGATCGCAGTTTTTTGTTAGGTCGCTGTTTTTGGGTTAGAAAGCTGTTTTTGTGTTAGATTGGTGTTTTTAGGTTAGATCGCTATTTTTGTGTAAGATCGCTGTTTTTGGGTTAGATCGCTGTTTTTGGGTTAGATCACTGTTTTTGTGTTTTTGTCAATCATCATATCAAGATTTGCAATCCCAGTTGCCTTCAAGTTTCATATAGAGAATTAGTGGATGTGGTGTCCCTGGACCCCTACATGCACCATATAGAGAATTAGTGGATGTGGTGTCCCTGGACCCCTACATGTACCATATAGAGAATTAGTGGATGTGGTGTTCCTGGACCCCTACATGCACCATATAGAGAATTAGTGGATGTGGTGTCCCTGGACCCCTACATGCACCATATAGAGAATTAGTGGATGTGGTGTCCCTGGACCCCTACATGCACCATATAGAGAATTAGTGGATGTGGTGTCCCTGGACCCCTACATGCACCATATAGAGAATTAGTGGATGTGGTGTCCCTGGACCCCTACATGCACCATATAGAGAATTAGTGGATGTGGTGTCCCTGGACCCCTACATGCACCATATAGAGAATTAGTGGATGTGGTGTCCCTGGACCCCTACATGCACCATATAGAGAATTAGTGGATGTGGTGTCCCTGGACCCCTACATGCACCATATAGAGAATTAGTTCACTGAACCAGAATAAGACCGACTGATATATTTTCAAATGATTTAATATTTTTACTTGTTTTTCTAGATGCCAAAAGCCACAAAGAAAACCCGGGGCGCGGGGCCCTCAACATCTAGCCCCTATAATAAAGTAAGTACAAATTTACTGCTTCCATGCTTATTTATTCATACTTAGTATTTTGTACCCCTGGGTCCAGTTTCACAAAAAGGATAAACGCCTTAATCGATTTAAGATAAACTGAATTAATGAAGAAATTAAATCGATTTAAGAGTTAAACCTGTTTGTGAAACTAGGCCCTGAATTGCATCTAGAATGAAAAAAAAGAAAAAAAAATATTGAATATAACGTTGGTGAAATATTTCTGGATCTTTCTGGATTTCTGCTCAATGCATCGTTTAGTAAAATATCGATATTCTCTAAAAGTAAAGATATAAGAATAAAAATATTGTATTGAATCGTGATTAGTTACTGTATGCGCTGCTAGTTGTTGCCCAACCCATAGCCTCATTTCTCTCCATTCTAAATTTGCATTGTTTAACATTGTCTGGTCGCTATGGAAACTATTTATTTAAGTTTCTTTGTTGTATCCATGGCAACAGTAACGTTTAGGTAGTGGCACCAATTATGGGTCCCAACGTTCCCATGGCGATACATGAGAACATTTATCCTATTTTTGACCTTCATGACGTAAGATGGTAGTGAGTCGATGACGTCATTTTCGTCTCACCACTAATGAAAAAAAAAATGAAATGAAAAAAAAGGAAAAAATCGTTAGAATTACGTTTATGAAATTTTTCTGGATCGGCTAAATGTATTGTTCCATTAAATATCGACATTCTCTAAAATTATAGGCATCAATATCAAAATGATGATACAGCAGACTCCGCTTAACTCTGTTCTATTTGGACCATTAATTAACCGAATACCAACTTTTTAAAATTTTAGGATTTTAACTTTAAGGATCAGAAAATGTGTATGCAATTTCAACCGGGTACCGAGTAGGGTGGCCGAGTCTACTGTAGTCTGCTGCCCCCTCGAATCCATTACCTTATTATCTCTCAATTTGCATTGTTTGACCTCGTCTGGTTGCTATGGAAACTATTTAGTTATATCAGGAACGGTTTTTTCGAGGTAACCAGTGGCAACATTTAACAGGCGTGTCCGTCCTAGAGATAAACTGTCTGATTTCACAGCCACATCCGTCCTGGAGATAAACTGTTAGATAAACTCTGATTTCGCGTCTGTCCTATTTCTTGTCATTGTATGAATATGTTTTCTCTTTTATAGGGTACAGCGCAGCAACAACAACAACAACAACAACAACAGCAACAGCAACAACAACAACAAAAATTTAATATTTCTATGTCGGGAATAGACGTAAGTTATCGTAAACGCCTGTTTGAAGTCATCATTCTTGAGCTTGAAACCGAAATTTATATTATAGAATATTAAACCCTGCTTCTGCTACTGACAGGTAATGTCCGTCATACATTACTGCATCGTCAAATCTATACCAGGGTGCACCCAGGCAGATCGTTCGCATCATCACATGCAAAGGGCTGATTATTTTGGAACCCAGTTTTTATCAGCTGGAACATTCTGCACATTCGACCATATTGATTGATAGCCCGTTATAGACGAGTGGAGAAAAACTGAAAAACCAGTTCGGAAAAACTTCGATTGATTTCACTCACATTTACAGAAATTTGGTCCGACCCCAAAACCATTTACTTACACTATACAAATCAGATCAGGTTTTTAACATTGTCCTTGATTGTATTTTCAGTTTTTGCCGACAACGCCACCGAGTGGTGTACCGCCTTCTACACCGGTAAGTGATAACTATTTTCTAATAAATCACGCTTATTTCAATCTGTAATTTGAAAATAGAGGGTAGTAGCTGTTATGTATAAATTATGCTAATTAGGAATAAATTCAAATTCGATTAAGTCTCATCATCGTAGAAGTCATATATTAATGATGCTAAAGTTGTCATTTAAATTAAGTGTTATATTTACTACTTCATTTGCTTCATGACCCAAAAACCTCTACTATATAACTACTGGTTTTGTTCTAATCTTGGAGAATTTGCTGCAAAATTTACTTATCATTTGTTAAACAGTTTTTATTGAAAACCTGAATCAGTGATACATGCATTCATGAATATCCATCTAATATTTTGTTTTATTTTATCTTTACAGGATTTATCACCGATACAGCACGTGGACGTAAGAGATTAAACATTGATCTTGAATTTTAAGTTCAAACTAATTTATTTTTTATCTCACTCGGGACTATAGTTATTGCGTTCACTTTGCGTCCAGTTGTCTCGGCTAGTTTTTGATTTATCGTGTTGATAATTGGTTTATATACTCAAACTCAAAATATCGGCGCAATTGGAATTAAGATGGCGCACTTGTATGTCCATTTTTTTCCCCGGCAAAATTAGCACTTTAGCAGATTTTAAGGATCAATTCTGTTGTTATATTACATTGAAATCAGAGTTTAATATATATCGGTATAGAGCAGATTTTTGCTCTAGTTATAAATAAAGTTATAAATAATCTCATGACATGTTCTGTATATGTGTAGTGAGTTTCAATGTCTTTGGTTCCTTTTAAACCAGGGGGAGTTAAATTTGAAAATGTCAGATCGTCGAGCATTTCAGACCGCTTCCAAAGTGGGTCCCTGCACCCCTAGTTATACCGTTAATATTTTAATAATATATTGATATACCATACATTGATATCAGTCTTGTAATTGGATCAACAACCATGAGATCAAAACACAGCAAATATGAACCTGCTGTGAATCAATAGATTTGTGATAAATGTAATGAAATTGTTATTTTTCATATTGACTTTTTGAGTTAAGGGTCTGTTGTATAAGAGTATTTGGTATCGCGTGTCAATGTATGATATCAATCTGTATTTCCTCGTTCCAATGTTTAAAAGGTGTTCGTCACCTTATATTAATAAACTACTTTTACCGTTAGATGGCGCCATAAGTGTGATATTTGATTTATGGGATACCCGCAAAACCAGCTATTCCACCAGATGGCGCAACGAGTAGTAGGTCGTTCGTTGTCAAAATTAGTTCATTTTCGATGAACTTTGAACTGGTTTGAAGAAGAAATACTTTCATTCTTCTACTCTGATATCGATTTAGTTTTCATTAATAATTGATTCATTTAAGAGAACAATTCATTCAGATTTAATTGAAATGTACAAGAAAATCGAACGCAGACGACCAACTATTTACTAGCGACACCTGGTGGATCCTCGCCTGCCATAAGTGGAATCCTCGATTGCCACAGTAAGACTGCGGGTATCCCATTGTTTGGCGTGTGAATTAAAGTAAAGTTAGAAAACGGATGTTTAACTTTGTTGTGAAACGAAAGCGTTTTGGAGATTTTTAAACCAATCAAATCAATATTTTGATATTACGCTTGAAACCCTTCCCACTCATATTCTACTTACTAAGTATATATTCTTGTTTCCGTGGAAATCATGGTGAGTGGCGCCATCTATACAGTGGAGTTAGCTTTATAAATCGAGCATGATTCGACAAGTGGCTCCATCTATTCCCTAATACTGAAGCGAGGTAACCAGCAGCGCCCTCATATACAGGAAATGAACGCCTATCAAGTTTAACAATGCACGGTGTATTGACCACAGCGACCGGTGATAATTATATCAATGTTGATTAGCTATTGCCATAGACAGGTCCGTAGCGTTTGACTGGACCAGAACGGGGCCCCCTAACCAAAACAAATTTTGAAAACGTGCCCAGATAAATTGCCTCTGGGAGATTGATTTAACGAGGTTTTGATTAAATGAACAAATTTTAATATTTGTAAGTTTAACATTTCTGTTTTTAATTTTTCTTTGCGAGGAACTGAATTTTCGAACCCCCCCGAACCGCCTCAAGCTACGTTCCTGATATAGTGCTAGCTATACCTGAATACTTTTCTCTTATTGAAATTGTCTAAAAAACCAGCACCTTGAACTAATGAACGTCATAATGAAAATGTTTAAAAATTCAACCATTAATGAATTTGACTAATGTATTTTTTTTATTTTCATTTCTAGCATCAGTTTGCCTCAGAGGCAAGGTCGCCGTCGCTTAATGTAAGTATCAGTGACGCCCTCAATCTCACATGCCTCACTTCCCTCCTAATGTAACCATTTTTATGAAATTCCTCAAGAAAATATATACTAGTAATCTTAGAATACACGTTTTTGTACCCAGACCCCTTCATTCTACTGAACTACCGTGTAATAAGTGCCTGTTGTGTTTATTTTCTGTTGCATTGATTTATATATTATTTCTATTTACAGTTGTCAAACAACAGCAGCAGCAGCAGCAGCAGCAGCAGCGCACCCCTCCCGCCGGAGACGCCTCCCGACTTGCAAGCAAGAAGTAAGTTCAGTCTTCAAATACAATTTCAATGCATTCAATTTTGTGTATGGCATTAAAACGGTTAAAGTTGTGACTAGTTTTCATAACTCCGTGACGTCATATTTCCATCGAGTACCGGACCCTTTCCTATGTTTTTTGCCAATTTGGATTGAATGATCGCCAGCGGTTTTTCTATACGACCCGGCTCTGCTGTATTGCATTTAGCCATCCTTTTTCTTGGCGTTTTTTATAAGAAGGTGTTTGATTTTGTCTCTAAGGGATTTAGGAATTTAAGAGACACTTGTACTCTCTATACAGTGAGTTTGTTCTGTTTTTGTTCCCTCGTGAATTTTATTTTTGTTTGGTTTAATTTGATTTATCATAATCAAATCAAATCAGTGCATATTTCTTGAATTGCGTGTAAGTTATAATGTTATCAAATATCTGTTATATTTAAACCGAATATTTAATTGTTGTATTTTGAATGCGATAATGCCGCTCCCTGCTAAAGTCCAGCGTCGTCATCGTGAGGGATGCGGTCATCTGTTCGGGCCCTGATTACGTTCTGTGTTCATCCTGTTGGGCTACATCGGGCGTTATATGAGTTCATCCTTCCTCGACTTGCGGATTGTGGTCGGAAGATCTATGGGTTCGGGCCGATAAGTCCCGGAAACAGAAAGTACAGTTTCTGCCGATGTGCCTATTGATGTCTCTATTTCAGAACATCACAGCGGTCGCCGGCTGTACAAGCACGGCCGGCTTCCCAACTCCATTCTCTGAGGAGGATCGCTGGTTCTCTAGTAACGGTCAGTCACCAGTCAATCAACGGTTCAGCTGGTTCAGTTTCCCAGGTATCGGCGCGCGACAGTCGGGATACCTGCACAGGAACTCAGGTCCGGTCCGGGCTACTCCGAGCACCGGTCCGGTCCAGGCATCACCGGATACTGAACATCCTGTCCGGTAGCTTCGAGAACTGGTCCGGTCCAGGCATCACAGGGTACTGAACATCTGGTCTAGTCAGCTTCGAGAACCGGTCCAGGCATCACCGGATACTGAACATCTGGTCCGGTCAGCTTCGAGAACTGGTCCGGTCCAGGCATCACCGGGTAATAAACATCCGGTGCACGGGTACTGAACATCTGGTCCGGGAGCTTCGAGAGTCCGGTCCGGTCCAGGCATCACTGGGTACTGAACATCCAGTCTGGTCCAGTCCAGGCATCACCGGGTACTGAACATCCAGTCTGGTCCGGTCCAGGCATCACCGGGTACTGAACATCCAGTCCGGTCTGGTCCAGGCATCACCGGATACTGAACATCCGGTCCGGTAGCTTCGACAACTGGTCCGGTCCAGGCATCACCGGGTACTGAAAATCCAGTCCGGTCCGGTCCAGGCATCAGTGGATACTGAACATCTGGTCCGGTAGCTTCGAGAACTGGTCCGGTCCAGGCATCACTGGGTACTGAACATCCAGTCCGGTCCGGTCCAGGCATCACTGGGTACTGAACATCCAGTCTGGTCCGGTCCAGGCATCAGTGGATACTGAACATCCTGTCCGGTCAGCTCCGTGCACCGGTCCGGTCCAGGCATCACTGGGTACTGAACATCCACTCTGGTCCGGTCCAGGCATCACCGGGTACTGAACAGGGTTCGTCGCGGTGCTTGAAAAGCTTGAAATGGCTTGAATTTGAAAAATACTACTCAAGCGCTTGAAAACAGCTTGAAAATAGATCGAAAGCTTGAAATAATTATTTTTGACTTGAAATAAAAAGTTATGGCTTGAAATGCTTGATTATCACAAATTTTCTTCATCGCGAATTTTTTTCGATGAAATCGCAGACAGAATATGTTCTTGAGTTGTTTGTACGCGTGCGTCATGTTTTAGGCATCAATAAAGAAATTAATTGAATTGTATTGAATCGCTATGAGACTCTTGTGGTGAAACTCTACGGTGTCTGGAGACATGAACATACGGGGAAATTTCAGTCATGCATGTTATCGAGCATTGATGTAAAATGGCATTGAAATCCCACACCAGGAGTGAGAGCCATGTTGAAGGCACCGCGACCTAGTCAAAGTCATTGAACATTACAAATTTCGTATTAGGCCATCCAAAAATCAAGGTCTGTTTGCCGTCATCCGACCGACCCGACTTCAAAGGTACCCAGTGGAAACTTTTTTCTTGGATTCATTGAAATAAATTGTATTTTTGATACAAATGGCCGACCCACTGCCGATGTATGAGCTATGTATGTTTGAAGTTAAGTGTGCATCATGTGAAAACATGCCTCGACTATTTAGTTGAAGTTTTCCAGGAAACTGGCAGTGTTCCAATAAGCTGCCATTCATTCTAAAGCTGGTAATGTTATAGCGTGCATATATTCAATCTACTGTTTCATTTTGAACGCAGATTTCGGATGTTGTTTCCGCTAAAAGTGGTGATGATAAATTTGTTGTTTTTTTGCCCCAAAATTTTGCAAAAAAAAAATGATGCTACCTTCCTACTGACTTATCCCAAAAATAGTAGGTGTAACGGCAAAACAGACAATTAATTTGGGATGGCCAAATATCCAAATCTTGATTGATATGAATATTTAAGCTAGGAAATGCTGAAAATCATTGTGATGAACAGGTTTCATCTCTAACAGAATCGTATCAACTCGGAGGTTCCACTGGAATCAAAATTTTACCTCTTTTTTAACATTTTTATACGAACCTGTTCAAAATAGGCAAATTGGCTGCGACTAACGAAAATTGCTTCCAACGTGCCTTAAAAAATAGCTTGAAAATGGTATAAATCTAGCTTGAAATGGCTTGAATTTCACCTGAGCTTGAGACAATGAACCCTGCTGAACATCTGGTCCGGTCAGCTTCAAGCACCGGTCCGGTCCAGGCATCACCGGTTACTGAACATCCGGTCCGGTCAGCTTCCAGCACCGGTCCAGGCATCACCAGGTACTGAACATCTGGTCTGGTCCGGGCGGCCTGGCATCAATGTTTCGAATTTAAAACATAGTTATCATGGTTCTAGGTTTGGTAGAGGGCGCTCTTCTACCAGATGCAGGAGCGAGGTCACCTTCACGGAGATCGAGATCGAGGGATTATGATTGATTCTGTAGGAACCATCATCATTCATCAGTTCAGGTCGAGGGACCGTTTAGGAAGTTCACGTCTTTCACGTCGAGGGACCGTTTAGGAAGTTCACGTCTTTCACGTCGAGGGACCGTTTAGGAAGTTCACGTCTTTCACGTCGAGGGACCGTTTAGGAAGTTCACGTCTTTCACGTCGAGGGACCGTTTAGGAAGTTCACGTCTTTCACGTCGAGGGACCGTTTAGGAAGTTCACATCTTTCACGTCGAGGGACCGTTTAGGAAGTTCACGTCTTTCACGTCGAGGGACCGTTTAGGAAGTTCACGTCTTTCACGTCGAGGGACCGTTAAGGAAGTCGTCACAATAATCAGGATTTCCGCGATTTCGAAAGTCAGATTTTAAACTTGTTATTGTCATTGTAAGCTACCGCAGTTACAGGTAAGCCTATTCTTGATTGCCCGAGACAGGCGTGCAGATATTGTTCCCGACTTAAGTTTTTGGTTGATTTTCTTGTGACTTGTTTGTTTTAGGGGTGAGATGGATGAGCCTTATTGTTTTTTGACATATATAGGTCATCCAAGATGGCCGCCACAGCCATTACAATGTGTAAAATAGCCATTTTGAAGCTTGTGACAACTCTACAATCTACAGTTTCAAACCAATTTACCAATTACTTATTCTGTGGTTTCATAATGGTAGGAGAATGAGCCTTATTGTTTTTGACATATATAGGTCATCCAAGATGGCCGCCACAGCCATTTCAATGTGTGAAATAGCCATTTTGAAGCTTGTTACCGCTCTACGGACTTAAGTTTTAAGCTTAAGACTTAAGATGGCCACCACAGTTATATCAATGTCTTAAATCTTATCCGATTTGGAGCTTGTTACTGCTCTAAGATGTAGAGGTTTAGAGGTTTATAATTTCATTCATACTTGTACTGTGGTTTATTTATGGTGGTCAGAGGATGAGCCCTATTACAATTTGCATTCTCTACTTGACTCACTGGTCAAGGGTTAATATCTAGTTTGATAAATGTGGAGCATGTCGGTGAATCATCCCCCCCCTCCCCCGGACTCTGATCTCAATGTCTGATGTCAATCGTCAGCAGTTTCAATGGAATAGGCTCGATTAGGTGTGGAACAAGTGGAATCCTCGATTGCCACAGTCGAACCTAGAGTATTAAGAGCTCAATTAGGTTCTTCTTTGCGTCTCTTCTCCAGTTGGAGTGCTCCAGTTTCCACCGAATGGAGGAAGATTCGAGATGTGCAGATTCAAGTCCACCATGCGGACTCCGGCTCCGGCTCCGGCAGCTCAAGGTTCAGCCCGAACTCACGCAATGCCATCTCAAGCATCCGTACTTTCTCAAGCGGCTACTAATGCTGTTTGGAGAACAAGTGCACAGCTCCAACATTCTCGTGCCCCTTCTGGTCAGAATAATTCTAGTTCATATCGGGGAATGCTCCTAAAAGGAGCTCTTCCTCTCGGAGAAACTCAAAATGAATGCTCGGGGCCAGTGAGAGGTTGTCTATAACGAGCAGCCACCTACTGATCCGGCGTTCCCGGGTCGTATCACGGCGGCTACTGTCTTCAATTCTGAACACCTCCCGACATGCGCCCGAAAGCAGGTCACGAGACACTAATCTCGTTAGCTCTCAAAGATCTGGCCAAAAAGAGAGCAATAGAACCAGTACGGGACGAAGCCACATCTGGCTGGTTTTCATGAATATTTATGCTCCTGAAGACCACAGGGCGTCGATGGACTGTCATTCCTCGAGTGGCACCTGGATATCCCGAGGCTTCCGATGACTAAAACAGGGAGGTAATTCAAGGTCTCCGTCGAGGTTAATGGGCGGCTTCATTGGACCTGAAAGATGTCAGGTTCCTATTCACCCGAAATCTCATCAATTTCACAGAATGAAGTGGAAACGCCGCCAGTTCCAGTTCAGGTCTCTTCCAGTCGGCCTCAGTACAGCCCACGCCCTGGGTATTTACCAGCTTGGGTCAAGTCCAGAAGGTACACTACAGTCCAGGGCTGGGTTTCATAGATATGGAAGAAAAATAATTCCAGGGAACATTTTGAAATTTGTCAGTTATAACCATGGTTTCTCATTGTTAGTATGGTGGTTGAGGATTTATCCCTTTGGATAACTTTGATACTCAGTCTATGAAACCGGGTCCTGGAGTATTTGTCTGTTGGTTTACCTCGACGACTGGTTACTAGTACCAAACTCGACTATAGAATGTCAGGAGGCGGTGACCGCTGTCGACCGCTGTCGTAGACTTAGTTCACCAGTTCCGCGTAAACTAAGTAAAATCTCACTTGATGCCGTCCCAACAGTTCACATCTCCGGATCAGCACGGTCTTTCCGTCCATGGCTCGAGTAGCCAAACTTCAAGAAGCGTAGTTACCACAAACGAGAGGACAGCTAGTTATCGGTGACGCCTGTGGCTAAATGCAATACCGCAGTGCCAGGGGTCGTATCTCTGGCTATCTACACATTCAGAGAATATTAACTAAAACCATAGGAAAGGGTCAAGCACTACTCCGAAAAAAAACTAATTTTATTTCCAAAAAATTACGATATTATATGGATTGCATGCTGTGTGGAAGAAGTTTTCAAAATTATTTAGGAGCTTATTATAATTTGAATACATGAATTGAGAGCAATTTGAAATGTGTTGATATCCGAAAGTGTTTCCATTGACTTCACTCATTCACCTGATGAAGCTTCTATACATTAGTACCCAAAGCTTGTGTGTCAAATAAACTAGTTACACGTCCTATAAAGTACTACTTGTCTCGTTATATATTCTAAACCCCAGTTAACAATTCCAGTAAGTCAGGTTTAGGGAATAGATATTTAAACCTTCAGATGAAACCGATGTGATACAATTCCAGTAAGTCAGGTTTAGGGAATAGATATTTAAACCTTCAGATGATACCGATGTGATACAATTCCAGTAAGTCAGGTTTAGGGAATAGATATTTAAACCTTCAGATGAAACCGATGTCATACAATTCCAGTAAGTCAGGTTTAGGGAATAGTTATTTAAACATTCAGATGAAACCGATGTAATACAATTCCAGTAAGTCAGGTTTAGGGAATAGATATTTAAACCTTCAGATGATACCGATGTCATACAATTCCAGTAAGTCAGGTTTGATATTTAAACCTTGAGATGATACCGATGAATTTAGCAATTTTGAATGAATTAAACCAATATGAGATTTCGATCCTAAGAATATTGGAAGCTTGTGTTTAACGTTACTAAATAGTAATATTATATAAAGCTAGAAGGACACGAGCGTATCCATTTTTTTGCCCGATCGCGACGATTAAATTCGCTGGTGAATTTATACGCCCGATACGAGTGGGTACCGATCTATTTATAAATCGGCCATCACGGTGATTTCGTCGCCCGCCGACATTAAACATGTTCGATATTTACGCCGGTGTTCAGGTCACTTGTTAATTCGCTCGTCTTGTCGGCAAGCTTAAAAAGATTTAGAAAAAACTACAAATTCTCATTCCTGAATGAACTGGATTCATCTGGGTTCAGTTTCATGAGACTCAGTTCAAACTGCTCTAGAATTTGAGTTTGTAATTAATGTATGTGATTATAATGAATTGTATTTTTTGTTTTACAGCTTTGGCATTTCGGTTAAGTCGTGCGTTCCGGCGGGAGGAGTTTGTACGTTTGTTTCTCCCGGAGTGTAAGTAGTTTAACTATTTTCATACAATATCATTTAGTGTGACGTATGTCACTGATAATCAAAATCTAATAATAACTGTTGATCCGTAGTATTAACATTGTGCAATTGAAATCCTATAGTTGTTTTTAGAAAGGATAGATGGCGCCATCAATGTGACAATCGATTGTAAAGTTTAAGAAATGAATGTTTAACCTCGCCGAGTACCAGAATTCTTAACCGTAGCATCGAAACCATTCGACTTGTTGTTTAATGTATTTCTCTCTATTTTTATTTTACAGTGATGATCATTTTACAAGACTGCCCGTTTGGGGACTTGGTGGGGGAATTCAAAAGAAACTTGGTTCCCGATAGGATACCACCACCGGTTAATCCTATGTCGCCCGCTGCTGCCCCTCCCCAAAATCCGATAAATTCGCCTCAGCAGCGGCCTGTCAGACAGCCGCCCCCGGCCGCCACTCGTTCATCAGACAGAGTCCGGGGACGGCTGTTTGAAGGAGATCTGACGGAGGTAAGAATCTTTATTTGTTTTCATATTTTATTCAGGATATCAGTTGAAGTTCAGCAAATAAATTACCAGACCTGTAAACAGAAGAGTAGTCATAAATTTCCATTTGCGGGTAAAACCCCATAGTCGAAAACCTTCGGTTATTGATCTATATCTGCTTAAGACCAATGGTTGTACACACGAGTGCGAAAACTTATCGCTCAAACTTTGATTGTATCCATGGTAACGCGTACAGTATACTATGCGTGACTTACCGTTTCCTATCACTGGAATACAATACTGTTTTAGACCATGAGCGCCATCTGCGGCGGTCATAACGGACTGAGTGGTGATTGGCTGAAATGCTCGTCTACCGTGGTGACGATTATTCGGTGTTACACGTGCAGCAGACACGTCTCTGAATATCTAACATTTGATTGTTGTAACTCATCGGGAAAAATATGTTTATGAGTCGATTTTTTGTCGAAATTTTGTTCGGCAGAAAATTGGCTGCGTACGTCAAGAAGGCGGCTGATATTTGTATCGTGTGACCCCTCGTCCCGGTAATATGCCGACCCACGTACACCTGAGACCAGTTGCAGAGCTTAGAATTAAGACCGTTTTAAGACCAACTTAGTTCTATAGCCAATCTAATAACTTAAGACCAGTCTTTAGATTTAAGACCACTTTTGGACTTAAGTCTTGACCATGGAATCGGCCCCAGATGCTTATTCCGCTGTATTGGATGCTGACGTGCTCGTGTCTTCCAGCAATGTTGTTATTCACCAAAAATATCATGTTTTGTTTGAATAACACGATTCATCTGAGTCTGGGTTTAACGGATGACACGTTCACACAGAACTACGAAATCAATATCAGAAGTCCTTTTATATTGAAACGGTCCCAGAAGTCCCTGTTATAATGGGTACTTTTTCAAAAAAAGTAACGAGAACTCCGATGGCTTTCCGTATCGGTAAAAACTAACTATTTCTATGAGCGTCACTCGTAGATTTACCGAAACGCCACCTTGTGACACGATATCCTAACTACGTATAGGTGTTTTATTTGCTGAATCGCTGGTTTCTCATTCTCATTTTTTATACTTGTGTTTAATTTTATACTAAACAAATTTTTCACTTTTTCTTTTTACAGACACGACCACCGCCAAAAAAAACTAGAACAAAAAGGAAAAGAAAAGTTGCGGTCGTCGTGGCTCCGCAGGGAGGAGGAGCAAGAGTGGTCCCGGCGGATGGTGCGGCTGACGAAGGTAATCGGGAGGAAGGGGAGGGGATAAATAGGAAGCGGCCGAGGAGGGATGGTGGTGGGGCTGGGGATGGTGCGGGTCCTGCTCCTCCTGCTCCTCCATCCGTATCTCGGGCGGTCACTCGTTCACTCGCCAAAAAGCTGGCGAGTGAACGAGTGGCCCGAGAGGTAGAGGTGGTGGCCCGACATACGGATGGAATGTGGGAGGAGCGGCTTCGTTCGGGGACAATTCCGGATTTGTTAACTGATTTAAAAAATATTCTTTCAGTGAAGGGATATTAGGTGCCTTGAACGCATGAGTCGTTCATGCGCGCCTAATATGCCTTCACTGAAAAAAAATCAACTATAACATGTACCACATATTTTTTGATTTAATTTTAGTCCAATTCCACAATTATTTCGGCTTACAATAGTGTCTTCAATTCTTTAAAGCCCAAAGCACCTTTTTGACTCAACATCCAGTATGAAGGTGGCCGGGAATCGGGCCTGTTTTCTTCCATTTTTGTATCCCGCCCAGCATACTGGTTGTTGACTCGAAAAGGTGCTCGCTCTGGGAGCTTATCAAAGGCAGGTGATGGGAAAGGTGCCATCACACACTCTCCTTTGATAAGTTTCCTAGAGTGTCACGGGCTTTAACGGGTTGAATTCACTATAATACCAATTTTCCAAAATCAATTTAATTTCTTTCAGGCCATTCTTTTTCCATGTTTTTCTGGTACATGTTATGGTTGATTTCCATTTTCGAAAATCCGGAATTGAAGCCGTTCGAAGTCGGGGGGATGGTGGTGGGGTTGGGTTAGTTTAGGGTTCCTCTCTGATTACCTTCTTTAGCTCATCATCCGTGCAGGTGGCGCTTGCTCTTCTAGCCGGTGTTCCCTGGGGTAAACATTTTAAATTTAAAAAATCAAAAATAAAAAAAAATTATAAAATCTTTAAAAATCTCATCTCATTTCATCCAATTTATTTATTTGCGGGTGCGATTCCTATCGCACCCATTCATGTCATTCATCCAAAAAAAATAAAAAACTAAAAACGAAAATAAAATATAAAAATTAAAAAAATCTCATCTCATTTCATCCAATTTATTTATTTGCGGGTGCGATCCCTATCGCACCCATTCATGTCATTCATCAAAAAAAAATTAAAACTAAAAACGAAAAAAAATATAAAAATTTAAAAAATCTCATCTCATTTCATCCAATTTATTTATTTGCGGGTGCGATTCCTATCGCACCCATTCATGTCATTCATCCAAAAAAAATTTAAAAACTAGAAATTAAAGTTCTAAGTTTGTTGTTAGATTCTATTGAAAGAACGTTGTAAAGTTCTTAATTTGTCGTAAAAAACGTTAGAAAAAAAGAACTTCTTAAAGTTCTCAATCTGCCGTAAAATGCAATTGAAAAGATTATAACTCACATGAAAATTAAAAAGATAAAATAATTGATAAATAATCATTAATAAAAATTGAACTTTGGTCTCGCAATGTTTCCCCGTTATGCATTTTTTACTCGTCGTCAAACATCGGCAGCTCATCGTCGATACTCGCAGCTCGATACACACCAGCAGCTTGTCGTCGATACACACCAGCAGCTCGATACACACCAGCAGCTTGTCGTCGATACTCACCAGCAGCTCGATTCACACCAGCAGTTCGTCGTTGATACACACCAGCAGTTCGTCGTCGATACACACCAGCAGTTCGTCATCGATACACACCAGCAGTTCGTCGTCGATACACACCAGCAGCTCGATACACACCAGCAGTTCGTCATCTATACACACCAGCAGTTTGTCGTCGATACACACCAGCAGTTCATCGTCGATACACACCAGCAGTTCATCGTCGATACACACCAGCAGTTCGTCGTCGATACACACCAGCAGTTCGTCGTCGATACACACCAGCAGTTCGTCGTCGATACACACCAGCAGTTGGATACACACCAGCATCTCGATACTCAGCAGCAGTTTGATACACACCAGCAGCTCGTCGATACACACCAGCAGTTCGTCGTCGATACACACCAGAAGCTCGATACACACCAGCAGCTCGTCGTCGATACACACCAGCAGCTCGATACTCACAGCTCGATACACACCAGCAGCTCGTCGATACACACCAGCAGCTCGATACTCACCAGCAGCTCGATACACACCAGTAGCTCGTCGTCGATACTCACCAGCAGCTCGATACACACCAGCAGCTCGTCGTCGATACACACCAGCAGCTTGATACCAAAACAGCTTTTAGCTGGTGAAAACCTACCCCCCATCGGGGTTAAACATGATCAAGCTATTATTCTAGGAATATAACTGTTGCAAGGGAAGTTAAGATTCATTAACCTAAACTTGATACAAAGAGATTATTGCTAATTATGAATTTCAAGGGTTTAAAAACTGATTTAAAAATCTTGAAAGACGCTCGGTCTCACTAGAGATTTTCATCTTAAAGATTTATTGTCCTCTTACTATTGTTTAGGTGATCTATAATTTGGTAAATGCTGCTGTTGGAAAGATGCCAGAAGAAAGTTGATTCGTGCACATCTTCACTTCACGTATTTATTGCACAAGGCGCCGACTTGCACCTGCACTACACCATTCACACTTCACCACTTCTGCATCTTTATCAATTAATTCTGGCATCTATTTGAAAATTACTTTAAACATCAGATCTCAAACTGAAACATTGAGGTATTGAATTTCAAACGGAAATATCGAGCTATCGAATCTCGATCTCAAATGTTTACTGGAAGCCATATTTGATGTTGTATTATTCATCATAGATTGTTTAGTGTTTTCTGGCATATGCGGGCCATTTAAGATGGTCAGATAAATTCCCCGGTGGAAAATATATCTCGTGGAAGAGTCATGGAAATGAAAAATATCTTATGTAGATGTGAAGTTAGGAACCTTGCAACAGTTATTCCACCTGAGGATAATTTGATATAAGATGAATCAGTTATTGGATCATTTAACTGAAGCCAAATATAGTGAAAAATCTTAGTAAAAATTTGTCTCAAACTACAATTGAAAGGACTTATCACAGTTCTAATTCGACTCTAGGTGCGTTCAGAAGAACTTCTTAACAGTGAAAAAACTTGACTAAAAATCAGGAATCGACCCTGTTCATTGATAAGATTTGATCTTTATTTGAAGATTAAGAATCAAACTCGCTAATTCACAATTTTTGGTAGTAAATACTGTTGATCCATCATATTCGCAGCCCCCCGTGGGCTTACCAATCCATCATACGTGCAGCCCCCTTGGGCTTACCAGTCTATCATACTCGCAGCCCCAGTGGGCTTACCAATCCATCATACGTGCAGCCACCTTGCGCTTACCAGTCTATCATACTCGCGGCCCCAGTGGACTTATCAATCCATCATACGTGCAGCCCCCGTGGGCTTACCAGTCCATCATACTCGCAGCCCCAGTGGGCTTATCAATCCATCATACGCGCAGCCCCCTTGGGCTTATCAATGAGAAACATTCAGACATAGTAACCGTTTTACTCGTGCTTTTCAACGACACCGTCTTATCACTCTGTAGAACGGCGATCGCAGCGTGAAATTTGTAATCGTATTTCTCCGCTGAATTTGAATATTTGATACGCGACGCGCGTGATTGAAGCTTTGTTTATGTTCGTGCTTGCCGCGATGAATTGTCATAAATATATCCTCCGTACAGGAGGACCATGAAAAGGTTTGAAGGGATCCCTAGTTAGCGCTTGTCCAGGTTTGGCTCTGGACCCGCTTGTTCGACTAGGCATCTTGTTGGAAATTTTGTCGACTGAAACTTCCGTAACTTTCGTTTTAGACCTCGCTGCTCGAAGAGCCGTTGCTGCGTCGGTTACTGTCATGCTTCGGCACAATTTTGAACGATTGTTGGAAACCGCCTTGTTCTTCTGCTGCAGATGTTGACTGTGTCGTACCCATAGTAAAGTAGCCATCTTAAATTCAAATAGTTTCGGACATTTGAGGTCCTCATCAACTCCGAGTCTTCATTCAACTGCAGTTACTGCCATTTGCCAGTGTCTGATGTAGAAGTTCTGACTTGACATTTTGATTTTCAGAATTAAAACCTTTTTTCTATTAAAGAAATTAGATATTGGTTAAAAAGAAATTAGATATTGGTTAAAAAACAAGTGAATAATTGTTTGTAAGAAAAAAGAAAATCATGTTAGAAAAAAATATAGATGTAAAAAAATATAGATGTAAGAAAAAAAAAGTATATTGTAAATCGACGAGACGACAGAACCAGCATCAGCAACAACAACATCAGAGGAAGCAGTAACCAGTTATTTATCAGCTCCATAAATTACTGAAACGAAATCCACAACTTGGAAACCAACCACACTCAACTCTAGAATTGTTCATACAACTGTCAACATGGAGTTCATCTCACAAGCAAATTAGGTAATTATCTTATGAAATTGTATGAATTGCCAATTTAACATTTTTGCATTTCAAGTAGGTGTAATTGAATGTTTGTCAACCTTACTCTTATAAAACTGTGTTAACCGTTGAACAGGATTCTAAGACTGTGCAGAAAACCCGTTATCGCTGCTTTGCAGCTATAATTATCTGATAAATTAGTATGGAATGCCAATTTTACATTTTTGCATTTAAGTTTAAGTGAGTTTAAAATCACGTTTCATTTGTTGTTTATTTTGTCTTTTCAGTTTTCAATTTGCCGAGATCAGTCGTCAAAAACTGTTACAACGGAAACTAAGATAACAAAGACTTGATTTGGCAAAGATTGAAGAAATCCTGCGAAAAGATTATTCATGAATTGTTCATACAACTGTCAACACGGAGTTCATCTCACAAGCAAATTAGGTAATTATCTTATGATTTTGAAAGAAATGCTAATTTTTACTCGTTAATTTTTTTACAAATAAGTTGACTTTGAAATCTTTATTAATTTCTTGTTTATTTTGTTTTTTCAGTTTTCAATTTGCCGAGATCAGTCATCAAAAACTGTTACAACGGAAACTAAGATAACAAAGACTTGATTTGGCAAAGATTGAAGAAATCCTGCGAAAAGCTTATTCAAGAATTGTTCATACAACTGTCAACATGGAGTTCATCTCACAAGCAAATTAGGTAGTTATCTTATGATTTTGTATGAAATGCTAATTTTTACTCGTTAATTTTTTACAAATAAGTTGACTTTGAAATCTTTATTAATTTCTTGTTTATTTTGTTTTTTCAGTTTTCAATTTGCCGAGATCAGTCATCAAAAACTGTTACAACGGAAACTAAGATAACAAAGACTTGATTTTGCAAAGATTGAAGAAATCCTGCGAAAAGCTTATTCATGAACTGTTCATACAACTGTCAACATGGAGTTCATCTCACAAGCAAATTAGGTAGTTATCTTATGATTTTGTATGAAATGCTAATTTTTACTCGTTAATTTTTTACAAATAAGTTGACTTTGAAATCTTTATTAATTTCTTGTTTATTTTGTTTTTTCAGTCTTCAATTTGCCGAGATCAGTCATAAAAAAACTGTTACAACGGAAACTAAGATAACAAAGACTTGATTTGGCAAAGATTGAAGAAATCCTGCGAAGAGATTATTCAAGAATTGTTCATACAACTGTCAACATGGAGTTCATCTCACAAGCAAATTAGGTAGTTATCTTATGATTTTGTATGAAATGCTAATTTTACATTTTTGCATTTAAGTTTAAATGAGTTTAAAATCACGTTTCATTTGTTGTTTATTTTGTCTTTCCAGTTTTCAATTTGCCGAGATCAGTCGTCAGAAAACTGTTACAATGGAAACTAAGATAACAAAGACTTGATTTCGGCAAAGATTGAAGAAATCCTGAGAAGAGATTATTCATGAATCATATAACTGTCAACATGGAGTTCATCTCACAAGCAAATTAGGTAATTATCTTATGATTTTGTATGAAATGCTAAATTTTACTCGTTATTTTTTTACTAATAAGTTGACTTTGAAATCTTTATTTATTTCTTGTTTATTTTGTCTTTTCAGTTTTGAATTTGCCGAGATTCACATGTAGCAGATATAATGGAATTAAGTATTGAGAACCGCAACTTAACAATAAACCGGATCAACTTAATATAGTGCTGAGGACCAAAAATAAAGGATAAACCCGACCAGTGTAATTCAGTGTCGAGAACCGCAGTTAAACGATGAACCCGACCAGTGTAATTCAGTGTCGAGAACCGCAGTTAAACGATGAACCCGACCAGTGTAATTCAGTATTGAGAACCGCAGTTAAACGATGAACCCGACCAGTGTAATTAAGTGTCGAGAACCGCAGTTAAACGATGAACCCGACCAGTGTAATTCAGTGTCGAGAACCGCAGTTAAACGATGAACCGGACCAGTGTAATTCAGTGTCGAGAACCGCAGTTAAACGATGAACCCGACCAGTGTAATTCAGTGTCGAGAACCGCAGTTAAACGATGAACCCGACCAGTGTAATTCAGTATTGAGAACCACAATTAAACGATGAACGGGACCAGTGTAATTCAGTGTCGAGAACCACAATTAAACGATGAACCGGACCAGTGTAATTCAGTCTCCAGAGCTGCAGTTAAACAATGAACCGGACCAGTGTAATTCAGTGTCGAGAACTGCAGTTAAACGATGAACCCGACCAGTGTAATTCAGTATTGAGAACCACAATTGAACGATGAACCGGACCAGTGTAATTCAGTGTCCAGAGCCGCAGTTAAACAATGAACCGGACCAGTGTAATTCAGTGTCGAGAACTGCAGTTAAACGATGAACCCGACCAGTGTAATTCAGTATTGAGAACCACAATTAAACGATGAACCGGACCAGTGTAATTCAGTGTCGAGAACCGCAATTAAACGATGAACCGGACCAGTGTAATTCAGTGTCGAGAACCACAATTAAACGATGAACCGGACCAGTGTAATTCAGTGTCGAGAACCGCAATTAAACGATGAACCGGACCAGTGTAATTAAGTGTCGAGAACCACAATTAAACGATAAACCGGACCAGTGTAATTCAGTGTCGAGAACCGCAATTAAACGATGAACCCGACCAGTGTAATTAAGTGTCGAGAACCACAATTAAACGATAAACCGGACCAGTGTAATTCAGTGTCGAGAACTGTAATTAAACGATGAACCGGATCAGTGTAATTCAGTTTCGCAATAACCGCAATAAAACGATAATCTGGAGTTGTAATAGTGTTGTGTATTTGCGTAGTGGATCAAGTGGAAGGATTTTAAGTGTATTTGGTGACTTTAATTCGTTCGCATCCAACAGAATCAACAAAGACATTACAAAAAACGACAAAAAATGATTGAATGTAAATGCATTGAATTTAGGTTTGATGATCAAGATAATCACTGATCAAGATTGACAGTTATAATCCATAATTGTTGAACTTGATCAGAGATTTTCAAGATCGATTTTAAGGTGATTCAGAAGTTTAAATCTGATGTTTTAATCTCTGGGACTCAGATATTAAATCAATAGATTTTTACTGCTGAATGATCTTCATGTACAGATGAGCTACAATTGTTCCTAGTGTGTTCTGTTAAGACTGATTAAAGGGTGGAAAAACTTGACTCAAATTCAAATTGAGTCGAGTTTTTCCAAGATAATCTCTGATCAAGATCGGCAGTTACTGGTATAATCCACAATTGTTGAACTTGATTGGTGATTTTCAAGATCTGTTTTAAGGTGATTCACAAGTTTAAATCTGATGTTTTAATCTCTGGGTTCCAGATATTAGATCAATAGATTTTTACTGCTGAATGACCTTCGTGTTCAGATAAGCTACAATTGTTCCTAGTGTGTTCTGTTAAGAAAGGGTGGAAAAACTTGACCCAAATTCAAATTGAGTCGAGTTTTTCCAAGATAATCTCTGATCAAGATCGGCAGTTATAATCCATAATTGTTGAACTTGATTGGAGATTTTCGAGAACTGTTTTTAAGGTGATTCAGAAGTGTGAATCTGATGTTTTAATCTCTGGGTTTCAGAGATTAAATCAATAGGTTTTAACTTCTGAATCACTTCGGGTTTTGGTAAGTTAAAGTGTTTCCTATTGTAATCTGTTAAACTGATTAAAGGGTGGAAAAACTTGATTCAAATTAATAATCTGAATCAAGTTTTCCAATGATAATCCGCGATCAAGTTCGGCAGTTATAATTCATAACTGTTGAACTCAATTCACAATTAAATGAACTGTTTTAAGGTGATTCAGAAGTATAAATCTGATGTTTTAATCTCTGGGTTTCAGAGATTAAATCAATAGGCTTTACTTCTGAATCACTGTTAGGTTTTGATAAGTTGTAAGTTGTTCCTATTGTTTAATGAATTGGTAGAAATTCTATTTTTAGGTGACAGGTCAAATAGATTAGAACAGTAATTTATGCAGAGGTTGAATTAATTTAATGTTTGATATACCAAAGAATGGTTTATTGTGAAGATTTAATTAAAATCTTAAATAAAGAGTTGTTCAATTTCATAAATGTTTTGTTTTCGATGAAGTTTTTTCATTTTCTGGATTTGAGGAATTTGACTTTAAACACATCGGTGGATTCAGCACAGTTCTGTGGACACAGTTTTTGGACCGAGACACAGCTCAAGACCCAGTTACAAGTTCAACTGGACTCCATCCCAAAAAACCCTGGGCCCTTCAAACCTTTAAGTAAGATGCTCACTTACAGATTCATAAAATTGACCCTTATTATCTTGTCATCTGCAGCACCATCTCAGAGGCTTAAACCAAGAATTTCTTGTAATGTTCAACAAATGTGAATTACATTAAGTAATTTTTGAGATCGACTTACACCAGTATTGAGTTTTTTCTAAATCACAGTCTACTTATTTTATATTCATCCACGATTTCATAGCTCTTTAACTATTCAACCCTTTCCCTGATGGGCCCTGGCCCCAATTGCTGAACCCAGTTCTCCAAGTCTAACTTCTGGGTTTAATGGTTTATCAGAGAATTAATGGATTAATTGGAAATAATCTAACAATCAATAAAGTTGTTCTTTTTTGATACGGGCTAGACGTTGAGGGGCCCGCGCCCCGGGTTTTCTTTAAAGCTTTTGGCATTATCTAGAAAAACAAGTAAAAATCTTAAATCATTTGAAAATATATCAGTCAGTCTTATTCTGGTTCAGTGAACTAATTCTCTATATGGTGCATGTAGGGGTCCGGGACACGACATCCACTAATTCTCTATATGGTGCATGTAGGGGTCCAGGGACACGACATCCACTAATTCTCTATATGGTGCATGTAGGGGTCCAGGGACACGACATCCACTAATTCTCTATATGGTGCATGTAGGGGTCCAGGGACACGACATCCACTAATTCTCTATATGGTGCATGTAGGGGTCCAGGGACACCACATCCACTAATTCTCTATATGGTGCATGTAGGGGTCCAGGGACACCACATCCACTAATTCTCTATATGGTGCATGTAGGGGTCCAGGGACACCACATCCACTAATTCTCTATATGGTGCATGTAGGGGTCCAGGGACACCACATCCACTAATTCTCTATATGGTGCATGTAGGGGTCCAGGGACACCACATCCACTAATTCTCTATATGGTGCCTGTAGGGGTCCAGGGACACCACATCCACTAATTCTCTATATGATGCATGTAGGGGTCCAGGAACACCACATCCACTAATTCTCTATATGGTGCATGTAGGGGTCCAGGGACACCACATCCACTAATTCTCTATATGGTGCATGTAGGGGTCCAGGGACACCACATCCACTAATTCTCTATATGATGCATGTAGGGGTCCAGGGACACCACATCCACTAATTCTCTATATGGTGCATGTAGGGGTCCAGGGACACCACATCCACTAATTCTCTATATGGTGCATGTAGGGGTCCAGGGACACCACATCCACTAATTCTCTATATGGTGCATGTAGGGGTCCAGGGACACCACATCCACTAATTCTCTATATGGTGCATGTAGGGGTCCAGGGACACCACATCCACTAATTCTCTATATGATGCATGTAGGGGTCCAGGGACACCACATCCTCTATTCTGTTTGGGGCATGGAGATTGCCCAGATTGCCTCTGCTAACAACAGACACCCATTCAACATTTCTCTTTATAGTACTTTCTTCTTCCTCTTTTCTCTCATTTTACAAATTGATATTCAACTATGACCTTTTTCATTTTGATATGATGTTTGTCTTTACATCATGGTTGCTGGAGATTGTACAAGGAATGACACAAGAAATAATATCCTTAGTTTTAAACTCACAGCTGTTTGCAATTCTTTCATTTAATCACAGGTTCAATTGAAACGATGCATTCCTATACATATACGCAATCATATCTTTTTTCGAGTCATCATTCTCAGGGAAATTTGATCTCCACTCAGGTACAGTCTACTGGCTTGCCAGTTATCCTTTAACTTTTTTACAAAATTATCTTTTCAAAATGAATTACCATGAAAGCAGTAAATTTGAACTTGCCTTATCATAAGGGGTTTTTCTTTTACTCTTTGTTTTAGCTTTAGCTATCTTTGATTTGCTGGTGGTTTTAACATGCATGTCGAGGGAGCTCTATCAATCAAGGAACAGTCGGCTCACAAGCAGCCCCTGCCCAAAAGGTTTTGACATTATATTTTCAAAAGCTCTAGTTGTTCTGTAGAACCGAGAGCGGAGCTCTGACTTGTTCCCCTCACTGCTGAGGTCTACTTTCTCTGATTCGCTGATTGGCTTCTCTTTTGTACATTTAAATGATCAAAAACTAGAAACTGTCATGCGTTTATTCATTTGGGTATATGTTAAAATTCTTTTACAGTAATGGCATATTAGGCACATCAAAACAAATCCGGAATTGTCCCCGAACGAAGTGGCTCCCTCCACTCTCCATCAGTATGCCGGGCCACCACCTCTACCTCTCGGGCAACTCGATCACTCGCCAGCTTTTTGGCGAGTGAACGATTGACCGCCCGAGATACGGATGGAGGAGCAGGAGGAGCAGGACCCGCACCTGCCCCAGCCCCACCACCATCCCTCTTCGGCCTCTTCCTATTTATCCCCTCCCCTTCCTCCCGATTACCTTCGTCAGCCGCACCATCCGCCGGGACCACTCTTGCTCCTCCTCCCTGCAGAGCCACGACGACCGCAACTGGTACTTTTCGGTTTCTCATGGTTTCCCACCATCTTTCAAAAGAGAACTATCGATATATCATTAGCTACAAGGAAACTTTTCAGAAACTTTTTCAGGTCATTCTTTCTTGTATTATTAGCATTTGATTCTCTATATATCGTCAGAACATGGACTCAGAGTGTTTCTTTAATGGTTAAGAATGTCTCTTTAACCAACATCCCCCTAGCCTGCTTCCTACATATCCCTTCCCTTTCCTCCTGATTACCTTTGATCCCCACTGCCTAGCAGCTAACAGCTGCTGCTATTTTATCTGGTTTACATGTTTTGCAGATAGTGTCTGTTATGCTATAGTTGTTCTTTTAATCGTTTAACTTCTTCATCTGAAATTTCATTATTCTAATTTCAGTTTCACGCAGGAAATGGTTCATGAAAATCTGCATTGAGACTGGGACGAAATGTGCATTGAGACGGATGAAATCTGCATGAACAGAGATATACTTTAAGATCCCCATTTTATCCATCGGAGTGAATGTACATCCACTACTCACAGGTAGCAAACCTACAAACGCTTAACACTCATCCCTGGGCCCTGATTCAAAAATAAAAAAAAAAGATTAAATTAAGAATTAACATTTTTATGAATCAGTGATCAGTTTCATAAAATAATTCCTAAATTAATTTTAGGGGTTTATTATTTCAGATTGAAATGAATTCTTCATGTTTATGCAATTCTCATTATCTTTCATTGCAGCATTTATATATTCAATTTTAATCATACATGTGAAATATATAATGTATTTTCAGGGAAACGTAAACAAGAAAGGAAGGGAAGAAAGAGAAGGGAAGAAAGAGAAGGGAAGAAAGAGTTGGATGATTAATGCGCACTTATTCTCCATTCCGAATTCCTGTATTCGACTCTAGGTGATCATCATACGAACGAGATATAGAAAAAAAACATTACTGAAGTCATCTCTATTTTTTAGTCTCAATTTGTATTTCTAATTCAATTTACTAAGTGTGTAAGTCATCATTTGGATAAGTCGTCACATTACTGAAGTCATCTCTATTTTTTAGTCTCAATTTGTATTTCTAATTCAATTTACTAAGTGTGTAAGACATCATTTGGATAAGTCGTCACATTACTGAAGTCATCTCTATTTTTTAGTCTCAGTTTGTATTTCTAATTCAATTTACTAAGTGTGTAAGTCATCATTTGGATAAGTCGTCACATTACTGAAGTCATCTCTATTTTTTAGTCTCAGTTTGTATTTCTAATTCAATTTACTAAGTGTGTAAGTCATCATTTGGATAAGTCGTCACATTACTGAAGTCATCTCTATTTTTTAGTCTCAATTTGTATTTCTAATTCAATTCACTAAGTGTGTAAGTCATCATTTGGATAAGTCGTCACATTATTGAAGTCATCTCTATTTTGAAGTCTCAATTAGTATTCAGTTTACTTCAGATAACGTAATTTGGTTTAATCACAAGTCGTCAACATTATAATCAATGTAACTACAGTGACTACATTATTGTCCTTTTATTGAGAAATTTATGTTAATTTTTGATTTCTGGGATAAATCAAAATTCAAATGTTATCATTTTTTGTATCAAAAATTGTAAAAAATTGAATAATTTGTGTGCTATTGAAACATTCAGTTATGGGGAGTTTTAAGCTCAGAAAACTTTGAGCCTGTTTATACAAGTGTTGTAACAAGTGTTGAACAATTCAAAGATCATGTTTTTTATACTTTGTCATGTTAGAAAAAATGTTTTCTAGTATATTGATGTTTCTAAAAAAACATATGATTCAACTTTAAAAGGCCAACAAGCCTTCTAATAAAACTAGTTTGTCATATATATATATATATTACTTGGTCATTGTCAAGTTTTTTTAAAAATATTTTGGTTTTCTCAGCTTTCTCTGGTGGAAATTTCTTCGTGGAATTCCTCTTCTATACAAGTTCCTCCTCAGACTGTTTTTATGCGAGAGTTTATAACAACCGGATCCTCAGAAAATGGTCGGAGTGCCAAGTCTTCGATTTAAGATCACCAGTCTTATCTGAGACCATAAGTTCACTAGCAAGTTTCACTAGCGATTCCAACAGCTATAGGATGGAACAGTATTATTATATAGGTCACCACTGTGCAATTGAGCCCAGATCATCAGAAAAAGATAAAAGTGAAGATATGTGATGGGATTCATTGAAAATTTTGCATATATAATTAATTCATTGAACTACTTAATTTGTATGATTTATTTTTTGGGAATTTTCGAATTTGTCATCAATAACTAGTATATATTTCTTTTCAAGTTGTGAGCGATCTAGTTCTCTGTCGACCCATTGAAAATGAATCGACTCTGAACTGTAGAACTGGACCCAGGGAGCTGAATCTCGCGTGCCACAGCAAGATACAGAGCTCTTCAATGTCTTAACCGTCAGGTGCTGCCCCTAAACAAATCAATAGCGGTAAATCTGTGAACTAACTTATAGCTCGCTTGCCAGAGTAGAATCATAGCGAGCTGTCTAAAATCTTGAACCGTCTAGTGCTGCCCCTTAATCGATATGTAACGGAAAAGTGAATTTATTACTCGCATGCCACAGTAGTTGAGTAGTTGGAACATCATGATAGACTCGTTTTTCTGTGCAGCTATAACGGGAACTATTTCAGATCTGATAATGAATATAAACTCAGTCACAGTTCGATAACAAACGCCGCTGGGTGAAATTGATGTAAACAAATAATCGTGTTGAAATTGAATTTAGTTTAAGATATATTTTCGTGGTAGTTTTTATTTTCAAGCTGTTTACGTTCACTTCAAATGATGAAACGATGAAACCATATTAAATACATCCCTGTGTTAGTGGGGATTTTGAGTTTTGGTCCTTTCCGTATCTTCTAGAAACATCAAGTAGAAAGGCATTAACTGAACCCTATGTCTTTAACTTCAGGAGTCTATATGGAGTTTTCGGATGCCTCTTTTCCTCACTTCTTGCATTCGTCACTATTAGAAATCCGGACAAACTGAATTCAGTTCGACGAGGCCGAAGAACAGAAGACCAAAGAGTGATCTGCACTAGCCGCAGGGTTCGTGTTGGCCTGGACCGGTGGGAGGCAATCAAACCCCGACACGTGAAGATGTATCCTCAAAAATGGATACCGGAACGCTTCTCTGGTTTACGATGATTAGTCTGCAGGAGTAACTCTTTGGCGGGGCGTGATCGCGTGAATAGCCCAAACTAAACCTTCAGAGTTCACTGTACTACAGCATACAACATCTGATAACTTGCATAATAAAGCGCGGCGTGCATGAAAAGAATTGTATAAATGCGGGCAAGATTCCGTGCCCTGGCAATCGAACGCCGGAGTGGAGGTATTCCATACACTGGTAGGTGAGTCGGAGCATAGACTGGTTGCTTGTCCAATAGAGACCGGTAACCAGTCTAGCCACCTCACGATCAGTCTACATTGATTATTTTATCATTTTATACACAATTTTTATTATGTTAATAAGATAAATCTGCCAAAGCTCAACAATTTGAATTAGTGAAAACCGATGTGCGAAGTCGTCAATTCAGTAGCCCGATAGAGCCCGGTAACCAGTCTAACTGACAATGTTCATTGCGCGGGAATGAACAGGCAACCAATCTACGATGAAAAATCATTTCTGAAAAATTATGAACGGAGATATTCATTTTACTTTGAATTTTGAATTATCTTATAAAACTGACAGCCATATTAACCAAAGTATTAATAGTAAATCTGATAAAATCTAATACAGGTTTTAGAATAGGTGAAAACTGATTTATGTGAAGCCGTCGGTTCAGAAGACTGATCCGTAGAATCGTTCGCCACTTTCTTCCGGTCCACTTACTTCCGCGTTTGTGATTTGCATACAAGTAGTTTGAATGTTAAATGTATTAAGCCGCGTGTTGATTGGTTGAGGTCAGTGCGGTTTACTGAACGATGACAAGCTGTCAGCTGATCGAATCATTCGTTTCACAGACATTACGAAGTAAGTATATTTTACATCTATGATCAAAAATTGTAGTGTAAAAAAACTCAAAACTAAGGCCTCTATAAATGATCGATTGACTTTAAATGATTACTTTAGCACAGCTCTTGTAGACAATGATTAGGTGTCATAGTAGTTTAGCTCGAAAGTGCACATATAAGGTTAATTTTCATCCCTTATTTAGAGACCGAGGTATTGAGCGTCCATTTCAGCCCTTAAAACATCATCAACCTACCTCAAACTGACTGTTTTTAAATCCAGCAATAGTTACCTAACTATTGACTCATCATGGATTCGATTCAAAAACAATTTTTGATGATCATAGTGATTCGAAACGTTTGAATTTTTGAAAAACACGAATGCTAAATGACGGATCCGGACTTCGATTGCGGCCCAATGGCAGAGTTGATTTTCTTATTTGGAATTTGAAGATATAAATCACTGAAATCAATTGGTTTTCTCAACCAAAATTAAAATTAAGAAGAATTTAGGATGGAGATGTTTGATTTTCATTTTGTCTAAAATGCCGACTTAAAAATTAATTCAATTGAATCAAATTAATGAATTCATCATTTCACGATATTATAGATAATCAAAATGTGAATATGAAATCACCTTTTCAATCGCTGTTTTTGGGTAAGATCGCAGTTTTTAGGTAAGATCGCAGTTTTTAGGTTAGATCGCTGTTTTGAGGTTAGATCACCGTTTTTGGTTAGATTGCTGTTTCGTGTTAGATCACTTTTTGTGTTAGATCACAGTTTTTTTGTTAGGTCGCTGTTTTTGGGTTAGATCGCTGTTTTGTGTTAGATCGCTGTTTTAGGTTAGATCGCAGTTTTTAGGTTACATTGCAGTATTTTGGTTAGACCGCAGTTTTTTGTTAGATCGCAGTTTTTAAGTTAGATCGCTGTTTTGGGTTAGATCACAGTTTTTGTGTTAGATCGCTGTTTTAGGTTAGATCGCAGTTTTTAAGTTAGATCGCAGTTTTTGTGTTAGATCGCTGTTTTAGGTTAGATCGCAGTTTTTAAGTTAGATCGCTGTTTTGGGTTAGATCACAGTTTTTGTGTTAGATCGCTGTTTTTAGGTTAGATCGCAGTTTTTAGGTTACATTGCAGTATTTAGGTTAGACCGCAGTTTTTTGTTAGATCGCAGTTTTTAAGTTAGATCGCTGTTTTGGGTTAGATCACAGTTTTTGTGTTAGATCGCTGTTTTAGGTTAGATCGCAGTTTATAAGTTAGATCGCAGTTTTTGTGTTAGATCGCTGTTTTAGGTTAGATCGCAGTTTTTAAGTTAGATCGCTGTTTTGGGTTAGATCACAGTTTTTGTGTTAGATCGCTGTTTTTAGGTTAGATCGCAGTTTTTAGGTTACATTGCAGTATTTGGGTTAGACCGCAGTTTTTTTGTTAGATCGCAGTTTTTAAGTTAGATTGCTGTTTTGGGTTAGATCACAGCTTTTGTGTTAGATCACAGTTTTTGGGTTAGACCACAGTTTTTTTGTTAGATCGCAGTTTTTAAGTTAGATCGCTGTTTTGGGTTAGATCACAGTTTTTGTGTTAGATCGCTGTTTTTAGGTTAGATCGCAGTTTTTAGGTTACATTGCAGTATTTAGGTTAGACCGCAGTTTTTTTGTTAGATCGCAGTTTTTAAGTTAGATCGCTGTTTTGGGTTAGATCACAGTTTTTGTGTTAGATCGCTGTTTTGGGTTAGATCACAGTTTTTGTGTTAGATAGCTTTTTTAGGTTAGATTGCTGTTTTTGGGTTAGATCGCTGTTTTAGGTTAGATCACAGTTTTTGGGTTAGATCGCTGTTTTGGGTTAGATCACAGTTTTTGTGTTAGATCGCTGTTTTTGTGTTAGATCGCTGTTTTGGGTTAGATCACAGTTTTTGGGTTAGATCGCTGTTTTTGGGTTAGATCGCTGTTTTGGGTTAGATCACAGTTTTTGGGTTAGATCGCTGTTTTTGGGTTAGATCGCTGTTTTGGGTTAGATCACAGTTTTTGGGTTAGATCGCTGTTTTTGGGTTAAATTGCTGTTTTTGTGTTGGATCATTGTTTTTTGTGTTAGATCATTGTTTTTGGGTTAGATCGATGTTTTTGTGTTAGATCGCATTTTTGTGTTAGATCACTGGTTTTTTGTTAGATTGCAGTTTTTAGGTTAGATCGCTGTTTTTGAGTTAGATCGCTGTTTTGTGTTAGATCGCCGTTTTGTGTTAGATCACTGTTTTGTGTTAGATCGCCGTTTTTAGGTTAGATTGCTGTTTTTAGGTTAGATCGCTGTTTTTAGGTTAGATCGCTGTTTTTAGGTTATATCGCAGTTTTTGTGTTAGATCACTGTTATTGTGTTAGATAGCAGTTTTTAGGTTAGATCGCTGTTTTTGAGTTAAATCGCCTTTTTGGGTTAGATCACAGTTTATGTGTTAGATCACAGCTTTTAGGTTAGATTGCTGTTTTAAGGTTAGATCCCTTTTTTTTCTTAGATCGCAGTATTTAGGTTAGATCGCTTTTTTTGGATTAGATCGCTGTTTTTGGGTTAGATCGCAGTTATTGTGTTAGATCGCAGTTTTTTGTTAGATCGCTGTTTTTGGGTTAGACCGCAGTGTTTAGGTTAGATTGCAGTTTTTGGGTTAGAACACTGTTTTTCTGTTAGATCGCAGTTTTTTGTTAGATCGCTGTTTTAGGTTGGATCGCTGTTTTAGGTTAGATCGCAGTTTTTTGTTAGGTCGCTGTTTTTGGGTTAGAAAGCTGTTTTTGTGTTAGATTGGTGTTTTTAGGTTAGATCGCTATTTTTGTGTAAGATCGCTGTTTTTGGGTTAGATCGCTGTTTTTGGGTTAGATCGCTGTCTTTGTGTTTTTGTCAATCATCATATCAAGATTTGCAATCCCAGTTGCCTTCAAGTTTCATATAGAGAATTAGTGGATGTGGTGTCCCTGGACCCCTACATGCATCATATAGAGAATTAGTGGATGTGGTGTCCCTGGACCCCTACATGCACCATATAGAGAATTAGTGGATGTGGTGTCCCTGGACCCCTACATGCACCATATAGAGAATTAGTGGATCTATTGTTCCTGGACCCCTACATGCACCATATAGAGAATTAGTGGATGTGGTGTCCCTGGACCCCTACATGCACCATATAGAGAATTAGTGGATCTGGTGTTCCTGGACCCCTACATGCACCATATAGAGAATTAGTGGATGTGGTGTCCCTGGACCCCTACATGCACCATATAGAGAATTAGTGGATGTGGTGTCCCTGGACCCCTACATGCACCATATAGAGAATTAGTGGATGTGGTGTCCCTGGACCCTTACATGCACCATATAGAGAATTAGTGGATGTGGTGTCCCTGGACCCCTACATGCATCATATAGAGAATTAGTGGATGTGGTGTCCCTGGACCCTTACATGCACCATATAGAGAATTAGTGGATGTGGTGTCCCTGGACCCCTACATGCATCATATAGAGAATTAGTGGATGTGGTGTCCCTGGACCCCTACATGCACCATATAGAGAATTAGTGGATGTGGTGTCCCTGGACCCCTACATGCATCATATAGAGAATTAGTGGATGTGGTGTCCCTGGACCCTTACATGCACCATATAGAGAATTAGTGGATGTGGTGTCCCTGGACCCCTACATGCATCATATAGAGAATTAGTGGATGTGGTGTCCCTGGACCCCTACATGCACCATATAGAGAATTAGTGGATGTGGTGTCCCTGGACCCCTACATGCACCATATAAAGAATTAGTTCACTGAACCAGAATAAGACTGACTGATATATTTTCAAATGATTTAATATTTTTACTTGTTTTTCTAGATAATGCCGAAGGCAAATAAAAAAACTCGGGGCGTGGGGCCCTCAACATCTAGCCCCTATAATAAAGTAAGTACAAATTTACTGCTTCCATGCTTATTTATTCATCCCATACTTAGTATTTTGTACCCCTGGGTCCAGTTTCACAAAGAGGATTAACGCCTAAATCGATTTAAGATAAACTGTATTAATGAAGGAATTAAATCGATTTAAGAGTTAAACCTGTTTGTGAAACTGGGCCCTGAATTGCATCTAGAATGAAAAAAAAGAAAAAAAAATATTGAAAATAACGTTGGTGAAATATTTCTCGATCTCTCTGGATTTCTGCTCAATGCATCGTTTAGTAAAATATCGATATTCTCTAAAAGTAAAGATATAAGTATAAAAATATTGTATTGAATCGTGATTAGTTACTGTATGCGCTGCTAGTTGTTGCCCAACCCATAGCCTCATTTCTCTCCATTCTAAATTTGCATTGTTTAACATTGTCTGGTCGCTATGGAAACTATTTATTTAAGTTTCTTTGTGGTATCCATGGCAACAGTAACGTTTAGGTAGTGGCACCAATTATGGGTCCCAACGTTCCCATGGCGATACATGAGAAAATTTATCCTATTTTTGACCTACATGACGTAAGATGGTAGTGAGTCGATGACGTCATTTTTGTCTCACCACTAATGAAAAAAAAAATTAAATGAAAAAAAAAGGAAGAAATCGTTAGAATTACGTTTATGAAATTTTTCTGGATCGGCTAAATGTATTGTTCCATTAAATATCGACATTCTCTAAAATTATAGGCATCAATATCAAAATGATGATACAGCAGACTCCGCTTAACTCTGTTCTATTTGGACCATTAATTAACCGAATACCAACTTTTTAAAATTTTAGGATTTTTACGTTAAGGATCAGAAAATGTGTATGCAATTTCAACCGGGTACCGAGTAGGGTGGCCGAGTCTACTGTAGTCTGCTGCCCCCTCGAATCCATTACCTTATTATCTCTCAATTTGCATTGTTTGACCTCGTCTGGTTGCTATGGAAACTATTTAGTTATATCAGGAACGGTTTTTTCGATGTAACCAGTGGCAACATTTAACAGGCGTGTCCGTCCTAGAGATAAACTGTCTGATTTCACAGCCACATCCGTCCTGGAGATAAACTGTTAGATAAACTCTGATTTCGCGTCCGTCCTATTTCTTGTCATTGTATGAATATGTTTTCTCTTTTATAGGGTACAGCGCAGCAACAACAACAACAACAACAACAACAGCAACAGCAACAACAACAACAAAAATTTAATATTTCTATGTCGGGAATAGACGTAAGTTATCGTAAACGCCTGTTTGAAGTCATCATTCTTGAGCTTGAAACCGAAATTTAT